>NC_054382.1:88209464-88840714 GCF_017654675.1 Xenopus laevis | reverse complement strand
TTTAATTTGTTATTTGGTAGCCCCTTTGTGGATTGGCAGACTATTAATGGTCTGTTTGGTAGTTCAAGTGGTTTTTATCCCTCTAAAACTTGCCTCTAAGTCAGAAATCCAAAAAACTCACAACTCACTGCTTAGCGGTCACTGGAAGCAACATCAAGAGCTTGGAAAGCAACATGTTGGGGATCACTGTTCCAGAAAGATTTAAGAAAAATATTCTTGTGCTTCTTTTTTTCTTCCCTCCTTAGCTCTTTTTTCAATCTTGCTCCTTTTCTCTAATCTCATTTTAGTCATAACCTGGTGAATCTTCATATTACAAATACTGGATTTATTTGGATTTATGCAAAATGGGATAATGATTCATTTTTTTTTCTTTTTTAAGCATGCCACATTCTGACACACATGCCCTGAGGGTTCTCCTTGTACTACTCCTAAACGTGTATAAAACTCTATGGTACATGTGCACAATGGAGCTCCAGGTGCACTGGCATATTACAAACTTAAACTTATATATATTTAACAAATAGGAGATAATAAAGCTCTTTGGTAAGTGAAAAAGATTTTTCTCTTCTATTGCATTAAGTCTTTGTAAGTGATCTCTCACAATAATTTACTAAAATCATTACTTAACATTTTTAACTGCATAATTTAATATGCTGGCAATTACAGCCTGAATGCCAGCATATAAATATGACTACATTAATAGCATCTGCAGGTATTTATGCCAGCTGTACATTGATGATAAAAGCAAAACCACATATTCTTAATGAGGTCTCATAATATTTTTGAATTGGTGTGTACATCAAGAAGCCTGTTTATTAAAATCTGCGATATTTGTCTTCCTTATTAGAAAGGATTAGAAAGCACATGAAAAAGCCTTGTAATTCACTGACTGAATGTTTTCTAGCAGGACATCCTTATATGAGAGCATTAATAGAAGACTACCTAATGTATCAATTCCAATGAAACCATATCTATGATACACATAAATAGCACTGATGCTACTGGTGTCTAATGGGAATCACTCAGCAGAGAAGCAATATGGCAAGTAAAAAATCTTACTATGTACGATGTGAATTTGTTCAAATTTATTGTTTTTCTTTTTTTCATTCACTGTTCTTTACCATAAAAGTAGTTACCATGAATATGTCAAAGACAAAGAAACATCCATGCCCTATTTGAGAGAAAAGCAAATACAATTATTAGATTGCATTTCTTGCTTGATGGGTGTCTCAGCTTCCCCATAATGTTGAAGGAAGATATTATTGATTGGTATTGCCTAAAACTGAGTTCAGCATTTTAGTAAGGTTAAATTCTGATAATTATAACAACTCTGCACTCGCAATTCAAAATTGCTATAACAATGCCACTGCTGTTTTTTATAGGGTTAATTATTCCCAGGAACACTACTCAAAATTTATTAGGACCTCATTAGTCCACCTGGTCTAATGGCAGCACCCATAGGGTCCTTAACAAATAGACCTGCAGAGGTTCTTGAAAAAATCCTAAGAAAATTAATGCATCAGAAAAGGTCTATCTTAGGGGAGATATTATACATAAAGTGAGGAATTTGGGACAGACTGATGGTGATAAACAAATTAAGGAATGTGCGACAGACTGATGGTAATATTGTAGCTTTGACAAGCCAATATACCGCCATTCCTTTTAAAAATAATTAAGGCAACCAATTATTATCAGACAGAAGTTTATATTCAAAGTTATATTTTGGTGGCTTTGTTGTGATTCATAAAGACAATTCTAATTTCTAATAAGAAAGAGATTTGGAACTCATATTTTCTTAAGTACAGTATGCTTTGCCAGGCATTGAATAGGTACATTTAATAATACATGCATGGGTCCTGTTACCTGGGGTTTTCTGGGTAAGGGGTCTTCCTTTAATTTCACTCTCTATCCCTTAAGGGGCCAATTTATTAACATATTTTTTTCAAAATTCAAACTTTTTGCACAAAAAAATCTTGCACATGAAGAACAGTTTTAAAACACAACATTTTCTATACAGATGAAGCCACTTGGATTTGTGAGTTAAATGCGTCATGACTCAGAGTTAATTGAAGAAACTGTGTTATCTAAAGTTATCTTAACTCATTTAATGCATTTAACCTTTTCATTAGCATACCAAAGCACCATTGTTCACAATGGTGAATGCTTTAATTAGATGGGATGTTGTGACACAGTTTTCTGTGTTAAATGAGATAAATGGGATATCTGTGTTTAGTTATTCTGTGTCAAACAGACAAACCAAAGTGGCTGCATCTGTATATATTAAGGGGCAGATTTATTAAGGGTCGAATTTCGAAGTTAAAAAACTTTGAAATTCGATAGTCTAAATTTTCTTTTTGAATTTTTTGGGCATTTTTGGTCAAAGTAAAATAGTTCGATCAATCATAGAAATCGTTTAATCGATCGATCGAACGATTTTCAAAAAAAAAAACACTTCGACTTTTTAAAACTAGGCTCTAGGAGGTCCCCATAGGCTAACATAGCAATTCGACAGGTTTAAAGTGGGAAGTGTAGAAGTTGAAGTTTTTTAAAAGAGAAAGTACTTCGATATTCGAAGTCCAATATTCAAAGTATTTTCAATTCTAAACGCATGAAAAGAAAATCACAGTAAACAATGATTTTGAAGTTTCCATATTCTTATTTAGATTCGTTCCATTGTTTTATTTGTTTGTGCTTTTTATATTCAAATCTTTAAATAAATAAGTAGATGTAAATGCTTATTTAAAAACCTCTAAAACTACACAAATTAGAATTTTGATAAATAGGCCTTTCAATCTACTTCAAAATATTTGAAATTTTATTTTAACACAATAAGATTGTTTTGCCTCCAATACAAATTAATTATATCTTACTTATGATCATGTACAAGGTATTGTTTTATTATTACTCTATACGAGATGGCCTTCCCGTAATTTAGCGTAATGGATCCCGTTCCTGTATGAGCTTTGTAGTTTGTATGTCAATCCGTCAATGTTTTCTGAACTGTTGTAAGTTAAGGGAACCCAGAAGATCCAGGACTGTTTATTCTAACAAAGGTCAACCATTAATACTGGAAATACCACAATATCAATTTCTAAACAATATATTGAAGCAGGACTTTAATGCGTTGTTTTTTTATGATTTACTGTACAATTATTATTTCATGCTACATTTTCTTGCACTTACGAGAGGAGGAGTCAGAAACTTGATGTAAAGTCTAACAGATCTATAGATTAGATATATTGTATCGGAATGGACTAAATAACTTATACATTTATCTAATTGGGTCTAAATGACAAGTACAATCATATTTATTATGTTGATTCTTGTGCATTTTCTGTTCTTTTTCTGCTACAATGCATTAGCCCTATTAAATTGGTATTAACATATGAGTTTAGTGGCAATATCCCTGATTTGCATTTCCCATTTGGTGCTGCGTTATAATGCATGGGTTGTGTTATATCCCTGTAACATAGTTCACTTCCCTTGAGTAGAATGCATTATCTGTATAATGTAGGAAGAACCCAATGGTCTGTTTCTTACTTTCCAGATCTAAAACTTGACACAATGTTTAATGGGAGGGCCAGTACAGTGAGGGTTTATCTAATACAAGCTAACTTTGTAATGTTTTTTTTTCTCACCCCCATTTTGTCTTTCTCCCAGTGGAAATATTCAGAAGTACATGTGTGTAGAACCATGTGTCAGTAACAGAACTATGAAGATTGTACCTGAAGAGAATATGCTGTTATGTTTGATATTTATTTCCTAATAAATACTTGACGTATGTTGGCTGGATGAATCAATAAACAATGCTTCCTAACATAATATTAGCTCAATAACTAATGACAAGTTTAAGTTTAGTGATAGATTTGTATGCTCATATATCAGTGACAGGGTTTTTTGCTTGTTTAAAATACACTACCAGTATATACTGTATATATATATATATAACACTTATTCCAATAATTTATTGTGATGTTACTGCTTATCCAGAAGATACAGTATGTAGATGAGATACATAGCTCTAGAAGGATGCCACTTGGAATGTTTGTGTGCATAGTCCATTTGAATATATTAAGTTACATTCCGTTACGATTTATTATACTGTCATCCTTATCACATTATTAATATATTTTGGTTTCACCCCTTGAAGAATACATTTACGTTAAGAACTTTCTTTCTGTGTCTACTTTTTCATTCTTTGTTTTTAGATTCTATCCAGTGGAATACAGGCCATTATTTCAAAACTATACAACACATTTTTATGGTTCAGTGATAACTGCATAAGGAAACATTTTGCCAGTATGTTTTCTATTCTTAGGTTTTGCATTTGCTTAGACGACTACCTAAAATCTTCATTCATCCGTGACAGATAAAATATCCTTTTACTCCTCAAGCTCATCTTAAGACTGACCAAGAGATTTAAGAATTCTTTGGTCCAAATAGAGAGTGAGCAAGCTGAAAAACGATATAATTTCTAAATGATTTGACTTTTTTTCATTAAAACAGAGTCTATGGGAGAAGTCCTTTCTGTAATTTCTGTATAACGGGTTTCTAGATAACAGAACCCATACCTATACCATAAAATGTGGCAAAAAATATAAGTTTACATGTCACACCTAAACCCCTCACTGGAAGACATAAACTGCGTATTGGTGCACTACATCTATGGTGATTTAAAAGTTAACCTCCAACAACAATATACGGTATAATAATGTATAACTGACCAGTAAGACCAAGTTGCAATTATACTTCATGCAAGAGCTCTAGTGAGACATTCCTTTAACTCAGGAGCTCTAGCAGCTCCAAGCAACATGCCTATGCAATAGTGATGGGAGAATTTGTCCCATTTAGCTTCACCAAAAAACTCACGAATTTCCTGTGAAGTTCGCAAAACATAGAAAAATTTGCGAAACGCATTGAAGTAAATGGGCATCCACGTTATTTTGACACGCGTCAGTTTCGCGCTTGCGACAATTTTTATACAGGCGCCTATTTTGTCCAAATGCATAAAAGTAAATGGGCATCCGAATTATTATGCCGTGCAACAATTATTATGCACGCAACTATTCTGGCTCGCACCCTAATTTTTTTTTGACGCAGCAGATTTTTTTGACGTAGCAGATTTTTCATCCGAGAATTTTCTCGTCAGTTTTGCAAATTTATTCGCCAGCAGCGAAATGTGGAAATTCGCCACTAATTGCCTTCACATTACTCCATACGGTTCAGCTGCCTGATATAGCTGGCTACTGCCCCAATACCTAGCTAAACCCTTAATCCTTTTATCAAGAAACATGAATATTATACCTTTAAAGGACAATGAAAGCTAAATGTACCAGAGTTTGCAATAATAAAAAAATTCAGAATTCAATATTTTTCACAAATTCCCTAAAAATTTGTGTTTTTTTGTATTTCTATAAAATTCAAAAAAAAATTCTAGATGCTATTAAGTTTAAACAATGAAAAACTCTAATACAAAACTAGTCGAGGTCCTGTAAAAGACTGCGAGCTGCGCTGATCCTATTGAGCCATTTATAATCAATTCCAACTTTTAGGATTTTTTTCACTAGTAATTATTCGAAAAACGAGATTTTTTAGAGATTTGTATATTTTTAGCTCATCATTCAGCAATTTTTCCATTCATACTTTTTTTGTAAGCCTTTATTTACATTTTCAAGGTATATCAGGGGGTATAGAAGGAAAATAAAGGGCGGGGTTACATAAACAAACAGGAAAAACAAAACAGGACTAAGCAGGAAAGCTGTGTGAATTTTCATTCATGCTAATTAATATGTCATAACTGGTACTGTATGTCGTTATTAATGGCAGTATAAATCTGGGACTGCTGTAGTATTGAAAGGGACAGAGGGAGGGGGAAGCAGGTAAAGAGCAAATCTGTTATATGTGTCACCTCTTTGTCTTAACTTTCTTCAATAAACACTGATGTTACATTTCACCAGAGATGTTATTTGTTATATAAACCTGTTCTCTATAGTCAGTGCACCATCTTTTTTTTTACTAATCTACTTATTAGTTGTAAGGCAGTCTGCCTATACATTTTCATGGTGGTTCTGGGTTCCTCCAAAACGTAGGTAATACTATCCTTGTGCTTGTAATATTTGAATGATCAATGTATCCTGTATTACCACTTGGTTATTTTTATCTATACCAAAAATGAAAATTAATTTTTCCACATAAATACCAAATATGGCTGCAAGAACCTACAGCTTTATTACACCTCTAACATTTCTCAGATACATTCTTATGTATCGTATTTAGCAAACTAGAATTTCTGTACCATCTACTTATTAGTTTATAGCTTGCTTCTTGAACTCTATTTGGTCTTGAACTTTTATAAGACAATATCATTATTTTTCTCCAAGTCTTATCCTGTAAATTAATATTAAGTTATTTTTCCCACTGCGTCATATACCACATTATCTCCATTTGTGTCTCCTTGGATAATACTCTATAGATCTGAGCAATTGGATGCATTATATTGGATTGTTGCAATAAAGTTTCTTACTCAGCAAGTAGTGATGGGCGAATTTGTCCAATTTCACTTTGCCACAAAATTCGCAAATTTCCCACAAAATTACTCGAAATGGCAAAAAATTCCTCTTTTGTTTAAAGGATAAAGCATTTATTGGTAGCTCAACATTTGTCAATGTCTTAAATATATTTTTAATGTGTTGAGTGCAGACTTCTTTTCTTTGTATGAATTTTCTGGCCACAACCTCATTGCGCAATGTTTTAGAAATTAGTTGTGAGCACAACTTTCCCTAATTTGTTATCATTTTGCAAAACTTTAATTGAGGATTGTGTTAATGCTGCATGCCAAAGCAATCAGACTTGATCCTGTACTTATGACATATGGAAAGTCAAGGCAATGTGTGACAAGATTACAAAATATAAGATGACAAAGATGATGAATTATATGCAGCTACATTTTCTAATGTCAGGCATTTCCTATTTTTGATTGATGGTAATCTGCTAGGTTTGCATTAACCAAATTGATCATTTGATTATAAAGTGACAGATTTTTAAGAAAAAAATGCTATAAAAATGTGTATAAAAATGATAATATTCACATTTAAAAGTAATATTGTGACTACTTAAATATAATATTGTTTTCAGGCCCAAATTAAACTAATTCTGTAAGATATGATATGTACTTTTTGATTTATGGAAGGCTTGACACCATTCAGGGTTTTTTAAAGGTCTGCAAGCTAATCTGAATGTGTTTTAAACCTGAACCACTAGATTAATGTATTTCAGGATACTGTCTATGACCAGAGGTCACCCATCAAACATTTATCTAGATAAACAGACAAGGACAAACAATTAAATGAAAATGCACTATATCCGTCTGGACCTGGGCTCTTATTTGATGGTAAGTCTTTTATTGTTTTTGTTAACTCCTCTGTGAAAATTGGTGCTTCTAGTTGTTGTAAAACTTCCGGTATCTTAGGTAGTTTTAGTTGTTGTAGATATTTTTCTATTTTCTTAATTTTTTTTCCAGTACCTCTGGTCTTAGGTTATAGAGATCCTGGTAGAATTACTGGAAACATTTTGCGATCTCTGGGTAAGTGTAGGGTAGTTTTTCATTTGTGTCCTTTATTTGTGCAATATATGTTTTGTTTTTTTGTGCTTTGATTATTTGGGCTAATATTTTTGAAGGTTTATGTGTTTTTTTGCCTTGTTTCACCGCGGAAATGACGCCCATAGACTTGTATTGTGAACAAAATTACGCGCATCAAAAAAGATTCGCCGGAGGCAAATTTTTAACGAAACAAAATGGGTCAATTTTGCCCCTACTCCCTTTTGCATTTCAGGTATACCTTTGACTTTTGCCTCCTGGGTTTATACTAGAAAATGCTGTACTTTATCATACTATATGTTTTTAATTATGGATGCATGAGTGATTTTAATATGCGTTTCTTGTAGGTATATAATTGGAGCGTCATGTTTTTGGCAATTATTAATTATCTGTGCTTTTTTCCTTGGGTTGTTTATCCCATTGACATTTTGGGACCGTATTATCAGTGGAATTTTATGTGCCATAATCAGGTGAGTTGTTTGGCTTAGTCTGGTAGTTACTCTTTATGACCTGCTTCCATTGGACAGGGGGTAGTGGTATAACCATAACATAAAAAATTTAGTATACATATACATGTAGATAAACAATTAGCCTCTATTACAACTTTAAATGCGTATGGGGTCTTAACCGCCTATACTTGCGGGATACCACTATGGGGGGGGGTGTTAGCAAGTTGGAGAGAACAACAGTCATTTTTGTGGCCCACTGACTTTCAAAAATGTTCCTATTGGGAGCATTGGGGTGGTGAGGGGTGGTATAAGTCAATAGCCCTTTTCAAAGTTCTTGAATTAGTCATACCCTTATTCTTTGTAAAGCCTATGCATTTTAAACATTGACATTCAATGCAGTTTATACTCACGACTACGACCATTCTTTATTTGGTGTTCTTTTGCTGGAGTTTGCCTCTTTGATCAAAGTCAAAGTAAACTTTATTGTCATCTCAGCAGTATACGAATACACAGTGAGACGAGACAACGTGGCTCCAGCTAGTACATATCACAAAAAAGCACTTAGAATACACAATAAATATGTAAACTTTTGAAATGTGGAATATATTTGCAGAAATTGGATATATACATGTGTAAACCTTTAGATGTATCCGCTTCTCATTGTCTTCGGGGGTTCTCTATATCGGAGGTACCTCCTGCTATGTGTTGTCGATTTCCATAGTTGGTTCTTGTTGGTCCTTTTTTTTATCATTCCCACCCATGATGGTAGTTTTTTCCAGCTGGAATTTTCTCATACAATCCTTCAGGTCTCCTTTAGTTTTGCTTGAATTCCGTCTTTGTTTGCTGACTGGCTAAAGAGATCTATCTGAATTATATTCATTTGGACTTTAGTTGGTCTGTTAGGGGTTTCAGTTGTTTTCTCTTGATTAGTGTCATTAGTGATAAGTCCTGCAGAAGTATGATGTTGTTGTCTTCATAGTTAAGTTTTTTGACTGTTCTGGCCTTTGTCAGAATTTCTTCTTTGAGAGTGAAGTTGTTAATGCAGCACAGTATATTTCTTGGTGCCTCCGGTGAGGCATTCCGAGGTTTGTATACTCTGTGCTCTCTTTCTATAAGTATTCTATAGAGATTTGCCCCAAAAAGTCAGACCGGAGTTTAGTAAATAACCCCCAGATTATCAGGGGCTAAGCTATTCACACTTTAAAATGTAAACTTCTTGTGGAAAAAAAGTAAGTATTCATAGTTCAGAGTTCCCATATTACAATTACACACAGTTTATATTTCATAATACAGCATTACATGCATAAATACTGTCGTCAGCTACTTTTATGTTAATGGTTTAGCATCACTGTTCTCTGGAAAATAAGTCAACAACATGAATTTACCTTTCTACTGTCAACTTTTCTGATATTAGTGAACGGAAAGCATCATAATTTGACACAAATAAAACAGTGATGCCAAACAACTCACTTCAATGTTTTGGTGGCAGTCACCTGGACAGAGGGCAGTATTTTGTAAAAAAGTAACAAAAAAAAACAGCAATATTATTGAATCTGTAAAGTTGATCTGCTTTTGATGGCAAGGTACTGTGATCCATGACCACCAGAGAGCATTTTTACTAGCAGGCTAGAAAAACAGAGGCCACCTTTAGCCTCCCCAAACAAAAAAATTGCCCTCCACCTATGAAAATACCATTGTAGAAAGCTAATTTTTATTAAATCAAGAAATACATAAAAACAACTCTAGGGGGAAATCCCAAAATTTCTCACTATTTTCTTAAAACCACTTTGACCAAACTCCCATGCACATTTTTACCATATATATCGATACATTTACTTGAAGAAAATCTGGTATTAGAAAAGACTCTATAAAATCATAAATTGATAATTGTACAAAACCCAGCACTATCATGATATCTTCCAATTGTAAAAGGGACAACTGTCACTGACTTCTACATGACCTTGGCAGGTTTGAGATGAAGTGCTTTTTTATTCGGACTTTTAACAGGGGTTTAATAAATCCCGAAAAATGCGAGGTTTTTTTTTTTCAAGGAAAAAAAGTGTGTTTTTCCCCTTTCAAACTCCAACCAAAAAAAATTTGAGTTTAGTAAATAATCCCCTAGATGTTGGAGAAATGTTTTAACCAGCGGTACTGGTTAAAAGAATTTACAAAATTAAATTTCAGTGTTTTTTTTGTAATTTTAACGTGTCCCTGGGAAAATAATGTGTATCAATATAATAGTATTAATACAATTAATATAATAATAATAATAAAATAATTATTATTATTAATAATATTTATGTAATCTGTGTCAGCATCAGGGGCATTTTTTAACATGTCAATATGTACATTTTTTGCAAAAATTGGTCCAAGTCTAATTAAATAAGTCTATTATGAGGGGTATGGAGAGGTCAGATTTTGGGTTTGCAGGGCTATAGTTTCTTTACTGGTCCAAACATTTTCCTGACAGCAAGAAAAATCTAAGGAATGCTTATTTCAAATTTTAAAAGTACTTCTAGTACTTCTAATTTTGTATTGGGTTTTGGGTATATATTTATTATTTTACTAAAAGCAATCTTAATGGTTAGACTAGAAGGTCTTCTTAGGACTAGAAGTTCAGTAGATTTAGTAAAATGCTTGTTCTAAACGAAAGATAATAAATATATTTCTGCAGGTTAACATATGCTACAACAGTATTAATTCAAGAACTTCCGCCTTGAGTATCATTTTCAAAGCTAAAATCAGGATCCTTCCCTTTATATTTTTTTTTCCAAACTTGTTATTATTAAATATTAATTTTATCTCTGCAATTAACAGCCGTCCGTCTACTCCATCTACTCCACACAGACAAATACTTGGTAATGGAAGGGATTTAAATGGCCTGTACATCGTTTTTTCAACATTATTTTAAAGAATAGGTTTTGTGATGAACAGACTTTCTGTATATTGTTTTGATTAGGAAATACAAAACCCTATTCCACTGAGAAGCCCCCCTGCTTAATGGACTTCTTATATGATAGCTGAAACAATATGTAGCAGGGTTGAAGAGAGGGGCTTTTTTATACAGAAGCCCATAAGAACCTGAAGTAGAGTGTCACCTTACTTTTGATGTTTCCCTGTTAAGTGCATGGCATACAAAAAAACAAAAATATTTAAAGAGGGTATACTGACCCTATAAAAAATTGGTCTCCCTCCACCACCCCATAGCAGTCAATTGTTAGGATATACAAGTCAGCAGTTTGAAAACAAATATATATAGTTGCTTTCAATGGTTAAACAGACTTAGTAAACGTTGTGCCTTTTGTTACATCACCCTGTTAGTCTGAGGTCAATTTTCCTGTGTACCTACAGCAATCCTATACGGTCAATTTTTTAAACAACACTTGCATACATTGGCTATTGCACATATTAAAATAATCAACTGTTTCTTAAAAGCAAATGTACAAGCCAACGTAATGAAATACCAAGCTCAATCATGATGATACAATGCATATGTATATTTTTCGTTCAATAGACTTCATATTCCCAAGACAATTTCATATTTGCCTGGGTCATGCATACTTTTAGAGTCTTCAAAATTTGCTTGTAGCGTTTTGATTGACACTACAATCCATTTTGTCTAACCGTTACATCAAACTGCCAGCTGATTCGACCGAGTAACACCTTGAAAAATTCTTATTATAGGAATGTGATTTAGATAACAATTCCATCAGTACAGCTTACAGTCTCCTGTCTCACTTACCCTTGTTAAATGGCAGCTTTTCCTTTTATTGTTATTTTGATCTAATATTTCGTGACCAAAGTAATGCTGGCAAAGTCCCATGCTATTTAACTAAGCTCTTTAACTGTTTAATATTATAACACATTGTATCATTTTGAATGACAGACTAACAGCTTTTGCTACTGTTCATCCATTAGCATTTTGTCCCAGAACTGTCTTTGAATGTCTCCTTAATCTTCCAATAAGAAGTATCACTGTATGTCGGTCGGCTGCATTCAGGGAAAAACTCACATTTTATGCCTGCTTTTGTAAAACTGCTTACTACTTTATGCAGCTTATTTAAAGGAGAACTACAGCTTAACTAAATAAGTAGGCTAGAAATGTTTTGGTCTTCTGTACCAGCCCAAGGCAACCACAGCTCTTTAGCAGTAGCTCCCCATCTTCTTTTCAGCTGATTCACTGCACATGCTCTGTGCTGCTGTCACTTACTGATCTTAGGGACCAACTCACAAATTTACAGTACACATAGAATATAAATATAACAATAGAAGGCTGATTTGTAATTAATATAGATTATTGGGACATGACAGCACAGAATCCAGCACAATTAGCATCAGCATTTTACAATCAGCCTTGTAACATCAGCTTATATTACAGGCCAACATCATTTTCTGCTTGATAATTTGTGACAACCCCTAAGTTTAGCTTCTCAACAGCTGCTCAGAGCCCACTGAGAATGTGAGAGTCACAGACACTTTCCAGGATGGAAGCAAGCATCAGAATTGATGTGGGCGTCAAAATTTTCGCCATTTCTCGAATTTCGTGGGAACTTCACAAATTTTTCGGTGAATCGAAATAGGACATATTCGCCAATCACTACAGTCCCCATGTTCTCTACCACATTATTAGGGAAAATGAGAAACCTAAGAAATTACAGTGTACCCAAGTGCACTACAATAAACAAAATCTGCATCCTATACATTGTAAGGTACTACTCTTCTATTAATATTACAGTAAATCAGCAGTAATTCAGCAAATTATTATTCTTAAAACCAATATCAGTAAATACACACACATATAAAATACCAATGATACCCCACAAACTGTAAAAATAGTAACAATACAGTAAGTAATGTACTTGTAAAAAAACATTATTATTACTCAAGTCTTTCAGCATCTGTTTGCTAAACCTCAACCTAAAGATGTAAATTGTTTGCACCAAAATTAGGGCAGCTGCAATTTTTTTACTAAAGTGCAAACTCTCTAAGTTTGTGCAATAAGCAGTGTTGTATATACAAGGGTAACAGCTAATTTCAGTGTTATTTCAGGTGAGATACCAATTTTTATGCCAACTCTATAATATGCTATAAATCTTGGGTATTTTTTTTGCCACTATTGTATATGACAATACTGATGAATAAATTAGAATAACATGTACAGGTATGGGACCTATTATCCAGAATGCTCGGGACCTGGGGCTTTCCGGATAACAGGTTTTTCTGTAATTTGGATCTTCATACCTTAAGTCTGCTAAAAAATCATGTAAATATTAAATAATGTAAATATTAAATAGCCAATAGGCTGGTTTTGCTTCCAGTAAGGATTAATTATATATTACAGAGAAAATGGAAATCCTTTAAAAAAAATTTGGATTATTTGCTTATAATGGAGTCTATGGGAGATAGTCTTTCTGTAATTCGGAAGTTTCTGGATAACGGGTTTCCCAGGGGATATCATACCTGTATTAATAAAGTAATTATTAGCCATGGGTCTATGTATAATTTAACTTTAATGCTATCAATAAATTTTAGCAATCTGTTAGAATTTTCTAATACTTTCTAATACTTTTAAAAATATCATTCTGCTCCAGTGGGCTCACTAGTGTTTGCTGGTCATATGAAACCAACATCACATCTTGCCCTTTCACTCAATTCTTGGTGTTATTTCATAAAATACTACATTGTGGATGGCAATGGAAATAGGCAATAGTAATGAGCGAATTTATTCGCCAGGTGAAATTGCAAGGCCACTATCTGCCTCTGTCACACTTTTGTTCTGTGAGTCCCATCGATCATTCTGTATTTCGCCTTGAGTAATGCTAATCACTGTGATTTTCTACATGAGTAATATTCATAAGTGAAACAAAAGAGCAATGTTTTTACACATTAAAGGCAACAAAGCTAAGCTGAACCATTTTCATAGTGATTTCATCCACAGCGTAACTGCAGGATCCATGTAGCATCTGCAAAGATAATTTTCAGGTCATATCCATGGACATCTGCCTTTCTTGCCCAGACATATCATCTGTTAGCAGAGGTTTAAAGTAGCAGTCTTCAAATTGCAGACAAAAATGAAAAGAAGACAGTTGGTCAGTTCTCTTGAAACAATAGCATCATCGGATGTTTCTCTGCTCTTTTGTAAGCAGAGCAACATCAAAGACTTTTCTTTTCTCTACTTCTTCTGAACCAGGTGTTGCAGTTTCAGTTTCGCTTGGCAGAGTATAAATTACTAATATTTTGAAAACTAGAATAAGGCACAATTTAAATTGCAAATGTGCTCAGAAAAGCAATCTGGGCAATTTTACATTAATTTTAGTTTCCTTTAAACTACACACTTAACTCTCTCTCTTACTCCCTGTATATAAAATAAAACAAATAAAATGTGACCTTGCTAAAAATGTTTCCTTGTTGCTGCATTTTGCTCACACATATACAATATTTTTGACACAAATCCTTCCTTGTACTTTACCGATGTACATTGGAAAATTAGATGGGATAAACATCTCATATTTCATTACATATCATGATTTTTATTTATTTAGCCACTTATAAAAATACTATGTTGAGCTTTTTTATAATCCATAAAAATTCATAACATTTGCTGATTTATTCCATGCTTTCTAAGTATAAGCAACAAAAAAAACCCAAAACATTTAGCCACAGTATATGCACAGAGAGAAATATACAAAACTATTTATTAGATACTGTAAATAGTCCTTAAGAAAAAAAAACAAATGAGAGTTGTTACCATGGAAATAAAGTAAATAAGTTTTGCCTAATTTTATGCTAATTGTAGGTATTTTAGAAAATTTAAAGGAGATTTGGCCCTTGTAATTAACATTCAAATGTAATGCTTACTATTCTGTTCTAGTGTGATTGAGTGATATTTATAGATGCCGTACTCAAAACATATAGTCATGAAGAGGGTTAGAAGAAGAGTGTCAGAAAGTTGTTTATATAGCTTGAAAGCCAAGAGAGATGAGATGATGGCTATAATGATGGGTTGATTTCTAAAATGGTTTATTTAGAATCAAGGAGATTAGTGCTTGGCGTTACTTTTAGCATTTACAAAGTTTGTGCTTATGCTTGCTTTAGTACTAAGTAAAGTAGCATGGTTAATCATAATTGCTTTAGGTATTATACACTTTTGGTGGAAAGCTATGTTTAGTAACACATCGTAAGTTAATGCCGGGAATCTAAAACTAAAAAAGGTGTAACCCATTACTAAGGGGCAAATTTATAAAGGTCGCCTATTACACAGCACCTCATGAAAAGCCAGTGTTAAAACAGTTTAAAAGCAGCTGTGAAACTATATAGGAGAAATAGAGCAGAAGTCAATGAAGCGGAGTAAACGTGTGTAAAAAATCTGAAGCAGCGGGTGACATTGATCAAGATATGTACTTGATATGTACTTGGATTCAAGACTAGAGGATGATTCTAAGCCTGCTATAAACCGCAGGCCGAGAATCAGCCTCTACTCTTGCTCAAACTCTTGCAAAGTGTTGGCACGGTGCAAAACCCCATGTTCTTGCACACTTGTGCCCTTCCCTGCACTTTTCTAAATTGCAGCAGATCTCTTCGCTCAACACCAGTGTGTGTGGCCCATGAAAACAGCTCTACTTGTGCTCAACAGCACTGTATTTGCTTTTGGGAGTGGAAGAACATCATGACTTTCATTATGTTCAGAGGCTCAAGTTAGAGAGCTCCACATCACAGGGTACAATATAGCCCTGTAATTACCACCTGCCCTATGGCAGGATTGCAACCAGTTTAGGCATAGTTTCTGGAGAATTCTTTCTGGAAAAGGGCAGTTATGTTGATTTTGGGGTGAGCACTTATTTGCTGTCCTGGTTATTGTTACAAGGGGGTGGGGGCTTGGGTGTTAATGTTGGGTAGACAGTTTAGATCCTATATATCTTATAGGGGGGTTTCCTTTCCTAGCAGATGAATTAGCGCTCACTCAAATAACTTTCTAGTACAAATAAAATACTGTAAACTGCCTTTTGCACAAATCTTGCATGTAGAGAGACATGATGTCCAGTGAATAGAGTGAGCTCTAATACATTTTCTAGGCAAAAGGAACCCCCCTATAAGATATATTGGATCTAACTGTCAATGAATATCTGACACCCAACTCCTACATGAAGACAGAATAAAGAGAAACAGATGCTGAGAGAGGGATAGTGAAGATAAACTTGATTATTTCAGACACGGTACAGAATTTTTATTGATTATATTTATAAAACGTCCTATTTCAGTGTGCTGAAGCTTATATTTCATTTTCATTTTCACGATAACTAACCCCCTAAATAATTGCAGCTGTCTAATCAGCACCTACAAATATTATATAGTAATAACTTTTTCTTTTCCTAGTTCCATAGTGTGGCATGGATGAAATTTGCCACCTGTTTAACTCCTTAGTTAAGAAATAAAACAATTGTATTTGAAAGAATATATTGGTTACTTTTATGATTTCCCCATTTCAACTTGGATGGCTTCCTTAATGGCTATCAAGCGGCTTATATAAAGTAAACATAGTTTACTATGGTTTAAGTACTTAGGTGTTTGAT
The DNA here is from genome assembly GCF_017654675.1 of Xenopus laevis. NCBI lineage: Eukaryota > Metazoa > Chordata > Amphibia > Anura > Pipidae > Xenopus > Xenopus laevis. The sequence goes on along the minus strand of NC_054382.1, from coordinate 88,824,098 downwards.
TAGCAAATGTCAAATACAATCACAGACTCTCCACGCATTTGTATGATGGAAATAAATGGAGTGTAGCTAACAATAGCTATTTTATTTGCAAAGTTGAAGTTACTGATCTAATAACATTATTAATAAAGTTAATTTGGGATGAAAAATTTAAATATATAATGTATATAATATATATATAATATATATTATTAACCCCACATGGTTTAATCTAGACAAGGGCTGGGTATGTTACACAGTTGGGAGGAGGGAGCTGTTTCAGGTTAGTGTTCCCTGGCAGTTCTTTAATTGGCCGGGGTTGTAACCCTAGAGGCAGATTTACTGGGGGGCGAAGCGGCTAACGCTAGAGTCAATTCGGTAGTGTTACCACCCGCAGGGACATCACCATTTTACTAAGGGGCACAGGCGTCACTTTGCTAGTGAAAGAGATAGACGCTAGCGGTCAATCACACTCTATCGCCAGCCAACAATTCGCTGTGGCGACTGGACGTTACTCCGCAAATTCAATGAAATGCAGATTTTACTGAATTTTACCTCTTTTTCGCCAGACTTGCCTACACCAGCTCAGACCAGGCGAAGTGCATTGGAGTGCATCGATCTTCCTCAATCTTCTGTTACTTACATCATATTTTTTAGTGGAAAAAGCTTCTAAGTCCAAAAAACGCTGGGGTCTTTTCCTTTTTCAGAGTGATAGCCTGCAAAAGTCCTTCAATTTTTTTTTGGGCAACTGGCTTCCCCCATACATTTACTATTCAGTGGGCTCATGTGTAGGACATTATAACAACTCTATTTTCTTTATTAAGGTGCCCTGGAATTGTGTAATGTAATGTATTTGCTGCAACATATACCATTAAACGTTATAATTTCCCGCTGAATGTAAATGAACCTGAGCGCAAGATCTCTAGCGAATTTGTGCTAGGCAGAAATGAATGCTAGCACATCTTCGCATTCAATTGCACGCATTGCCAAAGTAACGTTAGTGAAACAGTGAATTAGCGTTGTCTAAGCAAATTTTCGCCTTGCAAAGTGTAGCAATGGTTGCAAATCGGTCGATGGTGATTTTTTGCCCTCTAGTTAATCTGCCCCCTAGTGTTTAAAGTCACCATGTACTCTGTTCCTTTGGTCCCCACTTCTTGGAGGGGTGATGAGCTATAGAGCCTAAGTTGGTGCTATGCCTCAGTAGGTAAATATAGTGAATGGAAAGTTTCTGTAATAGATAGAAAAATTAGTACCCTGTTGTGTCATCCACTAGCATAGTGACTCAAGTGCTTAGGGACAGACAGATTCCTGATGTGTTGCACTACTGTGAGCACTAGGGACTTGTTCACCTATAAGGGATTTCTACCTCAGGGTTTTAACTGATACTCTGCCTGTGTCCAATATCATCAGGGGAAGGTCTTGAAATGATTTTGTTCTGTAACATCCAAGAGACTATATATGACTATATATGACTATATATGACTATATATGACTATATATGACTATATATGACGCAGAAGGTAATTATTTTTTTGAAAGAACCATAGATGCCCAAGTTATAAAGAGATCAGCTGTATGTGAGGACCCACCAGAAAGAAAGAGTCCCATGTAACGCATTGTGCAGTTACTTGTCTGGGATTCAAATAAAGTCACAGGCATATAATATCAAAATATCGGATTAATCTTTTGTTTGTTAGTTGTTTTTTAAAGAATAGCAGATATGCAATAATGCAAAAATGTGAAATATCGTAGCTAGCAAATCTGTCAGCTTGAACTTGCCTGGCAGAATAGGATCATTTGCAGTTAGCTGTGTTTTATTGATTGCCTTTACTAAGCGGCAGCTGCTTCAAAATGAGGATAAACTTTTCCGATGTTGCCATTAAGTCTGATGACAAATGCTTTAATGTCATGAACTGTTCAGCAAAAGACATGTAACAGATTAGCTTATCTTTTCGATTTTTTTCCAAAATGAATATGTATTTGTGGTGGCAGTTTACATAGTATTCAAACAAATGGTTTCATCTGGAAATAAAAATAATGTCAGAAGTAACAGGAGGCATGCAAATCACACAAATGTGTTTGATTACAGACAAGTTCCTGTCTACATAGCTCTAATGAGGAAACGTTTGGAGATGCACAGTGGTATAAAAAAAAAACAACTGGTACTGACATACTGCAAGGGGCATATTCAAAGCTGTTTTTTTTAGGATAAAAGTGAAAAGTGGTTTAAAATAAAGCTCTTAATAAAGCTCTGTTGTTATCCTTCCACATGAATTAACTCCCTGCATTGAGATCAAGGAATCATCCCTAGAGCTAACTGAGGTATTAATGTGTGTATTTTCTATGCTAGACTGAGCCAGCAAAAAATAAATAAATAGAAAAGAACACAAAATACTGCACTAGCATTATAATGTAAGCAGGATACCTCTCAAATACCTTCAAAATTTATCAGTTACGGTTTGGCTGTAAGTTCTAACCTAAAGCCAGAACCTCTGTAAATCCTTTGCCAAAAGATGCACTTTTTTTTCTGGCCCTCTTTGCAGGACTCTCCATATTCCACCCATCTGTTGCTAATAGCCATTTATGTTATTTGTTAAATCACCACTATAAATATACACAGAACCAATGCCACTGGTGGGAAGCTTTGAAGTCAGCCACCAAGACCTCCAGGAAGAATTACGGAATTACTCCAGGGTAATGGAAAAAGTCCAAACCCATCTAATGTAAACAAATTCTAGACCTCAGTATCTATGCACAACTTGTTAATCTTGCATTGGTTACGTCTCCTGTACATCAGAGCCTTGGTATTATGGAGCAAGTGGGGGTAAACCCCAGAAATAAACTACCATAAATTCTAACAAACCCTCCTAAGAGGGATGTGAAAACAATTCTGATTTTATAGTAAAAAAACTTTATAAATTTTGGCATTCGGACTTTAATAAATAACCCCCTTAAAAAAACTCAATATATAATATGTCTCAATTTTACATCCACTCATTTTACACAATTGTTTTTGTAAATTCCACAAATATGTACAGTAATACATACTACATCTCCCTGATTTTAAGGTATTTTTTTCCTGGATCCCTGAAAATTGTAAAATAGGGGTTCTATTGTACTCTGAGCAAAGAATATTAAAATGGGCAGAACATTTTACTGGTAAATTGTAGTTTTCGCCAAGTTTTAACTAAGTAGCACTATGGCAGACTTTTTATATTTGTGTTGCAAAAAACAGTTGACGTTATTAGATACTTTATTATGCTTGCATGACTTTAAGGGGCAGATTTATCAAGGGTCAAAGTGAAAATTTGAATTTTGAATTCTAATTCAGAATTTAGAAATTTGAATTTTCGAGGTTTTCAACTAGGCAATAGTTAAAATTTGATTTGAGTTTTTAAAATAATTAATTTTTTTTTTTAAAATAGTTGGAATTTGATTTTTAAAATGTTTCATGTCCTGGCCCTTTAATAATTGCTGTTTTAACCTATGGGGGATATCCTGGGATCAATTTGGAGTGGTTAGCAGCCTTACAGAAAATTGAATTTGTTTTGATTTTGATTTAAGTTTGCTGTGTCAAGGATTAGGTAGGGGGCACTGTGGAGACTGATATGGAAAGGGCAAGTCCTTGAGGCAGGAGCTGTATGTGCCTAGGGAACACTTATAGGGGAGGAAGGAACAGGTTGATGAGGGCGAAGAGTCAGTCTGGATCAGGTGCAGAACAGGACGGGGAGGGCGAAGATCAGGGCTGGACTAGGCTGGATGAAGAGGGCGATGACACAGGACAGGAACAGACTGGATGGGACAGGACGGTGAGGGCGTAGATCAGATCAAACTGGGGATAGAGTGCAGAGGGAGACTAGAGTGGATAGCTGGAGAGGGATGATACCGTAAATTTGGGCATATACGCTGTATCATCATAAAATATTATTAAACAGCATAGAAAAAAAAGAAACATTGAACTACACATATTATTTTAAATTGTTTAATATGATTTTTAATTGCCAATTAAATGTGGTGTGAATTTTTTTTTATAGCAGTATAGGTATGGGACTCCAGAATCCAGAAACCTGTTATCCAGAAAGCTCTGAATTACAGAAAGGCAGTCTCCCATAGACTCTATTTTATCCAAATAATACCATTTTTTAAAAATGATTTAATTTTTCTCTGTAATAATAAAATGGTACCTTGTACTTGATCAAAACATATTGATCAAAAACATATAATCAAATATTGATCAAAACATACTGATCAAAAATATATATAATTCATCTTTATTGAAAGCAGAACCAGCCTATTGGGTTTATTTCATGTTTAAATGATTTTCTAGTAGATTTAAGAGATGAAGATCCAAATTACAGAAAGAACTGTTATCTGGAAAGCCCCAGGTACTGGATAAGAGGTCCTGTACCTGTATAATATATATTATATGAATTATTGAAATGTATATCGTTTTGCACTGCTGATCTGTATTCTTTCTTGCCATTACTCATATTGAGCACTATCCTAATAAAATAGACCTAATAAAATGATGGTTTTAGGAAGAACTGTGTTAATGTACAGGGAGGAAGAACAGGCAACTAATAGAGTTATGAAACTACCAGGAAGGAAATGCTCTTATAGGGCTTTCACTCGATCTGTAATAATTACTGTACCTATTTCTCCTGCTGCAGGTAATGTTTACTCATGCAATTACTTTCTTTTTGGTCTTCACAGAATGAGGATACTTTGTTGCAGCCTTTTTGTTGAAAGCATTTTGAAGAAAGAAATTTAAGGCAAAATAATTTCTTTCATAATATGTCTGCTGAAATGAAACAATGGAAATGAAATGATTTTGCTTCCCTAGGGCATTGGCCATCCAAGTGCTTAATTCTTCAATCTTATTTTTCTTTCCAAATCTGGGCATTCCGCAGATGTTACACTAACAATGTACATATTTCCAAATCTATATAAATCCTTTATTGGTCAAGAATTTATATTTAAGGGATTCCTTTATTTGTTCAGTCAAATATACAGGAACAGGCTGACGACTTACACCGTCAAACTTTATTAAGCAGTTTCCCCCCCACACCATATAGTAATTGTGTATGCTTAGCCTGACTGTTACAGTATATTTATCTTCAGCCAAACTAACTCCATTGATTTTCTTCTTAAATTGTCTTGTTTTTCAAAAGCGATATTGCTCAAGCCCAGAGATCATTTTTTAGCTACATTTCAAGAGCTATTATAAGGTGCATCTTGTACAAACTGGTATACTTAATAAGCTGCACAAATAAACAATTTCTGAAATATAGCTTTTCTGGACACTTGGAAGCTATTTTGATGAACGACTAGGTGTTCAAAAAAATATTTCTTTTTCATGACATTCTAAATCGCTAATAATTTTATACATCAGCAATACTAAATAAAAGGAAAGAAGTGGAGCAGCCTAATTTATTAAGAAATCACTGTCTGCATATACTACTAGTGATGGGTGAATAAATTAATTCTCGACGAATGTCCACGTTTCGCCACTGGCGAATAAATTTGCGAAACCCCGCTAAAATTTGGATGCACGTCCGAAAAGTCCCTCTCATTAAAATCGCAGTGTGTCAACACTATTCGGATGCCCATTGACTTTAACGCCAGTGTCAAAATTTAACCTGGTGTCATAATTGATGTGGGCATCAATTTTCGTGTTTCACAATTTTTTTGCGAATTTTTCACCTTTTCGTGAATTTTGCGGGAAATTCTCAGAATTTTTTGGCACAGTAAAACGGGAGAAATTCGCCCATCACTAAATACTACCATTGCACAGTGCAGCCCTTTCTCTAGTTGTGTTCTGTGTTTACATGCATACAGTAAATAAAGCCTCTATTAGGGCAGATCTGTCAAAGATTGAAATTAGAGCTCACCACTAATGATGGGCGAATTTGCGAATTTCGCGAAACGGCGAAAAATTTGCAAAACGGCGCCGACGTCTCATTTTTGACGCTGGCGGCCTTTTTTTGACAGCGTCCTTTTTTTTTGAACAGACGCGGCCGACGTCGAATCGTGCAAATTTGACGCAAATATGCGCCTGCCCAATAAAATCGGCCATCACTACTCACCAAAGAAAAACGTACACACTACTCATTCCTATAGGACTTTTAGAAGTTTCTTAATCACTAAGTGAAAGTTCATCCTCTGTAAAATACACTTCTAAAAGTCCCACAGGAATGAATTGAAAGTGGGTGGAATTTAGTGGTAAATTCAAATCTCACATTTTTTCTAAATCTGCCCCCTTAGTGTGCCCCGAGAAACTGTGGGACTGTGCCCAAATACTATTTAGAGTGCTTTTTTGCTATGTTACATCATTTTGGACACATAACTGAATGACTGATAAACAGCAATGTTCATATATCTGCTACCTTATAACAAAATTTTTTTGCTGCAACAAAAAAGTTGGCGAGACAAAAAAGTAGCCATAAGAAAAACAGACATTGACTTTAATTCATTTGGAGAAAAAAGTCACTGAGACAAAAAAGTCGCTGAGATGAAAAAGTGGCCACAAGAAAATGGCCATTGACTAATGAATTTGGAGTGAGAAAAAAATTGTCAAAATTTGTTGACCGTTACAAAATTTTGACGCCCATTGACTTCAATGCATTTTGATAATTTTTCGGGACAGATTTGCTTATCACTAACTTCTAACGAATATGTCTCTTTTGTTGTTTTTGATGCCTGCTTCCGTTTTTAACGCTGGTGTCCGGTTTTTTTCAACACCGGCGTCCATTTCTGACTAAATTGCGCCGGTGTCCAAAAAAACACCGGCGTCCATTTTTTTTTACTCCGGTGAATTTTCGCGGCGGTTTCGCAAATTTATTCACTGTCGGCGAATAGCGGGAATTCGCCATGAAGGGTATTAGAAAAGTGATGGAAATAAATTTGGGGGGCATTTAAAAAAGGTGAAATGGAGGAAAAATCTCTGTGAGAGTGATAAAGAATGACCATAAGAGGAAAGGGGATATGGGAAATTCAAAAGACTACAAGGAATATGGAAACCAGGAGGGGAGACCAAGAGAAGACTAGAGATGACTATAAAAAATAATGGAAAAACCACCTCCAACTATGCAGGAAATCCGAAACAAATTGTGGTGGTCTATCGAAATGGAGAAGCTTACTGCTATGCTAAACAATAGGCTCAGTAAATTTGAAGATGTATGGAATATCTGGTTATATAGAGAAGGACTGTTGCTAAGACAAATATGAAACCTCAACCATCAGGAGATTTCACTCACCCCCTTCCCCCCACCTTTTTCCCCCTCCCCCTTTCCTTGTTTGTAATTGTTAGAAAATTGTTAACACATCACTGGATTTGTAATAACACAATAAGCGAAGAATGTATGTCGGACAAAGTTTATTGTTCAATGTGTCAACAGGAAATGTCAAGTGCATTCTGTTGAATTACTGTGTTAACTTTAATAAACAGAAAGTTGAAAAAAAAAAAAATAATGGAAAAACAATAGTGGAAAGAGAGACGTAGAAAGAAAAAATGGGAAGGCTAGAATAAATAAAAGGTAAAAACGACCCCATTCCTGCTTTTTATACCTTGGTAAAGCAAATGGCGAAGTTTTGGGGTTCCCCAAAATGTGCGTTTCACAAAGAAGTCAAGAGGCCTCTAGTGGAGGACTTTTAACCAGGCATTCATTCTCCTTTTAGTATACAATAACCAATAAGGAGCAAAAAAGAGGCTGCTCTGATGTTCTTCTGCTTCGGAAAGATGCAAGAAAGGTATCTATGCACAAGAAAATATGCTAGCTCTTTGTATGTCATTGTGGTCTGTGTAAATTGTGTGCACAATTATATGCCTAAAAGTGTAAAACCCTTAATGTGGTTTAAGTATCTGTTGCACAAAATTGATTTTACGAGATTAGATTCTTAATGAGCATAAAATGACGAGAGTGCATTGCAAATTATATGAAAGCAAATCAGAAAAATAAATAGAATTAATGTATTTTTTGCAAAATCCAAATATACTGCACTACACTAATTTGTATGTTTGAATCTGACTTGTTTTACAAGTGCAAATTCTCTGCCTTTGCTAATAAACCTTCCTTTTGTCCTCGGAGTTATGAATAAAGTGATATTCCTTGCTTTTCAATGACAGATTGGTGGCAGGGGATTGAAAGGTAATTTCTGTCTCCATTTGAACAGTAAGACTTTTATTAATCTTTTCTGTATAGAAAAATAACCCAAGGGTATGTCTGACAAATTATGACACTTTTTATTAAATCGGTGAATAGCTCCAATATGTCTCAATATGATGGCCTGACAAATTCCAATCAAGTAAGAATACACAAAATCAACTATTTTATGAGAAAAAATATTTCCACGGCACAGGAAAATATGGGTTTAGAATACCTAGAATTACATGTTGTCTTTAACATGTAGTAACCTTAAGCTTGTCATACAAGGGAGCATCAGGCAAAATAGGCAGATATTTGCCTGATTACTAGTGTAGGGCATATATGGGGCAAATCTGACTTAGCTCCAATTAATCAGAAAGGCAGGGGCGATCCTGGCCCCTCCACCGTCTGAGGCAGCAGCAGTTGCTGCCCCCCCTCCCTGTGCACTTACCTTTTTGTGCCTGAGGAGGTCCGGGGGGGGGGGGGGTCCAGGAGGGTGGCAGAGAGCCTAACTGCGGTCTCTGTGCTAGAAGAGCCGAATTTCCGGTCTGAAAAGCTTAAAGTACCAGGAGCGGCATTTTTGCCGCCCCCTGGTACCTAGTGGGGGCTGCCGCTTGATCCGACAGCCTCAAGTCGCTTCATTGGCAAGCGCCCCTGCAGAAAGGCCATTGTTTTTTGGTCGAGTAGATGATCCAATCTTTCATTTGTTTACTGTTTATCCACTCTCAATACAAAAGTGGGAAACTTGAGGGCCATCAAGAATACAAAAAACCTCTGGACAACTTGTCTAAAAATGTTGAGAGAAGCAGCAACTGCAGAGCCACTTATAAACGGAAACTGATAAATCGGTTGTTTCATTTCACTTACACAGAGAGACCCAAAATGTCAAATATAATGGATAATATAAATCCAGAGCAAGCCAACAGATTTGATTGTACTTACACTTATTTATTATTACATTTTCCCGAAAATTTGCTTTGTGTGAAAAAAATCTGTTTCATTTTTTCAGATTTTTCACCCAAAAACTCAGCTTTCTTATGCTTTCTTGCCTGAATACTTCTGGGTATTGCACGAAACCCAAATAAATATTAGGTACAGACATGAAATCTATTATTCAGAAACCAGCTGCCCAGAAATTCCCGAAATAAGGAAGTTGTCCCATAATGACTTATTTAAATTGGTCTTTATTTATTTCCTTTGTAAAAATAAGAAAGTGACTTGAAAATTGCTGTATAACAAGCTAGGAGGCATTCATCTTAATGGCAAAACAATATTTTTGTATTTAAACCTTTTTAATAGTCTTAATGCCTGGTACTTCACTTAATGGAATAACAATTTATCCTGAAAAACAGGTCCCAAGAATTTCAAATAATAGATCCCATGCACATGTATGAGTTTGGCTGTGCATATACATGGTGATGGGCGAATTTGCATCATTTCAGTCCGCTGAAAAATTAGCGAAATGGCGAAAAAATTTGTGAAATGGCATCAGCGTCTCGTTTTTGACGCCAGCGTCCGTTTCTGATGCCGGAGTCCGTTTTTGACGCCGGAGTCCGTTTTTTTTGATGCCAGAGAATGTTCGCCGGCGGCGAATCGCGCGAATTCGCCCATCACTACATATAAACAAAGCTTGGAACCAATAATCATATCACTTTTGTTAAGCACATCATGGAGTGTCTACTAGATTGTTAAGGAAAACACGTAATAAGGATAAAACAACGTAAACCGAGAGAAATAAATTATCTATCAATCATTTTTCTCCAGCCAAACAGGCTCCTATTTATAAAATCTGAACAACATTATTATACCTAGAACGAATGAGGGGGGTGGAGAAATCTAAGTAGGAGGATTTTATACATTCCCTCCCACTTACATAGAGTTGGGGCACAAGGTCTACAGGAACCCCGTGAAGGTTGAATAAAGAGGTTAAGAAATGCGCCCTACAACCCTAGTGTCTAGAGGGCTGTGGATGTAATTATTTTAAAAATACTTTTCATTTGCTTGAACTTAAATACACTCTGTTAAGGTACAGGCCTATCTGTTTTTTAAACTTTGAAGGGGGGGGGGCTCTTGGAGCTTTTTAAATACAAAAGGGTAAATTATTGAAATGCAAACATGATGTCATGATGAGGTTTAAAATAAAAAAGTATAATCAGTCTAGAAACAAAAGCAGTATACTCAAGAACAAAGAAGTCAAGCTGCTTTATAAATAAGAAAAGTTGCCAAAATGTATCGAAAATTGCTGTGAAGCTATGCATTGTAAACTTAAAGAAAATGTCCTTTTAACCCTGTCATATCATTATATACATTATAAATTACATACAAATGCAAATTCATTTCAAAGAATGCTTTAAAAATAGAACTCCAAACGCTTGCCATAGACACAGCTGTTAACTTGCTAAATTAATCTTACTCACTTAGAATTGATTTGATAGGAAAATGTAAGAAAAGGTGCAAAGTTTGTTCCCACAAAATGTAAAGCTGGAGCATAGTTTATCTAGGGTTAGATGACTACATAAACTAGTTCTATCAGCATAGGATGCATGATAAAAAGTCCCCATAAGGAATTATAAAGCAATAGATGTATCTAAATAACGTAAAAAGCAGGTAAAGTAATAAAATGCATAGGGGCTCATTCACAAACACACAAAAGACACTGAGACTGAAGACAATGCAAATTGTTTTAATGAATATTTTATCAATGTCTTTATCATATTAAAACTTAATTTAATGAACAGCCCCTTTAAATAGATGCAAATTGAGAAGGTAAAGATGTTACATCCCAATACCACATGGGTGTATATGGCAATGCACTCACAGAGCTTGCTTTAGTTGACTGTTTTTACACAGACATCCACAAATAGAATGCGAAAATCTGCACAGTAAGTTGCTCAAGATTTATACTTGAATTATGGGGAAAACAAAAATACTATAATTTGCATCTGAATTTTTCACAATTGGTTACTTTTTAAATAAGCCTTGCCAATTTTACTCTACATCTTGTAGATCACCGCAACCTATTAGATGCTTGCTTTCAGACAGGTGAATAGAAAATACTGCCTTACAATTGGATGTATAGGTTACTAGACCTGATGCAAAATTTGTGACTTTTATTATACAGGTATGTGATCTTTTATCTGGAAAACCGTTATCCAGAAAGCTCCAAATTATGGAAAGTCTCCCATAGACTCAATTTTATCCAAATAATCCAAATTTTTAAAAATGATTACATTTTTCTCTGTAGTAATAAAACAGTACCTTGTACTTGATCCCAACTAAGATATAATTAATCCTTATTGAAACAAGACCTATTGGGTTTATTTAATGTTTACATGATTTTCTACTAGACTTAAAGTGATACTGACACTAAAAAAATATTTTTTAAAATATGAATGTGCATTAAAAGTTACCTATAGGTAATGTTGATAATTTTTTGCTGAGAAGTTATTGTTAGTTGAAGTTTTTAAACCTGACTGTTCCATCTCAGCCTGTCAGTTAAAGTTTCTAATGCTAACGGACTCCTACTGCACAAATATGGCAGCCCCCTCATACAGGAAAATGGGGCATCATACAGGTAATATAAAAGTGTTGTGCAAATACTTTTTTGGCAAAGTTATATGTAGCTTTCAAGGGCAATAATATGACAGTTGCAAAAAAGAGTTTAATTTCTGGTGTCAGTATCTCTTTAAGATATGAAGATCTAAATTACCAAAAGATCCATTATCCGTAGGTCCCAAGCATTCGAGATAACAGCTCCCATACCTGTATTCTATTGTATATTTGTATTTATATTGCATAGGTCCATGTATGACGTTTGGCGTCATCATGTAACATATTGTGGTTAAATTATGGTAAAACACAAAGTCAACAATGGTTTGAAAATGTGGACCATTTAGTATATTAGCCCAGCATATGTTAATTCTCAAATTTCATGCTAAATACGTTGCTATTAAAATACATATGTAACTTGACAGATAATGCCTGCTGGCTAAATTCTTCACAGAATTATGAGCATTTTCCAGGATGCAGTTATTGATGCAAGAAACAGCCACTACTGTATGTGTTTATTGTACTGTGTACAGAGTTCAATTAAGCTAAGCCAAAGGCTATATCCTTGAATCTTTTTTATACCTCAGAAATGCAATGTGTGTATAACCCTGCCAGTTTCTAAAGGTATTAAAGGAACCCAAACTCAGAAACATTTCTATTTACTCAGAAATTGTCTCAAAAATACAATTAAAATAGTTTCCCAAATTGTACTGTGTTCATCATTTAGCTATGGTATTGTAGGGATGTGAAAATTTAGACACCCTTACACATTACTGACAGGCACATCCCTAGTAATATGGACGCCTAAGTGGGTCCTTATGGGGACTTTGTGCTTATGTAACCCCTGTAGTTCTCACAGTGTACACCAGATGGCAATGTGCAGTAGTATAAAGGTCTTGGGAACCATGAGGTCTGAGTCCATTGCTTTAGCCCAACAAAGCAGGCTGGAAGGGAATGGGTATATGTCGACCTTAGGTGCATTGGCCCTAATAATTAGATAGCATACACTTTTATAGATCACTCTATGAGTGATAGAGAGGTTATATAGTTGAGCAGCTCAAGGCTCCGCCGAGGATATTAGAGGGATTAAGATCCAGGGTATTACTGAACCGGAGGAGGGACTAAAGTGTTGAGATAGGGATGATAGGAATTCCCCTAGACTGCCACTGACAGAGATCCTAAAAACTGGGCAATACCCCTCACAAGCTTCAACTCACTCTGCTGTATATTCCCTGGGCTGCAGGGATTCAGCCTATACTGGTTCTGTGAGTATATGCTATCTTTATGCTGTCTGATTGTTCTACACTCCATTGTGGATATCTGATATGTGCTATGTTGAATCAAGACAGTTCATTGTTTAAGAGTTAAAGAACTACTGGCGCCCATCATTGTGCTATTGCACCTGGTTACAGTTGCACTACACCCTGCCTCCACCCCGCTGCGAGGGCTTACCCCTGAGAGAGAGGGCCTCATTTGTGCTATAACCCCACACTGATAGTAGCTTAAACTGCCCACAGTAAAGTCAGTTTATTATAGCGCTACAGTATTTTGCAGTGATTTTCCAGGAGATTTATCATTTAAATCACTGACGTGCAGCAAAGGGAAAAATATATAGGCATGAAGATGAAAAATATCATTAAAGTTACATTGCATTTAAAGTATGGCTTGTGCTACACTTGAACTTTACATATTTATTTATTGTCTGGATAACTTTTGGATGTTATCAGTTGCTAAAATATACTCAGAAATATTATGTGGGATAAGTACACAGAGAACTCTGACATCCATCTATAATAGAATGCTGGAAAAAAAATAAAGACAAAAGATTTACGAGTAATTTACTCAGTAACCTGAGACACCTAAGTATAATAGTCTACATCCTGCAAGCAGCAGAGCTCTAATCTAATATGGAATTAATTCCCATACTACTCCTTGTGTCTGCTTGTCCTACCTATGATAGAAGCCTCTAGTGAATAATTCATATCCCATAATAATATATCCTCCACTGTAACACTGAGGCATTTAATTTACCGACAAAATCTGAAAGGAGCCTTCTTTTATCAGATGAATGAATTGGCTTGAAATGGAAAAGGATCTTGCTTTCTAATGTACAATTTATCTTACTTCCACCTTTTGGATCAGAGAATGGCAACTTTTTTTTTGTTTATGGTCACTTTTCACTTTCATCTAGGCGAGTGTGCAATAAATTGTAATGAATAATTCAAATTCCAGGTTAGCGGAAAGCTTTCTAAGTTCTCTTTATGCCAATATTTTAACTTCTATTCCTTTGTTTTTAGGAAGACGTAAGTATACAATTTTTTTTTGCTTTTACCGTGTATATATTTATTACACATTACTTTACTTTTAACCGCATGCCTTAACACATTTCTACAGTTAAAATGTACCTTTATTTCTGAACTTTTCTTTTATTTTGTCTTATCTTAAACATGAATATCTACACAAGGGACACTCTTTATTTTATTTTTTCCATATGATTGAATAACCGTACAAATGATTAACTTTGCAGCAGGGAAAGTACAATAATCCCAGGACATGAATACTATCCTTTGATGTTGTCTGTGGTAGAAAAATGAAACACCTATTCATTTAAATTTCACAGTCAAATTTGATACTTTAGATGCTTATTTGAATGTGCTCCTGCCAGGTACAGTTTTAATGAGCTTTATTTTAATTTTATAGAAGTTACTCGGAAAACCTGCACTCTTTTGTTCCATCAGATAAAAGAGTTCTTTGTCAGTAAACATGCAAAAACCCTTAACTTTATTAAGGGGCCAATTCATTAACTTCAAGTGAAGGATTCGAAGTAAAAAAACTTCGAGTTTCGAAGTGTTTTTTTGGCTTCTTCGATCATCGAATGGGCTACTTCGACCTTCGACTACGACTTTGAATCGAATGATTCGAACTAAAAATCGTTCGACTATTCGACCATTCTATAGTCGAAGTACTGTCACTTTAAGAAAAAACTTCAACCCCCTAGTTCGCCACCGAAACGCTACCGAACCCAATGTTAGCTTATGGGGAAGGTCCCCATAGGCTTGGCTAAGTTTTTTTGGTCGAAGGATAATCCTTCGATCGTTGGATTAAAATCCTTCGAATCGTTCGATTCGAAGGATTTAATCGTTCGATCGAACGATTATTCATTTGATCGTACGATCGCAGTATTTGCGCAAAATCCTTCGATATTTGAAGTCGAAGGATTTTCATTCCCAGTCGAACATCGAGGGTTAATTAACCCTCGATATTCGACCCTTGATGAATTTGCCCCTAAGTAGCATTTTATCTTGTTTCCCCTAAAAGTATATATAATTGTTTACAAACTTATTTATAAGTATAATGTATATATGTATGTTTATTTTTTATGGCACATATTTCAAGACAATGAGACTCATTTAGAAACACTGGACAAATTTGCACCTGGGCAGAAACCAATAACCCATTAATTACAAAAGCCAGTGACATCTGGATATCAAAATTATCTAAAAGAACCAACATTAAGAGGCAGATGTATCAAGGGTCGAATTTCGAGTTCATGGGAGTTATTTAAAACTCCCATGAACTTGAAATTCGACCAATTACAATTTATTAAAAAAAGTTCACATTTTTGAAACTCGAGTGAATGGGATTGACCCACAAATTCGAATAGAAAACAACTCCAAATTGATCCCAGGACGTCCCCCATAGGCTAAAACAGAAATTGGGCAGGTTTAAGGTGGCGAATAGTCAAATTTGAGTTCTTAAAGGGCCAGTGTATGATAAATTTTGAAAATCGAATTCAAAAATTTTAAAAAAAAACTCATATAGAATTTTAGCAATTCCCTAGTCAAATTTGACCATTTTGGCCATAAAAAAAAACTTGGAAATTCAAATTCATAAATTCGAATTTTTACTTCGACCCTTGATAAATCTACCCCTGAGAGTCAATTTTCAGTGTTGTTAAAATCTGCCCCAAAATAAAAACATAGCCTCCACTCCTAGAAAACATTATATTTTTATTTGAAAATGTCTGCAGTGTTCATGTGAAAGAATTTGAGGCAAAACCAAAAAAACAGAGACAGATTCATTTAATAAGAAAACCTTATAATGCAGTTTATTAAAACTGAAATGACATGTCATCTCTTAATTGGGAACTGAATTTGGAGAAGTTTATTTTAACTGAATTATTATTGCCAACAGCATGTAACCTTTTGGAATTAGGGGGATAAATGGGAAAAGAGTGATATTCCAAATAGACATCTAACTGAACCACAGCCATCATCACAGACACATACCCTGTTTTTCTGCTTAGCTGTCCTGTTAAACATCAATGTAATAAATATTCCTGCTCCTGGTGGTCTAGTGGGGCGGCGGGGACGCCCACTACGCCGATCTGCTGATTTTGGCATGCTGATGCGCAATGTTGCTTTGTATGTGCTCTTCCAGGTTTGACGTGCGCCAGCGTCATGATGTCATGACGCTATTTTGAAAATTTAAACCCTGCCTAACCCTGACCAACCAGCCTGTCCCGACTCCTGCCTGTAGTTCGACCATTCTGTCGGATTCCGCTTATCTGACAATTTCGTGTATCTGAGTAGTGGAGGGCTCCACCCAAAGCCAAAGGCAGCTGCTACATGCAGAAGAGCGGGCATAGACCGGAACCTTGGAGATAGTTCTGGGTTTGGGACTCTATATGTTACAATCAAGACATCAACAGCATGATCTCTCTGCCCCCCTGTGACATTACCAACCACCCATTCCTGCCCCTGTGGCATCACAGCCTGACCCTGCCTGGAGTAAGGACCCAGGAAAGATGGCAACCCTATTAAAGAGCTTAGTTAACATAATTTCATCCAGCAATGAATTAAGATGATGCCACTATGTCATGGGAAGTTGCAAAGAGCAATTGAAAAGATGCTAAATACAGATGCCCGCCGCAAAAAATCAGAAAAAAACCATACAATTCGGATTTTCGCTTGTTTTAACAAGTTTTTACCTGAACCGATTAAATAAAGCTTTTTTAATAATAAATAAGGTCAAATCATGAATTCTAGTTTGGTCAGACTTTTTTTATTTAAAAAATCAGAAAAAAGAGATCTTGGTAAATAACCCTCTATATGTATAAAATGCAAATACATGTTAATTTTTAAAAGTACAATTCAGCAACTTAAAAAGGGTCTACTAACATGTAAAACAATATAATAATGTCTATCCCCTTTTATATGCGTAAAGTATTTTGGCAAAACAATGGTGTCCTTTGCGATTCTTCTCTTTGTTATGCCAGACAAATGCTATCAATTTGAGCAAATGTTATAATGCTTATCTTGCAGTCAAATGGCACAAAGGTCCATCAGAAAACAATGTTAAGACCCAACAAAGTAGCTTCTTATCCTCTAACCTTTTTCAAATCTGGACACATGATCTGCTTAAAACATCAATGACAAACAATGATGCTTTGCTCAATACATAGGTAGCTGATATTTGAAATCAGCATATGTTCATAAATGTCACTGGCAATCACTGAGAATCTCTAATATACTAAATTGACATTTCCCTGTTAAGCTGGTTGTAAACCTGAATATTTCATCTTGCAAAGTTCAAAAGTGTTAGATTAGCCAATAAAGGTCAGCCCTGATTTAGTCTGTGCAAAAGGAATAGGTTTAATTTCACTGAATGTTCCATGTATATCATTTGACTCTGTTGGCATGTATGCCTGGGGTTTATATGTGGCTTTATA
The DNA here is from genome assembly GCF_017654675.1 of Xenopus laevis. Lineage (NCBI taxonomy): Eukaryota > Metazoa > Chordata > Amphibia > Anura > Pipidae > Xenopus > Xenopus laevis. Next base: position 88,806,698 of record NC_054382.1, on the reverse strand, counting down.
TATTCTTAGATATACAGGTATGGGACCTGTTATCCAGAATGCTCAGGACCTGGGGTTTTCTGGATAAGGGGTCTTTCTGTAATTTGGAGCTTCAATCTTAATACTTTAAATCTACTAGAAAATTCTACTGCCGAATTGCTGTTTTAGCCTATGGGGGACGTCCTTGGATCAATTTGGAGTTGTTTGCTGCCTTCTTGACATTCGAGTTAGAGAAAAAACTCAAATTGAATTCGATTCAAATTCGATTTATTTAACAAGATTTTAAATACTTATTACTTAAATCCTATTAAGTGGCCTTAGGGGGTTATTTTTTAAAGTGTGATTTTTTTTCTCATCGGCTTTTTAAAGGGGAAGAACTTTTTCAGGATTTATTAAAACCCAGAGGGTGTTAAAAGTCTGAATAAGAAAGTACTCCAACTCAGACCTGACGAATTTATATAGAAATCATATCATGAAAATATCCTGATCTGTGCTGGGTTTGTACAATAATCTAACAATTTAGTTCTTTTCTGGGGTCAAATCCAAAAATGTCAAGGTATTCTGGCATCTAATCTGAAAAGTTGTGGTATTCAGATTTTTCCCAAGATTGTATCGAGTTTTTCCCGAACAAGAGATTTTCTGGAAAATGTATTGATAAATAAAATCTGTGTAGATTTGGTCGGAGTGGTTTTCTGAGATCTTTTTGGATTTTGATAAATAACCCCCTTGAAATGATTTTTAGCAGATTTATGGTATGGAGATCTAAAATATAGAAATTCCCTTAAAAACATAGCGCAGTTCTGAAGTTTGAAGTGGAATGCATTTAAGTAAATTGCTGTACCCACAGCAAGAAAATTTAAGTGGGAGGTCCAGTTGTAGTTGACATCTAATCAGTGGCTACAGCCAACCCATAATAACTAGTGATGGGCGAATAAATTTGCCAGACATGAATTTGTTGTGAATTTCCGTGTTTTGCTGCAGGCAAATTAATTTGCGAAACTGCAGCAACAATTCGCTGGTGAAAAATCCACCGCGGTTTTTTGACATGATGCCAAAAAAATATATTTTCCCACAAAATAGCTTTAGGTTGTAATAATGTACTCATATCTGTGAGGAAATGAGCTTAAATGTAAGCCAGTAATCAATCAGCCTTCATTTTTAATTTTTTTTGTAGAAGAATCAAGTTTTAGTGTAGCAGCTCTTATGCTTTCAACTATTCGGTGGGTCGAAGGGGAGATGAAAAAAAGATTGTAGTGAACTAATTTTTTGTTGCTAGGGTAAGTGACCCTGACAACCAAATAGCATTTTAGCCTGTGGGCTAGCGACAGCAAACACAAAGGCAGCAAATTCGGTGGGTCGAAGGGGAGATGAAAAAAAGATTGTAGTGAACTAATTTTTTGTTGCTAGGGTAAGTGACCCTGACAACCAAATAGCATTTTAGCCTGTGGGCTAGCAACAGCAAACACAAAGGCAGCAAATTCAAAAAATAACAAAAATTTGAAAAGCTGGTTTGAATACTTAGTAACATAGTAAGTTAGGTTGAAAAAAGACACACGTCCACCAAGTTCCTCCTTTATAATCTATATATAACCTGCCAAACTGCTAGTTGATCCAGAGGATGAAAGGGTCCATATACTAAATCATCAAGTTTGTTGTATACTTTATTTTGGTATACAGTTTTTTTCACACATAAATAAATGATCTTTTCCCAACAGGGTCAATACTTCACAGCTGGCATTTATTTTCTATTTAAAGTTCGCCAATGCTTCTTATTTGCAATGCATTTATACCTTGATTCCAGTTAATTCCTATAACTTGTAAAAGTAGCCTAAAGATTACGAGTTCTTTACCAACATATTCTTTAAATAGAAACACCAGATGTTTTGCTTGACTACATTATTTATGATAGGGATTTTGCACAAGCAATATTTTCATTTAAGCTCATTTTCTTCACAGATATATGTACATTATTATAACCTAAAGCTATGAGTGGGAAAATAATACAATACAATAATTTTGTATTTGATTGCTCATTCCTTTCCTTTTATATCTAATTTCAATGTTCTTTCTGAAAGATGTTGCTCTTTCCACAACCTTCATTTCTGGCTGAATAGAGGCAACACTTGACCAGCTGCCTATGGAAAATTGCTTCTCTCTCTCTCTATTAAAGCTTCTATGCCAGTGCACTACCTTTTTTTGTAATAAAATACAATGACAAAAAATGTACTTTTAAAATTTGTTCAGTTGAGATTACAATAAAGAGACTCTATCATCCTTAAAATTCACTTTTTAACATTTTGTAAAATAATGGTATGCATTATGCATGGTATTATTATTATTATTATTATTAACATGTATTTATATAGTGCCAACATATTGTGTAGCACTGTAAAGTAAATGTGATTATACAACTACATCACATGAATTACATATATAGAATATATGGAGTAAAAAACATCACAATCAATACAGGTACAAAAAGGTGAGGAAGGCCCTATGCATAGGCATACAGTCTAAAGGGAAGGGAGTAATACACAAGGTGTGGGAGTGGGCAAGATCGAATTAAGTGGGTGAGAAATGTGGTATTGTATGCGGTGTTGCGTTTGGTAGTTAAGCAGAGTGAGGGTAGGCTTCTCGAAAGAAGTGAGTTTTCAGAGATTTTTTGAAAGCAGAAAGGTTGGGAGAAAGTCGGACAGACCGTGGGAGAGCGTTCCAGAGGAGGGGTGCAGCCCTTGCAAAGTCTTGAATGCGAGCATGTGAGGATTTAATGAGAGAAGAGTTGAGTAGCAGGTCAGTAGAGGACCGTAGTAAGCGAGTGGGTGAGTATATAGAGATGAGTTCAGAGATGTAGGGTGGGGCAGAGTTATGAAGTGCTGTGAAAGTCAGTGTCATTAATTTGAATTTGATTCTAAGAGGTAACGGAAGCCAGTGCAGGGATTGACAGAATGGCGAGGCAGAGGAGGAGCAGTTGCTGAGGTGTATGAGCCTCGCAGCAGTGTTCATTATGGACTGGAGAGGTGACAGTCTCTGGAGGGGGAGGCCAATTAAAAGAGAGTTACAGTAGTCTAGACGCGATATGATGAGAGAGTGAATAAGAATTTTGGCAGCATCTTGGGTTATAAATGATCGTATTTTAGATATGTTCCTTAGGTGGAAGTGACATGATTTAATAAGTGACTGGATATGAGGAGTGAATGACAGGGTAGAATCTAGGATAACCCCAAGGCACCGGGCCTGGGGAGAGGGGGTGATAGTGGAATTGTTAACTATGATGGATACTTCGTGGATGCTACTGGTGATAGTTGGAGGAAAGAGAACCATTTCAGTTTTAGAGAGGTTTAATTTAAGGTAGCGTTGCGACATCCAGGTAGAGATAGCGGACAGGCAGGAGGAGACGCGAGTTAGGAGTTCTGGGTTGAGATCAGGAGATGAGAGATAGATCTGAGTATCGTCAGCATAGAGGTGGTAGTGGAAACCATACGAATTTATTAATTTGCCAAGGGAGGAAGTATAGAGGGAGAATAGTAATGGTCCCAGGACAGAGCCTTGAGAAACTCCAACAGAAAGAGGTAGGGGAGAAGATGATACTCCATTGTAGGAGACACTGAAGGAACGATTGGTGATGTAAGAAGAGAACCAGGACAGGGCTGTGTCACGAAGGCCAAGCGACTGGAGGGACTGGAGGAGGAGAGGGTGATCTACAGTGTCAAATGCGGCTGAGAGATCAAGCAGTATTAGTAGTGAGAAATGATTGTTGGCTTTAGCGGTTAAAAGTTCATTAGTTAGTCGAGTCAGGGCAGTTTCTGTGGAGTGTTGTGGCTTAAAACCAGATTGTAGGGGATCCAGCAGGTTATTGTCAGAGAGTAATGAGGTTAGTCGGTTGTAGACTAGGCGCTCAAGTAGTTTAGAGATGAAAGGTAGCAGAGAGATAGGTCGGAGGTTGTCAAGATTGGAGGGATCAAGAGAGGGTTTTTTCAGAATGGGGGTGACAAGAGCATGTTTTAGTTGAGAAGGAAACAGTCCAGTTGAGAGCGAAAGATTAAATAGGTGAGTTAAGGCTTTGATTAGACAAGGATTGGTATTGCGGAGAAGTTTTGAGGGAATTGGATCAAGCGGGCAGGTGGTAAGGTGAGAAGAGGCCAGAAGCTTTGAGACTTCCTCATCAGTGACAGGGGTGAAGGAGCACAGGAGAGACTGGGGAGTGTGGAGGGAGGGTGGTGGAAGTCTAGGGGGGTTGAGTAGTGTAATGTCCCTTCTGATAGTGTCAATTTTGTTTTTGAAGTGCTCAGCAATATCTTGAGCAGAGACAGATGTGCATGGAGGGGGTGGAGAAGGGGAAAGGAGAGTGTTAAAGGTGGAGAAAAGTTGTGCTGGTTTTTTAGAAAGGGAGTTAATGAGTGAAGTAAAGTATGTTTGTTTGGCTTGGAAGAGGCTGGTTTTAAAGGAGCGCAGGGCAGATTTGTAGCTCCAAAAGTCTGATTCTGTACGGGATTTGTGCACGTGAGTGTCTTTGGAGCGCTTTTGTATGAGCAGTATGCCATGGTTGAAGTGGTTTGGGTCTAGAACGTTTAGTTTTTATAGGAGCAAGCTCATTTAGGGAAGTGGTGAGAGTACTATAGTAGACAGAGGTAGCCACATTAGGACATGAGATGGCTGAGATATTAGAGTGAAGAGAGTCAAAGGAAGAAGAGAGATGTGACACGTCTACAGCTTGCAAGTCACGGTAAGTACGTGTTTGGGGAATGGCAGGGGGTGAGGAGGGAGTTAGTGAGAGTTAAAATGTGAGCATATTGTGATCAGAGAGGGGAAATGGTGAGTTAGTAAAATTGGTGGTTGAATAGAGTCTGGTAAATATGAGATCCAGAGCATTACCATTGGAGTGAGAGGGGGAGTCTGAGCACAAAGATAAGCCTAGGGAGGAGGTTAGTGAAAGAAGTTTAGAGACAGAAGAGTTGTTAATGTTGTTAACGGGTATATTAAAGTCACCTAATATGATGGATGGGATGTTAGATGAAAGAAAGTAAGGAAGCCAGGCAGCAAAGTTGTCCAGAAATTGTGCAGTTTGTCCTGGTGGTCGATATACTGTATAACAGCAATGCAGAGTGAAACCGTAGAAAAGAGCCTAATGCAGTGAGCCTCAAATGAGGAGAATGATAAAGAGGGAACAGGTGGAAGAACTTTAAAAGTACAGCGGGGAGAGAGAAGCAAACCTACCCCACCTCCAGGTCTGTTACCAGGTCTGGGAGTATGAGTGAGGTGTAGGCCCCCATAGGACAGGGCAGCAGGTGAGGCAGTGTCAGTAGGAGAGAGCCAGGTTTCAGTAAGTGCGAGTAGGTTAAAGGAATTTGCAATGAAATGGTCGTGTATAGCGGTGAGCTTGTTGCAAACAGATCTGGCATTCCAGAGAGCACAGGAAAGATTAACTGGGTTTTTGGGTATAGGAGTAAGTGTTCTGTACTGTTTGAATTTGCTCCGGAGAGAAGGAGCTTGTGGCCGTGTTATAACTGGGATGGGGTAAGGGCCAGGGTTTGGGGAAATGTCCCCAGCTGCCAGCAATAGAAAGGAAAGAAAGACTAAGTGAGAGTGGGATTTATAAGTCCTTGGTTTGTATGAAAAAGAGGAGTTTTGTGGAATAGCTAAACAGAGTACTTTATAAACGTGTGGAGAGGGAAGGAGAGGAGAGGAGAGAGGCTGAGATTTGTATAGAACTGGGATTTGATGGAGGAGGTAGTGAAAAATGTTTTATGAAGCATGAGAGTGAAAGGAAGAGAAATGCAGGATAAAGCATGTTTGGAGTAAGAAGTTACAAACTACCAGGTACAAGCAAATCTGTTTTCTTCTTATCCCAGATGATTCGCTGTTGATTGCAGTGGAATCCGGTTCCTTTTGCCTTGTCAATGCCTTGTCCAACTGCCTTGTTTAACTGTCATTTCTAAGCACTTGTGAAATTTTAGCACTTAAGAAATGTTAGCACTGGGTATGCTGACTATGTATGCTGACTAAGCACACATTTTATACAGGTATGGGATCTCTTTTCCAGAAACCCATTATCCAGAAAGCTCAGAATTACAGGAAGGCCATCTCCCACAGAGTCTATTTTAAAGGGGTTGTTAACTTATAATTTAACTTTAAGTTTGCTATTGAATAACCAATTCTAAGCAACTTTTTGTTTGGCCTTCATTTTTCTTTTTTTATAGTTTTTGAATTATTTACATTCTTCTTTTGACTCTTTCCAGCTTTCAATAAGGGGTTTACTGACCCCATCTAAAAAAAACAAAGGCTCTAAAATGCTACATATATATTGATATTGCTATTTTTTATTACTCTCTTTTCTTTCAGGCCCTCTCCCGTTCATATTCCAGTCTGTTATTCATATCACTGCATGGTTGCTAATTTGGACCCTAGCAACTAAATTGCTGAAACTACAAAACTGGAGAGCTGCTTAATGAAAGGTTATACAACATCAAAATCTAATTGCAAATATCACTCTCTATAATGTACAAAGTCACTTTAAAAGAAAACAATCCCTTTAAGCAAATAATTCAAATTTTTAATAATTATTTCCTTTTTCTATTTAATATGAAACAGGAGGGGTATCTGATAATCCAGTCCTTTGGAAACAATTTCCCTGGACGGGTGCATATACTGTATGATGGCCCTATTTGGTATCATTAAGAAGAATTTGCTTCTTGACTTCCCTAGACCCTTTCTTTTGGAAATGACTTCAAAGCAATTAACTTAGTTACAAAACCCCCTGCTTATATCTTTGATTAATCTTCTCCTCTCATGCAGTGTGAATGAGAAATGCAGAAATGGTGTCTAGGAGCCCAAAATCCTGAAAGCTTCAAATTAATGGAAAGAAAATTTCCCATAAACTCTATTTTAAATTAATTTAAATGTATAAAACATATTTCCTTTTTTTCCTTTAACAGTATATTGTACTTGATGATGCATGAATCCACATTGGTGGGTGTTTAAATCTTAATTAGCAGACTTAAGGTAGGGTGATCCAAATCATGGAGTGATCCAGAAAATCCCAGGTCACAAGCATTCTGGAATATCAATCCTAAACCTCGCTTTGGGAGCAGCCCACAGCTACTTGGATGCCACCAGTTCTTAAAGTGAGAGGACGAATGAGAGAGGAAACCAAATGTTTATAGGGGGAACGGGGAACAAGGAGTGTGGTCAAAGGACAGGTCAGGTCTATACCAATCAGACAGAGTAGTACTGAACCAGGAGACAAGAACATAGTTGGGGGTTCCAAACCAACAGTATCACAATACAGAGGAGAATTCAAAAGAGTCATCAAATACAAGCAAAGGTCAGGCAGTAAACTTGGGATAGTCAGGGACAGACAAGGTCAAGGAACAAGATTAAAACACTAGAAATGCACCCAGGAACTATGGATTTAAACCTGTGTTTGGCAGTGAATTATTGGCTGCGGCCCCTTTAAATATTTGAATTTCACCCCAAGCACAATGACTTCAGACGTATCAATCAAGCCAAAACCTGGAAGCTGCACGAGCGCATGTCATTTTCACATCAGTGTGCAAAGAAAGAGGACGTGGTGGGCATCCCCACTGCTCCACTACACCACCAGATGTTCTCACAGAAACACTTTAAAAACAAATGTTTATGAGAAATGGCCTTCTTGTAATTCAGAGTTTTCTGGTTAATGGGTTTACAGACATAGTTGTACTATGTGTATCTATAAGGAAGAAAATCTTAACATTTTGTTGCCTGCCCACCAAACTAGAAATGCTCAAAGTCTTGCCATGTGCCAAAGCTCTTAAAGGAAAACTATAGCCCCAAAATGAATACTTAAGCAACAGATAGTTTATATCAAATTGAATGACTTATTAAAGAATCTTACCAAACTGGAATATATATTTACATAAATATTGCCCTTTTACATCTCTTGCCTTGAACCACCATTTCGTGACTCTATCTGTGCTGCCTCAGAGATCACCTGACCAGAAATACTACAACTCTAACTGTAACAGGAAGAAGTGAGGAAGCAAAAGGCAGAACTCTGTCTGTTAATTGGCTCATGTGACCTTACATGTGGTTTGTATGTGTGCACAGTGAATCTTACGATCTCAGGGGGCGGCCCTTATTTTTTAAAATGGCAATTTTCTATTTATGATTACCCAATGGCACATACTACTAAAAAAGTATATTATTATGATAATGGTTCATTTACATGAAGCAGGGTTTTACACATGAGCTGTTTTACTCAGTATCTTTTAATAGAGACCTACATTGTTTGGGGGGTATAGTTTTCCTTTAAGGCCTGCAGTAAAGGTATACCAGTTTGTTAACTAGGATCCCTGGAGGCAGCTGCTGGTGCCTTACTCTTTGTTTTGACCAGTGGTGCACATTAGTGATGTGCGGGCCGGCCCAATAACTGTGGGACCCGCGGATCAGCGGGTTTGGGCTGACTCCTGTGCAAAATTTTCCTGCCCTCCCGCGAACTAGCAGTTCAGGCTTCCGGCAAATTCTCAACCCGCACATCACTAGCACACATGCACAAAAGCAACTGGGGACTGGCGTGCTCTACTCTCTCTTTCACGCTTGTGTTCCACTTGCCCCTGTCAGTCTCCTGGCTGCTTTACAAAGGGTTTGATAGAATTGTGGAAACTATGAAATGACAATATCTATGTTTTTGCAAACAGCTACCTGCCTATAAAACTGTGGCTATGGCTGGAAAAATCTTGTGGTTACAAATCCAAAAAAGGATGTGTGCGGGATACATGATGGTTGCACAAGGGGTTTGCTTTCAGTTCAGTACAAACAAAACACCGAAGGTTTGGACTGCCAAAAGTGTCCGGTTGAAGCAACAGAAGTGGGTAATATGGCTGATGGTGTATAGCGCTTTGGATGAGCATGAAGAAGCTGCAGTCTTAAAGGGGACCCGTCACCCAAAAAATTATTCCAAATCCTATTTTATCATGTTAGTCAAGCAAAATTAACTTTAATTACACTGTATAAATGATTTCATTCTTGTTTCCATCAGTCTGGGAATTCATATTAATAGCAAGCAGGCAGGAGCCATTTTGGGACACTGTTATTAAGGCAAGCCTTGCATCTTTTCAGAATCTTGTTGGTGCAAAACAATGGGGGACCTGATGTCCATCCCCATGCCCTTGCTACTCAATTAAAAGGGGAGGAGAACAGGGGAATTTGTGGAGAGCAGTGACATCTAGGAAGTGCTGAATGGAAAGTGAAAGTAATTGTCTGCTCCGCCTCTATGCCTAAGGCATAAAGGAGGGGCAGGCAATATTTGATTGACAGCTGAGATTTTTAAATGAGCTTACAACAGCTATGAATGCTTTAATAAAAAATAGAAATTGGATTTCATGTTTAATTTGAAAATAACTTTTATTATACAGATTTTTGTGTCTGGGTGACAGGTCCACTTTAAATAAAGAGTAATCTTTATGGCACAACATAAGTACTCATTACATAGAAGTGCATAGAGCTAAACATGTGTAAGCAGGCAGCTATGTTTTGCCTAACCTGTACCATGTTAGAATTGGTTTTTTACTATGCACTTTATAAATTGTTTTGCAGTATTATGCACTGAATGCACTTTGTTTCAGGATACACTAAGGGGTTAATTTAGTGAAATTAACCCATGAGACATGTGATAGGTCACATGAGTTTTTTTAGGTTTGTTGTTTGATTGTTCCTGCACACTAGACAAAGGGCGCTGCCCGAAACATGTTGTGTACCTCTATCCCCAATAAAGAGGTTTTGCAGTCCAGTTGCTGCCTTGGATTTGTCCCACACCTCTACATATTTCTACAGGCAGCTATGTATTGCCTTAATCTTAGTTTTATACCAGTGAGTTTGTAAAACTTGATCAGATAAAATGCAACTTTACATTAAAAACGCTAAAAAAAAAACCCCACTGCTGAAGCCATTTCACTGCAGACTAGGGGAATCTGGCTATTTCTGTCTGCCAGTAGCTAATCCCTCACTGAATTTACTAATGGCTACTGGTAGTTTTTAATACTCCTGCAAAGAAAAAAAAGACTTTGATGAAAGCCTGGAATGGGCAAAAGATGCTTGTGCTATACCCAGATTTCTGGTGAACCCTCACTCACAAGACCTCAATTCTAATTCACAACTTCACTTGTACTAAATTAAAGGGATCCTGTCATCGGAAAACATGTTTTTTTTCAAAACTCATCAGTCAATAGTGCTACTCCAGCAGAATTCTGCACTGAAATCCATTTCTCAAAAAAGCAAACAGATTTCTTTATATTCAATTTTGAAATCTGTCATTTTCTTAATTTCCCAGCTGCCCCTGGTCATGTGACTTGTGCCTGCACTTTAGGAGAGAAATGCTTTCTGGCAGGCTGCTGTTTTTCCTTCTCAATGTAACTGAAGGAGTCTCAGTGGGACATGGGTTTTTACTATTGAGTGCTGTTCTTAGATCTACCAGGGAGCTGTAATCTTGTGTTAGGGAGCTGCTATCTGGTTACCTTCCCATTGTTCTTTTGTTTGGCTGCTGAGGGTGGGGGAAATGGAGGGGGTGATATCACTGCAACTTGCAGTACAGCAGTAAAGAGTTATTGAAGTTTATCAGAGCACAAGCACTCACATGACTTGAGCCAGCTGGGAAATTGACAATATGTCTAGCCCCATGTTAGATTTCAAAATTGAATATAAAAAAATCTGTTTGCTCTTTTGAGAAATGGATTTCAGTGCAGAATTCTGCTGGAGCAGCACTATTAACTGATTCATTTCATTCAAAAAAATGTTTCCCATGACAGTATCCCTTTAAGAATAATCCTGGTAGAACAATTCTATGGACTAATTAATACCTACTCAGTTTTAAACCAACTGCTTTCTTTTTTCTGTTGTCCCCATCACCCAAAGTTTTGTAATGGGATTGAAGCTAAAGTAAAGTCAGAACTACTGTATAATCACACAGCATTTCATTCTTGGAAGTTCATAATAATTTAGAAAAGGGGATTCTAGCTGTCACACATAGGGGCAACTTGATAAAAAATTTAGATTGGGTTTTTTTTTCTAAACAACGCTAAAAAAGCCCAAAACATGAACGCGTATATACTGTATTCAAGAATATTTTTTGAAAAGCTCATATAGTTAAAATGTGAAAATTTGCATTAAAAAAACTAAAAATATCAAATGTACAGAATGTAAGTTTGATATGCAAAAGAAATGGTTTATGATAATTGTTTTGTGGATAAATGTGTCAACAAAAAATGAAGTACATATATGCATCTTTTCCCCCTACCCACCACATTTCTTCTGGAAGTCCCTTACCCAAATCTTTGAAAATATAAATAAAGAATTTACAAAAAAAGAAAATTTGCCTTAAAAACTTGCCTAGTAAAAGCTGCCAAGTTTTTACAGAAATCAAAGGGAATTGTCTAAAGCAACTTTATGTTATTTAAATTTTTCCCATCTTATTAAACCGTTTTCAGCCTCATTGAAAATAAAAACGAACAATGTGATTTTCATTTCTGTGCACATTTCCCCCACAACAAAAGGTTACAACTATTTTGTCCAATTTATTTTTTTTGATTGAGAATTTAAAAAAAACACACACACAGTCATAGAAAAAACTTGTGCATTTCGGCACATTTTCTTTCCTGAAACTCGAGCATAGATAAATCTGTCTTGCAGAGTGTAGTTTATATAGTGAATAAAGTACCCCCTCTTGTAAAATATAAGGATATTATAAGTTACCGAGGAGTTTCATGACCATATAAAAACACGAGGCCAAAGGCCGATTGTTTTTATACAGGTCATGGAACTCCGAGGTAACTTCTAATATCCTCTAATTTTGCAACTGGGGGTACTTTATTTATTATAATACACAAGTTTTAGTGAGTCATGACAGAAATGACATCAGAACTCACCGTTTATAAGGATATCATTTACAAGATATTCATGGCTTTTGTGTATTATATTAATATTTGCAGAACTGAACAAGCTAGCATATACAATGAAATCTGGTATAAGGGCCTAGGAGAGATAATTAATGCTAAGATCATTTTTATGTTATTCACCATTGGCAGCTCCTAGTTTCAGTACAGGAGGATTAGACCAAATTATTGCTCTTTATTTCATAAAGACATATCTAAAACAATCCCTAAAATGAATATTTGTGTGCAGTCACCAGTATCTTGGCTTGAGAAGCAAATTAAACCTTTGAGTATCAATTTCAACTGTCAAGTGCTCATTGGTTGCTGCACTTTTGCACTTACCAAATAGCAGCATCTGATTTCCACCTCTATAAAAGATTTGTATGTATCCTCTCCTTTTAAAAAAAAATGTTTTCTTGTATTACTTAAAATGGTTTATTCACTGAGCTAGAAGAACTGTGTAGTGCTGTTTCGGCGTCATTTTTTCTTCATGATTGCTTCAATAACTAATGATTTTGATGACACTTATTTTGAGCTTGACTAGATTTAGCCATAAAACACTTTAGACAGACTGAATAATATCATGGAATTTACTGAAACAGAAGGTGAAATTGCATTTAAATATTGCCATGCTAATAATAGTACACATCCAACCATGATTGTTTACCATTTAGAAATAACTAGAAGTGTTTATGACATATTTTTGAACTTTAGCCTTATTTTATTTCCTTAGAACAGTTTTAGACCTTTTATGCTTATTATATGGTCAACAAAGACAACCGAGGGAAATAACCTCGAGCAAAAGGGAACTTTTACATACTGTAATTCAACTGAGAAGGTCAAATGAAAAATGCCATTTAGAAAATATTTTATTATGTTAGTGATCAGGGCATCACAGCTGCTTAATTTGCCTTGGGGATCCATGGGAATATAAATGATCTGTACCATTTATTTTCAATAAGTTTTAGTGAGAATGACCTAGAAACAACACTGTGTGTCTGCCTAAACTACATTTACTTTGCATTAATAATTTGATGACATAGAACATAAAATGATTACATAAAAAAAACATCTTTTAAAGCACTCACTTTTTGAATTTAGATTACAGAACTGTCTTTACAGTTTTATACAGTCGTTGACTACAAAGTCGAGTCAGGAAACATACTCAGTAGGACCTGCAATTCCTCAGACATGTTTCAAGTTATATATTAAACTATAGCAGTTTAGAGAGTCCATGACCAGGCTTATTGAGCTGTTACCTAGGAGAAAAACAAAACTAATTCATTTTCACAGCATACATTTGACAAAAACAAAACAGTTTGCTAGAAAATACATAGCTCTATCTATCTATCTATCATCTATCAATCTATCTATCTATTTTAAGGGGCAGATTTATCAAAGGTCGAATTTCGAAGTGAAATATACTTCTAAATTCGACCATCGAATGGCTATACTTCGACTTCGAATATTAAAGTTGACGTTTCTTTTACCGAATTTGACCGTTTTGCTGTCAAAGTAAAATCGTTCGATCGAACGATTAAATCGTTTGAATCGAGCGATTCGAACGATTTCAGTGATCGATCGAACAATTTTACTTCTACTAGAAAAAACTTAGAAAAATGCATTAGAAGGTCCCCATAGGCTAACATAGCACTTTGGCAGGTTTAATTTGGTGAACTATTGAAGTCGAAGTATTTTTTAAAGAGACAGTACTTCGATTATCGAATATTCGAATATTCAAACTATTTTACTTTGAATCGAATTCGAAGTAAATTCAAAGTCGTAGTATCCTATTCGATGGTCGAAAGTATCCAAAAAAATACTTTGAATTTTGAATTTTTTTACTTAGAAAATTCCCTCGAATTCACTTTGACCCTTGATAAATCTGCCCCTAATTATACTAGTAGAAGAGATCATTGGAAAGAAAACCATATTTAAATGCACATGAAATGGTTGACTCTATCAAACTTTCCATTCAACACCTTCTAGTTTTTTCGTATATAAACACATATTTATTGTCAACAAAAAGGCAATTCAGAGGAATAAATTCATTTAGTACATGATATTTATTAGATGGCACATGCCTGCAGCACAGAAAAACAAAAATCATAGGATAGTTATCACTATTATTTAAGAATCAAATTGATGAGTGGAATGAGATATAGTTCGGCTAAGATTCAGGGTTACCAAAATAACAAGTCTATGAAGACATTTGAGAATAGAAATAGGTATACTGGTGGATACTTTCTAGAGAGGTTTTCATATACCATATAGTCAAATGTAATGATATAAAGCATTATTGTTCCAAAATCTTCCCATATAAAAATATTCTTTTCTGGTAGATTTTTGCTTCAAGTTGAACCCTTTTAAACTGTTTTTTGTATGCATAGTCAGTAGCACAGAAATCATAAAAGATAAGGGACAGTAAAAGGCATGTGCAGTGTATTTGGGTGGCAGGCATGATGTGGTCTGTTTACTCGGTGGAGTAATTGGTTAGGCAAGCATTCCCGCGGGGTTGCTCTTATGCTACAGTTAAATGCTGTTTATATTGATATGGTTAATAAAGCTGCTGCCTTTTAAACTCCATCCTGGGCTCCAAGTGTCATTATTGTAGTCATTATATTATATGCAGGGTTAAGTAGACAGGGCAAGAACAGTGGCCTTATTGCTGCCCAGGTCATAGTTTATTACTGCTAATAACAGTAAAAGTTTTGATAGGCGTTGCTTCAATATCCTAATGCAGTTGCATAAGCATTATTTATAAATCCCACTACATCAGGGGGCCGATTCACTAAGGGTCGAATATCGAGGGTTAATTAACCCTCGATATTCGACTAGGAATTAAAATCCTTTGACTTCGAATATCGAAGTCGAATGATTTAGCGCAGATAGTTCGATCGAACGATAAAATCCTTCGAATCAAACGATTCGAAGGATTTTAATCCAACGATCGAAGGAATATCCTTCGATCAAAAAAAGTTAGCCAAGCCTATGGGGACCTTCCCCATAGGCTAACATTGACTTCGGTAGCTTTTAGATGGCGAACTAGGGGGTCGAAGTTTTTTTTAAAGAGACAGTACTTCAACTATCGAATGGTCGAATAGTCGAACGATTTTTACTACGAGTCCTTCGATTCGAAGTCGTAGTTGAAGGTTGAAGTAGCCCATTCGATGGTTGAAGTAGCCCAAAAAAAACTTCGAAATTCAAAGTTTTTTACCTTCGAATCCTTCACTCGAAGTTAGTGAATCGGCCCCTCGGATGTTGAAGCAGAGACTATCTTACTTTTATGAGCAGCCAGCATAAACTCAAAGCATCCTACCCTTGTGACCAGGAAGACAGGATTGTTTTCATAGTCCCTGATATTGGTTTTAAATGCTTAGCAGTGGCTTGTGAAAGTGGGGATAGGTTTTTGCAGGATGAAAGGAAAACAGAAAAGAAGAACAATCCAGCAGTTGAGAAAGTGGGGGAAAAAAGAGAGGGGACTGACTTGGAAGAAGTGGGAATTGATATAACAGCTAACAGACACCTTGGAAATATTACAGATTTAGTTGAGGTGATATGATACTATTTCATAATACTGAAGCTGCTATCTGGAAACATATAGGGACAAAAAAATGCCACCGTGACCTTGAGTTAGTGTTATTATTAGCATTAGATCAAAAAGAAGTGCTGCCACTGCTATCTCCCTAACTGTCCCCAGAATTCATGATCATACCTATTGCAAACAGGAGGACTGATAGTTGGTGAAGGTTTATCAATAATAAAAAAGACCAACAATAAAAAAGTACGGCTACTTTTAGCAAATGCTGCCTTATTTTTGCCATCAGTGCAGCCCAGCAACTTAGATTTATTAGGCGTTTCCCTTTCTTTTCAAATAACCTGGTAACTGGGTGAATTTCTGCTCCCTTCTATACAGCCAAAACAAAATGCCTGCCTCAAGACAATTTTTAAATTCAAATTAACTGAAAAAATCACCATTATGATATTACATTATTTAATTTCTATCTGCAGTTAATGTGACATCAGAACTACCATGATCCACTCCACCACAACTGCTACCCCTTGTTACGATCTGAAAATACAGTACTTCCATCTTTGTGGCCACTGATTGCAATAAACTAGGGATGCACCGAATCCACTATTTTGGATTCGGCCGAACCAACCCCCGAATCCTTTGCGAAAGATTTGGCCGAATACCGAACCAGATCCTAATTTAGGGGTGGGAAGGGAAAAACATTTCTTACTTCCTTGTTTTGTGGCAAAAAGTCACACAATTTCCCTCCCTGTCCCTAATTTGCATATGCAAATTAGGATCCCGATTCGGTTCAGCCAGGCAGAAGGATTCAAACCAAATCCTGGTTTCGGTGCATCCCTACAATAAACTCCTGTAACCTCCTGATGTGGAGGATATGTTGTTAAGACAAGCTATTTACCTTCGTTTCTAAAAGACAATGTGATCCAAAACACACTGTTCACTCTTTTGCAGTAACATTTTGATGATTTATGGCTCACTAGAATGAAGAGTCTGTGAATTTGCAATCTGATGTTGGGTCTGATGGTGGACAGATCTCTGTGTGAGGATCACTATACTTAAATACACCCACAGGGTCAGACTGGCACATTTGGGGCCCATGGGTTCCAAAAAACAGCGCCGTGTGCACATGCTCAAGAAATGGCACACCGCACATATGCAAAATTTTCTGCACACATGCGTGAACATGCGACCACGGCGATCACCGCACATTTTTCGTTTGTTTTGCCTGATCGGGAAGCGGGTCTGGCCCGGCGTGGGCACCAAAGGCCACCCCTTCAGACTAGAAGAAAAGAGGTTTTATTTGAAGCAGTGTAGGTGGTTCTTCACAGTGAGGACAGTGACGTTGTGGAATTTCCTGCAGGATAATGTTGTGATGGCTGATTCTGTTAATGCCATAAAAAGGGGTTTGGATGATTGTCTTGGACAAGCTTAATATTCAAGGCTATAGCAATGCTTAAATCTACAATTAAAATAGATATGGGTATATATAGTTTATGTGAGTGTATGGAGGGTTCAGTGTGAGTGTGTGTATTAATGTGCACACTTCATTTGGAGGGGTTGATCTTGATTGACTTTGGTCTTTATTTCAACCCAAACCAACTATGTAACTTTTTATCGTTAAGCTATTACAAATTTATTATAGTTATAGGCAGTACACTGGCCTTATCAGTTTGAAACATTCCTCCAATGGGTCACCCAGACAAAAAAAATCACATGAACTTTAGTAGTAAGTCCTCGAGGTATTGTCCCTGCAATGTTTCAGTTAGGGTAAGACAGCCCACTTACACAACAAAGAACTTGTGAGAGTTTTGTTATGTTTACAATACAGTAGTCTGTAAAAATACACTAGTACATCTCTAACAATACTAACAGTGCACCCTTGATACAAAACGTTAAGTGTGCTCTAGTGCACTAACCATGGAAACCATATATTTTGTATACAGTTTGTACTGTGGCTTGCTTTTATGTTGGTACACAGAACACTCCACAAGTAAATGAATCAAGTACAAGCGCTTCTAGTGGACATGTGAATATTTGAGAACTGTCTGAATAGGATACAAACGAAAAACAAACGATATCTGCATTTAAAACCGCATCTTTCGGTATTTTGGGTGACACGCAGAGATCATTTTTATCCATATTTGCAATCAGTGAAATGATTATATTATATTATATACAGAATGCATATTTCACCACTACACTTGCAGGGTCTATTATAGTCTATGATTGAGATCTGAGGCATTTCCTCATAAGGGGTAAGAGAGCCTCATGGTTTAAAGCTACACAATAAAAAAACATTAAAATATACAGTATAATAGGAGTATTTTGCTATCAGCAAAGAAAAGGGACTGTCTCGTTATTTCAGGGGGAAAATAAAACCAGTCAAAAATTAAGACTTGTTTATTTTAGAACTTTTGGGTAAACAGATTAGCCATGTTTTTGGAGCTTTAACAACTTTAATAACAAATCCCATACCTGCACATAAACTAAAGTCATGTACTGTATATATAAAAGTTTAATACATGACATAAGCACCCTTTTGCTTTCCTACTAACTTAAACAAAAACTCCAAGCTTTGGAAAGCATAAAATCCAAATCAAAAAGTTTTAAAAGAAATGCATTCTAAAAAAAAAAAACCAATCCCACACATGTACACCCACAATGTAAGAATAAGGACAAATCAAGAGAGCTCACATTGACATGATTAAAAAAAAAGGTAAACTACATATACACCTACATAGGCAGCCACATAATAAAACATAGGTTCACAGAAAAAAGAATTTGTAGAGTTTGTATTAAGTTGTCATTTCCAGGGAGAGGGAACAATGTGTTCTCATTGAATGATACATGAACACAGAAGAGGGCAGCAAGGATAAGCAATTTAAACATCTCCATATAAAAACAATAATGGACAGCAAATATGCCATACAGAATATCAAAGCAATTTACAAAGGTTAATTCTACTTTAAATAAACAGATTTCCTTTTGCTCTCTGTGTATTTTATCATCCCTATATAAATATTACTGCGCTATTCTAGGTCACTTTTTGGGACATTTATCGACTGGCCTGTCACTGTCATTTTGCTATACTGAAAATTAAAGGGGTAGTTTACCATCCACACACACACTTTTTTTCAAAAATGTCTTCTTTCAATTGTTTTTGTTTTTTAAAACAACTAATACAAAAAAGATTATACTTAATGATGGTTACCACCTTTCATAAATGAATAAAATGTGCAATATTGAATATTCATCTTTTATATCCTTTATAAAATAGTAGGATCCAACTTTTTCCATGAGGTTGGACGCATGTTGAAAGAAAAGCTATACCCAGAACTCTATAAAAATACATTGCATAAAACAGCACATACAGTATGTTAAACTCTGCTTCACATAAATAAACATTTTTATAACATCCATTTTTAGTAATATTTACCATTGTGTAATCCTAAAAAAAAAACTGCCACTTTAAGGCAGATGATCTATGAGGCAGCACAGAGAATATAATATGGAGGCTCAAGGGAGAATTCAACATTTCGATATCTGCAATTTTAAAATTTGCTGTGATAAAAACAGTAGCCAAGGCAAAAATTGTGCTGAGACAAAAAGTTCCCATAAGAAAAAACACCTGTTGACTTTAATGTATTTGGACAAAAAGTTGCAGAGACAAAAAAGTCGCCACAAGAAAAAACGCCCATTGAATAGTTGCGCATAAAAAAATATTGTTGCCTATTGACTTCAATTTGTTTTGTACATTGAGGGGCACATTTACCTAGGGTCGAATATTGAGGGTTACTTAACCCTCGATATTCGACTGCCGAATTGAAATCCTTCGACTTTGAATATCGAAGTCGAAGGATTTAGCGCAATTCGTTCGATCGAACGATCAAAGGAATAATCGTTCGATCAAACGATTAAATCGTTTGAATCGAACGATTCGAACGATTTTAATCCATCGATCGAAGGATTATCCTTCGATCAGAAAAACCTTGGAAAGCCTATGGGGACCTTTCCCATAGGCTAACATTGGCCTCGGTAGGTTTTAGGTGGCGAACTAGCGGGTTGAAGTTTTTTTTAAAGAGACAGTACTTCGATTATCGAATGGCCGAATATTCGAACGATTTTTAGTTCAAATCGTTCGATTCAAAGTCGAAAGGTCGTAGTCAAAGGTTGAAGTAGCCAATTCGATGGTCGAAGTAGCCAAAAAAAACATTCGAAAATCGAAGTTTTTTTCCTCTATTTTCCTCTATTCCTTCACTCGAGCTTAGTGAATGAGCCCCTTTGTGTTGCTAAATTATTAATTTGGGGGGGTTAGTTTTCTTTTAAGGGCTTAATAATTTCATATAAATATGTCTGTAAAGCCCTTTAACAGGGTCATAAATATAACTTGGAAGAGCCAGGGACATTTGTTAAAGAGCCCCTTTGTAACATATAAAAAGTATAATGTTTGAGAGTGTTTCTCTCCTACTCAACCTAGCAATTTAAGCATAAAGGCAACATAGGAAGAAAATATAAAAAATTCTCATTCATTTTAATCCCTGAGTTGAAAATATATAATTTCTGAAAGTAACTTGCAGAACAACTCGTTAGTTAGTGTATATATGATAATATAATACTGTTTTTTAGCAAATGCACAAGGATTCTATTCTAGACTTAGCCAAAACATATACTCTGATGTACAGAAGTACAATATACTCAAGTGATTTAAAATATGGGGATTTGAAAAAGATTGCCTTGGTTTACCAGCTGCATTTCTGAAAGGGATAAGAGCAATAAAAATTAATTTCCACCTTATGATATGAAGTGAAAAGAGAGCGTGTCATGTAAGAAATGACTTTAAAAATGAAAAGTGTTAGCTTTGCTTCAGATTGAATTTACACTCTGCTTCTGCAGGGAGGTGTGCAGATAATGAGTTTCTCCACTCGGGCTCATGTTTCAAGACCTTCAGCACAATTCCATTCTACTCCCACTGGAGTCAATAGATCTTATTACTTATAAAAAGTTTACTTTGATACCTGTCATGGGAAAATACACAGGAAGATTTTAGCAGGTCGCTGTTGCCAACATATGGCATTTTCTAAACAATTAAGAAACTGCAGCTCAAATTATTTAGCATTTTCAAAGTCAAGGTTGAAGATGAATTTTGAAAGAAAAGACCAATTAGATTTTACAAAATGTGGCATGTTGTGTACACTGGTTTAAAAATAATGGTGCTGAATATAATAATAATAATAACCCACCAAAACCAGTAAACAAGTAATGGTAAAAAGGAAATTATTAATTTTAATTGTCAAACAAGTTATTTCTATACTGTACAAATGTTTGTTTCTGGAGTAGAAGTCATGTTTTTTATAGCAGTGTGTTTACTAGCAGTTCAAGCCAGACACTATCTTTGTCTATTGTGTTCAGTGGAGCCTTGGATAATATTTATT
This sequence comes from Xenopus laevis, assembly GCF_017654675.1. Classification (NCBI taxonomy): domain Eukaryota; kingdom Metazoa; phylum Chordata; class Amphibia; order Anura; family Pipidae; genus Xenopus; species Xenopus laevis. The sequence goes on along the minus strand of NC_054382.1, from coordinate 88,785,849 downwards.
CAAACATGCTCCCAAATGACAGCAATTAAAAAATTGTAAGTAAAAAATTGTGCTTAACGTAATTTCTCAGACGTTTTTCCCTGGAAATATCTGAGACAAGAGAAAAATCTGCAGGACTGACTGCTCCCCAGAGGGTACAAAGAGTCACTTTCATCTCAATCTGGGTGAGATGAACATTAACCCTAGTGCAATGCTGTTCTGCATCATATTGGGATGTGAACTAAGGTGATATATTTCATAAGCCACACCTGAAAGGGGTTTGACAAGTTAAGGTAGCCATACACGGAGAAATCCGCTCGTTTGGCGATATCGCCACACGAGCGGATCTCTCTCCAATATCGGGCTGATCCGATCGTGGCCCCTAGGGCCCAACGATCTGATCCTAACGAATGGGAAAGGGGGTCGGGGGTCGGATCGCTCGACCGCATCAAAGAACAGATGCGGCCACGATCCGATGGGATTTTTTGTCCCATCTGATTGGCCAGATCTCGATCGGGGAAGCCCGTCGGGGGGCCCCATACACGGGCCAATAAGATGCCGACTTGGTCTGTCGGCAGCTTTTATCGGCCCGTGTATGGCCACCTTTATGCATATAACAGGGACAGATTATCACCGCCAGACCTATTGGTATGCAATATTGTGTATTAACATGTTTAGCTTGAATGTCCTATTAAAGTGATGGGCGAATTTGTCCAGTTTCGCCATTTTTTTACACTGGCGAAAATTCCCAGCGAATTTTCACCGCCGTTTTGCGAATTAATTTGACGGCTGTGAATCACGCTTATTCGCCGCAAATTCGCGCCTGCCGAATAAATTCGCCCATCACTACTATTAAGCAGAGCCCTCTTTACTCACTATATATTTCAATAATGGTATGTAATTAATGTACAGTATGTATGTATGTATGTGTATTTGATTTATACACCTTTCTGTTGTACAGAACAGCAGAGGAATATGTTGTCACTGTTTGTAAATAAAACTGATAGTTAATAAATATTTTTTGGTAATTGTTTTTAAAATTAATCAACACTATGTGGCATATTTATCAAGGGTCAAACTTCGAATTGAAAAAAACTTTTCAACAAAAAAAAAAGACCAACCGAAATTAAGCCAAAGTTTTTTTTGGTTGAATAGGTCCATTTTTTATCAAACAGGTCCGTATTCAGCCGTATTTGAATCGTATGAATCGAAGTAATAGTACATTCTATCGAATTTGATTTGAAGTTTTTCCCAGAAAAAACTTTGATTTTTCAAAGTCCACCAATTGACTCTTAAAAGGTTCAAGGAGGTCCCCTATAGGCGAAAACAGCAGTTTGGCAGGTTTTAGATGGCAAATGGTCGAAATCTAATTTTTAAACAGACAGTGTGAATTGCAAATTTTTTCAAATTTGAATCGAATTTGGACTATTCCCGAGTTGAAGTACACAAAAAAAGCTTGAAATTTTAATTTTTTTCATTCAAAAATTCACCTCGACCGTTGCTAAATCTGTCTTTATATGCAGCCTGTAGTGATGATTGAATTTCTTCCGTTTAGCTTCGCCGAAAAATTTGTGAATTTCCCCGCAAAATTTGTGAAACTGTGAAAAAAGCATGAAACTGATGCCAAAATTTATGTGTGTGTCAAAATTGACACAGGTGTCAATTTACGAGTTTCACAAATTTTTTGCCGTTTTGTGAATTTTGCAGGAAATTCAGGATTTTTCCAGCGAATCGGAACGGGAGAAATTCCCCACAAATTAGTGCTTGCCAAATGTATTCGCCCATGACTAGCAGGCTGTTTTGTCTACATTGTTATGGGCTTATTTCTGTAATATATAGTAAAAGTATTCTAGTTCAGCAAGACATTAGTGCATGTGTTGGATAAAGAATCCTTATACTATAAATTAAAACATTTCTTGAATGCCAGCATATAAGATGCATAGGTGTGTGGTTAGGAAAAATCTTCACCAATGAATATTGCTGTAATTATTTTTGAGTTTATTTATATGCATGTAAAGTAGGATATTTATAAATACTGCATTTTTAATGATATGTGTATGGCTATACTGGTTGTAAATAGTGTTGGCATTCCATACTTTGTCTTCCTAACAGCCTAAAACTTTGATTTACAAAGATATTCCAAAATACTATGCCTCCTGCTTACTCACTTTGCATTAGTTCAAATTCTCATTAATTTTTTGGGTCATAACAATTTGGTTGGATATTAAAGCCCACAGTTGAGCTCTAACACAATAGCACAGAATGGATTTTGGCTGCAGAAGCAGTTGAACATATTCTGACACATTGGGGCAAATTCACTAAGGCGCGAAGCGCCGAACGCTAGCGTTAATTCGCTAGCGTTTGGCATTTTCGCTACTGCGCAAATTCACTAACGAACGCTGGCGTAGTTTCGCTAGTGTTACTTCACAACCTTACACCAGGCGAATCTTCGCTAGCGACGAAACTACGCAAATTCACTAACTTGCGCAGTGTAGTGAACGCTACCTTTTACGCTAGACTTCCTTCGCCACCTCAGACCTGGCGAAGCGCAATAGAGTAGATAGGGATTGTTTCAAAAAAAGTCAAAAATTTTTCTAAGTACCAAAAAACGCTGGCGTGTTTTCTACATGATGGCTGATAGGCTGAAAAAGATCGAAATTTTTTTGGGGCTCCCCTTCCTCCCCCCTACATTTCCTGACTCATGGCAACTTACCTAGACAGTGGGCACATGTGTAGGGCAAAATAACATTTTTATTTGCAGATTTGAAGGTTTTCTAGGCATTTGTAGTGCAGATACGTGTTCCTCCATTGAAATTTGAATTTCGCGCCGTATGCAAATTAGCCTTCGCTAGCGCAACTTCGCTTTATATAGCGAAACAATGCTAGCGCAACTCCGCAACCTTACGCTACCCCTGTGCGCAACTTCGGATTTTAGTGAATTTGCGAAACGCTGGTGAAACTACGCCTGGCGAAGTGCGGCGAAGTTGCGCCTGGTGCAACTTCGCATCTTAGTGAATTTGCCCCATTGATGGAAGCAGTTAGTGCTTTGGTAAATGTGCCAATTGGTTAAAATGCTTTTCTGGCTGAAAGAAGCATCTTAGTTGAATATTTTGATCAAAATATAATCATTTAACATGTCGTTATAACATGTTGTTCTGATGTAAAAGAAACACTGGTCTTTTCGACTTCTTCAAGCATAGAGCTTATTTAGAAAGCCTTGCCACAGCTCTAGCTTTATTGTTTTGAGTATTACCGTTTTGGCAGGTTTTTTGTAACATTTTAAATTGCATCAGATTGCTGATTCTGCTTTCTGGATTTTGAAACCTCACCCAACCATCATAAAACCTTCAAAGAAAGTGATGGCTCATCTAAATTTGTATTCTATCCACCATCAGTTGCATCTATCCACCCAGCACCTATTCATTTTCATACCTGAGCGAGTCTTTTCTTCAGGAAATTTTATTGTGCTTATCCAATATTTTCCCTATTGTGACAGATATTAATGAATTCATGCGCTTGTCATTTTTGAAATCTGCATATTTACATATTACAACCATGAAATTGTTTCCAGAAGTTCCATTTGCCATGGAGAGACTGAAAGTAGATTATGCATGCAAACTATTTAATAGGATTATTAGTAAAAATACCAATACAATGAATTTGCTATTGTACTATCAACAACTTGAGTAATAGTAAAAAAAAATGCAATACATTAAGCAGAGTTTTGTTATATAATATTGGTGTTAATTAAATGATTTGATTGGCAGAGCACTTCTGTAGTTTTCCAGTTAGTAGTAGGGGGATGTTGTCAGGAGCACCCTTTGGTGTGGCGTGATCACGTCACGTGCCCGGCACGAAATTCAAAATAAAAGGATGCCAAGGACGACGGATCGATGCCCAATTGTAGAATTTGTTTGGAACATTCCTGGGTGTTTGATAATCCCTATTTTACTGATTCCTGGATTCCTGACCCTGCCTGAACATCGACTTTGCTACTTTCTGCCTGCCTTTTGGACTTCTTGCCTGGACTTTGTTTACGATTTTGCCTGATCCTATTTGTACCACAAACTTTGACTTCAACCCATTAAGCTTCCTCCTTGGTCCTGACTACTCCCGCTGGGAGCTGATAGGCCCCCTGACAGATGTGCAGAATCACAGAGATCCACCCATTACACTAGAACCATCAACCCTATCTGTAATTTAGATTTCCCTACCTTAAGTAAAATCACTTACTCTTTAAATAAACCCAATAAAATAGTTTTGCCACCAATATGGATTCATGGAGCTTAGTTACTATCAAGTACAATTTATTGGTTTATTATTACAGAGAAAAAAATTAGAATGATTTTTTTTTAAATGGTCTCATTGGTAGATTGCCTTCCTGTAATTTGGAGCTTTTGGATAATGGGTTTCCCTATAAGGCACCCCATACCAAATATGAGAGGTTTAATGACGTGGCTACATGGTATATTTATAGCGATGAGTGGACTTTTTGCCAGGCATGGATTCTCAATGTAATTCCTGGCGAATTTCTTGCTTTTACAAACTCGATACAATAGTTTGCTGTGAAAAATTTGGTGCAAACAAATACAAATAATGTATTTGGAATGAGAAAAACTCCCATTGACGTCAATGGATTTGGCGTGAGAAACAATTTGAGGAAAAAAACGCCCACCAACTTTAATGCATTTTGCATAAGCAAAACACTGCCAAAAAATGCTCGTTGACTTAAATACATTTTGTGAATTTTTCACAGCTTATTATTTTCACAGAGGGAAATCAATAAAGTTAATAAATAATTGAAATATTTGTGCAAAAAACTGTCCATGGTGACAACTAAGGCATGTTTAATTTACAGTTGGCTGCCTTCAGTCCTAGCCTTCTTCAATAATAAAGATACATTTTTGTGCATTATAGTTATGAGAACTTTTCTGTTTCATTTCTTTAATAATATAATTAGAAAACTATTTAATAATCATCATCATAAAACCAACTTTTTGTTTATAAAAGGAAGAAAGTAATATTTCTGGTTTATAATCAAACAGGTTTATAACCAAATTAAAATAAATGCGTTCAGCTTGCTTTCTTATGAATGCACACATATACCTAAATCTTTTGTCAGGTGAGATGTTATCATTTCCGAATCAGATCTGCTTTTACACAGAGCATCTTGCTCATCTATAATCTCTTCAGTCATGAACTTAATATTTCTCCGCATAAACTTCCCAATACGTTCATACCTTGTATTAGACCACTACTATAGATTGTAAGCCTTTGCGAGTAATTCCTACTGCATTGATTTGTCTAGTTGTTATATACAGTGCTGTGGAAAAAAACTAATTGAGATAAACAGCAAATTTATTTTATTTATTTATTTATTAAAAAGGTGTGTGTTTTATTTTACGTTGCCCGAACACCTCATCTGCCACATCCAGCTCATAAAAGTCAATAGGAAAAATTAAAGCATCAAGTAAGGTTTGACAGCAGTTGATCTGGAAAAAAAATGGATGAAAAAAAATGGATGAACACCATATTTTTCTTGTAATGCTGGAATTTTACACAAAGGAATGCAGTAGCTAAAAATCAATTCCCAACTTGGTAAATGCTCCATTTTTTACAAGGGTGATGGGTGATGTATTTGGTTACCATTTTTTGATAGGCCCCTAAATATTCAGTGGTTTGTTTTGTTTTTTAAGAAATGTGGAAAAGACTACACAGAAAATGTGAAAAAAGCACACAACCTTACCCATCCTAGCAGGAAATTAGCTCCCCTAAGATAGAGTCAAAAATAGTAATTGTGTAATTAGTGTTTTAAAGGAGTTGTCAGGGCTTCTAGAATGGGCAAAGCAGGGTGAAAAGTGCAAAAAAACATGCTTAAGACACCTCCTGCTCCCTAACTGTACCCTAGCCTATGCATCAAGTGCAAAAGTTAAAGGGATACTGTCATGGGAATTTTTTTTTTTCCAAAATGAATCAGTTAATAGTGCTGCTCCAGCAGAATTCTGCACTGAAAATCCATTTCTCAAAAGAGCAAACAGATTTTTTTATATTCAATTTTGAAATCTGACATGGGGCTAGACATATTGTCAATTTCCCAGCTGCCCCAAGTCATGTGACTTGTGCTCTGATAAACTTCAATCACTCTTTACTGCTGTACTGCAAGTCAGAGTGATATCACCCCTCCCTTTTCCCCCCCAGCATGCTGCCCAGGGCAGAGGGTTTCAACTATGAGAAGGAAATCTGATACATAAGCCCATGTGTAAAGAATAGGATAAAAAGGAATGAGCAGCGGCACTGAGAGTGTTTTGGGTATATTTACATTGTACTTTCTATAAATCCTAACTCGGAAGGAACAAATAATCTATATGTCCACAAGTGAAAATAAAGTGATCATACTGTCTGTAAGTGGTCATTAGTATTAATCATTTCACAGTTACAGTCGGGTACTGAATATGAATATTTTAGTCTTCAGGCCCTGTGCAATACCCTGCATGAATAAAGGAAGAAGGAAAGCTCTGTGCAGTGTCAGCCCAACTACCCAGTTAAAGAGATGGCATGAGAAGAACCTCACAGATAATTCCTTTTTTCCTAAGGAAGGGATAGCATATTAACAAAGGTCTGAACTTCCTCAGGAAATTCTGCCTGATCTTTGTGCCCATCCTGACAATGCTATCACGCTCTGATCATTTAGCTGAGGTGTTACCATTGTTGTTAATAGCATAAATAAATAAAAAAATAAATAAACAAGCATGTCCGAAAAAAGCTAAATATAATTATATTTATTATACAGCACATATGCTACATGTAATAAATAATACATTGAATATTACAAAGATTGATTCTTTGTGGTTTGAATTAAGTATAATTTCAATGTTATTGCTTTACTGTTGCCAATGTCCTTTTATTTACCCTAAATTATTAATCACCATATTTAGCTTGGACACCATTCTGCCTCATATTCCTAGCAAAAATGCTCACTTAAGGGAAATCACATACCTTATCTGTAACAATATTTGCTATATTAATGAAGGTATAAATATTAAAATACCAGATTTAACAGAGGTCCCAAAACCTCTGCATTCTTAATCAAAACTTTGAATTGTACAGTTCATTTGAGATTCTTGCCTCTCATTCTTTCGAAATGTCTCTCTCCAAAATGGCCCTCTATGAAAAATACAAGCTGTATAATAATTACTGTATAATGGGAACAAAAGAAAACAATATAGGTATGGAATCTGTTGTCCAAAATGCTTAGGGATTTCCAGATAATTAATCTTTCCATAATTTGGATCTTCATACCTTAAATCTACTAGAAAATTATGTAATCATTAAAGAAACCCAATAGGCTTGTTCTGCTTCCAAAAAAGATTAATGATATTCTAGTTTGGATCATGTACAATGTACTCTTTTATTATTACAGAGAAAAAGGAAATCTTTTTTTTTCTTCTTTAATTTGGATTATTTGGATAAAAACTGCCCTTCCGTAATTCAGACCTTTCTGGATAATGGGTTTCTGGGTAACAGATTTTATACCTGTATTTGGAAAAATAAATTGAGTGAAGCTCATATTATCTTATACTGAATTTATTTCAGTTGGAACAATAGGGCAGAGTATGGGGAAAAGGTGAAAACATGCTTAAGATAAGCAGTTGATATAAGAGTAATTTAAAACACTCTGGCTGTTGCAATACTGTATAAGCACCCGGTGTGTATTATGTGCCGTAAGACCTCCCCTAACAGTATAAAGACCCTAAAAAAACATATATTTTTGGAAATTACACATTCTGATGAATCTAAAATGGGTTATTATGACTTTTTGCTACCAAAGTACCAAACTGCAAAGCCATGCAAAATGCTAAATTACATTTCTCAAAATGGCTATAAAGCTTGCATTTTACCCCATTGTATGCCCACATTTCGTAACATATCAGCATAAAAATTCCTACATTTGAATACCAGGGTTCAACTGAACACCTGAACACTTTGATGCTTAGTATGCATAGATTTATTAAATTATGTGGAGTGCAAAAGCACCTAAATGAAAACAGTGCATAAGGATTTTCACATCAGACACTATGGCTGCTGCAATATAAGCATGCGGTGTGTGTTATGTGCCGTAACATCCCCCTAACAGTGCAGAGACCCTACATTTTGTAACATACCAAACAAAAAAAATCTATGATCTGGCATTTAAAGGGTTAACCCTACTGTAATAAACATTACCATTGATTTAACTATACCATTGTTTCATGGTAGGAGGAATCGTATGTAGAATTACTAAGAACTCATTTCAATTGCCTTAACCTGGGTTGTGTGACCCAAAACTATTAACTTTGGAGGTATATTGGTTATACTGATTTATGGTTCTCTGTATAGACAAGCTTCTCTTATATAAATACAAATATTTAAATATTTTACATAATTTGAGGAATGATTGCTCTTTGTGTATACAGTTCCCACAGTGCTAGGAGCTAATGAAGCTAATGGCTATTGCAGTCAGCTAATTGCCAAATAGAAATGCAGGATCTCAGGTGCAAAGGGATGAGTCTTTAGTGCACAAGCACAAAGAATATTTAAGGTCAATACACTTTTACATTGCATCTGCATCTAGAGCAGGGATTTAGGATTTTATTATCGCTAACAGCCAAACTACTACTTTTAATATCCTATAAAGTGGTGACTCTTAATTTATAATGTCACTCAAAATCCTAAAGTGCTCCTAATAATCCTCTGAGTCTGTGCATAAAAAATAAAGAAGAAGGAAAGAATAAAGTGAGATGCTTGCTTTCCCTATCTGTTTTAGAATCTGTAGTAATGTCTTAACAGTAAACTGTTTTTGTTTTAACTTGCATTTGCCAAAGCCCCTTATAAAGAAGCAGGGAAAGTTGCAGAAGATGTATTTCTGGGGCATGGATTATGCAATATTCAGAGGCAGTGGAGCAAACATTAACAGTAGAACTACTATTTCTACAATCCATCCCTGAAGGAAAGATATTGGAGTTTGTAGCTCTACAATACCTGTAGTGCCAAAACCTATTTGTCCCTCATAATAGGGCAGCATGAATAATGCCAAAATGGGTAATTCGCATTTAGAAAGTTCTGTTGTCTCTTTAACTGGTATTCATTTTTTTAAAATTTTTAATAGTTTTTAATTAGTTTGACTTTTTATTGTGGGCCTCTGTCCAATGTGCAGTTTAAGCAGCTAGTGTTTGTTATAATAGTGATCATTACAGAGTGAGAAAGTCGGTTTTGTAATAAAATTGGTTTTACAGAGTAGGAAGCAGTTTACTATCTTTAATTTATTGTACAGGTATTGAGTTCTCTTCTCCGGAATGCAGCAGTTCCACATAAATGGAAAGCCATAGGGGCAAATTCACTAAGATGCGGATTTGCGCCAGGCGCAACTTCGCCGCACTTCGCCAGGCGTAGTTTCTAGTGATGGGCGAATTTGCGCCGTTTGGCTTCGCCGAAAAATTTGCGAATTTCGTGCGAAATTCGCGAAACGGCGAAAAATTCGCGAAACGGCGCCGGCGTCTCGTTTTTGACGCCGGCGCCCGTTTTTGACGCCGGCGCCCATTTTTCCGACGCCGGCGCCCGTTTTTGGCAAATTTTTACCGCGAATTTTCGCGGGCGTTTCGCGAATTTATTCGCTCGGCGCGAATCGCACAAATTCGCCCCGAATTCGCGCCTGGCGAATAAATTCGCCCATCACTAGTAGTTTCGCCAGGGCTCCGCAAATTCACTAAAATCCGAAGTTGCGCACAGGGGTAGCGTAAGGTTGCGGAGTTGCGCTAGCGTTGATTCGCTATATAAAGCGAAGTTGCGCTAGCGAAGGCTAATTTGCATACGGCGCGAAATTCAAATTTCAATGGAGGAACACGTATCTGCACTACAAATGCCTAGAAAACCTTCAAATCTGCAAATAAAAATTTTATTTTGCCCTACACATGTGCCCACTGTCTAGGTAAGTTGCCATGAGTCAGGAAATGTAGGGGGGAGGAAGGGGAGCCCCAAAAATTTTTTGATCTTTTTCAGCCTATCAGCCATCATGTAGAAAACACGCCAGCGTTTTTTGGGACTTTGTTGACTTTTTTTTAAACAATCCCTATCTACTCTATTGCGCTTCGCCAGGTCTGAGGTGGCGAAGGAAGTCTAGCGTAAAAGGTAGCGTTCAGTACACTGCGCAAGTTAGTGAATTTGCGTAGTTTCGTCGCTAGCGAAGATTCGCCTGGCGTAAGGTTGCGAAGTAACACTAGCGAAACTACGCCAGCGTTCGTTAGTGAATTTGCGCAGTAGCGAAAATGCCAAACGCTAGCGAATTAACGCTAGCGTTCGGCGCTTCGCGCCTTAGTGAATTTGCCCCATAGAGTCCATTACAACCAAATAATTCAATTTTTTTACAATTATTACCTTTTCCTTTGCAGCAGACTTGAGGAATGATGAACCAAATTATGGAAAGATTTTTTATCCGGAATTCCCCAGGTTCCAAGCAATCTGGATAGTAGATGGTAAACATTTCTTATTTCACATGGCTTTTGTTAAACCCTCATTTAACTTTATGCACTGCACTTACAACAAGTCTTTTTAAAAAGCTGTGTAGAAAACTGATTAGCATATGGAGTTAGCCTACACTATAAGTAGGTTATTTATCAAAGTCTGAATTTATCTCAATATTTTCTGAAAAAAACTCCAACCAAAACCGCACAAGTTTTTTGGGCTTATTTATTAATATACTTTCCCGAAAATTTTGCTTGTGGGAAAAAATCATGAAAAAACTGATTTTCACGATTTTTCCAGATTTTTCATCCGATTTTCACGTTTTTTTTTATTTTTCTCCAGAAAACTCTGAAAACATCTTGGTATTGCCAAAAACCCAGCGCACATCAAAAAATCATTGGGACTTCTCCCATTGACTTATATGCAACCTCGACAGGTTTCAGATGCCGGATTTTCTGATTCAGACTTTTCCATCCTCAGGGTTTAATAAATTCCGAAAAATTCGTAATTTTTTTTTAAAGTCCAATTTTATAAAAAAAAAAAATCACAAATTTTTCTTGATTTTTTCATTCAGAGTTTAGTAAATAACCCCCAAGGGTTAACCCATAGAAGGGGTATTTGTGACCGTTTTGTGAAAAACGACATTGCCCTAAGTGACATTTTTTTGTGGGAGACAAACCAGCCCAAGACAACCACAGCCCTCTAGCAGGGAAGATCTATGCTTCCAAATATGCTGATTCAATGCACATGCTCTGTGCAGTGCATAGATCTTCCTAAATATTCTGTTACTTACATCATATTTTTAGTGGAAAAAGTTTTCAAGTCCCAAAAAACGCTGGCATCTTTTCCTTTTTTCAGAGTGATAGCCTGCAAAATTCCTTAAAATTTTGTTTGGGTAGCCGGGTTCCCCCTACATTTTCTAACTTGTGGAACATAAACTGTACAGTGGGCTCATGTGTAGGGCAATATAACAACTCTATTTTCTTTATTAAGCTTCCCTGGACTTGTGTAATGTAATGTATTTGCTGCAACATATACGTCCATTCAACTTTAAATTTCCTGCCGTATGCAAATTAGCCTGAGCAAAGACCTCTAATGAAGTTGTGATAGGCATAATTGAACTTTAGCGCATCTTAACTTTGTTTGTAGAAGTACCGCTAGCAAACATTTGCCAGCCTTCGGCGCCCTGGATGCAACTTCGCATTTTAGTAAATTGGCGAAGTGTAGCGATGGGTGTAAAGCAGTCGCTAGCGAATTTTTGCTGCTTAGTAAATTTACCCCTAAGCTTCTCAACAGCTGCTCAAAGCCCACTGAGCATGCGAGTGTCGCAGACACTTTCCAAGATGGTGACCCCCTGTGACAAGTTTGAAACCCTGGATCATTGCTGCCATTGACAAGCTGAAACTTTAAGTTATAATAATTTTTAGGGTTTAGCTCTTCTTTAACTAAATCGTCTATTTAGGAATTAATTTGTTTATATTACTATACATCTCAAATACAGTTACGCATTGTATATATATATATATATATATATATATATATATATTCTCCAATGATCTAAAGAAATGTGTACGGAGAAATTGACCAATAATAGCCATGGATACCTCCTTATCCCTAAACCAGGCACCATACCCTATATTTGGACATGGTAAACACCAGAATCTAAGGGACATTCTAGTACAGACTGATTTCATTAACAAGACGTGGGGGGGCATCTAACTGGCTCACAGGACAACAGAAGCTGGGCTGCTTTTACTGCCCGGCCTGCACGACATGACGGTCAATGCTGACAGGGAAAGACTTTCCCCACCCCAATCTGGCAAGAGACTGAAGATACAACATAGACTGACCTGCACTTCGGCCTACGTGGTTTATATTATCAATGTCAGGGAGCCGGGAGCTACCTCCAGGGAGGTAGTCAGGATCGAGGAGGAAGCCCTCTTGAGGGAGCAAGGTCGCGGTGTCCAAAGGGTTAATCCAAAGAGTAGTCAGAATCCAGGCAAGAGTTCACGGGCAGGCAGATAACAGCAAAGTCCAAAGTCCAGGCAAAGGGTCAAGATAATAATCAGGAACAAGATTAGCAATAGCAGCTCACAGGGAACCCAGGATACACTTAGGGAAAGTATTCCTATACTTGGGCGCCAATCTGGCGTCTTGGTAGCGTTTTTATTTTGAATTTAGCGCTGACGTCATCGCGCCGGCACCACTACCCACACGGCGGCCATGGGCGCCGCCATTTTGGGAGCGACGCCGGCAGGGGAGGACGCGCCGCCCGGAGCTCCTGGAACTGCTCTGGGCGGCGATCGTGACAGTCACATGTCCATGTGGGTAAGGCTACCACACCTTTGTGAGACAGGATCGCAAACCACAGGTCGGCAATTAGTAAGGCCTTAAAAGAAAACAACCAGTGGCCAGACATTTTCTTCAAATGGGACATGGATTACCCACATTTGGATGCATGGCTATAGACCACCAACCTCCACTACCCAGAGGGGGAAACAGAGACTTGGCCCTTTTGAGAAGAGAATCTTAATGGATTTATCGTCTGGACACTGTGACCCCCACAGAGTCGGACAGCTGGCGCAGGGAGCTGCGCTAACTGTGGCCACTCGCGTCCGGCGCAACTGACTTCCTCAGCACTCGGCTCTGGTTTCCAAGAGAACATAGGTCAGTGACCCTCCGCCCCAATGCTGGCCACACTTTCCAAGGTTGCTATCTAATGGGTACCAAATAATGGAGGGGGCGTACACAAGTCTGATGCGCTAGGATGCGCACTCCCACCTCTGTATTGCCCCGTGATTGGGTAAGAAGGCAGATTATGGCTCCTAATGTACAGGGGTAATGGTATTGGTTGTAGTTTTATTTGGCCTGGTGAACTCTTTATCCCTTACAGCCCCAGATCGGCTCTTTTCTACCTTGTATCTGACACTTCTTGTTCCCTCCCCATCTAGACTGTTTTTGTCCCTTCCTCTCACCTCTGACTGACTGCCTTTGTTGCCTAGCAATGGATTTGGTGTCCTTTTGGCGTTTTTGAGCTTATAATCAGAGGGTGGATGGGGTTTCTGGTTGCATGATTGTATACTCCTGAGGAAGGTCCCTGTGAGGGATCGAAATGTCAAGTTAAATAAAAAGTTTTTCTTTATTCTGCTGGAAAATCCTTTGAGTGCCACCATTCTTCACCTATACATTGATTCTACTGTCTCTGGCACCCAGGTACTTTATTCTGTAAATGGTGTGCACCTTTGGGACTGATATATATACACTTTTTAAGACACTAACAACACTAGGGACTACCCAACATCATTTGGCGTTTTTGAGCTTATAATCAGAGGGTGGATGGGGTTTCTGGTTGCATGATTGTATACTCCTGAGGAAGGTCCCTGTGAGGGATCGAAATGTCAAGTTAAATAAAAAGTTTTTCTTTATTCTGCTGGAAAATCCTTTGAGTGCCACCATTCTTCACCTATACATTGATTCTACTGTCTCTGGCACCCAGGTACTTTATTCTGTAAATGGTGTGCACCTTTGGGACTGTATATATATATATATATATATATATATATATATATATACACTTTTTAAGACACTAACAACACTAGGGACTACCCAACATCATTAGGCTTGCCCCTTGCGTCACTAGGGATGCTCCTTATGTCACCTCTCCTCCCTCTGATGTCATGGAGCCATCTCAATGATGTCTAGTGATGGGCGAAATTCGCGAAACGGCGAAAAATTCGCGAAACGGCATCTCGTTTTTGACGCCGGCACCCGTTTTTGACGCCGGCGCCCATTTTTTCGACGCTGGCGTCAGTTTTTTCCAAAAAAAAATTTGATGCCAGCGAATTTTTTTCGCGAATTTTCGCGGGCGTTTCGCGAATTTATTCGCTGGCGGCGAATCACGCAAATTCGCCACCAATTCGCGCCTGGCGAATAAATTCGCCCATCACTAATGATGTCACTAGCACACCCCTTTGTAGAGATTTCTATATCAGCAAAGGTGGCAACCTTAGTTATAAGACACAAAATTTTCCTTAAGTAGCCTCTACAGTCTCATAAAGAGTTCTTCATACTGTAGCAGAAACAGATTGTAATATAACTTGACATTTTTATATCTGATTAATTAGAACATGGGCACTTACATTTTAAAATAAAATAAAACTTATCACGAACCTTACCCCTGCCTTACACTCTCTTTTCTCGCTCTGTCTGTATCACATCTTAACCACATTATCTAAGCAGTGACTACCAAGCCAGCTCGCAAACAAAATTATCCCAGACATGTTATTGGAAGAATGATTTTCAGAGAAACACACTCATTTCCTAAAGAAAATTATTTAACAAAATAGTTATTTTCTCAATAAACACTTGAAAAGGAGTTATTTTTCTCTTTTTAAGCTCAATTTTTCTTTTTACTGATCCAATCAATCTGCCAGTAACATATTTGTTATTCATTGTCTGATACATATACAAGACAGTAAATCACAGACTGATTACAAGCTAAAAAATCAGACTAATGGCCAGATGCCCAGTTTATACACTGCATTGGTATGAGTAGAAAACTGAAAATACAATATAAATACTTCAATAAGTATAAAATTCAATATTATATCTGGCACAAATGTAATTTCTTTTTAAGATTGTGAAGTTTGGAAGGATTTCATATCATTTTGGAAAAGGTATCCATATAAGTTGAATTCAAGTCCAAAATACCTCTCTTCGGAATTCCGCTGCATTATTCGCCGCAAATTCGCGCCTGGCGAATAAATTCGCCCATCACTAGTCAGAGGCAGACGCTGGCAGTATAAGGTCTCGTTCAAGGAGAGCAGAGCTCAACCCTGCCCTGGAAAGCTCTTGTGGAAGTCAGTTCAAATAAACCTGACACTTGTGGTCTGAAGCCGGCACGCACATCACCACTCCCCCACCAGTGCCTCTTATATCCATGGGATATTTTGCAGGTCTCTCTAAGCTCTGAAGAATACTTCACATGACCCTATTTATAAATACAGTAGGATTCCACTTTTTCATACTTGGTTTGTACGTATACCTGGAAATGACTTTGCAACTTTGTGGTTTAGCACTGGTATGGCAGCATTCTTTAGCGCCAGAATTTTACGTCTTTCTGGGTTTTCAGCAGCGTCGCGCTGTACATTTTTCTTAAACCTTAGTACTTTAAAATATCTTATTTAAAAATGAATTAAAGCATATTATAAGGCATATCCCCTATAAACAAGTAACATCTGGGGCAACCTACTATCTAAAAATAGGAACTATTTAAATAAATGACTCAATGAATTAATTACAGACATCAAAACATGGATTCGAGAAACATATGCATATAAAGGGAGATGCTTGCAATCACTGGAGAAAAGTCATAAATGAGGTATTTAAAATTGGTGAGTGTTTGAATTTTATGAGTTGAATAAACTAAACAGGAGATGACAGAAAGGTGGTGTGATCTGTACTTCATAATCACGGAACATATGGGAAGGAGGAGGTTTTATATTCAGCAGAGAATGCAGTTGTTTCAGCCTACGCAATCAAAAGTTTTTAACTGCAAATGGATGTTTTCCAAAAGCCTATACTTTTAACAATAGTATGTATATTTAACTGTAATTAACTATATTTTTTTTCTGTTATTTTGCATTAATTTATTCTAAGAATAATGTGATTCGGCATCTATGCACAGCTGATATTTGCATTAATTCTTTTTCCCATGGTACAAAAATGAAGGAAAACATAACTTGTGCTTTCTGCCACCAAGTATAATATTATATTAAACTCTTAAACCTACATTTTCCATTCGAATTCAGAAGGGACTATTTGCTCTGAAATATTCTAGAGTAGACTGAAGTATTTAGAAACAAACAAAAATAATATTTGCATGTAATTTTGTCATGAGATTAATTTAGTTTTCTGCTGCTTTGCATACGATTTGTATTATTATTCTTTGACTCAGCACTGCTTTCAGAGTTGTTTACAGAATTCCACTAGAACAATGATTTTTTTTAAAACAATTCTTTTATCTGAATAATTTTCATTTGTGTCTAAATAATTATATTTTGAAAAGTAGCAATGCAATTCCAATATACTTTGCCTTGTGTCGTAAGTGTTCATGCATTTATTATTATTATTTACCACCAGCAAGAAAAAGAGAGATTTTCTCTCTATCTCAGTGTCTGCGTACAGTAAATGCATAATGTATATTATATAAACAGCTGAGTGCACAGTAAGCAACACATATGCCATTTAGTTTAAAGGGCAAGTATACACACTGGCTGTAGAAAGGGAACAGGTTTTCCGAATTAATGAGTTGCTACTTATCTAAAAGTCTAACAGGCTTTTGGTGGTGGGGGGTTGTTGATACAGAGGTTTTTCAATGGAATGATGATTTTTAAAATTACATTCAGGAAAACAAACATGTGCATAACTGAACACCACATCAGTGATATTGCTATACCAATAACTGGAGATCAATCTGGTTTAACCCCAGTTTCCTTTCACTCTCTAAAAACATACAAATAGGTTATTGGATCCTTATGAAACTACGGTACGTGTGAAAGGGTCCAAACCTTATAATCTCCACTGAGGCAAGGACCAATGTGAATACTGTATAACCTCTGTACAGGGATGTGCAATATATTGATACTGTAGAAATAAAGGTTAACTAAAAACTTTACAGATGTAAAAACACAGCTAAATACTTTTTTTCTTCAACATCTTTTTAAATTCCTACATCCCAAGCTCACCCCAAGCTCACTTGTAGGTGATTATGGGAATATATCAGTGATGAAAAATGTAGTGAGTCAAATTAAACAACAACAACAGGGGTCCAACTCCCAACAACAGGTAGGCACAATATTATTAGACTCTTTATCTTCAGGTGGGGCCCCTGCTTATGGTATGGAGGAAGGGATTACCACACTGGTATAACCACACAACAATCAACTCTTAATCAACTTTGGGTGCCAGTGGTTCTTAAAAAAGGCAGAATATTTATTGAACTGATGGCAGACTTCTCAATAGTCTGTCAAATATTCAAGATATGTGCTCAGATGGTGCATTGCGTGTCTTTCCTGCCTTTGGTACACAATCCCTATTGAAGGTACCTCACAACTGGTTTTACATTCCAAAGGATCTCTCTATCCCTGAGCTTAACCACTTCAGTTCCTAACCTTGCAGCCTTGTCACTGTAGGGTGCTAAACCTTCACTGATCTCCTCATTGGAGCCTTAGTTGCTCACTAACCTTCCTGAACTTATCTGTCACTCCTATAGTGACCTATTGCAGTTTCTAACCTGACACTGGCATGCTCCTATACTGAGGCCTACCTCCACCTCAGACCCTCACAGCTCAACTCCACCTACTCCAGCGAGTGGGTGCACTAGTATAAGAGGAAACACATGGCAACACCTCTTTTTATAACTTCTGGGGAACTACTCCCTCTCCCCTATGGGAAAAAGGACCAGGCATAGCTGACTAACATATTCCCAGTGGTATAGGAAAACCTTAAACTCCTACACATATATGTCTCCATTTAATAAAAATTGGATCACTCATGGAATGTATAAATTAGTGAAATACTTTTTTGGTAATTATTAACACTTTGGTCCCAGCAAGAGGATCTTTTTCAAGACATCCCAAAAAAAAAACTCCCACAATCCCACAAGCTAAAATAGACTGTTACATATGAAATATATATGTATATATAAATCAGACTATTATTAAGTTCATCATTAGTCAGTAGTGAATTTATTCGCCAGGCACAAATTTGTGGTGAATGTCTGCGTTTCGCCTCAGCATAAATGAGTGGAATTTCCATCAATTTTGAAGCACGAGAATTGACGCCGTTGTCAAAATTCGCGTTTTGTGAATTTTTTGCCCGTTTCGCAGGAAATTCACAAATTTCGTGGCGGAACAGGACAAATTCACCCATCACTATTAGTTAGGAAAAGCATGAGGCTTTTGTCTGAAATGTTTTTCCTTTGAATACAGTATTTTATAAAGGAGAACTAAACCCCCCTACCAAAAGCGCCTAAACTTTCTGTCATTGCTCCCCTCCCTGTTCAGTGGAGCTCCTGGTCGCCTTCTTCCAGCCCATACGTATTGTCTTCGGGTCCCAAAGCCAATTTGCGCATGCACAGTTGAAGTTGATTCCTGACTTGGCCCAACTGTCCATGCTCTGGCAGGCTTTGTGTCGGCGAAGAGACCCAAAAACAATATGCGCTTCTCTGCATATAATGGTCAGATTTTTTTTAAAGGGGATTTTTATTTTAATTTTAACAATAATAACTATATTCATAAAGAAAAAATATTGTTTTCAAACTGTAGAACTGTACTCCCTGTAATTCAGAGCATAAAACTGCTCATATTTCTGAACTTCAGAGGAGAAATTCATCAATCACTGTATGCGAACAATGTCAAAGTTTCACTGAAATTTGGTAGTTGTATGTTCCAGTTAGTCATGAGAAATATTATCCTGTAAAAACTACCGTTTTATTTTCCATTGCACTAAACATGCATTGACTCTAAAAATGCCTGTCTTTATTGTTATGCCAGTTTTTCAAATAAAATGACCAGATGTCACAGTTTTACATAACATACTGCATTGCAATAGATATAAACATCATTTTTGTGACTAGCAAATTCAGTTTTCTTGATATATTGGCAGTATCTCTATTCAACATATTAACTTTAATTAATATTAGTTAGTTAATTCTTGATCTTCTCACAATCAGACCCCACTAGAAGATGATATGTATAAATTATATTGTATATAGGATAATGGATATAAAAGAATCTTGTTTGATGAATGGTGTGGGATTACAATAGAAAAGGTACATTTTTCTCTATTGAGTAGCATAACCTAGCAGGAATATGTGGTACCTCTATCTATCAACATGATCAGGGAGGATCAGGGAGGAATAGCCCCCCCCCCCCACTCGGAATGACACACCAAGTCACCTACCAGGATAGAGACCATAAGGAAAACCAAGGTAGCTCTCTCAGGAAGAAAGATGGGACTGTTTTTAAAGAGCTTGAGGGTTTGCAGCTATTTAAAAAAAAAAAAAAAACACATGTCCACTAGTGGATATACAGTAGTGTCAACTGACAATTCATCCAAAGACTTGTGATCATTTGTGTCTCATGATTACTCAAGATGACCTGAGTAGTGGTGGGCGAATTCGTGAATTACGCCCGAAATTCGCGAAACGGCGCCGGCGTCTAGTTTTTGACGCCGGCTCCCGTTTTTTGACGCCGGCGGCCGTTTTTGACTAATTTTTTTTGGGCGCATTTTCGCGGGCGTTTCGCGAATTTATTCGCTGGCGGCAAATCTCGCAAATTTGCGCCTGGCGAATAAATTCGCCCATCACTAGACCTGAGTCTAAAGGAATGAATGTTCTATGGATCAAACAGAGAATAGTTTTCAAAATTCCACAGTAAATTTTTACTAGTGCTGAATAGACCACATTCACAGAACCTTCAATATAGCTCATCGCTATGTACATTTTATGCTAAAGCCTCAATAATACCCCTTACTTCCATTGACTTACAAGCACATTGTGTCAACATACCTAGGGGCACATTTACTAATGGTCGAATATCGAGGGTTAATTAACCCTCTATATTCGACCCTCGAAGTTAAATCCTTCGACTTCGAATATCGAAGTCGAAGGATTTAGCGCTATTTGTTCGATCGAACAATCGAAGGAATAATCGTTCGATCGAACAATTAAATCCTTCGAATCGAACGATTCGAAGGATTTTAATCCATCGATCGAACGATTTTTCTTCAATCAGAAATTGGCTAGAAAGCCTATGGGGACCTTCCCCATAGGCTAACATTGATGCTCGGTAGGTTTTAGGTGGCGAGGTAGGAGGTTGAATTTTTTTTTAAAGAGACAGTACTTCGACTAACGAATGGTCGTATAGTCGAACGATTTTTAGTCGTAGTCAAGGGTCGAAGTAGCCAAAAAAATACTTCGAAATTCAAAGTATTTTTTATTCTATTCCTTCACTTGCCCCATAAAGTCAAACATATTTTTTTCCTTTATTTTTTAATATTAACACCTTTTCAGTACAGATTCTTACAAAAAACTGTCTGTTCTATATCGCAAAGCTGTGCAGGGAAACAACACCCATACATTTTAGCAGAGAGAAGGGTCTTCCAGTATATGCCAGATGCTTCAATTAACCCTGCTCCATCTGTGCTGTTTTTCTAAGGCAATTTAAAAAAAAAATATTTCCTAGCTGAAAACCATTTCATTTAATATAACTTTGCAGTCTGTTCAGCTCTTAGAAATGTCCTTTTTAACTCTGAGGCAACACTTTTGAGATGTACAGAGATTTACCTAGGAAATCATTTTCATTTTCCACAATATGTCACCAGTTCAGCTGAAAAACATGCCACTGATTTCTTTTCTTACTTTTCATTTCTCTAATGAACTCTATCTTTATCCCTATTTTACCTCAAGTCAGGGTATTTAATATGCAGAATTGCAGATAAGCAAGACAGATGTTCCAAAATAAAAAGTAGTACTGTCCTTATGAAAAACCCTTTGGCATATACAGTAACGGTTTAAGACAAGGCTTATATAAACTGCGCTGGAAATATAGTCAGTAAAGAAACCTAGTGTGACAGGTAGTAATAACATCTGAGACATTTGTCAAAGCCAAAGTAATATCACTAGGGCTTGTTTATGATTGCTAGGTGCATTACTGTTGTGCCACTTGAAGTGCACACATGGGGTCACATTTAATGTATATATATATATATCTATATATATATCTATATATATATCTATATATATATATATATATATATATATATATATATATATCTATATATATATATATATAAAATATATATATATATAATATATATATATATATATATATATATATAATATATATATATATATATAATAAAAGAGAAGAACCTTTAAAACTTCAAGCAGGTCTTAAAAAATGCACAGTTAAAAAATGTGCAGTTACAATAACTTGACTTAAATTCCGAATTTTACTGCAAAACTGTATAATTAGTAAAAGTTTTTTTGTGTACATAAACACATTTGTATAAAGACTTTATTTTTTTTTTCACTCTGCACAGGTCCAAGAAAATAAGCTGGTGATGTTTTTTATATTTCATTCTTTTTCTTTATTTCATGAGATTTATAATGTCACATATAATTTATGTTTTGCAAAATTTGTTTCCTGTTTGTGTATTTTTAACATTGTTGTGTTGTTGTGCTGAATGACCATCTAATATAAACTAATATAAAATTCTTGCTGCTTTCTTATGGAACATGCTATTAAGAATTCCAGTTGCATAGACTGCTATAATTATGTTATTCTAAAAACCTTAACATCAAACTTAGTTTGCTGTAATGATGACTTTGGCAGCAAGAAATTGGCCTTTCTGAAATTGAGCATGACATGGGCAAAGACAAATACTTGCCTTCTTACAACAAACTAGCCTAGAAATAATCCACTCTCTTACCATCCACTTTATTGTTGGATGCCACAGCTTTATTGCACCGAACATAAGTTAATAATACAATGTAAATTGTAAATAACATTTGCATATAAAAAACAATGTAAACAAATCAACAGTGATGTAACAGTAAATTATTATCCTCTACAAGATCCCTGGCAATTATGACCCAATTAAGTGCATGCAATCGTACCAGCCACCAGCTGCTTGTGCCTTCCAGCATGGTGGGTACCCTGGATTGCATGCTACAACCAATACAACATACCCTCCCAGAGACCAATGCTCTTAGAGAGCAACACCACCAACCAAACCCCATTAACCAACTTGGTACTTGGTAAAAATGCGGCTTCTCAACAAACTCTCCCAATTGCAAGGGACCTGCCACCTGGCTGTGACAATGAGCTATCCCCTCACATCACATCCTAATCATCCAGCTCAATACTCGCCATTCCACGTTGACTTAACCTGTGTCCCACTACCCAGGCCACAATTGTCACAACTAGCACAAAGGGTTAATCCAAAGGAGGGAAGGTGGAACTCCTTTTTCTTTTTCCAAAATGGATGCCCTCCTTAGCTGTTACTTCTTTAAATACACTAAACTCCACCCCCAACTGCGTAACTAAACCCCACTACTAATCCCCTGCCTGGCAGCTTTGTCCCACCCCTGTCATGGTACCCTCAGGCAGCAGGCACTGTCCCGGGCTACACTTTCTTATAACTGCATTTTCCTATATTGCTTGCTTACTTGAGTATTGTTGACTGATATTTCCTGAGAATTAATTTGGTATTTCATGTCTTTTTTTCTATACATAAGAGTAAAAGTTTCCTCTTATGTGTCTATATCAGAATGTTAAAAGACTTCAATTGCTTATGAAAATGCGTGGTGGCAGGGGGCATGCAAGTGTAATTCTGAGACACAAGGGAGTAGTGAGCAGGACCTGATGTTGCACTAGTCACTGAGCACTGGATTTTTTATCCTGTGATCAGGACCAGCCACTGATGGTTTGAGGGAAGAATATCTAAATGACTGCACATGCAATACTATACAATATTAAGTTTGACCATTAAATGAAATGAGTGAATACTGGGCATTTATAATTAAGACACCATGATGTACAGTATTATTGTTTTGCAACTTGAATATTATTGGTTCTGTACAAACACAGAAGTAAACTTCTTTTTGACAGTAATACCCAAGTGTGGGTCTATGTCAAATTTCTGATGTCCCAGTGTAATATAATACCTTCCTTCTCATTTTCATACTTCAGTATAAAAAGAGAAGAGATCATTTGTGGAACCATTTACAATATTCACATAAAACATGTTTAACACATTTTTGGACTATACAGGCCAACAAGGTTAACAACCAGCTAGTATACATGGGTTACACTGGACTCTATCACTTTAAGGCAGGGCCTTCGCAAAGTGTAAAAAATGAAGGTGCGTGTAGTGCTCTGAGTCTCCCACAGGTTACTGTTCTTTAACCAATAAAGATATGGGTGGCAGGAGATTCTTGCAGTCAAACAGAACAAACTATTATTTATCAGAGACAAATGATCCACAGGTTTTGTACTTACAAGCCACAGAGGACAAGCAGATAATCATGACATGGCTACAACAGTTCACCTCAAAGACAGCACAGTGGAACTCCCTGAGGCAATAGCGTAACACCTGGATAAATACACCCTGAGGATATCGGCATCGTGACCTTGATCTTCACTTGTTGGATTAGGGAACGCACTAGCCTAAATTCCCTATAAGGATGTGTCCCTATACTACAGGCCAGTCTTGCCTGAGAGGAGAGCTTCCTTGTTATCCCCCCTAGTTGAAGTCAAGCTGCTCTTGCTACATAAGCTACCTATCTTGCTCGCCTAGAGAGTACAATTACTAGTAGTATCCTATCTCTAGCTGGCCTCATTCACGGGGTCCCTGCTCCTTGACTTTTCTCTCTCTAGAGGTACTGGTCCCTCTAGGGCAACGTGGCTTTACTGGGCCTTGGTGTTACTCGGCTCCCTGGAAACATCCAACTGGATCAGCAACCAAAAGCCAAAGAGGAAGATCCACTCTTTCTCACTCACTATACCAAAATGTGACATGATGTGATTGCAACACCTCTTGGCAAATAACTGTTATATGTTAATTACAACTAGCTACATGGGCATCTGTCCAGCAACTAGGGAGATCAGGAAGTGTAGGGATTTAAAGCCATAGGGGCACATTAACCCTATGGGTCCGTATATATGCAAAAGCAATTGCAACATCCTCCCTGGAGTTGAACCAGTGACCTAGTGTTTTAAAGCTGTCTGCATTGCCACTGGTCTACATGAGCACAGCACTACAGACTTGGGTTTGACTTCATCCAGGGCACTATATGGGTTTATACTATCTACCCCTGCTTGCATGGGTTTCCACTGGGAACTCTGGTTTCCTCCCACATGCCAAAACCTCAGTTGTGCAAAACATGCATATTCTCGTGCCTCGTGAATTTTCTATAGTTTGTAGGCTAACTGAGGCTAATAAGTACTTATCTGCAGGTTGTCCTACACAAGCCTAAATTTCTTCACAGATTACATATTGGCTTTGCCAGGTATAAAACCATTCCATATCCCTATGATGTAGGGACCTTTAATTGTACATTTTTGACAAGACATGCAAGGTTTATGAATGATTTGCTAATCAGTGGCATGCAAGTCAAGTTTCAAATGTGTCCCAATTTCAAAATGCATGGTATAACTCAAATTATTTGGAAATCTCATCTCTTTAACTCAGATCTACTACAGGTATGGGACATGTTATTCAGAATGCTGGGGACATGGGGTTTTTCGGAACAGGGATCGTTCCCTTTTGATCTGCACGTCTAGGGGCACATTTACTAAAGGTCTAAGTGAAAATTCAAATTAAAAAACTTCGAATTTCGAAGTAATTTTTGGGTACTTCGACCATCGAATAGGCCAAAATTCGGTTTGAATAGAAAGAAATTCGATCATTCGATAATCGAAGTACTGTCTCTTTAAAAAACTTCAACTTCAACCCTTCGCCACCTTAAACCTGCCGAATTGCTGTTTAACCTATGGGGGACCTCCTATAACCTATATGAGTCTTGGCTAAGTTTTGAGAAGTCGAAGTTTTTTTTGTAAAATTGTTCGAATCGTTCAAATCGAAGGATTTAATCGTACAATGGAATGATTTTTTAATCGAAAACAGCCATATTCCATTGATAAAAAACTATAGTACTACAAAATTCGATGGTTGAATTTCTAAGTATTTTCACTTCGAAATTCAACCCTTAGTAAATGTACCCCCTAAAGTCTTCTAAAAATAATTTGAACAATTGTTAACACAACACTAATAAACCACAGTAGAAATGTTTTGCCTCCAATAAAGATTAATTATACAGTATCTTAGCTAGGATCAAGTACTGTTTTATAATTATAGAGAAACAGGCAATAATTATTAAAAATGTGAATTAAATATTCGATTAAATTAAAGGTTAATGAGAGATAACTTTCCTGTTATTCGGAGCTGTATAATGAGTTTCTGGATAATGAAACCCATACCTGTACTAAGAAAGTTCTATTGAATTTAACTAATTAACCTATTTAAGAAAATCAATTAAAAATTAAAATATGATAGTGATACACCAGATCACTCACAAGTAGTGACGGGCGAATTTATTCGTCAGGCATGGATTTGCGGCGAATTTCCACACTTCGCAGAATGTTTTTGTGAAACTGCTGTGAACATTCGCTGCAACAAAAAAATTTGTCATATGTCGAAATTGGCGCACATCAACATTATATTGATGACCACTGACTTTAATAAATTTGAACAAAAGAGTCCCACTTGTAAAAATTGTTCCGCAAATAAAAATTGACTGCATTTGGAGAACAGGAGTCGCATGTATAAAAATTGTCGCTCATGTCAAAATTGTCTCACATCAACATTATTTTGATGCCTATTGAGTTCTATTTTTGGCTGTTTTGCAGTTTTTTCAGAGTTTGGCAGATTTTTTCAGCGAAATGGTACAGTTTTGCTTATCACTACTCACAAGCATTCCTGAAAATTGAAAACAAATGCTTTTGATAAACGTGCTGCGGGAGGTTATGCGTTTATAATGCATACTTTAACTTTTAGTCAACATTTTTGGGTGCACTAGAAATAAAACAGCACAAAATATGGTGAACATTTGCCTTTTTTGAAATACAGTTCAATACCTCATCAATATCTTTTTTGAATATATCTTGACTTGTAGTAAACTGTTTTCATATTCATATTCCTTTTATATTCCACAGTTTCTCTAATAATCCACATGTGCATAATAAAGGCTAACACAGTATCTTATACAATCTTTATATAATGAATTGGCATGCTTCTATCATATATAACTATATTATCTGTACTTTTCTATGATTACATTTAGAAACAGATTTTACACTCTTTTTGCCAAAGCAACATTAATACAGGAAGCATTACTTTGAATCTCAATGTTACCGCTAGAGTGGCATATAACACTGACTAATGATCCTAATCCTAAAGATTTATATCTTTTCATTAGTAGGGTTTATAACATTTCACAAGTTCCACTTCTGTTAAGGTGTACATTAAGATTTATTGACCCAACATGTTAAAACTGCCTGGGTAAACATTTCCCTAAGTAAACATTAATCACAGTGTGCAGTAGAACAGAAGTAAATACATCTCTGAGTTTAGGCATGAGTCACAATCTTTAGTTTACTGGACCAGAATACGTTATTTCTATACTTAAGCCCTGGGGTTTATGGCAGATTTTACTTAGAACTGTAAAAATGACAAAACTAATTTTGAATTCTGATGTTTGTTAAATCAATACACCAAATTCTGGTTCAACCAAATATCCAAAGTACAAAGAGAAGCCAAGAAAATACGATGAGTACAGGTATGAGACCTGTTATCAAGACTTCTTGGGACCTGGATACTAGAGCTTTCAGTAATTTGGATCTTCATATCTTAAGTCTACTAGAAATGAATGTAAACATTAAATAATGTTGGATAATGTACAAGGTACTATAAATAATAATATAACAACAATAAATAAACCCAATATAACAGTGTTTTTCCTCCAGTAAGGATTAAGTACAAGGTACAGTTTTGTTATTATAGAGAAAAAGGAAATCACCTTTTTTAAAAGTAAATTATTTGATTAAAATAAGAGTCAATGGGAGATGGCCTTCTCTTCTGAGCTTTCTGGATAACAGATTGTCACACCTGTACTTTGGATAAGTCACAGTTCGGGGTTGGCGGAGGAATGATTGCCAGAGTGGATACAGGGCTAGTGCCCCTGGTTTGGTTTAATTTCCTTGGATAATGGTCCCAGGAGGTAGAGGTTTGAAAGGTTTGTTAAATGTCAGTTTGATTACTGTGTTAATAAAACTGTGCCCTTTCACATCCAACCTGCAGTCTTGTGTATTGGGGTGAACAGGGAAATGATAAGTGGCAGCTGTTCAGTGGGGGGTTTGAATGACAACGTGCCTTGACATTGCCCAGGACAAGTAATATATGGCTATTTACTTTTGTAAGCTTCTAGTAAATTCCTATTTATTTTGTATTTATGACTTGATTTCATGTGGATCATTCAGCTAGTATATTTTACATATACTACATGGTTCCTGAATCTCCATAATTTATGCTCAACATTTGGTGTGGAATCAAAAGTGCAGGTATATGTTTCAATAATTAGTTCTGATTTTTAACCTGCAGCAAGACTAATCAAAGGAAAATTCTGATTTGTTTCTATTTGTTTCTATAAATGACCTAACTCAGTAAAACGTAAGACGTGAAACTTTGTTAATTCTAGAAACCCACTCCTTGCCAATATAGGCCTGTCTCAAGATACATTTACATAAAAGCATTACATTTATCAAAGACATATAGACAAATACAAGAGTCCTCTGCACTCAACCCATTATCAATATATTTAAGACAGAGACATGTTGTGCATACTGCTACTGAAAAATGCCTTACCCTTTAAACAAAACAGGGATTATTTGTCCATATATTGCAATAAATGGACAAACAATCCCTGTTTTGTTTAAAGGGTAAGGCATTTTTCAGTAGCAGTATGCACAACATGTCTCTGTCTTAAATATATTGATAATGGGTTGAGTGCAGAGGACTCTTGTATTTGTCTATATGTATTTTGTGGTCACAGCCTCATTGCACCCCCGCCTAATGGTTTTAAAAAATAGTGGTGAGCACAACTTTCCCTTGTTTGTTATATTTATCAAAGACATAGATACCAGGGGTTGAAAGGCCACCCTTAAAAGAGACACATTGTAAAAAGAACATAAATTTCCATTTGGTTATCTTTCCTGAAAACATACATTTTTAACAGTGCACTCCATATTCTTTTCAGTGATGCACAGGAGGCTGCCATCTGAAGAATTTGACAAAAATTAGCCGTGTTCAGAATTTTGAATTTCGGGATAGCATCAAACATGTGAAATAGACACACACTTCTTTATTATATTCTTGCTGTCCAAAAACAAATAGTTTTTTATTATGAACATTTACATAAAAGCTGTATAAAATGTTTAATCCAAGCAAATTGCAAAAATACTTTTTTATTTATAAGGAACATGAAGGCCAACATTGACCTTTTGATGTTATGTCCCCTATAATAAAAAACAGACGTTTATGAATAACAGCACACTTTACAGATTTTAAGCAGCAACTCATAAGTTGTCCATAATAAGGGCAATTTTTGGTGCTCCTTTAACATGCACAAACAGTTTATTTAAATTACATAGGGGGAAAGAAGGTGACCAGATGGTAAGACTTAGTTAAATAAATATCATAATTTATCCAAGCTCCCTTGTAGACAGAGATGAGATAAGAGAACATTTATTTTTATTTCTAACAATGTATAGGATATAAGAACCTCCCTTATTAGTAGATGCTCTAGTAAGAGGTTTTGTAAGTGGTTTTGTCGAGAGAAAATGAAGCCCATAAACTCTAATGGGTGAAAAAATTTGTTGTGTGTCAAAAAAAATGTTGTCGCCCATAGACTTCAATGCATTTTGGGCCATTTTTGCCTTTTTTGCCTTGCTGTCTGAGGCAAGTTTCTCAAGATGATTAATATAAGCATTGCTAGCTTAGAAATCAAGCTTAGAAACCAGATGATTAGGGTGGAGCTACAGTTATTTTATACCATAATTATTACACCACTGAAAATTAGAGGGAAATTGCCAAAATTGTGAGGGTACCAATTTAAAGAACGTGTGATCAACTTCTTCCTGTTACAGTTAGAGTTGTAGTGTTTCTGATCAGGTGATCTCTGAGGCAGCACACAGACCATCACGAAATGGTGGTTGAATGCAAGAAATGTAAAAGTGCAACATTTACTTAAATATATATATTCCAGTTTGGTAAGATTTGTTAATATGCCACTTAATTTGATATACAATAATCAAGTATGTTGAGTAAGTATTCATTTTTGAGGTACATCTTTAATTTAGCCTCTGGCAATACAGATTTGGTTTTGGGCACCTGTTGTACTTCAGCCATTGGCACTTTATATTAATGTTGGGTTACAGCCTATTTTAATTCTCTTGCATAACTGGATTAAGGGAATGGATACACTGAGCCCTAAGGAATTAAATGGGGCATTCAGTCTATGCTGTTTTATGTAGAGCTTAGTATTGCAGTTCATAATCTTATTCTTTTTGATGGTTAAACACTAGTGGTAATGCTGCAGCATATTCAATGAGTTGACACATTTGATCAAGTACTACAGATATGGGATCTGTTATCGGGAACCTCATTATCCAGACAGCTCTGAATTAAGAAAAGGCCATCTCCCATAGACTCTATTTTATCCAAATACTCCAAATTTTGAAAAATGATTTCCTTTTTCTCTGTGGTTATAAAAATGATCTTGTACCCAAATGAAGCTATAATTAATCCTTATTGAAAGCAAAACCAGCCTATTAGATTTATTTAAAGGAAGATTGATTAAGGGTCAAATTGAAAATTCTAATTTATATTTTCAAATCTTTTTATGGTCAAAACTCTCAAATTAGAATTGTGAATTATTCAAACTTGATTTGAGTTTCAATTTGAATTCAAATTTTGAGATTTATTATACTCTGGCCCTTCAAAAACTCAAATTCGACTATTCGCCACCTAAAACCTGCCGAGTTTATGTATAAGTCAATGGAAGAGGTCCAGGGACCAGGGGCCAATTTGAACATGTTACTAGCCTTCCTGACAGCAAACTAGAATTGCGTTTAGTCGAGTTTTATTTGAATTCAATTCGAGTTTTTGAGTCGATAAAATTTGTGTGAGTTTTAGGTATTCGATTTTTTTTATTAAATAACCCCCCATTCCAATTTCGAATGTATTTGAATTTAAAGGCGCTTAAAAAATGAATTTGAAATTTGACCTTTGTTAAATATGCCTCTGTTTACATAATTTTTTAAATAGAAAAAATTAGCATTTGTCTCTAATTGCCTCATATCCTATTCCCCTTGCAACTTTGCATTTAGGGAATAAATATCTATTGTCAGGTACTGTAGTATTTAATGACTTAACATATAAGGCCAGATATTATAGACAACTTTGCTGCATTGTATTTAGTAAGCTAAAGCAAACTGGCAAATTCTTGTAGACATTTCATTATAGCACTGCCTTCAATAAATAAAACAATGGCTTGCTCATTTTGCAAATAATTGTGGCTTAAAATATCTTGTCATTCAACTTTTCTTACACACATATGGCATTCTTCTTATGGTGTAGCTTTTCTACATATCAGGTGTATAAAATCACTGATCCTGGAATACTGACAGACACAATTTTCTGCCAAACCTGCTTCTCTTCCACTCAAAAGTTGCCATAATCTAACAGTTGGGCTCTGTATGTAAATGCCTGTTATCCTGCCAAAATTGTATGTGCCTGTCAGCCTGAACAATACTTTAAAAAGCAGAGAGCATAATTATACTAAAAGTTGACTCTGAGACAAGTAGAATATAACAATTTGCAAACACTATCACAGTTCTATTAGAGCAAGGGCTATGAAACAATGTAGCCATGAATATTCTCTGTAACCCATGATTAACAGTAAACTGGGGAATTTAAACCTGAGATTATGTTTCAATGTTTTTTATTGGGGTTTTTCAAGAAAATTATTACAGCCATTGGAAAGAGAAAGAAAAAATAGGCATGTTGTAAATAAGTAATATGTTTACATTAAAGGTTGTACATATATGCAGCGGACCAACATCAGCATCGCAGCACAATAAACAAATTACCAATATTCCACTAACTGTAAAACAGTGTTATCAAAGTGGAGCAGAGTCTCCCTGGCATTGAACCTGAGATTAGGGGGATTGCACAGAGAGTTTCAGTTTGCTGAATATAAAACAAGAAGCAGCCAAGAAAAACACAGATCTGTGGGCTATGTCAGACTGTGATTTTCTTCTCCTCCGAAAATTAAATGTAGAGGGTTAGTTCCCAATTTAAGCTAAGCCAATGAGATGAGGTCTGGCCGTATATTTCAGATGCAGCCATCTGGAGATAGACTAAAGTCTTAATTATTCTCAACAGGAATACCGAGAACACACTGTCTTTTCCATTGGATCATGGGAACTTGGGAATAATGGGAAAAATAAAAACTGTGTGGGCAAAAATAATTCTTCTTCTTTACCTGAGCTTGACATACAGGAGAAAAAAAGCAAAGGCAAGTCCATATGGCATATTCCTGAGATAAACAAAATTGCAGAGACCTTTAAAGCTGGCTTTGTTAAGGTGATTAGGTACAGCATGCCTAGCAGATTCCAAAAGTTTCATTTATATTAAATAAATACTGCTGAATCAGACAACCTCATGTATATCCACAAGGGGCAAATGAAGACTCTGAACTTTAAGCACAAAACCTTTATAAACTACTTGACTGGATCAAAATGAGTCAGTATATCATGTGTATAGCAACACCTAAATTAAGTTAAAAAAAAGTAATATTTTAGCTAACATATATATATGCCTTTGTATCTATATTAAGCTAATATACCTGTTTAAAACAGTGGGAAACCTTGGTTATAGCTAGTGATGGGCGAATTTGCGACATTTTGCTTCGCCGGAAAATTTGCGAATTTCGCGTGAAATTCGCGAAACGGCGAAAAATTTGCGAAACGGCGCCGGCACCCGTTTTTTTGCGGGCGTTTCGCAAATTTATTCGCTGGCGGCCAATCCCACAAATTCGCCGCGAATTCGCGCCTGGCGAATAAATTCGCCCATCACTAGTTATAGATTCACTGTTGGTTGTGAAGTTACAAGCAATACCTGCTTCTGTACATCTTGTATGCTGTTGCAGTTTAACATTTTAGCTTTATGTTCATATGCATTGGATGCCTACTATTGGATGACATAAAATTTGAAACTAAGTTAAAGAGAAAACTGGGGGTCTATATGCATCTGTAACTATTTTAGACACCAGTCCCATATGTACAGTACATCCTTGTCAGAACAGTACATTTCCTCACTTTACAAAAGTTCTCCTGAAGCTGAATCAAGGCCTAAGGTCGAGGGTGCCGAAGAGGTATGTCTTGAACTACCAATAAATATAGAATTGGTGACCAGCAACAGCAAGCCAGCAGTATGCAACAGTCAACGCCATAAGTTTACTATTCTACTATCCAGCTTTTTATATGGTGGCTTCAGAAAAAGGTGTAGTTTAGTGATGTGTGGGGTGACCTCACACCCATGGGTTTACCTGCAGATTGGGGTGGTTTCAAGTTCTTCCACACAACTGTTGTGCCCCGCTTCCACCTCCAGGCTTTCCACTTTATTGATTTGCTATTTTGTACCCCACCCCTTCCTTTACATCACAGCAGGGTAGGGCAAGCAGGGGCCTATAAATATGGAAGCTCGCCAGGTTCGGGTCGGGTGGGGGTAACAAATGGGTGGGTTAGCGTTGGGGTGGAAGCTGGGTGAAAAAGTTGCGTGGAAGTATGCCTGAACCCGGATGAACTGCAGATGTCAGGCTGACCAGCATATCACTAGACTAAACCTATTTCTGAAGTCACCATTTAAAAAGCCAATCACTAATGTAGTTGATTTTAATACACTGCCTTAAAAGTATTCACCCCCTTGGCTTTTTACCTATTTTGTTACATTCCAACCTGAAATTTAAATGTTTCTTAATCTTATTTTATGTGATGGATCCGCACAAAATAGTCTAAGTTGGTGAAGTGAAATGAGAAAAATATATATAAAAAAGAATTAAAAAAAAAAATAATAACTGAAAATTGGCAAGTGCATATGAATTCACCCCTTTGCCATGAAACCATTAAAAAATCCTGGTGCAACCAATTACCTTCAAAAGTCACATAATTAGTGAAATAACCTGTGTGCAGTCTAAGTGTCACATGATCTGTCAGTATAAACACACCTTTTCTAACATGGTAGCACAACAATGGTACCACAACAAACCTGCCAAGAGAGGGCTGCCCACCAAAACTCACAGACCGGGCAAGGAGGGCATTAATCAGAGAGGCAGCACAGAGACCAAAGGTAACTCTGAAGGAGTTACAGAGTTCCACAGCAGAGACTGGAGTATCTCTCCATAGGACCACAATAAGCTGTACACTCCATAGAGCTGGGCTTTACGGAAGAGTGGCCAGAAAAAAGCCATTACTTAAAATTTGTTAAAAATAAGAAGGCACGTTTTGAATTTTGCCAAAAGGTATGTGGGCGACTCCCCAAATGTATGGAGGAAGGTGCTCTGGTCAGATGAGACTAAAATGTAACTTCCCCATAAGGCATCATGGGCAGATCACTTTGGCCAACTATGCATCCAGAACTGCTGGTTTATAGCATAGATACAGGCTAATGGTTCAGAGCCATATATCCAAACTTGCAGACAGCCTGTTTCAATCTTGTTATAATTCTCCCATAAGGCATCATGGGCAGAGACATGCAAATCACTCCTTTATGTCCCTTTGGCCAACTATGTATCCAGAACCGCTGGTCTCCACCCATGATGCCTTATGGAAGAATTAAAACCCTTATTTTGGTATCTAGGCAGTGCTGTGTGTATGGCATGAGACAAATAAATATCTTATGATTTCAGAAGGCTTCACTTTGCATGTAAATTGCTAGTGAAGGGCTTTTTGACTCCTTTTAGCCCTTCTCATCCTAACCAGGTTCGGTTTCCCATTTCGCTACTCTCCAAGTCCTACTTCTCAGAAGCCATATTCCAATATCTTGCACTGATGAGATCTAATAAGATAGAAACAGGCCATCTGCAAGTTTGGATATATGACTCCATTAGAGTGCTATAAACCAGCAGTTCTAGATGCATAGTTGGCCAAAGGGATATAAAGCAATGATCTTCATGTCTCTGCCCATGATGCATTATGGTAGAATTGAAACTCTTATTTTGGAATGAAGACAAGTAAATACCTTCTGCAGTATCGTCACTAGAGGGGGCGGGCCCTGGTGCGTGATGCGCAGCCGGGCCCCGCCCCCTCCGTACGGCTGCATTTGGCCGCACCCCTTGCTCCCCCGGTAGTTCCGCCACTGACCTTCTGATTTCAGAAGTCTTCACTTTGCATGTAAATTACTAATGAAGGAATTTTTGACTCCTTTTCACCCTAACCAGGTTCAGTTTCCCATTTAAGAATTAAAAAAAAACAATGTACCCAAATACTTAACTAGCAGGGGATGCTGGGAAGTGTATTTTTTATAAAACTGTTATTGATTTCATTTTTGCTAGGGATTTCTTCTGTATGCATTCTGTCTAATATAATGTCATTGTATACAAAAGTATAAATAGTGTGTATGTAACATAGTTTTACAAGATATTACTTCACCTTCATGAAAGGGGCTTATTTATCATTGGTCAATGTTTTTTATTGAACTGTGATGATGGTAAAAAATATATGGTCTTACATGCAATTTGCATTGGGGCTTGAAAGGTTAGAAGGCAGTTAGTGCAGCCCTAGGAAAACAGAGTGTAATTGGTATGAGTGGACCCCAGAAGTATGTGTTAATAAATGAAAAATTAAAAACAGGTGTGGTTTTCTATCAAATAATGTGTTTTATTTCTTTACAGTAGAACCTCCATTTTACTTTTTTCAGATGACCAGAAAAAATGGTGTAAAATCCAGGAAAATGTAAAATTATGGAAATGTATTATGAATAATATATAGGTGGGACCCCAAAACAACAATTATGGAAAACTTTAAATGAAGGCATGTAAAATTGAGGTTCCACTGTATTTAAAATTTATTAAAAAAAACTTGAATTTTCTTTGAATTACTCCCTCTTACTTTCCAGTAGCAACCCAGTAAGCTACTGTAGGTCAACGTTTTACTACGTTTTGTAAAAGAGCAGCTACTACAGCTTGATACAGTATATGCAAATACTGCAACAGGTTTCAATGGCGTGGAACAATGAGCTGCTACTGGAAAACATAAGAGGGGGAATGAATGTGAATTCATGTCTAAACGGCAATTTTTAAATAATCAAAAACATTATTTGTGGTTTACTGTTTAAAAACAACATTTGTGGGAAGGTGCACTACCCTTTTAATTATGATAAAATAATAACGACTGGAAAAGATTTCAGCATAAAACAACTTACTGTAAATGTAGTAGAAGAAAGCCTGGAATAAGAAAAGAAACATTAACACAGGGAAAAGCCTATCAGTTCAAGCAGAATCATGTCCTGCTGCCATCCTACAAGCCATCACAGTGCAGACAGCTGCTTCCATGCCCTTTTGGCTAAAGTATGCTGGAAAGTTGCTCTACAGATGGGAAGGAGGTAGAAGCAATAAAAAACATGACTAGCGACTGACATTTGTTTCTATTGCTTTATGAATATACTTTTGTTCTTGTTTTGTTCAAAAGGAATAAAAATGGAACAAATGGAAGCAGAATATACCAAGTGAATTTATATATATATATATATATATATATATATATATATATATATATATATATATATATATATATATATATATGTACAAAGTGTAGTGGAGCGTTGTATCTGTCTGTGACTTAGTCCACAGTCGTAGACAATTAATACATCCAACAAAAAAGTCCAGACAGCTTTGTTTTTTACCACAATTCCATGCAATGTTTCGAGGCTCCCGCCTCTTTTTCAAGCATTACAAAGTCTTCTGACATCACATCCTTTATAAAGGCAATACATTTACATAAGCACACCTTTCCCTTACTAGGAGTCCTCCCATCAGTAATCACAGCATGTAATACATTCCCAATGGTTTACAATGTAACCGCATTTCCTTTGCTCATGTTATAACAGTAATTAACATCCTGTACATCCCTTTTATATCTTTTACCATCAGGAATATATCTTATGTTACTCATCATTCTCATTGCTTAATATCACACAAATCATAATTAAAGCATGTGTTATGTAACATACATAACACACCATGTGACCATGGTCACAAGATGTGTACAGTCACTCTATAGTGTCATTTCTTATTTTATACATAGATATTTTAAAGAACCATAACAGTTGTAATATGCATTAATAACTGTAGCTAAAAATGCCTAAACAGTTTCCCAATGCATGAGCTAATGGCCTGAAAGTAACTCATACCCAGAGATCAACACTTGCCAGATACACAACCCATCAGTAGTTTATATAATTTAGGTGATCATAACGTTCATGATGAACAGTAACACTTGGCCGTGGCCCATTCCCGCATCTGGGAGCTAGCTCAGTAGTTCTGCCCATGACGTCTACTAAAGACCATGCTATGAAGCCTTTGGCCAGAGCAGTGGGCAATGACAAAAAGCAAGTAAGCAATGTTTTAGGGTTATGCCCTTCGTCAGGCTTAGATTGATTTTCTTGCCCAAAAATATTGCTGAACACCTATGAATTGCAGCTTTATCATCTAGTGTGTCTTTGTACAGCTTTCGGTGGTGATAACAAACATGCCTCAAAGGTTTGGTACATAATTTCTTTCCTGAAACAGTAACCTAAGAGACTGAACTCTAGCCGTTTGTACAGTAATTCTAAATCTATGACTTAAAGGGGAATGCTATAATGCTAGAAATGCTGTATTTTGTATACTAAACATAAATATGAACTTACTGCACCACAAGCCTAATAAAACAAATGATTTATGCTTTTAAAGTTGCCCACAGGGGGTCACCATCTTGTAACTTTGTTAAACATCTTTGCAAGACCTAGACCATGCACATGCTCAGTGTGGTCTGGGTAGTTGCTTAGGGATCATCATAAATTATCAAGACCACACAAGTCAAATAATATCTGCCAGAAGCCGATACAGCAAAACTGATTAATAATCAGAATATGCAGACTGTGCTGGGTTCTGTTTTGTCATGCAATCTAATGTGGATTTTATAGTTTTTGTATTGTTTAATACCTACTTTCTCCAACTCTGCCGAACCTGTGACTGCAGCAAAATAATCCTTCAATGATAATCCCAGTTTATCTGTTTAAATCTGGCTCTGTGATCTTTGTCCCTGCCACTGGAGTTGGAAACATTAAAGGGGACGTAAAGGCAAAAATAAAATAAAATATGAATCTCTATACAGTCGCCAACTACTCTACAGGGAAACAAACAAAGCTGCTTGAGTTCTGCACCACTGGGAAGTAAGTTGGAGGTTGTCCCCTGCTATTGTAAGTATGATTGTTTCCCTGCAGAGCAGCTAGGGACCGATTCCTATCCACAGCAGTTAGAGCAAGTAAAATAAAGGGGGAATTTCACTGCATACAGCCAGATTTATTTTAAAAATGGTGCACATTTTTCAATTAAAGTACTGTATATTGGTTTCTTTTTCATTAAAGAAAGTATAAATGGGATTTAATTGTTTTGCCTTTACATCCCATTTAAATGCTTTTCCTTCTTTTTTTATATAAGAGTATATGGCAGGTATATTTTGCATGCACAAACCAAGAACCGAGATAGACTCATAAAAATAACTCAGTGTTATGTGTGTCTTATCAGGATGAATGACCTCTGCCAGCTTATGAGCTGCAGAAAGCTCTGTAATGTCCCAATCTTATATTTCATTGTAAGCAATGGAATAAGTAATTCCTGATTTAGTTGATAGCTCGTTCTACTGGAAAGCTTGGAAAAATGAACAGCCCAAAGAAAAAAGGTCATAACATCTGTTTTAAAGATTGATTAATATATGGAGAAGAATACAGATTAATATAAGGATGAACATAAGCCATTTAAACAATGTTTATTGCACCAGGTCACAGGTGGCTCAGTTGTAGCCTTTTTTTCTGGAAATTATTGATTTTGTTCCTGTTTTAAAATAATAATATAAAATTCCTTATCAATACCATTATACATCTGCATTGTGAGAATAGTTAATGCCTGGCCAAGGCATCTTGAAGTAGGGCTCCAGTGGTTTGAAAAGGGAAAAGGAGGCAAAAATATTCCACCTTGTCATCTTTGCATTTATTTTCAATTCATTGTGCATTTTCGAAATGATTAGTACATCATGACAGGTGCAGTGTCGAGACTGTACCTTCTGTCCCAATGATACACGCACACCACTGGTTTGAAAAGAGATGGCCGCAGTTGTTTATTTACCAAAGTAATAACCAGAAATTAACATGTATAACATTTACTTGTATCAAACCGTTTGTATAACAAACCTTTTAACCAACCTTTATATTATTCCCTCCCAGGGGTGGAGTGACTCTGCCCCAACTGGTTCCTGCTCCATTTTACCCGAGCCCTAAACCGGGCTGCCTACCTTCCCATGAGGACCAAGGCCTAACAGGCTACTTCCACTCACTGTGAAATACCCCATTTTAACTTCCTCTGGGGCTCCTTGTAAAGGTACCCTCCGCCAACTGCAACAACAAACACACCCCATCTCACAGGGAGGGAGGGCGGGATGCTGTGAGCTTCTTCTTCCACATCCCGGCGCCGGTTGGTAAGTAATCTGTGAAGCTCTGCCTCTTCTGTGAATCCCGGGAACCTGCCAGCCAATCCCAGCACCCTTTACAACAAAGGGGGTGGGGAGTGGTCCTCCTCCTGGCCCTGTCAAGTCCCTGCTTCGCTATTGAACGGGTCCCATTCTAAGTGGTCATTTACTTGACTCCAGTCAAGTTTGTTATTTATTTTTTGCCAAAATAATTTAAAAGTAAATTACAATAAATCAACTTTAGTATTGTTATAATGTCATGTTATCCTGCAGATATGCAGTAAATGCCTATAGAGCAACATGGTTAAAATGGGACATGGAAGAAAACCGAGATCAAACTGAATTGCAAATTACATTTTTTGTCAATTTGCCAGGTTCAGGAAATTCAACAGTGGCAGATCTCATCTGGAAAGAGAATGAAAACAACAACTGACAAGGGCATGGAATTACAGAAGCTTTATAAGAGCTGTTCAATTACAAAAGCATTCAGTTTCTAATCTAGCGTTTGTTGTGCCAAATCATCCAAGAGCACAACAAGAGTTTGCAGGCATTGTTCATATATAAGAGTTTACCTGGCCTCACATAGAACTTGACTTAATTGCTATTATTAAAGGGGTGGTAACCTTTAAGTTAACTTTTAGTATGTTGTAGAATGGCTAGTTCTAAGCAACTTTTCAATTGTTTATTCTTTGTAGTTTTTTAATTATTTCCAGCTTTCAAATAGGGGTCACTGACCCCATCTAAAAAACAAATACTCTGTAAGGCTACAAATGTATTATTATTGCTATTTTTAAATACTCATTTTTCTATTCACAGCCTCTCCTATTCATTTCCCAGTCTCTCATTCCAATCAATGCACAGGTAATTTGGAAAGCTGCTGAATAAAAAGCCAAATTACTCAAAAAACATAAATAATAAAAAATGAAAAACAATTGAAAATGTTCTCAAAATATCACTCTCTACATCATACTAAAAGTTAATTTTAAAGTGAACAACCCCTTTAATGAGGCAGATTTCGCTAGTGAAAATTCCCCAGAAATCTCATCCATGGGGACATCGCCAGTTTACTAACACACGTAGACGAAAATTCATTAGCGCAAGAGTGTCGTTTTGCGCCCTATCGCCAGGCAGATTTTCACTCAAACGCCAATAATTCACTAAAGTGAATATTACAGAACGTTACCCTCTTTCAAGTTTCCTTCGCCACTTTATTCTGGGTGTACTGAAACATTAATGACAAACAATTCCTTGTGAAAATTTTTATTCAGCAGCTCTTCGATTTGCATTTTAAGCAGTCTGGTAACTAGGGCCCAAATTACCCTAGCAACCATGCATTAATTTGAAGAAGAGACTGGAATATGAATAGGAGAGGCCTGAATAGAAGGATCAGCATTAAAAAGTAGCAATAACAATACATTTGTAGCCTTACAGAGAATTTGAGTTTTAGAAGGGGACAGCGACACCCATTTGAAAGCTGCAAAAGATCAGAAGAAAAAGACAAATAACTATAAAAAATAAACCAGTTGAAAAGTTGCTTAGAATTGGCCGTTCTATAACATACTATACTGTACATTTATTACAACTATAACAACTCATAGAAAATAAGCATTCCCTTAGTGGCAACAATAAATAATCACTTTAAACTCAAAAGTGTTTAAGGATAAGGAGTCTTTCCATAATTTGGATCACCACAGTTTAAGGCTACCAGATAACCATTTAAAAACTTAGGGGGTTATTTGTTAATGTCTGATTTTCTGGTTGGATTTTAAAGGAGAAAAACACAATTTTTTCATAGAAAATTTATTAGAAGATGTATTACATTGCAATGGTGTTAAAAGCTGAATAAAAAAAAGTAATCCAACTCATAGCCTCCGAGTTCATGTAGAAGACAATGGCAGATGTCCCGTTGACATTTTGAAGGTAGCCTGATCCGCGCTGCGTTCTCTTCAATAACCCAAAGATTTGTTTGGTCGTCAAACCCGGAAAAGCCTCAGGTTTCAGGCATGAAATCCAAAAAAGTTGCAGTTTTTAGCAACAAATCTGAGTAATACATGCACTTCTGATTTTTTCCATGATTTTATCGAGTCTTTTCCAACAGAAGAAGTTTTTAGTAAGAAGGTATTAATAAATAATGAGGAAAAGTCAGTGCAGATTTGGTCAGAGTGGTTTTCAAAAAACAATGAGAAAAAGTTAGATAAACCAAATAGGATCATTTTGCCTTAATGTGGATTCATTATACCTTAGTTGGGATCAATTACATGGTACTGATTTTGGGGCACATTTACCTAGAATCGAATATCGAGGGTTAATTAACCCTCGATATTCGATCGTCGAAGTAAAATCCTTCGACTTCGAATGTCGAAGTCGAAAGGATTTACCGCTATTCCTACGATCGAACGATTAAATCCTTCAAATCGAACGATTCCAAGGATTTTAATCCATCGATCGAAGGATATTCCTTCGATCAGAAAATTGCTAGGAAGCCTATGGGGGTCTTCTCCATAGGCTAACATTGGATTTGGTAGGTTTTAGGTGGCGAACTAGGGGGTCGAAGAATTTTTTAAAGAGACAGTACTTCAACTATCGAATAGTCGAATAGTCGAACGATTTTTAGTTTGAATCGTTTGATTCGAAGTCGAAGGTCGTAGTCGAAGGTCAAAGTAGCCCATTTGATGGTCGAAGTAGCCAAAAAAAACATTCGAAATTTGAACAATTTTTTCCTCTGTTCCTTCACTAGAGCTAAGTAAATGGGCCCCTTAGTGTTACACAGAAAAAGGAATGATTTTTAAACATTTGAATTATTTGTTTAGAATAGATTCTATGGAAGATGGCTTTCCTGTAATTTGGAGCTTGATGGGTAACAGGTTTCTAGATAACAGATCCTATACCTGCACTTGTTTAGCACTGTCCCTTCACAAATACTAAATAGATAGCATCATTCTCCTGTAGTCGAAGGGCTAACACTTTCAGTAACTCCATAGATAGGAATAAATCACTGCTGAAAGAATGGTGTTCCTGTGCAACATCTTGTATTGTGTTAGATATATTTCCCGATTCATCTGTCTTTTGTACTGTAACTACATCATTATAGCTCTAAGGAAAATTAAAGGTTTTTTTTGTAATTGGCTATTCAGTGGTGTCACACCTCACTCCTATAGGAACTACATATTCTTTTAAAGAGATGGTAAATTTCAGAAATTACAGTTAGGCATAAATAGTAGAGTAAGATATAACCAGCTTGCAGAATTGATTAAAGTCCCCTCCATTAATAAGTATGCAGTTAAAGATGAGTAATAAAAAGTAGTAATAACTATAAAATTGTAGCCTTAGGGAGCATTTGTTTTTCAGATGGGGTCAGTGAATCCCATTTGAAAGCTGGAAGGAGTCAGAAGAAAAATGCAAATAATTAAAAACTATAAAAAAAATAATGAAAAGTAAGACCCATTTAAAAATTGCTTTGAACTGGCCATTCTATAACATGCTAAGGGGGTTATTTTGAATGCTAACAACTAAAAAAAAAAAGTTTTTTACTATAAAATCCGAATTTTTAGTGGAAAAAATAGATTTTTTAGAGATTTATTATACCCCGAGGCTGCAAAAAGTCAGATTCTGAAAATCCACCATCTCAGACCTGCTGAGGTTGTGTATAAGTCAATGGAAGAGGGAAGTTTCTGTGGTCAAAAAATAGTCAAAAATCCAAGTATTTTGGGCTTTTCGGCCAAAAAATCTAAAAAATGTGGGCTTTTTAGGAAAAAGCCATAGAAAATAAGTGCAATTGGGGAAAAACATCAGAAAAAACATATGATTTTAGTTTTTGCCAGATTTGATCAAGTTTTTCCTCGATCCGATTAAATCAAGCTTTTTAAATAATAAATCTGGTCAAATCATGGATTCTAATTTGTCCGGAGTTATTTAAATAAAATAATAATAATAAATCAGAAACATTAGGTTTTTTATAAATAACCCCCAAAATGTTAACTTAAAGGTGAACTACCTCTTTAAATGAAGCATGATACTCATAACCAAACTTTCCCAAATCGCTCCAAAGATTAATCCCCATGGGCGACATTTTAGAAAATACTCATGGAGTACTCTCATGATGTTTAGCAGTTTAGATGTAACAACGGCTTGTCAAGCTCAGTTTGAGAAAATCAAAATATCAAACATTCAAATTAAACATTTGTCAGCTAACTTCTGGCAAGTTTCTATGTAAGTCAATGTGAAGTATATATTCAGCAGTCAATCTATTTTATTTATTTAACATTCAGATTTCTAAAAAAAAAAAAAAAAGGAATGAAGCAATGCAATTTTTGTTTTTCCATAAATATGCTAGTGACTGTGAAAAAAATTAACTGTGAAAAAAGCAGTTTGTAACTAAAAAGAGAAAAAAATAGAATACAAAAATTGATAAATAGTCCTCCCTGTTCATGTAAATAACAAAATGGGAAAATGCCACTGGAAGGAGGCAATTAAATGTGATGATTTACTAGGATAAAATAATTAAAAATAGGAGACTTCAAAAATAAAAGGAAGGAATTAGCAGAAGTTAGAGCAGGGTTAATTATTCCCTTGATGGCAATGATGCTATAAATACTTCCATTACTCCCTTAGGTGTTTAGATTTTATTGA
The DNA here is from genome assembly GCF_017654675.1 of Xenopus laevis. NCBI lineage: Eukaryota > Metazoa > Chordata > Amphibia > Anura > Pipidae > Xenopus > Xenopus laevis. The sequence goes on along the minus strand of NC_054382.1, from coordinate 88,742,335 downwards.
CAGACTGAAGAAAGTGGCAACATTTGAATGTATCTACTAATTAGTATGCTCAGAAAGAAAAGACATTTAATAGAATTTAAAAGTGTTAGGGGCTGATTAATTAATGCTCAAGCTCTGGGCTCAAGCGCTTGGTTACTGAAGCCATACATGCGTCCCTGAACTTACCCATTGTTTTTGTATCCAATTACCTTAGCTTGCTGCCCATCGTTTTTTTCCCCCGAGCAGGTTTTTTAAAAACATAAAAAGCTTGCCAGGTTTAAGGTGCCGGAAGGCTTGAGTAATAATGAATTAGTTAGAAAAAAAATTCTCTAGTTTAACTAGATTTGTGAGCCTAGGTTCTAATATTATCATGGAATGCTAGATATCAGTCTTTTCTAGGTATTTTATACTATGAGACAGATTCACCCATCTATATTCAGCACATGCAGCTGCATAAAAATATTTTCTAAATTCCAGGAAATCACTTTATCACGTTATTTTGCAGTCGAATGTCCTGAACACAGATGAAAATGTATTGTTAAATAGGGATGAGTGAATTTTTTCACATAATGTGGATTTGCAGTGAAATTTGAATAGAAACATTTTTGTAAATCTGCTCTAGAATTGACCATTGCTCTAGAATTGACCATTTACTTCAGCAGAATTGGCAAAAAATTGCCATTTTTTAAATTTTTAGGCACAGTGAAACAGTCATTTCACTGGAACCACACTGTGTATGGTCAAAGGAAACAATTAGGTAGTCGGTTACTAAGGAGCAGCTTTTTTAGGTTTGAGCTTCAAGGAAAAATGTGATTGTGGAAAAAAATGAGGGGAAAAGTTGCTGGAAATCTTCAAAGACCATTCTCATCTACAGTATTTCATGTAAGTTAATGAGCTCTCCTATCTAGCAATGCAATCGCTAATTTAAAGGAATTTTTCAGTATAAAAATAAAAACTGGGTAAAAAGATAAGGCTAAGGCTTTCAATATACTTAATTAGCCAAAAAGTAATCTATAAAGGCTGGAGTGACTGGATGTCTAACATAATAGAACCCAACTTCCTGATTTGCAGTGCTCTAGCTTTCCACTGATTGGTTAACAGGCAGTAACCAATCAATGACTTGAGGGGGGGCACATGGGTCATAAATGTTTGCTTTTGAATCTGAGCTACATGCTGAGGATCAATTGAAGTGATCGGCGAATAAATTTGCCTGGCCCGAATTCACAGCGAATTTCCAAGTCTCGCCGCCAGCGAATAAATTCGTGAATCTCCAGTGAAAATTCGCCGGCATCAGTTTCCGATTTTCATGATTTTTCGGGGAAAACATTCGAATTGCTGGATTTTTTTGTAAAAACATTTCAATTGCTTGATTTTTGTGTGAAAACGTTCTAATTGCTAGATTTTTTTGTGAAAACATTCGAATTGCTCAATTTTTCTGTGAAAATGTTCGAATTGCAAATTTTTTTGTGAAAACCATTGAATTGCTCGATTTTTCTATGGAAACATTCGAATTGCTCGATTTTTTGTGAAATCGTTTGAATTACACAGCTTTTTCGTGAAAATGTTCGAATTTCACGATTTTTCTGTGAGATTTCAGGATTTTTCGCTGAGATTTGTTATTTTTTCCGTGAAGCAAAATGGGAGAAATTTGCCAATCAATTGCAAACTGACTGAACAGTTGCTGTATGAGTTAGAGAGCTGAAAGATTTCCTTAAATATTGCTTGAGCAATCCGAAATAGGTCCCCCTGTGTTCAGTCAAACTGAATATGAGCCCTTAAAGTTTTGTGACCATCAAGCTTTGGTCAAATAACCATGATAGGCAATGAAAACAATGTATAGCTTACAAAATGCAGCCCAATAAAAAATGTCAGTCTCTTAGAATATTTCTTGCCGACCCCTTCACAGTCTCTCAACCGTATGTAAATCCAAAAACAAGCCTATATATGCCCCCAGAAAGGGATATATATAAGAAGCGATCAGCGCCTGTGGCAACAGAAATAAAAAACAGACATAGCGCAGTATGTTCACAATGTGGAATATCACCCTGTGCATACACTGGATGGTAAGTAGATGTGTTCTTCCCTTCTCCTTTAAATGGCCACTTATAAGGGTGTAGAGTGGCAATACAGGTGGACAGAAGAAAGGAAAGGTATTTTTTTCTATGAACTTTCCTGTGAAATGGAATGTGTATTCCGAAGATGCAGATGCCTTCACCTTATATATAAAAAATGCCTACTTACAAACCACTGCCGTGGTATGGTGTATTTAACATGAAGCTCTTTCAAGTTCCTCCTTCAGCGTTCACCACTCCTTCCGAGTTTCTCAGCAGGAATACAAATCGATAATAGTATAACACCGTTTATTTAAAACATAATTAAAAACAATTAAGAATTCTCACTCACATTTCCCTTGCGGGTTTTTGCGCATTGAGTCCAAACTACATCTCCCATGATCCTCCCTGATCATTGCCCTTGTATAATGTTAAAAATGTACCTTGTTTTTGTATATATTTTTTGAGCCAGGATGTTGTATTGGGACTAGGTGGGGCATCAAAGCTAGAGGGGTGATGAAAAGGATGTGTAGGAGAGAAATATACTGTCTTCATTATAATGCTGAGAAGACTGACAGTTGTATGCGCCAAACCGGAAGTGAAGTCGCTGGAACGCATAAGCTGGAACGCACAAACCGGAAGTGAAGGCGGAAGTCGAACAAACACGCTGGAATGGGCTTTAAAAGGAAGGATACAAACGAAAATGGCAAGAGACGCCTCTGAGGAAGCTGGTAACACCCAGCGAAACGCGTTAGGCAGAGTTTGGGGGACACAACAATCCAGACCAAGGCACCTGAAGCAAGCTGGCAAGAACTTGGAGTGAGCGGACAGGATTGCCTTTGGGGGACCCCAGAAAGACTTTTATTTGGACTCAATGCGCAAAAACCCGCAAGGGAAATGTGAGTGAGAATTCTTAATTGTTTTTAATTATGTTTTAAATAAACGGTGTTATACTATTATCGATTTGTATTCCTGCTGAGAAACTCGGAAGGAGTGGTGAACGCTGAAGGAGGAACTTGAAAGAGCTTCATGTTAAATACACCATACCACGGCAGTGGTTTGTAAGTAGGCATTTTTTATATATAAGGTGAAGGCATCTGCATCTTCGGAATACACATTCCATTTCACAGGAAAGTTCATAGAAAAAAATACCTTTCCTTTCTTCTGTCCACCTGTATTGCCACTCTACACCCTTATAAGTGGCCATTTAAAGGAGAAGGGAAGAACACATCTACTTACCATCCAGTGTATGCACAGGGTGATATTCCACATTGTAACCATGATAGGCAGTTGTTCAAAGATGTTTCAATTATATAATTCTTCTCAAATTTGAATATGCAGTTATGGGTATGGATACTGTTCGGGATACCGAAAAAAATCTTTTGTGGAGGATTGGGTATTTGGCCAAATCCAAAAATTATGGATTTGGTGCATCCCTAGCAAGAATTTAAAACAAGACAAACAGTGCAATGCATGCAATAATAACTATATCAAATATTTTATTTACTGATATCTAAAACTATGCATTTTTGTTTAAAGAACTTCCTCTTTAATGAAACAGACATATACAGTATTCTTGGTTATCCCCCTAGTGTCTTTACATGCATGTATGTTTTGCAATTTTTCTAACGTGCTGTATATTTTTTTGAAAATATATGTTTTATGTACATCTCAATAAAAATCCACTGCTTTCGAAATCTTTCTTTGAAGTCCTTATTAGAAAATCAGTAACTTTCCGCAAAGACATTCTGCAGAACCTGACACAGTTTTGATTGAACCTAGATTGATTCTCAGAAGTTTAAGTGGTCAGACATGAACTGAATTTGCTTCACTTCATTGATATATCCTAAAAAGAACTTTCAGTAGCATCTCACTAATAAGCTTATTTCTGTAAGACTGCGGGGATCAGGGATTGTCTTGAAAAAAATAGATTGTTAGTCAGAGTCAGTTAACATTTCTACAGTGATTTAAATGGCTCAAGTATTACAGTATATTGACAAATATTAGTTTTGTCTACAGATTTTGTGCTCAAGATTTTTAAACTTAATTTTGTTCATCGCTCATCTTGTAACCTACCTGTTAGAATTTTACATCTGTATAAAAGAAATAACACTGATCATCTTTTGCATTGCATGTATATTAGCTACAGAACCTTGGCAGAGTTACAGAAAGAGCCAGTGGCATAAACATGACACATTGCTGCTTTCCTTTTTTTTTTTGGTCCTCTCTTTGGGTTTAGTTTTGAGAAATTATATTTTTAAAATGTGTTTTGCATTGCGTGAATATAGACAGTAATAAACTAACCTCTGTAGAATCTGATATAGTATTAACACTTAATGTAAAAATTAGCTTTGGATTACTTTGCACGAAGAACTGAAATACTTATTTTTATTTGCGTCTACATTTTTTTTTAAGCTTAGGAGTCATTAATTAACTTCTCTTATTATTATTATTTAATATAAAGCTGTAGAATGAAATGAAGAAAATATAAACAATATGACAAACAGGAACAAACTACATATATGGGACCTGTTATCCAAAATGCTCAAGACCTGGGAATTTCCAGATAATGGGTTTTTATGTAATTTGGATGATCATAGCTTAGGTCCACTAGAAAATCATGTAAACATTACATAAACCCAATAGCCTGGTTTTGCTTTCAATAAGGATTAATTATATCTACGTTTGAACCAACCCTCCCCTTCGGTGAAATCTCAGGTCATCCATGACACAAAGCAGGGGTGCTTCGCCAATGAGGCGAGTTGAGACTGTCGCCTCAGGCAGCAGCGCCCCACTAGGTACCAGGGGCAGCAAAAATGCTGCTCCTGGTACTTTAAGAGCGAATTTCTGGGGGGGGGGGCAGCAGCAACTGCTGCTGCCTCAGGTGGCAAAGGGGCCAGGATCGCCCCTGACACAAAGAAAAGTAAAGGTGATCAAAAATTTGGATATTGAAATTTATCATGTCTCTTTAAAACTTCAACTTCGACCATTCACCATCTAAAACCTGCCGAATTGCTTTTTTAGCCTATGGGGGACCTCCTACAACCTATATGGAGTCAATTGGTGGACTTTGAAAAATCTAAGTTTTTTTTTTTTAATTCTTTGAATCGAATTCGACCGAATTCGATCTTACTATGATTTGAATGAATACAGCCTATTCAACTGCAAAAAAACAAAAAAAAATTAATAAATTTCGGCTGGTCTTTTTTTATCGAATTTGGAAGTTATGGCAGTTCAAAAAAACTCCCATTACTTTGAAATTCAACCCTTGATAAATCTGCCCCTTAATGTCATTAATCTTATTTATTGTATATCAAGCTAACAACAGCAAGGGGCAGATTCATTAAGGGTCGAATTTCGAAGTTAAAAATACTTCGAAATTCGACCCTCGAATTGAAATCCTTCGACTTCGAATATCGAAGTCGAAGGATTTAGCGCTAATCCTGCAATCGATCGATCGAAGGATTTTTCGAAGGATCGATCGAACGATTAAATCCTTCGAATCGAATGATTCGAACGATTTTAATCCAACGATCGAAGGAAAATCCTTCGATCAAAAGAAGGTTAGCAAACCTATGGGGACCTTCCCCATAGGCTAACATTGACTTCGGTAGGTTTTATCTGCCGAAGTAGGGGGTCGAAGTTTTTTTTAAAGGGAAAGTACTTCGACTATCGAATGGTCGAATAGTCGAACGATTTTTACTTCGATTCGTTCGATTTCGTTCGAATTCGAACGAATTTAACGAATTCGATGGTCGAAGTACCCAAAAAATACTTCGAAATTCGAATTTTTTTCATTCGAAGTTAGTGAATCTGCCCCCAAGTGTCATACAATCTTCAAAATCTAATATATGCGTTAACTCAAATATATATAATAATGAAATAGATTTGCTGCAGTGATACTTGAGTAATCATAAAAAAGTTTTTGTACACGCTTTGCTCAATCTATAAACAGTACATGTTCTTATTAAATATACTGAAATAGCTTAGTTACAAACATATGGAAACTTTGGTTTAACGGGTTTTCATTTAAAAACTTTAGTATTGCATATTGATCCTCTAGCTTTGTTCTGTAATTATGCCATGATCAGGCTTATAAATCCTTATCCATGATAATTTGCAGACATTGTGTGTTGCATCTGTGAAATGAAATTTGTCTTGAATATCACATGCAAAAGGTCATTTTATACTTGGAATTTCACTGGGATTAATGAGGGGAAGTGATGCAATAAACCCATGTGTTTTCATGGATAATCACTTACACTAAAAAGGATAATAAGGATTTGGTCGGACTATTTCACCAAAAATTGTCAAAAATGTTGGGTTTTGGTAAATAATCCCCCCATCATTGGCCTCTGTGGAGGCCACTCAAGTTCCACTGTTTTTTTATGAACCTTAAATTGTACACAGAAGCAGTATGGTGCTGAAAAAAAGGCCTAACAAAAATGTTATCATAGAGTAAGAAAAAGAGAATTGTCTTGGGTATCATTCTATGATGTAAGGGACCTATGTAGGCAATGATGGATGTGATCTAAATAGCCAATTCCAGTAAAAGGGGCTTCTTCACCTTTGCTTATTTTTTAACTCCAGAAAGGGGCTTATTTGGAATAGACTTTAGCATGTGCGTTTGTGGTGTTAAATTAGAATTCAGCGTCCCAAATACACAGTTTTAAGAATGAAGCTTAATACAATATTTTTGTTTTATGTTGTCAGTTAGAACCTTATCTCTTAAATGAAACCACTATTAGATGTGATATATTTTTCGTCTATACAAAAATCAGTATTGTGCATGTCATGTGCCTGCTTGTGTGGTCTTGGTACCGTTACTTGCAGACTCATATTGTTTTTTCTCCATCATTAACTAATCTTTCCCCAGTGATTCCATCTATACACAGAAACCACAGCACTGATTTTTCACTTCAAAGTCTGTGACATACTCATCCATAATTTGAAATTCATTCTTTGGCCTGAAAGCAAAGAAATGTCAAGAGATATGCAATCTTTTTCTTCAGGATGAAAAAGTTCACATTTTTAAAATCATTGCATCAATTTTTTTTTTATTATTCTTTATTAGAATACAGGAAAGGACTCACTCCCACTTGATAAGAAATGCATATTTTCCTTCTTATTGCAGTATTTTTCTGTTGTTTGATCCTGAAGAAATCTTTAGTTAAATTAAGAAACCTTTTAACTTAAAATCTGAATTCTGCTTCAACAGATTCATCCTGACAGCTCTCTGACTTGTAGTGGCAGATTTATCAAGGGTCAAAGTGAAAATTCGAATGAAAAAAATTTGAATTTTGAGCTATTTTTGTGTACTTCAATAGTCCAAATTCGATTTGAATGTGTACTGCAATAGTCCAAATTCGATTTGAAATTCAAAAAAATTAAAAAATAAACCCATGTGTTTATCCATCAGAAGTGATGCAATAAACCCATGTGTTTTCATGGATAATCACTTACACTAAAAAGGATAATAAGGATTTGGTCGGACTATTTCACCAAAAATTGTCAAAAATGTTGGGTTTTGGTAAATAATCCCCCCATCATTGGCCTCTGTGGAGGCCACTCAAGTTCCACTGTTTTTTTATGAACCTTAAATTGTACACAGAAGCAGTATGGTGCTGAAAAAAAGGCCTAACAAAAATGTTATCATAGAGTAAGAAAAAGAGAATTGTCTTGGGTATCATTCTATGATGTAAGGGACCTATGTAGGCAATGATGGATGTGATCTAAATAGCCAATTCCAGTAAAAGGGGCTTCTTCACCTTTGCTTATTTTTTAACTCCAGAAAGGGGCTTATTTGGAATAGACTTTAGCATGTGCGTTTGTGGTGTTAAATTAGAATTCAGCGTCCCAAATACACAGTTTTAAGAATGAAGCTTAATACAATATTTTTGTTTTATGTTGTCAGTTAGAACCTTATCTCTTAAATGAAACCACTATTAGATGTGATATATTTTTCGTCTATACAAAAATCAGTATTGTGCATGTCATGTGCCTGCTTGTGTGGTCTTGGTACCGTTACTTGCAGACTCATATTGTTTTTTCTCCATCATTAACTAATCTTTCCCCAGTGATTCCATCTATACACAGAAACCACAGCACTGATTTTTCACTTCAAAGTCTGTGACATACTCATCCATAATTTGAAATTCATTCTTTGGCCTGAAAGCAAAGAAATGTCAAGAGATATGCAATCTTTTTCTTCAGGATGAAAAAGTTCACATTTTTAAAATCATTGCATCAATTTTTTTTTTATTATTCTTTATTAGAATACAGGAAAGGACTCACTCCCACTTGATAAGAAATGCATATTTTCCTTCTTATTGCAGTATTTTTCTGTTGTTTGATCCTGAAGAAATCTTTAGTTAAATTAAGAAACCTTTTAACTTAAAATCTGAATTCTGCTTCAACAGATTCATCCTGACAGCTCTCTGACTTGTAGTGGCAGATTTATCAAGGGTCAAAGTGAAAATTCGAATGAAAAAAATTTGAATTTTGAGCTATTTTTGTGTACTTCAATAGTCCAAATTCGATTTGAATGTGTACTGCAATAGTCCAAATTCGATTTGAAATTCAAAAAAATTAAAAAATTAAAATTTTTAAAAATTCAACTTCAATCATTCGCCATCTAAAACCTGCCGAATTGCTGTTTTAGCCTATAGGGGACCCCGAGAACCTATTAGGAGTCAATTGGTGGAAATTTTTTTTAGAAAAAACTTTGAATCGAATTTGATCAAATACAATGTTACTTCGATGCATACAATTGGAATTGAACAAAACCGGTCTATTCACCCGAAAAAAAAAAAACTTAGATTTTTTAAATCTGCCCCATATTGTGTAGTTTGCATCTTAGTTTGTATAATAAACTATATGACTGTGTTGGTTCAAGTGGGGCTGAAAAAATTCTTCCAGTGTGATAAATCAGTTCAACATTTTATTTTAAATGGTTGCTTTTTTTAAAGTGATTAACAGTTATTCACTTAAAATTAATTCAGTTTTTACATGTAAAGACAATGGCCAATTTGGAAGGTAATATTCTCAAAGTAATCCCATATGATCAAAATGCTTTTGCAGGACCCATTCGACCTTAGCTTTTTGTAATTTGTCAGTCCATAATTCATTCTAAATGTCTCAGCCAGGTGATACACCATGTACAGTACAGAGGCATATTTATCAAGGGTCAAATTTCGAATTCGTAAGTTTTTTAAACTCCCATGAACTCCCATGATCTCGAAATTGGAACAATCGAAATTTATTCGAATTTCATTCAAATTTTAAAAACTTAATTTGAGTTTTTTTCTCTGAACATAAACTTACTGTAAATGTCAGGAAGGCTGCAAACAACTCAAAATTAATCCCTGGACCTCTCTCATTGGCATAAACAGCAACATGTTTTAGGTGGTGTATATTAGAATTTGAGTTTTTAAATGGCCAGAGCATGATAAATAACGAAAATTGAATTTGAATTTTTAAAAAACATTCAAAACAAATTTGAATAACTCCCTAGTCAAATTTGACCATTTTCTTTTTTTTAACAATTCGTGTTTATTTAGTTTCAAATGTACACACTTAACAACATATCACTGATCAGTATACGTTGTACAATGAACAATATAGTATGAAATGCCAGCAATAAACAGAAACAAATCAACTTTTGCAGTGTCAGTTATTTACAAGTTCTACATGCATACCCTAGACCAATAATATTGGTACACCATGCAATATAAGATAAATTACCCTTAGCAGGAGTCTTGAGCAACTTCCAGGTCCAACCATATTGCCCATATTTTGTCAAATTTCTGGGGGCAGCCCCTCCTAAGGTATGTTAATCTGTAATAAGGAATTGCTTTTTCGATCAGGTTCTCCCATGTTGAGAATTTTGGGCCCCTGTCCGATTTCCAATGTATAGCTATCGTCTTTTTTGCATACATGCACAGTAAAGTGACCAATGTTCTCTGACCACGCTTGGGTGACACATCTTCCACCTGATTAAGTAGCAATACCATGGGGTCAAGTGGGAGAGACATTCCCGTTCTATCATGTATACATTCTGCCACTTTTCCCCAAAATTGTTGAGACCTTGGGCAAGTCCACACTAAGTGCAGAAAATCCGCTGGGGAATACTGGCACCTAGGACATTCCTGACTTATGTTAGGGTTAATCTTGTGCAGTCGTTGGGGGGTAAAATATATACGGTGCAGGTATTTAAGTTGGGTTAATCTATCCCGGCTGCTAATGACCCCCTCCATGGTTGCTTCAAGAATATCTTCCCACTGCTCACTATTAAGCTGTGGGATATCGCGTTGCCATTTTTCCAACAATTTAGGCAAGTACGTGCTACTTGCAAGCATCAGTCGGGCATAAAATAGAGACAGCACCTTCCCCAGTCCTACTGTATGCACTAAACTTTCTAGAACTCCAGGTGTAACATCCACGGTTAGGCCACCAAATTGAGCCTCCGCAGCATGGCGCAGTTGTATATACCTGAAAGACATCGCAGGTGGCAAAGAGAAGGTATGTGCCAGTTCCTGGAATGAGAGAAGTGTGCCCTCTGGCATTATATCAAAAGTATATCTGACATCATACCGTGCCCACAAGTGAGGATCCGGAATAGTGGTAAACTGTTTCAAAGTAGGGTTACCCCAGAGAGGCGTGTACTATGAGCAGTGCGGCGAGGACTTGGGGAAGTATTTCATTATCACCCACCATGCTTTAACAACTGTTTTCATCAATGGGGTGGCTAGCTGGGTGTACGATGTGCCCCTGTATAGGAGATTTTTAAGGTCCTCTAGGGAGCCCAGTAATTGAGCCTCAAGTAGAGTAGCTGCATTGGTCAACGTGGGGGAGGTCCATCTCCATGCTATTGCCAATTGGGAGGCCAGGTAATACATATAGGGATGTGGAGCAGCCAGACCCCCTCTCGTAGTTGGCAACTGTAGCGTACGGAGAGAGATCCTAGGCTGCTCACCATTCCAGAACAGGGACAACATGAGGCCAGTAAGTCTACGAAAAGTTGAAAGGGGGATCGGTATTGGGGATTGGCGGAAGGCATATGTGAGCTTGGGAAGGACTATCATTTTAAAGAGGTTCACCCTGCCAATTAACGACAAAGGCAGACGTCTCCATTTCTCTGATTTACTTTCTAGATAGTGTAAGATAGGGTTAACATTGAGGTCAGTAAATTTTTTGAGATCTGAGTGGATCCATATTCCCAAGTATTTAAATGTGGTAACCAATCGCAGTTCGTGAACCTGGGCCGGAAAGTTAGTGGGCAATGGGTCCATTGGGAAGATAACTGACTTCGACCAATTGATTTTGAGGCCCGAAAAAGTAGTGTGGTCATTGATAATACTGAGTGCAGCTGCCAACGATCGATTAGAGTCTGCCAAGTAAAGGAGGGTATCGTCAGCATACAAGGAGATAAGCTCTGTCATGCTACCCAGCTTTAGCCCCTGCACTTCTTGTGCTACTTTTATGCGACAGGCTAATGGTTCCATTGCCAGAGCAAATAGCAATGGCAACAGCGGGCACCCTTGTCGTGTGCCTCTGCCAATTGGGAACAACTGAGAGAGTGTAGAGTTAGTCCGAACCTTGGCATGCGGGAGGGAGTAAAGAGCTTGAACCCAGGTAATGTATTTTTGGTGTATCCCCATTCTCCTCATCGTGGCCCACAAATAGTCCCACTCAACGGAATCAAAAGCTTTCTCATTATCAAGAGAGATAACTACCTGGCTACCAGGGTTATCGTGCGTAATGGAGAGGTTCGTAAACAGTCTCCGTATATTCGTGTCTGTAGATCTCCCAGGCATAAACCCCGTTTGATCTGGGAGATAATTTCCGCAATTGACTCCGCTAACCTAGTGGCGAGGACCTTCGCTAAGATTTTTGCATCCACATTAATAAGGGAAATCGGCCTGTACGAGGCACACATTAGCGGGTCCTTCCCATCCTTCGGCAAAAGAATTATCAGAGTTTCCCTCATGGACTGCGGGAGCGGGTTACCCTGTATTATGCCATTATACAATTGGGCCAGCAAGGGTGCCAATCTCCCCGCATGCTGCTTGTACCACTCCCCAGGCAGACCGTCCAAGCCCGGAGTTTTCCCCGCAGGAAGAGCCCCTATAGCCAATTCCACCTCAGCTGGCGTAATGTCCTGTGCTAATCTATAAGAGGCTTGTTGGGATTTGGTATAGATTCTAAGTAGGTTTGTATGGCAACTGGGGTGACCCTAAGTTTAGAAGTATATAGATCAATATAAAAACTAGTAAATGCTTGGTTAATTTCCACAGGGGATGAGGTAAGGTCCCCATTAGGCAGTTTGATAACCGGTATAGAGATACTCGCCGCATCGTCCCTGGAGAAGAGCGCCAAAAGCTTTCCCATCTTATCTCCATGTTCAAATATATTTACTCTTTGAAAGAGCCAATGTTTTTTGGTAAGTTCTAGTTGGGTTAAATTAAGCAAATCTTGGCACCGTTGCCATTCCCTATGGCATAAGACAGTGGGTTCCGATACATATTTGGCTTCAGCCTCCACCACCTGTTGGGTTTTGTGTGCGATATCAGATACTGTGGACCGATTGTGGGCCTTGATATGACTAATAAATTCACCTCTAATAAACGCTTTAAGCGCATCCCAGGTGACATCTAATGGTGTTTCCCCTTGGTTGGAGGACAGAAACGCATCTATACTGTTCTGGATATGTTCCACCAAATGCTGGTGTTTGGCCCAGTATGGGCTCAGCCTCCAAACTCTATCAGCTGGTATGGGTGAGGTGACAAGGGTGGTTAGCACGGGAGAGTGATCCGATATACCCCTAGTCAGTATCTCAACATTCTGAGTTATCTTATTGATACCTTCGCAGCCCAGCGCTAGGTCAATTCTGGATAAGGCATTGTGACCTGCGGAATAAGAAGTATACTTCTGCAGCCCTGGATTGCGTACTCTCCACAGATCAACCAAAAAATTTGACCATTTTCACCATAAAAAACTCAAAAATTCAATTTTGAATTCAAATTTTTAATTCGACCCTTGATAAATCTGCCCCTTAGATTGTTCGCTGTAAAAATCTTTTAATAAAATAAACTCAACCTAGCTTCCATCCATGAATTTGTCTAATTTACTCATAATTCAGCTCGAAAAAGTTATATATATATATACAATTCCAACGTTTATGATGCACTAATCCCAATGTATATCAGAGTCAAGGGTGCTGATCCCAATAGCAGTGAGTAATTCCGCTTCTTAGTTATATTGGTCCAACCAGATCGCACTCCATATTTAAAACATAGCTTTTATTAGCTTGTTAAAATGTATCAAAAAATGGCATTCTTCACAACATAGTAGCAGCGTCATTTGTATCAAGACACTTATCTGTTAAAAGTCCAGCATAAACGCTATATTCATCCACACTCACGCGACGTTTCGGGACACATCCGTTCCCTTTCTCAAGCGTATGTATCGTGTAGTAGCGTGTAGGACTCCATTGCACACACTTTCTGCTTCCTCGTTAGGCGGGGCATACGTGGTAAGTAACTGTGATGATGCTTCCTCACCTGGAGGCCGGATCTGCACGTCAGTCACCACATATCTCCACCCTCCCGTTACTATGCAAAGTCCATAGTTACCAAAGAAAAGAAATATATCAGTAACAGCAAATTACATGGGCATTTTTCACTATATCTGATAATTGTAGTTGTTTGAGCAAATTATGCCAAAATGAAAAGCAAAAGTTGACAGATGGAATGGCAAAAATGAAAAAAAAATTTTTTTTAAAAAATGCAAAAGTACTTATAAAGAAAAAATATACACAAAATAATATTAGTTGCCCAAAATATTACTACTCACCCTAAATGGGTACTTTACAGAAATAAATGCAAGTCAAAATCACGATTTAGACCCCTTGGACTGAGAGTCCCTAGCCTGTCAATCCATTTAACTTCTGCTCTTTTTAATGCTAGAACACGATCTCCTCCTCTTTTCAGAGGTGGGTACCAGAGTGAGTAGAATTACAAATAATCCGGTGGTCTTGGAACAAGACTTAGAAATAATGTCTAGGAAACTTACAGATAGGGGATATCCGAATCAGCTAATACAAAAAAATCAACAGGCTGCTATGGAAGGGATTCTTGGATGTACATCAAGAGATCGGCGTACTACAGGTAACAGATTAGCTTATGTATCCCAGTATAATTCTGCCAGTTCCAAATTTAAATGCATACTAGATAAACATTGGCACTTATTAAAAGATGCATATCCCTCAATTCCAGAGTTTCAACAAGGCCCTATGATGTCCTATCGCAGAGGAGCAACCATAGGGAGTAGATTAGTGAATGCAGACATACGGAAACCACCTAATAAGGCAATGTTTTGGGGTCCCAAGAAAGAGGGCATGTATAGATGTAAGGGTTGTGCCCAGTGTCGATTTGTATTGGTAGGTCCTGATTTTGACCATCCACATAGGGATCAGAAGTATCAAATTAGGGGTTACAATACGTGTGATACCAATTTTGTTGTATATATGCTGGTGTGCCCATGTGGGTTGGTCTATGTTGGAGAAACCACCCAGAGGGTGAAGGATAGGTTTTCTCAGCATAGATCAACTATACACGTGGGCAACAGATCATTGCCAGTCTCTAGACATTGTTTAGAACAAGGACATACATCAGAGGAGCTGAAATTCAGAGTTATCCAACACGTCCCACCTCTGAAAAGAGGGGGAGATCGTGTTCTAGCATTAAAAAGAGCAGAAGTTAAATGGATTGACAGGCTAGGGACTCTCAGTCCAAGGGGTCTAAATCGTGATTTTGACTTGCATTTATTTCTGTAAAGTACCCATTTAGGGTGAGTAGTAATATTTTGGGCAACTAATATTATTTTGTGTATATTTTTTCTTTATAAGTACTTTTGTATTTTTTTAAAAAAAATTTTTTTTCTTTTTTGCCATTCCATCTGTCAACTTTTGCTTTTCATTTTGGCATAATTTGCTCAAACAACTACAATTATCAGATATAGTGAAAAATGCCCATGTAATTTGCTGTTACTGATATATTTCTTTTCTTTGGTAACTATGGACTTTGCATAGTAACGGGAGGGTGGAGATATGTGGTGACTGACGTGCAGATCCGGCCTCCAGGTGAGGAAGCATCATCACAGTTACTTACCACGTATGCCCCGCCTAACGAGGAAGCAGAAAGTGTGTGCAATGGAGTCCTACACGCTACTACACGATACATACGCTTGAGAAAGGGAACGGATGTGTCCCGAAACGTCGCGTGAGTGTGGATGAATATAGCGTTTATGCTGGACTTTTAACAGATAAGTGTCTTGATACAAATGACGCTGCTACTATGTTGTGAAGAATGCCATTTTTTGATACATTTTAACAAGCTAATAAAAGCTATGTTTTAAATATGGAGTGCGATCTGGTTGGACCAATATATATATATATATATATATATATATATATATATATATATATATATATATATATATATATATATATATATATATAACCCTAATTTGGTTACTGTCTCTTTAAATAGCAATTTACACTTGGCAATCCAGGGGCCCTGAGTCTTTTTTGCATATGAAAAGTACTGGGAACTGGGATTTACATTTAGTGAAAACTGAGGAACACACGTCAGGAGGGTTCCACTAGGAATAATAAAACACAGTTTGCAAATTAACAAATATAAACTTTATAAAAACTGTAGTTAACACTTAGGCAACTAATACAAAATGCACTCCTGCACTGGGGACACATGGGTCACTACCTAAATCACTATGTTGCTTCCTCCAGAAGGGGTTAATAACCACACAGTTCAAATGAAATGTCCCTTCCTCAGAGCTCTTATTCCCCAGGTAGCGCTACCATTTCCCAAAAGTACCTCTCCCTTTGGAATTTAGCAGCAGCTCCTACGTAGCAGGTAAATACACAAGACTTGTCTTCACTTCAGGGCCCCAAGCTTGTATCCGTGCCAGTATCCTCCCCTGGGTGGCTCACTCACGGGGGGTGCTCTCAGAGGTAATCACACTGGAGATTACAGGCAGCTCTGCAGCATGGTCATTCTCACCAGTGGTACCTTTCTCCTTCTGAGTCTCTAGCAGCTTGGCAGAGGACAGGCTGGGATCAATCTGTACCTCCACAGATTCCACAGATTTAACAGCTTCTCTGTACAGCTACTCGTGCTGGCTCTGTTCAGCTCTCTAGGAGACCCCTTGCATTTGGCTCCAAAGTCAGGTACACCCTCTCTCCCAAGGATGCACTGGGTGCCCAGCCAATTGGATCACTCTCCAGCCTGTAACTGGGCTGGATGATGTCACAGGCAGAAAAACAGGGAAAGAATTCCTCTTGTCCCCTACATATATATTATTGCTCTTGCACTTCTACCAAAGAGCATTGTACATGCCCTACAGGTTGTTCATCTCAGCAGAAACATGAGAGACAGTTTTGATATGCCTGAATTGTTCTGGCATCTGCTAACTTACATATAAATATATTGTAAATGCTAATCTCTTAATGGTCACATCTGGATAATCTCCTATATTCCTATAAACTATATTAAATACAGTACATTATTCTTCTTAATGCATAAGATATATGATCCCCACGAACCCTTACAGTCATCTCATTTTCAAATGTAATTTGATTAATATAAATGGCCTAACTGCTAAAATAGGAAATTGGTGGATACATTAGTAAGAAATATAATATTACTAGTTTAAAAGGGGCAGGATCTGCTTTAATTATACATATACATATATAAAATAGAAAAAAAAACTACTAAACTGACTATTTATATTAAAAATAAATAACTAATAAATGCTATATTTATGGCTTCTTCACACTGTTCTTTCAGTGGCTTAAATCCGAAGTAAATACTTTTGTATACAAATTAATTTGAATTAATTAAAATAGTACATCTATACTGTCCTTTCCTGTATATTTTGTGTAACTGTTCTTTACAGTACTGGTTATTAGGTCTAGCATTCAGTGTTATTGTTTTACATGTCAATGAGTGTCAATTCAGTTTCCGTTTCCCTCTTCTACCATCACTAATTCCATGTTTTATAAAGCCTGGCCCCAAGATTATTGGTTACTGTAGAAGCAAATTAAATGGTTAATATTGATCACTTTGGCTGCCAGTAAATGTAAACTCAAAAGACAATATGCAAACATCCAATTGATTTAATCCTACTAGTGAACTGCCTAACAGTAATCTGCATTAGAGAGTTTAGGACACGACACAGAGGGTATTTTAAATTCTTTTCAAAGTAAATGTATAAATATATTTGTTTTTCTAGAAAAGATGTACTTGTCTTTCACAGATAATTGAACTAGTATATGGTTGTTGAATAGTCCTTTATTACAGGGTTTTGCCTTGTGGGAATAATGTTCAAGCCATTGCTCACAGATAAAGAAATGTGTAAGGCAAGAAGAAGGGCTATTATAGTAGGCTCTCAACTATGACGTGAAGGCAGAATCGCAAATCTTGCTTATGTACTTTAACGCAGAAAAAGTCAGGTGTTTAATGTGCATTACTTTTTAAACTGCTACTATGTCTAGGGCAACAGTGCAATTTCTATTAAAAGGAGTACACTGCCCTGGTACAAGTGTTAATACAAATAATAATATATGTAGCAAATGAAGACATTGTTGTCATGTAGGGTTTTCTGCCTATAACAGCCGCCTTTCAATGTGGTAGGAGCCCTTTACTACTCAGATGCCACCAGGCCTTAAAGTGAGAGAACCAGGGTGAGCAGGCAGGCAAGAGAAGCATTAGTCTGCAACAGGAAGGAACAAGCTGGGATCAAACCAATCAGTAAAAGCAGTAAAAAGTCAGGATACTGAAGAATAGTAAATTATAGGCAACGGTTGGTTCAGGCAGCAAAATAAGGGTAGCCAAGAAGGGTCAGGGGTCAAGGAAAAGGGAAACGGACTAGAAGAGCACCCAGAACAATAGCAACAGACCTACGTTGGGCCAGGAACAATTGACCGTGGCACCAAGCATGATGATGAATGAAAAAGACACCTGCATCAAGACCCGTGCAGGTGCACAAAAGAGGCAACAGCAGCAGGTATTATTACATTTGTATAATCAAAATAATTAAATCAGAGAATGAAGGAAGGATTGATTTAACCAGCCTATCCAAACAAAGAATAATGGAACACTTAGGGCTAATTGTCCAACATGAGGCCCACAGGCCTGGTGTCTAACGCAGTGCTTGTATTTCTAAACCCACGGACTGGAGAGTGGTGTTCATGTTGTCATTTTTATAACCAAATTTGTGAAAGTCTCTCCCTGAAGTGGGAACATTAGATGATTTCAAAAAGGGTTGGATACATGTTTAGCAAGTGAGAGAATGCAAGGTAGAACAAAGTTGATCCAATTGCCATCTTGGAGACACTAAGGAATTTACTTAAGAGGAATTTGTATGGTCTTCATTTGGATCAACTAGCACATAGGCAAGTTTATTTTAGAAAAAAACCTGAACATGATTGACATCTACCATGAAAGATGCTGGGTGCGCTTTTACCCTGTTTCTCTGTTCCTTGACCCCTGCCTGTCTTTCAGAATGGCATCCATGAACATACTTATTCTTTTCTAATGGCAATGTCTAAAAAAGTTATCTTAATTATTTTATTCTGCTAGAGTTAGCATTAGTGATAAGCACATTTTTTTTTTTACCAGACATGGATTTTTGCTGAATTTCCGAAAACTGTAAAACTCCAAGACAAAATTGTCGCATACACAAAATGTCACCATACAAAAAGAAAAAAATGGCCATTGACTTTAATGCATTTTTGGCAAAGCTAAAAGGGGCAGATTTGTTTATCACTAGTTAGCACAGGTTTCATTCTCCAGTGACCTGGCTTATTCTGACCACAGCTTGTGACTAATCAATTTAATTCATTGGTATCCTTTAAAACTTCATTATCATGATCAATAATTGTATGGTTAGTGTGTGTATTGGTGTTTACATTTTCTATGGTTCAAAATTGCTTTACCATTCCCCATGTGCAAGTTATGTGTGAGTGGGTTAATGGCATTGTTTCATTTACACATCTGCAGTACCTAGAGAAAAGTGGACTCTTTATTTTAGGGTTAAGTAGGTCTAAGTAGCAGGGCCGGATTTACATAGCAAGTGCCCCTAGGCCTGCTGCCGCACGAGTCCCCTCCTCTTCCTTTGTGCACATGCGCAAATTTTCAGCATCGGGTCTGGAGTACTGTGGGTTGGTCCACAGGAATTTTTAAAAACGGTTGTATCTCCTGTGAATCACCAGTGTCTCCGAACCAATGAGGGTGTGGTTAGGCAGCATGCCGCCCCCCTAAAATTCTGACACTCTACCTGCTAAGTAGGTAAGGCAGGGATTTTGTAGGGTCACAAGCATGCATATGTTATGAGACCTGGAAACAATAATTCCACTGTCAAATGTCTTCTTAAATAATGGTTCCATTGCCAGGTCAGTATACTGTTTTTCTAATTTAACCTTTCCTGTATAATACACACATTAAAACTAGGTACATTCTAATAGGTGATTTCCACAGACACGTCTGCTGCAGTAACTAATATTAAGGATACCAAAAATGGCAGACTATGACAATTTTTACCCTAGAGGATGTTACAGAATGTTGCTTAGCAACAACTTAAGAGCAACAGATCAATATGTTGAATCGTCTAACCCTAAATATAATGCTTTGTCCCATTGATAATACCTGTGAAGTCCTGTAAAATGTACAGTACTTCTGATTGAACTTATGAATGCCATTGGGATTCATTGCTTTGTTTAGCTTGCCACAGTAACATTTTTTTTTACATGAGACAAATTTGTAAGATGCAGTTGTATGGCTTGACAAAACCCATCCCCCAGTGTCCCACTGATGTCCCTATACCTCCAGGGCCTCTCTGTCTGCTTCCTCTTTAATAACTCCTCTGCACAGATGGGTGAATGTGCAATCGCTTTTCACTTACATTTTTATTTTTTCTATTTATCTGAAGAATTCATAACTTCATACTTCATAACAATAAAGGCGATATAATTGTTTTCTCTGTAATCATTAGGTCTCAAAGAAATCTAAGATGTATTTCTAGAGTAAAAAATATTGATACATTGTTATTTGTTATTTCCTTATTTATCTATTTATTTAAATGTTGAAACAAGAGGCCTTTGATGAATTTACCAAAAAGCCAAAATCAATAGTTCCATTGCATGAAGCTACAAGGAAAATATAATATATGAAAAATCAATTGTCCCTTAGCACTGCTAGTTTTCTATTTCAGCCTTTAAAATAAGACAATGGGCAATCAAAGTTAGATTTGATAACTCACATGTAGGAAGCTGTTTCATTTTTAATGTTCTACTTCAAACACCTTAGTTTAATATTTAAGGACACCAGAACCAGAGCTTAATTTAACGAATAACCTTGTCAGTCTAATACACTTAAATATAAACAGAAAAACAAGCACCATAGAAATTCAGAACCCATAATCCATTTAAATTATTTTTAGAGAAAAAAAAAAGATTTGCTGAAGCTCAAAAGATCAAATGCCCTGAAAGCAATTTAGAAAGCCTAGGCCCCTTTTCATTTCTTAAATTATAAGATTGGCCCATTGTTGGGTTAGGGACTGAGGAATGCGTTTAAAAGTTGGCTTACCAGTTACTTTCCCAACAGGCAGGAGGGAAGGAAAAAGAAAGTGCAAATATACAACAACCATACACATAAAACTCCGTTTTTGTTTTAATTGTTTTAGACAGTATAATAAATTTGCCCTAAGTGTTAATTTTTAGTAACTAATGTAGCTTCCAGTACGAACACTTTGGGGTTAGAATTTCACAACTTCCCAAATGTTAAAACCCTGTTTATGTGTATATTATTCGTTATATACAGGACTGATGAGAACTCAAAAAACAGTGTAAAATTAAGAAAAACATAAATGCAGGGTATGTAAAATTGAGGTTGCTGAGTGCCAAGACTTGATGCAGCTTATTTTATCAAGCATTTGCCTAACTTGGTCCCATTAAGGATTCAAACAATATGCATATTATTAAATTCAAAATACATAAACAGTTCTTTTCTGTGGTGGAACACATTATTGAAGAATGAAAAAGAAAGTGCTTAATGTTAAATGCCTGATATTTTAGGGCTAACAATCATTGTCAATACCACTGAACAATGATCAGCCTACAGCATTGATTGGTTGATGATTCCATAGACAAACAAAGAGTGGTAGAATTAAATAAAGCATTGCAGTAAGGTGAATATAGTATCTGACAAGCAGAATTCAGAACCAAAGAGACTAACAGGGGTCCCCAACCTTTTTCATCCGTGAGCAACATTCAGATGTAAAAAGAGTTGTGGAGCAACACAAGCATGAAACAAGTTCCTGGGTGATGCCAAATAAGGACTGTGATTGGCTATTGATGGCCCCTATGTGGACTGTCAGACTACAGGAGTCTCTGTTTGGAAGTACATCTGGTTTTTATGCAACCAAAACTTGTCTTCAAGCCTGGAATTCAAACATAAGCTCCTGCTTTGAGGCCACTGGGAGCAACATACAAGGGGTTGGAGAGCAACATGTTGCTCACGAGCTACTGGTTGGGGATTATTGGACTAAGGTAACAGTACCGGTCATACTGGATAAACCCATATATATATAAATTATGATACTGTTGAAGGCAAAGGAAGGATGTAGGAAACAAAGACTGAGAGAAAAATTGGAACTATAATACGCCAGATATACAATTTTCTGGTTAAAAAAAGACATATAACAATACAAGCTGCAGTACCGATGAATAATACAATGTTAAACAAAAGGGTTAAACATACACCAACATTTCATATAGAGTAAATTACTTTATTTTTTATGTTTTATTAAACAATTTTATTTTATTGCTATGATAAAGTTTGTTTGCTGTTTTTCTTTCACTTTAAATTTAAAGGTTTATGACACACAGTAACTCACCACTACTTGGTGATAACTTGCTCTAAACTCTAGATTATCATTCAGAAATGAAAAATGCAAATTCCAGGTGATAGCCATGTGTTAAAATATATTTACAGGCCACTCTTCTAACTGAAATAACAAGGATTTGACCTGAATCACTTCCTTCATATTTGATCCTTGCACCTCAGTAAAAAAAGAACATTCCTCTATATCCCATAGCCATTTCACCTACAAATAATCTCAGATTATCTTAATTTATTATTTCATTACTTAAAGTCTTTATTTGAATCTATAATGAAAATAATGACCCCCTGAAGATTCATTGGTCAACAATAACTCAAAATAACTTGTTTGATTAAAATAACCATTATTCATTAGTTATTCATTAGCACAATAGTGGATCACTGCAAACACTTCTCTAGGGAAAGCAAAGTAATGAAACGAAAACTGTAGTGCTCTACGGTATATTACCTTGGCTGCTAAATAGAAGTGTCAATTTGTTAAACTTTTATCTACACAAAATGAAGTTTCAGTGGAATGTCTATGGCAGATCCTCTATTATATATCTGCATGGAAAAGCAGAGAGATGTCTCTTTTCTGTTAATGATAACAAACAGATACATGATGTTGGAAGTTCGATTTTTAGTCCATGTTCACTTTAATATGAAGATGCTGCTAAAATACAATATCCATGGGATGTGTTCAGAGTATGGCTGTTAGAAAGCCCACGACAATGATTATAGAGGTATATTTAATATTTTCAACTGTAAACGTGATACAAGATACTATCAACAAAATCTTTATGGCAAAGTTTATTGGTTAAAAATCTGGCTTAATTTTTGCCATAGCTCTAACATTTGTGAAAGGATGTGCCAGAGCTTTTACATACATACCATACATCCAAATTAGATTGATAGCGTTAACACAGCAGTTTTATAAATATTCAGTTAATCTTAAACCAATTTTTTGGGCTTTGCTTACAAAATCCTTAACACATGCCCTGTGGAACAAAAGCAGTACCAGATACAATTTTAACCTCTGAAATGGATTATAACTGAATGGACAGAATGCACATATTCTGCCAAAACCAATATTAGAATATTTTTGGCATGTGCAACTGACTTGGGTTGTCAATTAACACATTGCCTTGCAATCACTTCTGGTATTTTTGGGCCCTAGTGGCAAAAAAGTATTGCAAGTATTGTACATAGGGGCAAATTCACTAAGCGCCGAAGCGCCGAACGCTAGCGTTAATTCGCTAGCATTTGGCATTTTCATTACTGCGCAAATTCACGAACGCTGGCGTAGTTTCGCTAGTGTTACTTCGCACCCTTACGCCAGGCGAATTTTCGCTAGCGACGTAACTACGCAAATTCACTAACTTGCGCAGTGTACTGAACGCTACCTTTTACGCTAGACTTCCTTCGCCACCTCAGACCTGGCGAAGCGCAATAGAGTAGATAGGGATTGTTTCAAAAAAAGTCAAAATTTTTCTAAGTCCCAAAAAACGCTGGCGTGTTTTCTACATTATGGGTGATAGGCTGAAAAAGATCGAAATTTTTTTTGGGGGCTCCCCTCCTTCCCCCCTACATTTCCTGACTCATGGCAACTTACCTAGACAGTGGGCACATGTGTAGGGCAAAATAAAATTTTTATTTGATGATTTGAAGGTTTTCTTGGCATTTGTAGTGCTGATACGCATTCCTCCATTGAAATTTGAATTTGGCGCCGTATGCAAATTAGCCTTCGCTAGCGTAACTTCGCTTTACATAGTGAATCAACACTAGCGCAACTTCGCAACCTTACTCTACCCCTGAGCGCAACTTCGGATTTTAGTGAATTGGCGGATCGCTGGCGAAACTACGCCTGGCGAAGTGCGGCGAAGTGCGGCGGAGTTGAAGTCAGTGAAGTAATAAAACGTCCAGGAATTTAATTTAGTTTTGTGTTTGAACAACTTAAACCAGATCATCACTTGTCAAATTTCCCACAGAAAGTAACAGGATTTAGGTAGGCCTGAAATTTCAAGAAAACTTTTGTTTTCTTGAAACCTTCAACAAGCCATGTAGAGTGTGCCCAACCAAACAGCAAACCACTCCAAATCCCATTCACTTTGTGATCAACCCCTCCATGTTTTTTTTTAAACAAAACCTGTGTTTGATGGGATATGATGCAGAGAAATCAACCAGGTTTGGCTAAAAGACAGACAACAACTCTTTCACAATGCAAGACATGCAATAAAAAGCCTTCTCAAAAAAATAAGGATTTACAAGTCTCATGTTAAGTATATAGCATTGCTCTAAAACCAAACATGAGATATCTTGCATTGTGTAGGGCTCTTTGACTCCTTTATGAATTATCTAGGTTGTGCTATTAAATCAGAGGTTCTGGATGCACAGTTGGCCCCTAAAACCTTAAGGAGTGGTTTGCATGTCTCTGCCAATAAAACCTCTCATTTTCGGTTCTATGGCAGTGTATGGCACGAGGCATGTGAATACTTTCTGTTTTCACAACACTTTACTATGCATGTGAAAGGACAATATTTACCGTGAATATTTGCCAGATTCTGGGTTGATTTTTGCTTTTGGGATGGTTTTTCATTTCTTTAATTGTAAAGCATTTTTTGTTGAAATGATGAGGCATTATAATGATGCCCTCCCCATTGTACCACAGGCTAATTTCTTCATATCTGTATAGGAATAATTAGGAGCAAATTTACTTAAGGTCGAATATCGAGGGTTAATGAACCCTCCATCGAACGAAAAATCGTTCGATGGAATGATTAAATCCTTCGAATCGGGGTCGAAGTTTTTTCTTAAAGAGACAGTACTTCGACTATCGAATGGTCGAATAGTCAAATAGTCGACCGATTTTTAGTTTGAATCGTTCGATTCGAAGTCGTAGTCGAAGGTCGAAGTAGCCAAAAAAACATTCGAAATTCAAAGTTTTTTTTCCTCTATTCCTTCACTCAAGCTAAGTAAATGGGCCCCCTAATCTCAGATATGGAAATTTCACATATTCAATTTTCTTATCACAGGGGATTTGTGAAACAGTAAGGTTTCTGCAAACCTTGGCATACTATGTGCGTCTGCTTATAATACCTTTAAGGAGAAAGCTATCAGTCTTGAAAAATGATGGACAACAGCAGACAAATATCCAGTGGAATAGGCTGGTGGATGTTCAAAATGGTTGTCTGGTGGAATGTGAATTATATGCTAAAACTCTGATCAATATAAGATCTTAAATCTTACTAAATATTTAATATTTTTTTATATCCACAATCAGAATGACAAGGAATTCATATTTAGTTACTGGTCTATTAAAGAACAGCCACTTGAAGGATCTATAAAAAATATATAATAGTAATAATTTTTCTTTTGTCCTACCAAGAGCTGTTTCAGTTGACTGGGTTGGAACAGTATTATTTCTTATTTCTAACAGACTATTTACTTAGCAAAGCATCCGTTATCCTTCATGACATAACATGAATAAACTGAGGACTTGTGTAATAAGCAGCTGTGCTAGATTGCTTGCAGTTTTAGAACTAATAATCATACAAAGAAAAACAGAGTTAGATGCCAGATGTGAACAGATTCTGCCTATTCTGCCTGTTATCCTATTTACATAATTATATCAGCCTTATTTTATTAATTCCAAGTAGTTTATATTTGATGTTACAGAGAATTAGGGGCAGATTTATCAAGGGTCGAATTTCGAAGTACAAAAAACTTCAAAATTCGACCATCGAATTAAAAAACTTTGAATTCGAATATCGAATTCAATGTTTTTTCAGCAAATTTAGCAATCCTGTGATCAAATAAAAATCGTTCGATCAAACAATTAAATAGTTCGAATTGAATGATTCGAACAATTTAGAGTACGATCGAAGGATTTTTATTTGATGTGTGAAGACTTTAAAAAAGTTTGTAGCCCATAGGCTAACATAGAACTTCAGCAGGTTTAATTTGGCAAGTATTGAAGTCGAAGTTTTTTTAAAGAGACAGTACTTCGATTATCAAATGGTCGAATATTCGAACGATTTTTACTTCAAATCGAAGTCGAAGTAAATTCGAAGTCGTAGTATCCTATTCGATGGTCGAAGAATCCAAAAAATTACTTTGAATTTTTTTACTTTGAAAATTCCCTCGAATTCACTTTGACCCTTAGTAAATCTGCCCCTTACAGTAAGTTACTTGCCAAATTTTCTGATATAATGTGCTACAATTTAATTTTATGCTGCTCAGTTCTGGAAAGAGAAGATTTTTCTCAAAGTCATATTTCTTTCTATAATAAGGGGTCAATTACAAACATATCTGCACTGGTGATTTAAATTGGATTCAATTGAAAATGCTTATTAATACTATTTATTATGACATCTGCATCAAAACATGCTCCTGCACTTCTACATGGTTGCTAATGCATCCATCCTGCCTCTTCCTATGAATGGTGGGTAACTGCACCTATTGACGGAGAATTCCCGCTATGCGTTGTGTCAGTATTCATACCAAAAATGTACAGTGTTTCTAATGCAAATTCCCTTTTGAATCTCTGGAAGTAATGAAACCTCTACTCTGAAAATGCTAGATGCAGCCTGCACCTGATTTGGTCAAAATACAAGTACACAAGTTGCACGTGCAGTTCCTGACCCAAATCACCATGTTTTTTATCCAGTTGTAGTGCACACTACCTTTGTGTTGTTAAATGTATGTAATCATGAAGTTCATCAAGCTATATGAGCACTCTGGTTTCTCTTGGAGTAACATCACAGCACTCAGGGTTACTAATTGAGCATGCAGGCTAAAATACTGAAACCAAGAAGAATGGCGAGAATGGGTTAATTAAGGGTGAACCAATAAGATAACGGAAAAAAAGTGTCAACTGATATTTAAAGAGGTGATAATAGTATGCTACCTGGCAATGAAAGGGTAGAAGAGAGGGGACAGAAATGAATATGCAATTTGCATGGACAGCAGGAGCCTCAGCTTGCTACACTGCTTGATGGGCAACATGCAAAAAACAAAAAATATTTGGTAGTTAAGTTAATGATGTGACTAGCTGAATCATTTCTGAATAGGCTCTGCTTAATGTGACAGCACCATAAAAATATAGAACAATATTGGTGGCACTGAGACAAATGAACAATCTTTGATTTAAGTAACGGTCTTAAGTATAGGTCTCTAGGTATAGGTCACTAGCACTGTAAATAACAACACATTTCATATGAGTGTTTATCATAGTCTTTTGATCTTACATAACAAAATATGCAATTCTTACGTTCTAAAAAGAATACTTTTATTTTGAAACTCTAAAAATACTGAGTTTGCAGAATCAAAAGCTTAGCAGGAAAAAGACTGTTTGTCAAATAACATTCACAAGGCACTAAATGTACATTTGTAATCTTTTGAGACCCTAAAGGCTTTCTTAAAAACTTGCGGCTGCTTCCGTAGTTAGTGTTTTCAAGCTATACATAAAAAGTGTCAGTTTCTCTCCTTCAGAGTTTTTTATTTTGCTGACTGCTACACCTTTTACTCTCTGAACTATATCAAAGGATGGAAGATAACAAAAGCAAAGGGAAAAGAAATTTATAATGATGTTATTGAACTGTTGGGTACAGCACATTTTAGCAAAAATAATGATTTTCATCTGAATGTGCATGATGTTTTGCCAAGGCATCACTATGCTTTTCTATGATTAAGTAATAACACAAAAGAGAAGCTGTCAAATACAATGAAAGGAGAAGGGTAAGAAAGCGGTCATGCGTTGTGCTTTGCCTATACTGTACTTTGCATTTTTGCATAAAATGGAGAAATACAGCTTAGAGGAGACAGTATTCTTCAAACCACAAACACTTCACTAAACACCAAAAATGTATCTCCTCTAAAGTACCAAAAACATAAATAATTTAAAAAGAAGACAATTACATACTGTATATCAGTGCTAAAGAGAATAATTTATATGAAATAATTTAATATAATACTTTAAAGGCAACATCCCCTTTAAATTAATTAGTATTTTATAGAAGGACATATTTTGAGCAACTTTTGACCTCCATTATTTTTTTTTATTTTTATTAGCCTTTTTATTTCACCTATTTTCAGCTTAAAACTTCAAATGCTCTGTAGACATTGGGTGTTACTGATCCCAGCAACCAAAAAAATATCTAATGTGACTGTTCTTTAATAGTTGTTTTACGTA
Source organism: Xenopus laevis (assembly GCF_017654675.1). Classification (NCBI taxonomy): domain Eukaryota; kingdom Metazoa; phylum Chordata; class Amphibia; order Anura; family Pipidae; genus Xenopus; species Xenopus laevis. Next base: position 88,714,157 of record NC_054382.1, on the reverse strand, counting down.
TTGTTTACCATATTGTAACATAGGGTATCCCAAACTCAGAACAGACTCCAAGGTCCCAGTCAAGGCTCATCTTTCCATCTATAACAGCCACCTTTGGCTTCAGGACAAGCCCTCCACTACTCAAATGCCACCAGGTCTTAATGTGAGAGGCTCAAGGAGAGAGTTCTCAGCGAGCAAGGGAACAGAACGTGGGGTAGTAGAACGGGAACAAGAAGCGTAGTCGAAAGCCAGGCCTAGTCGGTAACATTCAGATAATACAGAAGGCAGAGGAATAGTCGGGGTCAGAGGCCAGCTCAAAACACACAGATAACGCAGTACAGAACAGGATCCAAGAGAGTAGTCAAAACAAGGCAAGAATCAGGACAGGCAGCAAACTGGATGAAGTCAGGGACAGGCAGGGTCAATAACAGATCAGGAACACTCAAGAAACGTATCCAGGAACTATGAAATAGACCTTAAGTTGGGCAATGCAAAAAAGAAAGATAGGCCTTTAAATATTAGAATTTTCGCTCCACAAGGACCTCACACATCAGACCGAAGAAAGTTAACTGGTGGCCTAGTGGGGCAGTAGGGAATGGGCACTGCACACACCACGGGAAGCCCAATGCCTTAATCTGTTGTGCGCCGCTTCTGATCTCCCGCGTTTCTGGGTTCACGCATCGCTCGGGACTTCTCGCCTTGAACCCAGAAATGCGGGAGATCAGAAGCGGCGCACAACGGAGGAAGGCATTGGGCATCCCGCGGTGTGCACTGTTTTTCCATACTTATGTTTGAATTGAGATTAGTGATTTAAAAAAATGTTTATGCTAGGCATGGATTTATGGCAGAATTGCGCATTTCACCAATGAGGAACATGTGGTAAAGTTTCGTTGTGATTAAAACAGATTTTTTTATATTCAATTTTGAAATCTGACATGGGGCTAGACATTTTGTCAATTTCCCAGCTGCCCCTGGTCGAGCAAAACATGACTGGGACAGGTGATATTGCGTGTATTGACCAATCAGCAATTAAGTTTCAACAGTCACCAACAAGTTAGAAACAAAAGCAAACACCTGATTGGTTGCTATGGGCATCACTGGTGATGTTTTGCACCAATGTTTTACACTAGATGATAAATCAGCCCCCGAAGTGTTGTCTATTACTGCCAACTTGTATATGCATGCAATCAAACAGCATAATAAGCTGTTTTATAACAAATTGCCTTTCTATTCTGTCAGCCCAGCAACCCTGGAAACCATAAATTATAGTAGTAGTAATCCAGATATGCAATATTTTCTAGTTTAGTTACTTATCTTTCTTATAAGAAAGTCTCCTTTTATTGTACAACTAAGTAATTTCTTTGTTGCTAGAGACTGCAGTTTAAATTCAAATCTAGAGAGCTACAGAACAGAATGTTTATTAATGCAAAGCAAATTAAGTATTTACAACAAAAGTCCTAGCTTAACTGGGCCAAGTCAACAGTTTAATGCTTATGTTATTTACACTGGGCTAATAACGTGAAGCAATGTAACAGGAAAAAATAATGGCAAAAAACTTGGTGGATGTCTGTATTTTTTTAAAGGGGAGGTTCGTCTACAGAACATAGTCTAAATTTGAATAGCCCAGTCGGAAGAAACATTATTGTAATGTATCTTTCTTATTTTAAATGGATAGATTTGAAGCTACAGATTATATAAGCCGTGGGTCGCTGCTGCTAAAAGGCTCTTTCCTCTGCTCTCTGCTGCCTCTCTGCTGCCTCTCTGCTAGGGATCTCTGACACTGGAAGGTCATTCTGCCCATACAGGAAGCTGACACTGATCTGGTTACTGTGCATGCCTCCCCTCTCCTGCTTCATTTGTATTTCACTGATCCTTTAGGCCAAATCTTGCCAGCCAACCTTGCAAATTTTCGCTAACGTTAGTCACTTCGCCCTTTAGTGAATTTCCCCCTATGGGACATAGCCTTCCCGTAATTCAGAGCTTTCTGGATAACGGATCTCATACCTGTATTTTTAGTCCACTTGATGCTTTCCTATCACCAAACTTAATGCCTATTCTCTTAATGTCAGGAGGCTCTGTCTCTCACAGACTTCAGACACAGATGACAGTTTGCATTTGTCCTCTAAAGGGTAACAGAGCCTGTCAAGTACTAGTATTCAATCAACAGGGTCCCTGTCTAGTGAGGCACTGCTGGAGTACTGGCCTCTTTCTTACCCACACTTATCTTCTTACATCAGCCAAAAACGAGTTCTCTCGCCACTCTCTCCCTTTTATAACCTTGCTAGGGGATTATCCTCTTAAAATGGTTGTTCACCTTTAAGATAACTTTTAATATGATGTAGACATTGATCTTCGAAGACATCTTGCAATTAGTTTTAATTGTTTATGGTTTTCTTCAGATTGGTATTTCAGTGGCTAGGGTCTTATATCATCTAGTGGTTTGAATGAGAGGCATATTATTGAGATGACCTGCATATAAAGATAAGTAACAAAAAGTAGCAATAACAATAAAATTGTAGCCTCACAAAGTAATAGTTTTTTTTCTGCTGGGGTCAGTGACCCCTCCTGTAAGGTGTACCACTCCTTTAAATACCACAGGAAAAACATGCTCTTGAACCTCCTTAACAGGGTTTAGTACGTATCAATATCATCTAGTGACTGGAATAACAATTTACATAAAACATTTCTATTATTAGCCACGGTGCTCGTTTATTAGTACGGTTTATAAATGCTGTGGTGCTTTAAGGGTTAATGACATTCTGTATTCTATAATTGAGAACATCTTTTCTCAAACCTTGGGATCATGCCTTAATATAAATATTCAGCAATCTGATAATAGTTTTAGCATTAACAGCATCAGGGGCCGCTCCTGCCATAATGCAAGGTGAGATTCTTGCCTCAGACGACAGCAAGTGGCCAATTACAAGGGGCGCCAAAAAACTTTAAGGGGCAGATTTATCAAGGGTCGAAGTGAATTCGAGGGAATTTTCAAAGTAAAAAAATTCGAAATTCAAAGTAATTTTTTGGATACCATCGAATAGGATACTACGACTTCGAATTCGTAAAATACTTTGAATATTCGACCATTCGATAATCGAAGTACTGTCTCTTTAAAAAAAACTTCGACTTCAATACTTCGCCAAATTAAACCTGCCGAAGTGCTATGCTAGCTTATGGGGACCTTCTACAACTTTTTTCTACGTTTTTGGAAGTCGAAGTAAAATCGTACGATCGTACGATAAAATCGTTCGATTCGAAGGATTTAATCATTCGATCGAACGTTTTTACTTTCGACCGTAGAATACCCAAATTCGACGAAAAAAGTTTGAATTCGATATTCAAATTCTAAGTATTTAAATTTGATGGTCGAATTTCGAAGTATTTTTTATTCGAAATTCGACCCTTGATAAATCTGCCCCTAAGAGTCAAATTTCCAGGTGCAATGAGCTACTACTAGCTTCCAATTTGAGCTGCGCCAACGCTGATGTTTTAAGCACATGGCGGAATCAGGGGCTTCTGCCTCCGGCGGCAGCAGCCCCACGATCACCCAGAACAGTATGAAATCAATATATAATAACACAGACAAATGTCCAACCGTTCAGTGTATATTCATTTTTATAGCTATATCAAACACAAGCAATAGTTGAGGAACAACGCTCATTTAATGGCCTCTAAATCTAGTAAGTACCTTTATTTAGGAGAGCTGATTCTGGGAGAACTCCGTATAGAAAAACCAGACTTAATGAATACAGTAATTTTTACTGAGAACAACAAAATGACCCATAAGCTTGCTAACTGCAAACAAAAGACAAAATTGCTTGTATACAAGGTAAGGACAGAATGACTCCAGCAACAGAACATCATCTCCTGAGAGAAAGGCACATATCTCTTTCATAAGAAGAGATAAAAGAAAACTTCCTCACCTTTCACTGCAGCAGAATGAAGAAACTAAAAAATAATTATCCATAGAAATCTATGGGTAAAGGTGGTGTTCCTAAATGAATTAGCAGCTAATGAATAAGACGCATATTGTGTATAATTTTAAATATATAACAGAAATCTAGGCTCAACTCATATCAGGACTCATTTCCAAATTTTTCTGTAGGTTTGAAGAGTTATAAATAGCTATTTCATGAAATATGTTCCCAAATTTAAAGTGAATCTAATCTAATTATATACAGTAGGCAATAACATGTGACTATAAAATTACCACAAGAATATTAACCAGTCTCAAAGAAAAATCCTTAATCTCTATTACTCTTTCTACCCAGCCAACACATCTAACAACTCTTGCCCCCAGCTGCAGCATCCCATAAAAACCTACATCAATCAAAAATAAATTTGCTTTTCAACGCTATCTGCTGATTAGTTGCTATAGGCGAGTAGACATGGCAATCTGTGTACCCTTTATTATATAACAGCCTTAAAAAAGAATTTTTTTTTTATGTAATCACTTTTATTGAACAAATACGTAAATATACAAACAGTATTTCACTTGTATAGTGTGCAGTATTTGTATAGTGTGCAGTATGTGATTAGTGTGCAGTATGTGTTTAGTGTGCAGTATGTGTATAGTGTGCAGTATGTGTATTGGATCAATTTTTCATTCAATGCATTCCTTATATTATACAATTGCTTCATAACCTCCAAGTATTACATTTAAACGTACACTATTTGCCTATTGAATTACTTTGTTAACAAAACATAACTGGTAGTGCTGCTTCATGTTGTATCTTTCTTAAAGTCACATAAATAAATTACTGTTCCTTTCTTTTTCTTTTTTTTATTCTATTTTAGGTGCGGATACAGACTTTTCTTACAATAGGTAAGTAATTCCATTTACCGGTGTTGAACCTCCTAATGACCGATGGTTAGAGGATATCTACCTATTCTTTGCAATCTTTTGTTATTTCGTATGAGATATATATACTCTCCATGGTAACCATTTGCAGTATATTGGTTTGGACAGCGCACTCCAGGGCCCTCTCAGAACAGAATCGCTCATTTTCAATTCGGCATTTAAAACAGATTTTCTTTTGAACGGTATAAATCTTTGAACGGTGAGCGAGTGCCAAATCTATAAAATATATACCAGGAATTGTGGCCATAATTTATGAATGGAGAAATCCCTAATATAGCGCTAGGATTTGTGTTTATTTGAGTTTGAGCGTTGAGCTGAATGGTAACCATTTGGCCATATAGTTCATATATTTATTGTTTATAGATGCTGTTAATTCTTCCATGTGACAAATGCCACGTAAAAAAATCACATAAAACATTAAATAAACCCAATAGTCTGGTTTTGCTTCCAAAAGTGTTAACTATACCTTAGTTTGGATCAAGTACAAGCTACTGTTTTATTATTACAAAGAAAAAGGAAAATACTAAATTTGGATTATTGGATAAAATGGAGTATATGGGAGATAGCCATTCTGTAATTCTGAGCTTTCTGGATAACAGATCCCATACCTGTACATGTTTAAAAAAAAGACATTTCTATTGCTAAATGTTTGACTTTTATAAAGTTGTTTCATTTCCTACTGTTTTTGTTTATGGGTCAATGTTACAGCATGTTTTCTCTGAAACTCAGTAAGCATTTTTTGCACTTGTGCCATATTTTCATTTTCCTTTCTGCTTCTTATGCTCGCAGGTTGTCCTGCTGTTTTTGCCGGTACAATTGAAAAGCTTCCTGTGATGCATTCTCTTTTCCTTGCAGCAAAATAAAATATACTAAGATATTCCAGTTGCTGGATTTTCAGAATTTATCTCAGAATGCACATACTGTAGATTTTGTTATATTATTACACTATGATAGCATAAAAAAGTTTAAACTCAGTATAAAATAAAAGAAATTTAAAAAAAGACAAAGTATAGTTTATTTTCATGTGTATAATAATATTAATAATATTAACTATTAATAATCCCCAACATTTATATGAGACCAACGTATCCAATTAACAGGGCAGAGATAAAGGCCAAAAATATGATGCAGTAGCTGACAGGGGCATGAAGTCACAGTTACATGACCAGACACAGGTGGTATAAGCGACAGAAGATAGAGGCAGTAAGCCAGTTGGGCATAGAAGTCACACTAGCCAAAGATGTTGGGGGTGGGTACAGTGATATTAGGGGGCATTACATTTTAAGGTGGGGCTTTGACATATTGGGACAGGGTTATGATGTCATAGGTGGAGTTTCAGCACGCTTTCTTTCTGGCCAGTTTTCAGATAATGAAAGACCGGGCTGTCTGCTTCAAAACAGAATGGGTGGCAACCTTTAATCACACCATTATGCAGAGAAGCAAACCATTCTAGTCTTTCCTCGTTAGATTAGTCTATATCTTCCACCACCTCTGCCAAAAAAGGAGGTAATAGTGTGATAGGACCATAGCTTTGATGGCTGTGGTGGCAAACTGCGACCCTCACCGTTGGTGCCAGAGCTCCTTGGTCTAGCTCTGATACCATGAACCACTATACTTTTGTAAAGAGTCAACACACCTTAAAATGAACTTTTACTATGACGTAGACAGTGTTTTGAGATTTTTAGCTTTGAGATATTATTTGATCCACTGTCTAGATGCTTGGGTTAGTAAGTCTCTGTCAATTAATGCAGTGGTTTAAATGTATTTATATACAGTAATTGCATTTAACAGTAATTTCGAAATCAATAAAAAGTTTAAGGTAAATTAGAAATTGCTTAAAATATTTTTTTCACTGTGGGTAGAGATCCCCCTTTTAAATTCAGCTGCAAAGCAACAGATGTTTTATATATGGTATCCTCTTGTACAAAGCATAATATTGCTGGACAGGCTGAGGTTCTGCTGCCCTTTAAACCCAGACTTCCCAGCATACAAAATAGAGATACAGTATGTACTAACGCTAGAGGGCATATTTAATTTGAATTTGAAAAACTTTGAAAATTCGAATTCAAAAAGACCAACTGAAATTGAGTCAACTTTTTTTTGGCCAAATAGGTCCGTTTTAGATCGAATAGGTCTGTAGTCGGCTGAATTCGAATTGTATGAATTGAAGTAATAGCGCATTTGATCGAACTGAAGTTCACCAATTCACTCCAAATAGGTTCTAGGATGTCCCCCATAGGCTAAAACAGCAATTTGGTAGCTTTTAGATGGCAAATGGTCCAAGTCGAATTTTTAAAGAGACAGTACATGATAAATTTCGATATTCAAATTTTCTAATTGTTTTTCATATTCTAATCGAATTTGGGCTATTCCCTAGTCGAAGTACACAAAAAATAGCAGAATACTCTTAAGAAATATAAAGGATGTATGTACATAGGCTAAACTGATGTGGGACAATTGTCCATGCCAACCAATTAGAACTTTTCTTTCATTTTCTAACTGATGGTAGATTGATCAAATCTGGACTTTCCCACCAGGATACCAGGGAAAACCCCAGTAAGACACATGCGCTAACCCTGTCAGTTGTGGCTATTGATCCTGTTGGTGCTTTTTTAAAATAAAGTTTTGGCAGAGCTCAAAACACAGATAGTGGTTGACGCTAGTGACACTTCGCTAGCATCGCCACCATCAGGGACATCGCCGACATACTTACAGGCACAGGCACCTATTCGATAGCGAAAGAGACCGTCACTAGTAGTCATTTTGCAGTTTATCGCCTGACGAAAGTAAAGTAGCTAGAACTTCCTCAATCATCCGTCACATACATCATATCCTGTGTGCCGAAAATGCATCTAAGTTCAAAAAATGCTGGCAACTTTTCCTTTTTTGAAGCGGGGTTGCCTCCTAAATTCCTGACTTGGCGACCTGGCGCCCAGGACGAAACTCTGCATATTAGTGAATTGGCATAGTCTGAGCACATTTGCGCCTGACAAAGTGTTACGATGGGTGCGAAACGGACGCTGGTGAAATTTGCCACTTAGTAAATCAGCCCCCTAGTGTCTATTTCAGACTCTCTCTGGCTCTGGCTGGCTACTGCAGCAGGGGCTCCTTTTATTAGCTCTGCCTGTACCCCTGTGCATTTGGCTTCAAAGTCAGACACTGTGTGTGGGTCCTCCTCCTCTCTCTGGGATACACTGGGGCACTGACTTGAGAAAGGGCTTGAGGCCCGAAACATGTAGTGGCACATTATAATAAATTTAATTGCAGCAAAGACCTGAGGCTTCCTTCACTGTTTTTTGGCTTATACTTAAGTAAGATGTTAAGATGTTAATGATTTGAAGAGAGTGCAACTAGACTGGTTAAAGGAATGGGAAAATTAAACTAATAATAAACTAAACTGCAGTAAGCAATGTCATTTGGCAGCACAAAAGGCCAGCAAGATATTATCCTGTCTAAAAAAATGTTAAGGAGAGAGTTATTCTTCCCCTTCACAAAGCACTAATAAGGCATCATCTAGAATATGCAGTGCAGTTACTGTATGGTCTCCAGGTTATATCTCTGCAGTCACAGTTATTAGCAATTCCACACTAGATCAGTCAATTTCCTTTTACAAGTCACTCCCTGGGAAGGTGCCAGATATGCCTCGTCAGTATCTTGTAAGTATAATTGTTTCCATAGGTCCCCCCCCCATTTTTACCATCGATTGCTAATTAACATTCTAAAGTGACTCTTGGGAGAAAAGTGAAATAAAATACATTTATTGATTATATCACATTTTTTTTAAATAAATGTTCCCAAAACTGCCTATTTTCTCTTAATATAAATTATTCAAGAAACACTTGGCATCATCTATTACCCTGCATTTTAAAACGTACCCAGCTGTTACCTAAGCGTTAAACAACGTGAAAGCATTACTTCAAAAACTAAAAGGTCATTTATTTACCGTTGTGCAAAGTCAGGGTTTTTTATTAGGGTTTTTTAAGTATAGAAAGGGTAATCTCTCAAACATTTTATTTAAGAAAACTTTTTAATCCACGTTTTTTAAACAATAGTGGCAGCAGAAAAAAAAAAAGTCAGCTCAGCTCAGAGTTTGGAGCGGCTATCTATTTCGACTATAATGCCAGCTCAGTCCAAGATGCCATGCATGTCAGTGGATCATATGAATTTTGGCTTCTTTACGATGGAAAACAGAAACAAATGTTTGCTTTCAAACAGCTGACCAGTAAATCCTACCTGTCGATCAATTGCTTTATCTACTGTAAACTTAACGTGTGTTACTTTTCACCTTTAGACTTTGTTAACAGCACTTTGACATATGTAAACTTACATTAAAACCACTGCTATACTAATCCTATGGCAGGCACTGAGGACACCAACACTGCACTCTACACCTTGCAAGACTGGCTGCTTGAGTGCAGAGCACAGTCATTCCCCAGAAGAAGTGCTCTGTGCATAATTACACTCAGACGCCCTTAGAGCTCTTGCACTTCTGCGAGGGGCTATGTAAAGGAGCCCAAGTTTTTTTTTTATTACATAAACTCATTAGAAGTTTATAGTGCTTCAATCCTGCAAGAAATTTCCCTCTGCAGTCCCTGCTATATTGCACAGCTGTGATTTAAGTGGTGTGCATGTAGATTACATGCAATCCCCATGACGCACTTTTTTTTAGATCAGGCTGAACCAGTACATTGGTACTATGAATGATTGTAAGAAGCAACTATGAGCACCCAAAATTAAGGGTTAATTTACAATGACCGGATGAAGAAGAACAAGAGCACTTAGGAGCACAAGGCAGCACCTCTTAGTGCTCATTCTGCAAGCACCGGATAAAAAAATTCTGGCACCAATTCAGACAACAGGGTCATGGTGCGTAGGCTAGTCCTTACTGTCTACTGTAGGACATTACCCCGTTGCAGCTTGCATCCCTGCCACTCCCTAACATCTTAATGATGTGCTAGTTAGAGGACAAGTAAGGGTCCTACCACTGAATATAGCACTTGTGAATGCCTAGTGTATCTAAGTAGATCTGTTTCGCATGCCTTATAGATAGAGCCTAGTAATTCTTATATATTGAGCTGGCTAAAATTCATTGATAATCAGGGCCGGATTTACATAGTGGGCGCCCCTAGGCCCACTGCTGTGTGCCGCCCCTGTCCCCTCCCCTTTATTTGTGCAAATTTTCACAAAAATTGTGTTTTTGAACCAATGTGGGTGTGGTTGGGCAGCTTGCCGCCCCCTAAAATCCTGCCGCCCTAGGCCCGGGCCTAGGTGGCCTTTCCACAAATCCGGGCCTGTTGATAATGTTCAAGGTATACTTACATAGAATTTTTAACCAAAGGTTTTTTTTTTTTTAATTAAATGACTTGAGAAAAGAAGCAGACAATATGTCCTGAATTTCTCTTTCAGATTTCCATTTAAATTCTGGTTGTTTAGAACCCCTGGGATGTCTGATTTACACTTCAAGCACCTTCAACTCATTATTACTGAGTTTAATAAAACTGTGAATTTATCTTCAACTCAACTGACATATCTAAATAGGCTAGTCATTATGTTATCTTTTGGTCTATGAAAAAAAAAGCCTTTTGTTAAACTTGTTTTCCATGCAATGAATTACAGATGAACTGATGGGAAATACACCCAAGCAAGAACAATATTAGTACACATTCATTTTTCTTTAATAAGGCTGAGTGCAATAATAAAAGGCAGTATGTCATTCCTGACTAGGTGTCACATAATTCTGTGTTTATTTGGGTTATAATATCCAAAAGCCATGAATACCGTAGTCTGTAAATAAAACAGGTTAATAACCTGTGCTTAGTGGTATCATTTGCATCACGTGTTTCTGAATTTAATGTATACATACATACAGTAACCTGAAACAACATCCTTTTTTAAAGTTGTAGAACTCTCCAATGTCCCTAATATCCATATAGAATACAACAAGGCTGGATAGACGCAGCATAATTTTGATGATGCTGAATTATTTTTTTTACAGACCACAGTAACTTTCTGGAGTACCAAAGGTGATATAGATATAATAAATAATGCTTTGTCTAACTGTACTCTAACTTACAAAACATTGGTGAAACATGTCCCAAACCATTGAGTGTAGACTGTTATAAATGATCTGATATAGAACAATGTAAGTCAGTCACACAAATTACAGAAAATTATAGGCTTTCACCTTACCAGCTTTATTCTGTAGAAGTAGCTACTCTTAGAACATGTGTTAGGGAGGAACTCCACAATGCGTTTGGTGCCGACACGTCTCCATGTGACGAAACCCATGCAACATGTCGGATGTTGTGAAGAAACAGGAAGTGAAGGAGAATCGCATGTAAGAACTACATTTATCTGACTGCCAGATGAAAACACAGTGCACTGGTCAATATATAAAGTTATAATTGGACAAAAAATCTGTACGTGACTTAAGGCAGCCAAACACATAGAGATCCGCTTGTTTGATGAAATCGCCAAATGAGTGGACCTCTCCCTGATATGCCCACATTGAGGTGGGTGATATTGGGCTGATCCCATCATGGACCCTAGGGCCCAACGATCAGATCTGCTATACAGGCGGTTGGATCACAGGACCACAACAACGAACAGATACATCCACGATCTGAAGGGATTTTTAACCCTGCCTCATCGACATCTGGCAGACTTTTGGGCAGATATCGATCAGAGAAGCCCATCAAAGGGCCCGACACACAGGCCAATAAGCTGCCGACTCAGTCTGTCAGCAGCTTTTATCAGCCTGTCTATGGCCAGCTTTTGATAGTCTAATATGTTATTATAAAATTATATCTGGAACGGTCTAAATCCTAAGACGGACGAATGGCTAGTGTCAGAGGGTTGATAGTTGTCACCCCCACCCTCTATGACGCCATAACGCTATAGGGCCCAAGGCAGGATGGACTATAAGGGCTAATGGTCAACTGTGGACAATGGTCACTCATATAACTTATACTAGGCCATACAAATAAATGATCTCCACTCTGTTACTTAGATTCCAGAGTGTCAGCATGTCTCTTATGCCCTTTTGCAGAGGTGTTGCTCAATAGCTGTCTGTACCACAATGGCTATGTTTAGCCAACAGATGTTAACGAGGCTGTGGACAGTTGGAACCAGAAATCTCTTATGTTGCAAAACTGCACATCTTACAGGAATGTATAAATATATATGCCAGTAAGTCTCCTCGCCGGACCATGTATGGTATTTCCGTGAACCCCTTGTCACAATTACTGTAAATGCCTTCTGAAAGTTATATAACGCTTGGACCAAGAGGTGGGTCTTTGGTAGGTCCTTGGGTGACATTCTGTGTGTTACTCCAACATCTTACCCAGACAAAACTGTTATGTTGTATTATGTATGAATAAATTGCCTGACTATTACTAAAGGTTTTCCTTTACTGAGTTTTGTCTTACACGAGGTCAAAAATGGTACTACTAAAAATACCATCACTTTACAGAGTTTCTTATGTTTGTAGCCACATCTAGATCTAGTGATCATAATGGCCTGTATGCCTTAGCCCCCAAACACAGCCACACATTAAAAATCAGGTTGATTAGTTTTACATTAACCAAATTAAGTGCAATCTCAAAAGAGATAATCACTTAAAAAGGAAGTCACTTAATCTGTAAACTCTAATGATCATGATCACTACTATTCTTATGTGCACTTTGATCAGCCAATACACATAGTGACCGGATGAAGGGAATCTAACCCTTAAATGTGTAACCGGATTGCCTATAATCTAGTTGATGAATGTGGTGTTTTAAATTAACTAGGATCATCCATACTGTGTTTGCTTGAACTAACTCACTATTCACTTCATATTGGCATTATTAAAACGATAGTGCTGATACTCACTGTAGATTTACTTAGCAATATGTTGCAATACATTACTTGCATCAATGTTTAAAACAAGATACTTTACCATACAAGCTCACAGCAATTAAGTTACAGAATTTAAAACTAATATGTTTCACCCATCCAAGCCTCAATTTGGCATTTGTGAGATCACTTCCTCCAGGTCCCAAGCTTTCATAAGTTACCTAGACAACCACTATACTTGGGGAAAAAGGGAAAACAAGATACTTTCAAACCTACTGCCCGAGTCTTGCACAAATAATTCTAGTGTAACAGTTCCTTGTGGTCTAGTGAGATGGCAGGGGATGCCTGCAGCCATTGCCACCTTTGCGTCTTGATGCATGACGCTTCCACATTTGACGCATTCACGCATGCATCCTTTTTTATTCCGCACACCACGGGTGAGGTCATTGTTGGAGCGAAATTCAAATATTTTCAGGAGATAATCATTACCCAATTTAGGTTCCTGGGTGCATTTCTCTATTCCTTGACCCTGCCTGTTCTTGACTACTCCTGCTTTGCTGCCTGAACCAACCTTTGCCTGTTTTTAACTACTCTTCCTGATCCTGACTTGGTACTGTATTTACTGATTGGTTTGACCCCGACCTTTGTCCTTGACCTCTCTTTACCCTATTCCCGTTCCTCCTGATGTGCATTGGGGTTCCCTTGCCTGCCCAGAGCTCTTGCCCTGGTTCTCTCACTTTAAGACCTGGCGGCATCCAACTAGTGGAGGACTCCTTCAAAAGCTGTTAAAGGATGAAGCATGACTGGAACCTTGGCATCTGTTCTGGGTTTGGGAATCCATACTTAACTTCGAGTATATAACAAACTTACAAAAATATACACAGAAAAATTATATAGAAAAACATAATACTCCTCCAGTATGCAGAAAAATAACAATACTCCTCTAGCTAGAAATTATTTAGAGCTTTTCAAGGAAGCAACTGAAAGAACAGTATTTGTAAGGTCGATTTTCGTACCCAGTGTTTTAATCCAAAATGTCTCTCACTGTAAAAGCAAATGTGAAATATCTTCCGGGAACAGGGACATTTTCTATGGCTATTTACTTAATAGCCATAGACAGCCTATGTCCAGCCTCCAAGAAATGTTTAGGGGATGTTAGATGTTTTTTGGTGCCTAAAAGCTGTGTTAATTGACAATCTATGGGCATCCATGCATAACTATAGAATTTAGTCTGTCTTGCCAGCATATGATAACTCACAGCCGCAGAGAATCAAGTATATAACCTACATAGTTGTGATGATGAATTTTATATCTATGTCCCATGCATAGGCGTCAGAACCAGGGGGCCAACGGGGTCATTACCCACAGAATTCCCTACAGATAAGTAAAGTGTGGGCAACCAGGCATGCACTCGTCACTCGCGGCTGCTTTTAGAAGCAGTGGTGAGAAGGAAGCTGGAGCCTTAGGAGGGGAAGAGGCAAATGCAGACCAGGTGTATTTAAACCAATGATGCCTGGTAGGATACAATGGTAGCCCCTATTGAAGATTGAGACCCACCTCGAGGCTGCGATCCCAGCACTGTGTTAGGACGGAGAGGATTGGATTACAGGTCAGCATTTGAATTTCCTGCCCACACATTGGGCTTGTTCGTGCTTTAGGAATTTGGCTGACACAGAAGCACTGTCAGAACTCTCAGCACTGTCAGAACAGAGTTCTGAGGGTATCCAGAAAAAACAGTGTTAAAGATCTTAGTACAAAGTTAATCCAGAGGTTAGTCTGATTGCATCTTTGAGTCAGCAAATCATTTTTTAAGCAAATAGGAGAGCCCTTAGATGGGGGTTTTTCTCCTTCTTTTAGAACAACTGTAAGTTACACAGGTTTCACATAGGCCAAAAAGGTTGTTTACGTAGTGAATAAAGAACCCCCTATTGTAAAATATAAGGATATTATAATTCACTGAGGAGTCCCAATTCAGCCATTTCTTTTTATACATGTCATATAACTCTGAGGTTGCTTCTAATATCCTTATATATTCCAACACGGGCTACTTTATTTATTATAATACACAAGTTTTAGTGAGGTTTTAGTCAAGTGACAAAAATTACCTCACTAAGCTCCGTTTATGACTAATGATGAAGGATATAATTTACAGGATATTTTTTTAGTGGGATTGAAGATATTGTACATAAGGCCCATTATAATATAACATAGCTGTCTAACCAGCAAAAAGGGATCCATGCAGTGAGAGATATATGAATTTTCCAGAATTTTTTTACTATGCATCAACTGAATGGCTTTCCCTCCTTCAAGTTACATGGTGCTCCAGGCCTACAGCTACAGGGTAATAGAGTGAGGCTGTGCTTGGGGAGATGCTACAATCTCAGACTTATAATAAGCTTGGATTGCCTCTGCTCACTGATACTTACTAGATTATGTAATTTTGGTGCCAATTCCAACTTCCTTTTATTGTATATTGTATTCACTACCTCTTCCTGCTTGTGGTGCCATTATCCATTGGTCTGTGTGCATGCATTTGCTGTGCCAGTGCCCTCTGTTTCTTACTATATAATGATCATTATAGAGCTTGTGGTTCTTGAACTTCACTAAGTTAGGTAATTTGGGGGTTTATCTGTATGTCCTTGTGGTGCCAGAATCCATTTCCTTGCATGGTATAATGTGCTTGTAGTGACAGCATTCACAGCTCTTTGTTTAAATTGTACTTGTGGTGTCAATACCCCTTGCCTGCAGTGCCAGTCCCTCTCACTATATAATGTGCTTACGATGGCAGTTTCTGCTGCCATACACAGTAATGTCCTGGGATGTAGGATCTAGTGATGGGCGAATTTATTCGCCAGGCGTGAATTTGCAGCGAATTTGCGCGATTCGCCGTCAGCGAATAAATTTGCGAAACGCCCACGAAAATTTGCCGGAAAAATTTGCTGTTTTGCGAATCTTTCTCCGTTTCGCGAAATTCGCGCAAATTCACCCATCACTAGTAGGATCCACTGTTCTAATTGTAAATATGGTGGCACACAGAAATATTAATTGCAAAGTGATAAATCTTCGCTACTACGGGCGACTAATCTACCTGAAAGGCTTTTCCACTGGCCATCACAGTTCATTGTCTTGCTGTAGAAGCCATCCTATTTTTAGCTCCAACTTTTGTCCTGGCAAGGGAATTCTTTAAATTTGGCCATCAGGCTGCAGCCATACTGTACCATGGCACTAAAGCACATATTTTTAGCACTTGTTTATAACACTTTCCTATGTTTTTACATGTACTTTGCTCCTATGTTCACTGGAAACATGGGGTGCTGCAGGTAATTTTGGGCTCTGTCGTGGCTCTGGTTCCTTGTGGGAACCCCGGGATAAAGGGACTCTCCCTAGCCCTGGAGAAAAAGGAGACCCTTGCCCCTGTCGGTTCCTTTTGGACGAGGGGTTGGGGATTGGGGCTAACCCTAATCGTCTGGCGAAGGTGAGCCCATCGACTCTTGATGTCATTAGTGCCTTTTTGGGCTAGAGCTCTTGAGGTTTTGAAACCCATGCCTTTAAGTAGGACTTTTGGATGAACCCTGCACTTTCAGTAAAAAAAACTATTATGATCATTGCAAGGACTCCGAGTATAGACTCTATTGCAGTACCACTCACATGTATGATGGCAAAGCAGGACAGTACTAACAGGGACAAACGGGAGTCATTACTGTAATAAATACAAATAAATATTTGATTAGAGATTAAAAGCTTAGGGGCTTATTTAATTTATAGTTCTCCCCAAAACTGAAAAACTTTGTGGTTTTCCATTATTTCTAAAAAGCTCTAAAAATTTAAAAATTAAGTATAAAAGCCACAAAAACCTCTAAGACAAAACTTCACCAAGGAAAAGTTGTTGTGTTGTATAGAAGTCAGTAGAAGTTGTGCTGTTTGTATCAATTTGGACTTTTAGAAGATTTTAGATTTTTTTTCTGCTAGGAATTGTTAGAAAAAACTTGAAGTTTTAGAGGTTTTCAAGGTATTTGTATTTTTTTAAAGCATTGTTCAGTACTTTTTTTCTTCTTACTTTTTATATTCAGATCTTTTACAAAATTCAATGACAACAGTGTCGGACTGGGACAACAGGGGCCCACCCAAAAACTTCAGACCAGGGGCCCACCATAAAACCTTAGACCAGGGGCCACTTTTAGTAATATTATTCTTCATCTCCTCTATCAACCTCTATTCTCCTAGTCTGTTTTCTTTACATACTATAATCAATTATTCCATCTATTTAGTCTCTTTGTTCTCATAGAAATAGGGAATGGCCATGAAATAGGCCAAAAGTTTAGCAGCATGAGGGCCCACTGGGAGTTCTCCTGGTATCCCAGTGGGCCAGTCCTACACTGAATGACAATCATAGTTTTAGAGTTTCATGGTTTCAAAAACCTCTAAAACCACTAAAATAATAAATACGTCTCCACGTGAGAAAGAGACAAGAGCAAGAGGCACCATAAATACAGTATATATATTGTAGCCCTAGAGCGCACGATGGCCCTGAATATTGTGCCTGCCCAAAAATTCATCTTACCCTTTGTAAACATCACCCAGTAGAGTATTCCACAACCACATTACCTTCACAATAAAGAACAATTTGCATTGCTTCAGAGGAGAATTCTGTTTCTCAAGTGTAAAGGGGTGGCCTCAGGCTCCTTGTTCTTTTCTATGGTAAAAATGACCGCCAATCGCAAAGTTTCTTAAAATGGCCATTCTATAATATACTAAAAGTTAATTATAAGGTAAAACACCCCTTTAAGCTTAGTCATCTAAATGAATAGTTCTGAAACAGATGTTATAATCATGTAAAATAGACTAGTGGAGGATTAATTGCAAAATTCTGCTCAAAATAAACTAAACTAAGTAATGTATTCAAGAGCCAATAAGACATTAAAACTCGCATGTAATTATATCTATGACAGAAAAAAGCAGAGCTGGTAAAATAGCCTTCTAGAGATACAGAACCCTAATTGGACTATAAATCACATGCAACTTATTGTTCATATAAAAAAAGCTTTGTTCGTGACATGGTATCCCTGCTAAGATCATGTTGCTAGGGAAAGAAATTACACTAAACGTGTGTTACATAAAGATCCATTTATTTCGTATTATAAACATTCCCACTTTACTCCTCTAGAGAAGAGGACCCAGCACTTTAGCTCTCTCCTTTCAAGGGTTTTGTTAAAAAAACAGGGGATACCACTAATTGTTTTGTGACACGTTGTAAGATTATGTTGTTAAGCTACAAATTGAGCGCAAAACGTATAATGCATGCATTCCATTATGTTAAAATATGGTTTGTGTCTTGACCTGAATGAAACACCTAAGGCATTCTCTAATAACATGACTCATGACTGAAAGTTTGATTGGATTAAATTCAGTAATCAAATTGTATGCTGTGTGGCGCAGGGTTCTCCTTCCTCCTGTGTCACTTAACATGATGAACCTTCTAAGTGTATATAATTGTATACATGTATAGAAACAGTGTTCTATAAATAAAGAAATGTACATACAGTATATAAAAGGCATTCATTAAAATCCCCAATATATTACTTTCACAATTACTATTTCATGGGGCATTTGAATCGAAAAGTTATCTGATCATGTTCTGAAATATTTAGAACCCTCTTTATATGTTTTATTTTTAACTACAAATTTAAGCAGAAGGAAATATGTTTAAAAAATTGCATTGTGGGGAAAAACAGGGTAGTGATTTTTCTCCAACTATAGAAACTGCAGTCGGCATCATGAAACGGCTCATTAAATTATATGACTTCTTTTGCATCTGTTAAATTTAAGCCAGTAATATTTTTCGAGATTAATTTGACCATCTTTTTTTTTATAATGTTCAGGATAATTTACAAGATTTAGAGTGAATGCAGTGAATAGAAACAGAACTTATAATTTCAATGTATAATTCAGAGTTGGTGATGCTTACTGTTTTTACAATTCTAGTAAATGAAGTATGTGAGCTTTTGCAAATATGATACCGATGATCCAGAGCTCTAATCATGTAAAATGGAAAAATGTACATATTTTGGTAGACATTGCATTCAATTTTGATTATATAACTCTGAGTGAGACTGATGAAGGATGTAATGAGGCAGAGTTGAGAAAAGCATAATATTATTAAAGTCCACGTTTCACTTGCCACTGTGCAGCTGCTATGCAAACATCCTTAGTAATCAGGCTCCCAAAGGAGAGACAATAGCTTTTTGTTCATGGATCCGGATAATGGATCTTTCTGTAAATTGGATATTCATACTTTAAGTTTGCTTGAAAACCATGTAAACATTAAATCAACCAATAAAGTAGTGTTGTTTCCAATGAGGATTAATTCTGTTTTAGATTGGATCAAGTACAAGGTATTAATACAGAGAAAAAGAAAATCATTTTAAAAAATTTGCATTATTTGATTATAATGAGTCTATGGGCGATGGCCTTTCCGTAATTCTGAGCTTTCTGGATAACCGGATAGTAATATTCTTTTTTTAAGTTGAACATAATACAAATAAAAGAGACATGCTGCTACTTAACGCCTATGGGGGGACTTCACACCTGGGTACAGCAAAGCAACAGAAGATTAGGAGGGTGGACTACACTTAACATGCCCGCTAGCTGATTCAAAACATAGTTGTTTTGCTACAGAAGGGATAATCCAAACATTTTTTTAGCCAGTGAGTTTAAATTACCAGATATTAAAATGTATCATGGGAAATAAAACAAAACCATCCCCATATAAACAATATCTCATATGACTGTACAGACCTCAATACGTTCTTAAAGGCGGGGTGGCTAAAATCATTAGTTTATATGAATTTACTCAATGCTTTCATTTAATGCATCTTATCTCCCATGTGTCCATAGGTACTGCGCTAAAACATCATCGTACAACTTCATACGTAGTTTGTATATTCAAATTTCTTTAATAGGTTGCACTTTGCCTAATGCAAAGGCAACAACTGCCTCATTTATAAGTGTCATAAGAAACCTTAGAAGTACTGTAAATTTAATCCAGAAAAGCATACATTTTAGGAAATAACCCATTTTGACAAATTCAAAATAGGGGTATATATATATATATATATATATATATATATATATATATATATATATATATATATATATATATATATATATACTGTATTTATTTTATTTTTTTTCCTACTCCTAACGATCTTTTTTTCCTACTCCTAACGATCAAACATAAGATGGTTATTGATTATTTTAATAACATATACAAGCTAATTATCATACAGTAGCTTCCAAGTACAGCATTTAACCTCCTACATGTCCACTGCATCATGAAAATTATTAATGCTAATTGTTAAATAGTATAGTTAGTTTAACCATTAGGTGGCTAGTGCTTCCTAAGTACTGAAAAGTGAATAAAAGAAAATAGGAAAAGGAAATAGGATGGCTTTTCTGGTAGTGATAGAGGAAGTATTTGCTATGGAGAGGTAATGAGAAAAAGTTGTGCCACTGTCTACCTGTTTTGAAGGAATCGCAGCAATAAACTTCAACCGTTTAAGAGAAAGTCTTCCATGCCTCGTGTCTTGAGGTTACAAGGGGGTCTTCTGAACAATTTGATACCCTGTATGCATAGCATTACCAAACCATGTGGCATGTACAGACCCCAAAATGAAAAAATTGCACACAACCTGGAAAGCAGCAAGTAAGTTGTAGGTAAAACTGTGTTAAACCCTGTGTTAAATGTATAATTAAGCAATAGAATTCTTAATCAAAGAATAAAAAGAAAGTTGAGTGTAGGACTGGCCAGACCAGGGATGACTTTGATGTAGTTGGCCAGCTTAAATATATTGCAATATATGGACAAACAATCCCTGTTTTGTTTAAAGGGTAAGGCATTTTTAGTAGCTTAAGGTACAAAGGGGCAAATTTACTAAAGGGCAAAGTGGCTAATGCTAGTGAAAATTCGCCAGCATGATGTCATTTCGTTACTTTGCCGATTTACTAAAGGGTGCTGATGTAAATTCGCTAGCGAAGTGGACCTACTCTAGCGCTTCTTCGCACCCTAATGCCAGGGCGAAGTTGCGCTATGGCGAAGGGAAGTAACTACGCTAATTCACTAACTTGCGCATTTTACTGAATGTTACCTCTTGCACCAGACTTGCCTTCGCCACTTCAGAGCAGGTGAATGCAATAGAGTAGATAGGGCTTGCTTCAAAAAAAGTTGTCATTTTTTACTTTTTGATAGGCTGAAAAAGATCGTACATTTTTTGGGGGTACCCTCCTTCCCCCCTACATTTCCTAACATATGGCACCTAAACTATACAGTGGGCACATGTATAGGGCAAAATAAAACTATATTTTATTTTATGAAGCTTTCCCAGGCTTGTGTAGTGTAATGTATTTGCTGCTACATATACGTCCATTGTACTTTAACTTGGCACCGTATGCAAATTAGACATCGCTAGAGTAACTTCGCTTTGCTTGATGAATTAACGGTAGCGCAACTTCGCTACCTTTCACCTCCCTGAGCGCAACTTCGGATTTTAGTGAATTAGTGGCACCCTGGCGAAACTTCACCTGGCAAAGTGCGGCGAAGTGCTGCGAAGAGCAGCGAAGTGCAGTGAAGTCAACGCTGACTCAACTTCAAAGTTAAGTAAATTTGCCCAAAAATGTCTCAATGTCCTAAATATATGGACTGGAAAATGGGTTGAGTGCAGAAGACCTCTTGTATTTGTAACTACTGAGGCAGAGTGTGGCCATGAGGGGGCAGGTCTGCGTCTTCTATACGGGGGTGCTAGGAGGTTATGCCACTGCCATCCAGGTCCACTTACAGGGGGCATTGATTTAGCATCCACAGTCCAGGTTATCATCTCCACTTCCTTCAGCACAAGGCAAAACCTTTCCACTATTAAAATATGCATTGATGAGTCATTTATACTGATGAGCGAATTTTCTCACCAGACGTAGATTCGCAGGGAAATTCCACATTTCGCCATCTGTTAATTTTTTTGAATTTGCAGAGACAAAAAAATTGGCAAGACAAAACTTGTACATGGAGTGAGAAAAAAAACGCCATTGTCTTTAATGCATTGGGAGTGAGGAACAAATACTTCTGAAAATATGCCCTTTGACTTTCATGCATTTGGACAAAAAGTCGTCCAAGGCAAAAAAGTCATCTAGATAAAAAAAATTACTGCAAAGAAAAAAAACGCCCATTGACTTGCTTTTGGCGTAAGAACAATAAAAACTGATGCTTGTAAAAAAAAAATTGTCATCTATCGGCTTCGAACAAACAGATTCGATCATCACTAGTCATTTATATTCATTTTAATCTGTATCCATCTCTAAAACATCATCAGATAAAAAATTGGATTCGACCCAGTTTCTATGTCATTGACTTTAAAAAATGTATGCAAAAACGACTTTGTACTTTGTTAAACTGGGAAGCACCTTTACTCATGAGCCAGGATCTGTTATTGAGTAGGACAATGACAGCAATACCAAACTGTCTTACTGTTATCAGAAGGAGTTTGCAAACTGTTGACCTAATCTCAGTGGAGTTTCACTTTAACTACAGCTGCAGGCTGCAACTTTTTTTTTTAATACAGGACTATGATAAATCTTCCATTTTGTTTTTTTGCCACTTCAACATGTTTTCTTTACTGTTATAAGACATATATATAATATATATATTTAAACTGTGAGATGTCCCATCTAAACTAAAATTAAGTTCCCACATCGCCATCCTATATGTTCACTCTAGCAATGGTCACATATTGAAAATCAGCAATACAAAACAGTGTATGAAAGATATTTTTCTTAAATTCCAGTATTGAATCCAATATTGATCTGGTACATACAGCAGTGTGTTCCAGTTCACATTGCCCCTCTCTTATCAAAAAGCTTCAGAATGTATTATTAATAATTCAATACACACAGCTGGTAACTGTAGTTGGAACAGTGCTGCAGACACAGTGACCAAGCTCTAGCGTGCTCTAACAAATACGTTTTTCCAAACTTTCCTGTTGTTACCTGGCAGTCTGACAGAAATGAAGCGTACTTTTTAATTAGGTTTTCTTTTTCTTTTGTAATCACATAATGGAATATTGATTGTTATTCCAAATAATTTCCCCTACTGTCATATCTCATTTTTAACCTTACAATTAGGGGGTTATTTATGAAAATCCGAATTTTTCTTGATGCTTTAAATGAAGAAGTCTGACCAATTTAATGAATAGATTTGCCCTTTTATATCATTAAAAAAAAACACGAGAATTTTTCGACTTTTTCGGATTGTTGCACTATTTAGAATTTTTGAAGCCCACATTTTTTGTGAAAAGCCCAAAAGGTTTGGATTATCGTACGAAACCCAGCACAGACAATAATATCTTCAAATTGCAAATAGGACCTCTGCCATTGACTTCTACAGGACCACGATAGGTTGAAGATGGAGTATTTTTGGATTCTGACTTTTTGCACCCTCGGGGGAAAAAATTCTGATCATATAATAAAAAAAATTGAGTTTTTACCATTTGGACTTTAGTAACTAACCCCCTTAATGTATAGTTTGTGTCACTGATTAAAGTAAACTTTTAAAATTATTCTTCTTTATGGAAATATCAGTATATATGAGATGCACATGAGGCCTATTTTTTTAATTTGAAATTTCCTTCTTAAAGGGGAAAAACTTGAATTTTTAGAGGAAAAAAACTTCAATTTTTCAAAATGTTTTAATGCTCTGCAGCTGCTAAAAAAAATTTGAATCTGAAAATGCTCCATTCCAAAACCTGTCAAAATCATGTAGAAGTCAATGGCAGAGTATCCCTTTCACAACTGGATCATTTTTTTTTACCTTCAGGTTTCTCAATAGTTTCAGACTGTTTATGCTGTTTTCATTCAATAATCCGATAAATTCCAGTTTTCAGGGCAAAAAGTCGAGAGTCAAGTTTTTCTCTAAAAAGTCGCACAATCTAATTTATGCTTGATTTTGTCACACCAGTTTTTTCAAGAAGTTTTATTGGTAAACTAAGGGGATTCAGGTTTGGGAGTTTGGTAATTTTTTTTTTTTTTTAATAAAGTGAGTTGTAGTAAGTAACCATCACAAAGTAGCACATTGACCTAAAGAGAGACAGAAAAATACAAGGAGAAAGGTAGTGTAACTGAAATAATTCAAGGAACAACACTAGAGTAAAGCAAAGAGAATCCCTTCTACAAACGACCATACTGCATATTGATATAAGTATAAAGACATGCTGGTTTATTGCAGAAGACCATTCAAATGAGGCAATTGCAATCAAAGAATTAACCAAAACTGGTCAACCCCAAACTTGCAGAAAAGTACATGTTACAATTTTTGGTGAAAAGGTTAGAACGCTGGACTAAATAGTTTGACACCTGGGTTGTAGCTAAATAAATAAGCTGATGCGGTTATTTACTAAAACTTTACTTTTTCTCACTTTATTAAAAAAAATATTCAACCAAACTCCCTGACACAAATAATCTTAATTTACTAATTTAAAAAAACGCAACAAAATAGAGCGTCGATTCAAATTGTGCGACTTTATTGAAGTGTCAAGAATCCTGAAGGTAAAAAACATGTTCCTGTAATTGTTGTTAAAGGGGCCATCTGACATTGACTTCTACATGATTTAAACAGGTTTTAGCTGGAGAATTTTCAGATTTTCAAAAACTTCATAGCATAAGGAATTCCTAATTTTGCCTCTAAAAATTTGATCAGAAAAATGTGAGGTTTAATAAATAGGCACCTTAATATTGGGATAAGGGGGGCACAAATGTACTATTGAGCATGATGTAATTACATAATATGTACACATATTCCATTTCCTAATATGTACACAACATGAGCACACATGGCTAGGATGTGTCCAGAAATACATTTTGCTAATTAATAAACCCCTTATTAATTTTTCAGTCCTTAGCTGTAGCATGAATCAAATGAATGTAGCTAAAGTTAAACCCAATGCAAATGCAAATTCTTTCACTCTCATTTAGACTAGGTTAAAGGCCACATATATGGCTTTACTAGGAGTTGAGTTTCACCAGCAATAAATGCAAACAATGCATCAGTCTGAATTTGTTACCTTAGAAATTGCATTCCTTGTTAATCAGAAGTTACATATTTAGTACCATAGTATGTTTTGTCTAACATCCCTTATTACTCTAGAGTGGATATTCACTGGTCCATTGAGGTTTTTGTCAGGGAACACATCTTATGTATGGTAGGTCACTATACAAAGCTTCAGACATTCTCTACTTAACCTTGGTTTATCCAGGACTCTACTGTGATGTATTGTACTTTTGTATATACAGTACATACAAATGTTTAAATAATTCACTGGAAAATATAATTTCAGTTCTATGGATCATCCTGGATAAATATCCCATACATAAATGTGTCTGCAGAATATGTATCTCATGTTCTCAGAAGCACATACATATTTTTGTATCTCTTACTCTTGAGCCAGTATTAAAATGAATTATACACATTCTCATTGTTTTCTCCATACAACATTGTGATGTGCATTTTTTCCTTATTATGCAGAAAAGGAAAGAAACACGAACGTGTCACTAAAGTCATATGTAGACTCTTAACAGAAATGGCACAAAAACACCAAATCACACTATTAACATTTAATTATAGAATAGCAGAGATGTGAATTCTTACAGAACTAACCACTTATCAACAAGTGTATTTAATTAAAGTCAAGCAGGTGGTTTAAGTAATTCCTAGTCAGTGCAATTATATGATAATCAATATAGGGGAGGTACAATTTAAGTCAGTTTGAACAAATTAGTATTCATTTTTAGAACAGCAAGTGGGAATAAATTAATCTAATAAAAGGGGTGAAAGGGTATTCAGAACAGAATCCAAGTTATTTCAGCAAAATCTTAACTGCAGGAACTGTCCTTATGTTGCTGAAAGTAGCAGTCATAATTTAAAGTTTTATACCTAAATAGAACAATACTGCGCTGCTGTCCTTAAAAAGTTCCAGCACAATATTTCTCTTATTAACCATAACAAAATGGGTATAGGTATGGGACCTGTGTTCCGGAATGCTTGGAACTTGGGGTGTTCTAGATAAGGGGAATTTGGATGACCATACCTTGTCTACAAAACACATTTAAACATCAAATAAACCAATAGGATTACCAATATGCAACAAATAAGGATTTATACTTAATTATTACATAGTTATATAATTAATAAAACAATTATTATTTACTTAAAATGTATTTACCTTCCTCTAATTCAGAGCTTTCCGGTTATAGGCATCCTGTATAAGAGGTTCTATCCTTGTGCAATTATATTTAACATGAACCATAGAATTACCTGTTTTTGATCGTGTCTCCAAATTGACAATATTTTAGCAGCAACACTTCTCCATAGTATCTAGCCTTTAGTTATACATTGAAGGTCATACACAAAATGAGCCACGTGGCTGTGATCCGTACAGAACATTTTGTCAATGAATAAATCCCTAATTAATTTGTCAGTCCTCTGTTGTAGCATGAAACGAATAAACATAGTTTATCCTATTAATGCATTCCTTGTTAATCAGAAATATAAATAGTTACATATTGAGTACCATACTATATTTTGTCTAACATCCCCTGGTTCTCCAATGGGGTATGCACTGTTCCATAGATTAATTACAGCAGTATAATATTTTCTTTTTAAATTTTTTCCTTTAAAAATTACCCGAATCCAGTCACAGTTTTTGCGACAAATCTGAAAAAATGGTAAGATTCAGATTTTTTTTTTATTGAGTTTTTTGCCACACCAGGGAAACTGTACTGAAAAGTATGGTAAAAAATTGAACAGGAGTTTAGTCAAAGTGGTTTTAAGGGAATAGTGAGAATTTCCTAAGTTTAGTAAATAATCCCCCCCCCCGATGTTAAAAAATAAGCAGTGAAAAAATGCATATTTACTCCAATGTATAGGGTGAAAATTGTGCATACAACTGCTGAAGGATTAACAATTGACTAATATTGAGCAAA
This sequence comes from Xenopus laevis, assembly GCF_017654675.1. Classification (NCBI taxonomy): domain Eukaryota; kingdom Metazoa; phylum Chordata; class Amphibia; order Anura; family Pipidae; genus Xenopus; species Xenopus laevis. The sequence goes on along the minus strand of NC_054382.1, from coordinate 88,687,462 downwards.
ACTGCCCTATATGCATTGGAGTCAAAACAAGATGTTTGGCGATGCAAAACAGGCAGCTCACTAGTCACGTGTTAATCCTTTGGCAGTTTTTAGTGCAGGCTCTACACAAGTTAACTTGCCAAGTTGCTGGTTTTCCATAGTTTTGTTGAATTATCTGGAATGCTTGGGACCAGTACGAACTACTGTTTCATTTTTACAGAGAAAACAGAAATACTTTTTTCGCAATGAAAATGAGTTTCCTTATTAGGGATCCAATACCTGTTTGTGTGGCTGAAATATATTAATCCAATCTATGGGTTTATCAAGATGATCTGAAAAGAGCTGACTTGAGCCTGAAATATTTCTATGCATGAACCAATGGCAAGCATTGTTAGACCAGAGATATTGACAACAGAGACCTATATGTAAAAATACTGCCCAATCAACTTTTTCCCATGTATGACAACCCTAGGTAAAGTCTATTGAGATCCAGAAGCCAAAAGCAAATAATCAGCAGATAGATTACAAGTCTGGTATAGTTAGAGAATTTAAAAAGCAAACATCTGCAGTGGTTTACAGAGGTAATATTACTCCATGTTCCTATATAACGCCTTGTCCATACACCAGGCATTCCTTCATTGTCTAACCCCTGTAGTTAACAACAGGTAACCCATTGTATTTCTGGAGGCAGTGCTTGGCAGTTGAAAAGGAATTGATTAGGTCTGCCTGAGAGAAAAATGCTTCCTTCAAATGAACATTTTACTATAATTTGACAGATTATTTCATAACTTTAAATGCATTCAGCTTTACTGTTTGAAAGCAAAGATGTTCAGCAACAAGTGTTTCAGCCTCTCTTGAACAATAACAGATGCAACTTTTCATTGAAAGTGCAAGATTCCATTTTCTTGCCGTTGACTAGCAATGGATTTTATATTAGCCTCCAAAGTAAAATTGTATTGTAAAAGCTCCATGTAGTACATGCTGTAAAAGATTCATGGAGCCACAAATTCTCTTTAATGTCAAACAAAGCTGGTTATGAAAAAATATTTAGTGAATACCTCTAGGCTATTTAGCTTAGGTCGTTTGCCATTTTTTCAGTATGCATGGGTTCCCTCTTCCATTTATCTGTAATCCTGCAGGAAACCTCCAACCATAAATGTTTCAACAAGATACAGCAATAAACAGACTGCAGTAACTACACAGATCATACGAATCCCCCTGTCTAGGGGAAAATAGGAAAAATATGGTTGACAGGTGCAGCTTTCGTCTTTGAAAAAATGTAGCCCTACCAGGAAGAGTACCTGTGAATTTACCAGACTTGTTTTGTTATATTATAAAAAGAAAATGATAATATATAACATTTCAGTTGTGTATTTGAACTACCTGAACTTTGCCTGGAGTTATTATCATGCTCCTTAGGTTATTGACAGTTATGTCTTTTTTATGGACAACATAGTAAAGCAGTATTGGTGTTTTTAAACAGCATATTATCTGTACATTAGGGAGTAAAACAGTATACTAAACAAAGCAAAGAGGAGAAGTGAAAAAAGTGAAGTCATTAATGGCACTGTTCAGCTTGTTAGGATTTTGTATTTTTTGGATAAATAATTTATAAATTGGTAAGTGGGAGCAATGGATTTTCAGTGAGAGGAAAAGGGTGATTTACAAGTACAAACACAATGTTCAAAAATGTAAATGTTTTTATCCACAGTGCAACATTTTCCCCATAACTCCAATATAATTGTAACATCCGCCGTGTGCCAGCACATAAACACTGGCGCGCACCAACTTGACTACATTCTTGCCCGATTCCTTTACACGCTTGGCTCCTTTGCTGTCTCCGCCGCAGAAAACCCGGGGCCCCAAAAGGGCGTCGGTGAAGACCGGAGCTGTGAAGTTAACGTTGCCACCAGTCCTCCGTGGACCAGCCATCTTCCTACGGGATCCCAGGTAACAGAACGTTACAATAATTAAATCAAGCAGGGGAATATGCATCTGAGTTTGTGCTTTGTCATGTATTGGACATAATTGCATGGAGAAAATCAAAATTCCCAGGCCTTCCCTTAATGTTAATGTCTTGTCCAGAGTCCTCTGGGGAGATGGCCCTCCCCTGGATCCAGTGGAACAAACAGACGAGGTAACGACACACAAATGCTATTGCAACCAGGAGATAACCCCTAAGTGTTTATTGTGTCACAAACAAAATTACAACTAGTGATGGGCGAATTTATTCGCCAGGTGCAAATTCGCGGGGAATTACCGCGATTCGCCGTAGGCGAATAAATTCGAGAAACCGTTGCGTTGTGTCAAAAAAACAGATGACGCCGTCAAAAACGGATGGCGGCGTCAATAACAAGACGCCAGTGCCGTTTCACAAACTTTTGCCGTATCGTGAATTTTGTGGAAAATTCCCGAATTTTTCGGCGAAGTGAAATGCCACAAATTCGCCCGTCACTAATCACAACGTTTCGGGGGCTAGCCCCTTTGGGATGTGCGCCAAAATAATTTTTCGCATTTTGTGAATTTTCTCAGTTTCGCAATTTTTTTTCTACATTTCGCAAATTATTCGGTGAATCGGGACAGATTCGCCCATCACTAAATTACACTATAAAAAACATGACAGAATCCCTTTAAACTTATAATAAACAAAACATCCCCACAACCAATATCCATGGTACAAAAATGGGGCCCATTATCCAAAGTGTTGGAAGGGCATATCCCTTAAATGCTTTTTAGGGGACATAAGCTACTGTATCTAGATCCAAATTACAGCCCTGGAGCTATAAAGGCAGGGGCTGCATGACAAGGGATCCGAATGACCAGCAACCAGATTACACTGGTTTATATTTAAACTTAAGACAGTTCCCCCTGTGAGTTTATTATGTTACATTAGTCTAACTTGTTTAGTTCCTGGGTACTTATTCCTTGTGAATCCTGCTTGTTATACTGGTATTGACCCTTGCCTGCCTGCCTGCCTATTCTGAACTCGGCAATCCTGATCCTAGCCTGTCTGACCTTGCTTGAACTCTGCCTGTACCAACCCGACCTGTCTGACCAGGTTCCTCCTGTGTTGTGTTGCCTTCAATCTAAAATCCTTGGTAAACAAACGTGCTCCTTTGCTCGTCCAGAACTCTTGCTAGGCTCCTCTCTTATTAAGACCTGGTGGCATCCGATTAGCATAGGGCTTCTCACGAAGTGAAAGGTGGCTGCTACAGGTGGAAGCAGAGCCAAAACCAGGAAGCCTAGCACTTGTTCTGGATTTAGGGTGCCTATCGTGACAATTAGCTGCAGTATATATACATTCACTCCTGTACTGCTAGGGGGTGTTAGTCTATTACTGTTTATTTTCTGTTTTACAGCAGCCAATCCACTGTCACTCAGGCACCATGAAAGTCAGCCTGGGTCCAAAAGGGTACCCTCTGTATTATATAGAAATCCTGGCTGTGACACTGAGCTGCTGCTACTGTAACTAATTGGAGGATACAGAGAGCTGTAGTTGTAGTATACAGATATGGTGGTGGGACTTATTCAGGAATAGGACAAACCCTGAATACAGTAATTTTTCTGGACATTGCTTTCAGAAATCGGCACATTGTATATATACAGTACATTGAGTAGCTAACTGGTAGCGAGACAGGCTCTTGACGGGCAGGGGTCCTGCAGGAGTAGTGACAAGTGGCTGCCATAGCAGAGTTTGGGGCCATCCTCTCTGTAGGTAAAGGCAGCCTAATACTCAGTGAACATAGTGCTGATCTCAAGTGAGGAGCTGGAGAGCATAGTAGCAATCTCTTATAGAATTCTGGCCTTGAACATTGCCTGGGGGTGAGGCTGGCAAGATTCTATTTATTTGATAAAATGTCAATAAATGCTGTGGCCATTTTGACCATTTCTGGCTCATGGTGTTTCATTATGGTATGTAACAATGGGGTTCAATGGGATGGCTGAATGCGAAGGTTCAATTGAGGAGTCCCCTTGCCAAGGTCCCTCATCCAAAAGATCCCAGGTCAAGAGCATTCCGGGTAACAAGTCCCATAGTTATAGAGCACTGCTAGTAAGGTTGCTGTATGCTTCTCTGGAAGTGGACTAGGATTCAGGTGATTTGAAAATCTAAACTGTATTATTCCCAGGATATCATGTCTTGAGGTTGGCACAGATTACATTTTATAACTGTGTCAGTATCCTTTTAATCTTTGTGATTTACTAATTAAGAAAAAGTGTAATTTTACATTAGAATGAAATGCGTATACCGTAACTCCAGCAGGACCCATTGGCATCACTGACAATCATACAGCAGAAGCAAATGTACAAACATTAAAGCCCAGTGCTGCCCAAACTTTCCTTTATACACAGACACACACAAACTTACAGTATTTCTTTCATTTGTCAAGGTGCCACTGGAAGTGCTGCCTCATTTAATTTGACATCATAAATTGTTGACTTCATGACAAGGTGTTTCATTGACAGATTTTCTGTTACTCTGACAAATCCTATATTTCATGTACCATCTTTTTATTATTTTTGTCACTCATTTCTTATTGTCTAAGACTTCCTGCAGTAGATTTCACTTAGTGTAATGCCTGCCAGAATAGAAGGGGGATACAAGCTCCATATTACATTACTTGTTAAAGTTAAGATTTTGTTTATTATTGTAAAGATTATTTTTTTTTTACCAGAAACATTGTTGAAAAAATATTAAACCAAAAGTCCAAATAAGCTCTAATAGCATCTGCCAGTGGCGTAATTATAGAGGAAGCAGAACTGTGGGGCCCAACTATTGGGTCTGCTTTCTCTATAGCTAATAAAAAACCCTCCTCCCCAGCCGCTCTCTTACCTGCGGAGAGGAAGGGGGACTCAAGTTTGGTGGGAGTGGGAGGAGTCGGGTGTGGAGTGGTCAGGTGGAGGTGGGACATGGGTGGTGCAGAGGCAGATGGGAAGTCGGTGGGAGGATGGGGATCGGAGTGTGCTGGATCCCTCTGAAGATTTTTTTGCAGTGGGGCCAGGCACACTCTTGTTACGCCACTTACATCTGTTATATAATTTTTAAAAATGGATACACTGTGTTATTTGTTTCCAGTACTGATCAGCTAGAGGTAAGCATGATACAAGAATGACCTATGACTGAAAAATGCATTTCAGTATTAAATCTTGTACAATAACGTCTTCATTAGTGATGGGCAATTCTGACTCGTTTTGCTTTACCGAAAAAACAGCGACTAATTTCCCAAATGCATTGAAGTCAATGGGCAACATTTTTTTTTGATGTGCAACAATATTTTTCCACAGATTGGAATCTATGGGCGTCGTTTTTGTGGCGAAACTTGGCAAAAAAATTCGCTCATCTCTAGACTCCTCATTTATACAGGGTTGTTCCAACCTGTAGTTGGAGTGGCAATGCTTCTCTGCCCATATGCGTCTGTGCCCATAGTATAAAGCTTGTCACATCTGTAGATGGTAATAGAAGTATTGTGCTGCGAGTAGAAAAGGAATAGTGTGTGTGAGCAGGGGTTTTACCAAGGTAACCCTATGTTTTAACCTTAGACAGCTAGAAGCATCATGCTAATTGGGGTGGGGGAGAGTTACAGCATGTTTTGGGGGGGCGTAAAAAAAGTTAAATTATAAACAGTTCTGAGAGCATCACTATATGAACTTGCCCAGAGCATCTCTTGGAATTTTGCTATTGACACGTTTCCCTAGTGTTTGTTGAAGTGCAAGACAGCTCCACCAATTATTTCAGGAACAGGCAGCTTTTGACCCTTTTGGTGCCTTAATAATCAACAGTGCCCACATAAGAAGGATCATGGTGCTGGATCCATAGAGTCTACATTTCTGGTCAGCTTGTAAATCAAACCTCTAAAAGAAAGGGATAAGAGACACAATAAGGACACCTTGTGCTTGATAGTATATAATACATTAGAAGAATATAACACATCTTTTTCACAGAATATAAAACTATAGCCACTTCATCACTTTTGCATTTCATTCCATGTGAATTCTGCTGCCACAGTGTTAAAAATAAAATCTGAATACAATCCAAAAAACAAAGCAACGTAGCAATACTGTTCGCCATACTGACACAAGCATTAAGAAGTAGCTCAACTTTGCTTTGCTCTATGTCCAATTAGTTATCGTGCCACATATGGGCTCCTGAGTTGTATCGATGTAAGACAAACAGAATACAGAGGTATGGAGATCTAATTAAACCTCATAAAATGTAAACAGATGTACATTCATGTCCATACAATATAAACTAAAGAAAGAAATACATTGAAATGACAGTATTAGCTGAATGCTGCAGAGAGAAAATACAGAATTGCTTTTTTTTAGTCATTATGATGTATCCCATGGGATGTATTGTACATGCACAAAGCAAAATTGCTGGCAACACCTAAGGGTTTAAATTCAATTATACCTTATTTCATATGTCATGTTCAGCTTTGCATTAACATGCATGCCGTACACCAAAATAATCCGAAATAAGCATTTGACTGAAAGCTTTTAAATCCTAGCCAGCAATATTAGGAAATTTGGATTTTTGGAAATGTCCTTTTAATGTTTCACCAGACACTGTCAAGATATTGACAATGGGAATAAAAAGTTTTTTTTTTTATTTTTTAGTGGAACAGCTTCAGTTTTTCTTTGTAAATTACACACTGAAAATCAACAGCAGCAGTAGTTTGTGCCTGACAAATCAATCCCGCCATAAATAATTAATCATTTGATTTGTATTGATACAAAGTCAGCCTTTTATCCTCGCTCGCAAACTGTGGCTTGAGGCTAGCTGCAAGTTAAGTCAAGAATGTCCTTAGTCTGCAGTTATACAGATAGTGCCAAACTTCTTTTCCCAGAATCCACGGATAGTTTCGGCAGAGACTGTATTTTCTAAGAGCTGGTATAGTAAAATAAAAGCCCTATTAAACAATGCAGTGCTTATTTATAAAAAAAGGCAATGGTACAAAACCATTCTTTCTATTCAGCCTTTACCAAGGAATGGTACATAACCTGAGTAAACTTTAAACAATATAAATAGATACGTACTGGCACGTAGTGACTCCATACTTCTTTAGTTTACAGTACTGGCACGTCAGTACGTCTATTGACACCTTCAGCCCTAAAGGAGTATGTGAAAAGAGCGCGTCTCTAGGGGCCAGTACGCGTCTATTGCTAACACCTTCAGAACACAGGCAGCAGTATAGACCAAGTGGCAGAACATTTCACTAATGTGCCTTAATATTACCGCTATGGGATTCCTGATCGCACTCTGCTGGGGGCCTTATTATTATTAATTTCATGATGGAGGCTGAGGGCCGGTGTTAATTTGAAAATGGCCGCACTTTGGACATGCCTGCTGTAGAGAATGAAAGTTCACTGGATGCATCGCTCTACTTTAAGAAACTGAACACTTTTGCTCTCCAGTGAACTTTCATTCTCTACATGATACACTTATTCTGGAAATGGCAAAACCAGATCACTGTTTGATCGAGCAGCCAATGACTACATTAACTGTTTGTACCTTCAAATACTCTGCCCCTTTGGCACTGGTAGGCTGTCCATTGACTTTGTCTGTCGCTTGCTTACTTGGCCACCAGCATATTTTGTTGCAATGCCATAGGGTCTGCTGTATTGCAGTTATGCCAGTGTTCACCATTGAAAGTCGATCAGAACAAATCATACAAATGGTTATCTGATCAAATGGTGACCTCCCCTTACATACTGTACTTCATATGCATACAGATACCGTAATTGCCATACCCCACAGTTGCCCTTTCAGTTTAAACAGACTTGTTTAGTTGGTGCAATCCAAGTGGCTAGTACTATGCACCAAGGATGAGTTTTTTAAAGTCAATTTGAGTTTCACCCCAGCATCTTTATTCACATATTGGCATGGCTAAGCTGCCCAGCAAGGTCAAAAGTATCCCCTGGTCTGGTCACTCATTTAATCAAATTCATGAAAAATTCCAGTATTTCATTGTGCACTATTATAGAACAGTATCATATGCAACTTACTTTTAAAAGGTTAAAATTGCCAAATGTACTTTGACATAGTTGGCCAGCTTAATGTATTCATTACAATGTATGGACAAAAAATAGGAGGACAATGCACAAAAAAGTCCTTATGTCCTTTAATCAATTGATATGGGTGAGTGCCAAGGATAATTTTTTTGCCAGATCTCAACTCTAAAAAGTAAAATATGGAATCTGGGGTGACTTTTCTGATGTTTAACTCACTTTAAATGAACTCTGGTGTCTAATTTCAAGAGTGGGTTTGTTTTTTTTATTTCCCATAATCTTACGTTTATTCACCCATTTCCTCTGCCACAAAGAAGCATTATATTGTATTATTTTGCCATCATAATTCTGCATCCTTTTAGTAACTAGTTTCCATTGCAGACACTGTCATTGAATTCCAATCAGATACTCACCCTGCAATGACATTTTTAAGAGACAAATTAAATACAGTAGCTAGCAGCCATAAAGCACACCACACATTAAAATGTACAGAGAATCAGGATTTAAATTATTGTAAGGTGGACCTATTGTGCTGATGAACTGTTTGTGATGTTAGTTTGATTTCCTCTTCATAATAAGTATTCTTAGGGGTCACATGCTAAGGAATTGCGACCTGCACTCATTTGAATTAAATATCACTCAAAACAACTGTTGGTTATTCACACTTACATATTAACACACAGTAGGGGGGCTATTTATTAAAGCTCGAATGGCAAAAACTGAAAACATTCAAGTTTTTTTACTATAAAATCCAAATTTTTAGTGAAAAAAAGAATTAAAAGAAAAATAATTTTTTGACATTTATTATTATAGTTCAAGGCTGCAAAAAGTCTGAATACAAAAATCCGCCGTTTCAGACCTGCCGAGGTTGTATATTAGTCAGTGGGAGAGGTCCCTATCATATTTGGAAGTTTCTGTGGTGTGTCCTGGTATTAGACCGAAAAAGACTATTTTGGACTTTTCGGACAAAAGTCCAAAACAAACAAGTGATTCCCCAATCGTGCTTAATTAAATAGTGTTTTTTCAGACTTTTTTAATTTTAATAGTCAGAAAAATTAGGATTTTGATAAATAAGCCCCAAACACAATATTGACTTAGAATTCACCTTACAATATTGTTCATCTACATTATAGTAAACTAAGATAACCGTTTACTCAGCATGTTCTTTAGAATGTAACCCAGCCTGGGCCAGAGGTGTAACTACAATGCACAAAATCCCAGTAAGAAAACTCTTCGAAGGGCCCAGAGAGCAGAGTTCCACCCGTCTGTTTGCGGCGGCTGGCAAACTTTAGATGTCAGAAAGGGCTAGTAGAAGGAACTACCATACAGTGTAATACAACTCCTTCCTCAACTTGTTCCATTGTGAAGTGATGAATTGTGAGTAATTGAAGTCCCTCAGGTTTTCCTCCGTAGTACACAGATTCTCTACAAAACTAGGTAAGGGAGGGACTTGATTACACTGTGAGCCTAGGGGGTGGAGAATTGGCCCCTGTCAGCAAAGCAAACTGTCATGTCTTCCTTTCAATCTGTTATGCTTCAGTCTGCTAAAATATGTTTTTTACACTGTAAAAGATTTGGTAATGTTTTATGCTGTTAACTCAGATATAATTATGTCAGGGTGAAATGAAACACACTCAAAGTAACAGTTAAACATATACAACACCTAGGGGCAGATTTATCAAGGGTCGAATTTCGAAGTTAAAAATACTTCGAAATTCAACCTTCGAATATCGAAGTTGAAGTTTTTTTCATCAAATTTGGGTATCCTGCGGTTGAAGTAAAATAGTTAGATCGAACTATTAAATCCTTCAAATCAAACGTTTCAAAGGATTTCAGCAATTGATCAAATGATTTTACTTCGACTTCCAAAAACTTCGAAAAATGCTCTAGAAGGTCCCCATAGGCTAGCACTTCGGCATGTTTAATTTGGCGAAGTATTGAAATCAAAGTTTTTTTAAAGAGACTTTAATTTTTATTGAATGGTCGAATATTCAAACTATTTTACTTCGAATCGAATTCAAAGTTGAAGTTGTAGTATCCTATTCGATGGTCAAAGTATCGAAAAAATTACTTCGAATTTCAAATTTTTTTACTTCGAAAATTCCCTCGAATTCAGTTCGATCCTTGATAAATCTGCCTCTTAGAGTATTTGCTCTTATACCTGATATTAGCTGGTTTTATTCCCTTGTTGTTGGGAGGGGCTTGTCTATCCCAACTACAATATTGATTTTTAACTGCACAATCTTCTGCACTGACAATACAAAGAAGAACTGCTTCCAAAAGGCCAAAGAGATCAAACTGGTGTTGTCTCTTTATAGGTCACTACATGTTTCATGATAAAGGAAGGCTGGTCAGTCTATCTGTCCATTCAATGCCACATAGACTAGCAGTAGCCAGGTTTGAACCAGGTCCAATTATCCTTATCAAGATAACACACAGCAAACTACACTAGTGTTATTCTCGGGATAGATAGCTAAATTGCTGACTCTTTAAATTCATGGCACAGATGGTAAAGGGGAAAAACTGAGAGAAGGGTGGATGGAGGGATAAATAGAGTGAACAATACATTTAAATGCTGCTTAAAATGCCATTAACTCTGAACTGTGACCAGCAGCCATAATGATATAATCTGGGGTGTTTGAAAGATGGTAATATTTGTTTATTTTTTTTTTTTATAATGGGTTGCCATATGTGAGCAGATTACTGGCTAATTTATTTGATTTTTAGATTTGGGCGTGGATTGCCAGATCAGGTGAAATTCTGTTCTGTTTTTTAAAGCATGTCTTATATTGAGAAACCAGATAAGCCCCCATATACCAATAGCTATTTTTTTTAAATAAACCCAACTGAAAGAGCTCATGTCAAAAAGGAAGGTATATTTCCCCTTTAACAAGCTGGAAACAGGTCTGGACTGAGAACTAAAACAGGCCCTGGCATTTCAGGTACACAGAGGGCCAATCAGCCCCCACAGAGGCCCATACAGCCCCCACAGAGGCCCAAACAGCCTCCACCAGCCCACTAAATAGTGACTTTCTATGGCACCTTATAGCAGCCCCTCTGGCATTTGCCAGAACCCTCAGTTTGCCAGTCCGGGCCTGGCTGGAATCATAAATGCACCTTGAAATGTTAGCATCTGATGTATTTCTTTCAGTTCTAGTTGACATATTGATATATTGAACCAGCACAAATACTATCCTGAAATGATGCCAATAGCATAATTTAATTTAGCAGCACCATTGTAAACATGCTGCGTCTGAATAATTATTTTAGGAAAATCTGACAAAAGATTAGAAGTCACATTGACAACTGTGAGTAGCTTACAAATAAATACTGCATTCTCTATTACAGTTCCACTGAAAAATTGTGTCCTGCTGTTTCCATAATTTGTTTGTTATACACAAATATGTTTTTTTTTCTATTTCTATTTTTTTCTATTTCTATTTTTTTTTCTATTTCCGAGTATCCAGCAGTTCTCAATCAGATGTTTGGTTTTAAACAGGTTAATGCTTGCTCGAGATTGATAGATCTGGTGCAGATGTAAGTATTATAAGAATCATGTGTTGAAATAAATGATCTTTAAGCAACTACAGTATATAAAATATATGGATAAAGGGAAAATACCAGTTTGCCTTTGCTAGCTTTCTTTATGGCCCATTTGGCAGTAAGTCAAAGAAATGAAATACAGAAAATGCAAGTAAGTATAGGAACTCGTTCTCAGTTTCTGCAATAGTTTACCTGAACCCAGTTGAGCAAAGCTTCATAAATCTGTCAATTGGTCTATAAAACCCATAGATAAGTAAGATCTGCAGATCTGGTCACTCACATGTGTGTCTATATTGTGCTACTAACTGGTCAGTTTGATTGTTTGTGATTGGTCATTTCTCTTAACCAATGGAATGTTACACCTTTTTTTATTAGTGATTTGTACAATAGACACATATCAAATGTAACGATGAATGGGCAGACTAAGTACTTTCCTATCACATGTTATTATGGAAGTGAACTTTATTTTGATACTTATTTGGATTTATGAGTATCTACCATATGTTTGTTAGTAGGGGGTTGTTTATATCCGTTGTTTATGTCAATGACATTTCTGTGGTGAAGGATGGAACTGATTGCCACTTAGCTAATTGTTGTTTTAAGCATTTATATACTGTATAACTTTGTCTCATAAATGTAGTTACACATCTACTGCCACACCAGGTGGAGAATGAGCCCCTATCCTTGAATCAGCTTTCTGATTCAGTCCTGCAGCTCGAGACACTGCATGGGCCTGGTTGCAGTTACACAGAGTGGAATTAGACACTGAAATGTGCAAATACGCATTTTGGCATTGTTATCCCCCCCCAGGTGCCTGCACCTGGCCCAACACAGTGGATCCAGGTGCAGGCACATCAGAACGCTGATCAGAACATAGTGGCTGATTTTCAGTAGTGATGGGCGAATTTATTCGCGGCAAATTTGCGTGATTCGCAATTTTGCGAATCACGCAAATTTGCGAAATGTCTGCGAATTTGCGAAATGGCTGCGAAAATCCACTGATGAAAGTTCGCCGGACGTCAGCGTTAAAAAAAAAACAGACTCCAGCGTTAAAAAAGAAGGCGTCTGCATCAAAAATGGGCTTCGGCATCAAAAAACGGGCGTCGGTGTCAAAAAACGGACGCTGCGTCAAAAATGAGATGCCAGCGCAGTTTCGAGAATTTTTTCAGCCTGTCATATATGCATCTGTTATATATCTGTTTCAAGTCACTCATTAAATCATTTATAGCACACAGTTACATTTTCCTGGTATTTCTCTAAGCATCTAATATGGGTATACCGGGTTACCAAGCACATATGCTCCTATCTGCTAGTCTCACACCTATGGTCATACCTGAAAGGCAATGTTGATCTGCATTTAAATGGAGTACATCTTGTATATTGTAATAGGTAATTACCTGCTCAAAATGAGCAGAAATGTGTTGATATTTGTTGAAATTGCCTGGTTCCAATCAAAGTAAATCTCTTTCTACTTCTTTCTACTTTCACAGAGACAAAGCAGGATATTTCCCCATGACCTAGATTCAACTTGTAGACAGTATTTTATATAAATGTTCAGAACACTATGTACTTAAAGCATATAACATTGTGAAGTTGGCACTTTAAGAGATAATAAACTGATGTCGCATACTGAGATCTGAAAAAAAAAAAAAGTAGAATAGCTTGAACACGTTCAGGACACTTTACTGGAGAACTTTATCACAACAATGAATTTTTGTTGACCAACTACAGCTGATACAGTTGAGCAGGACTTAACAATATAACGCAAGACCCAGAGAATGTTTTGAAGTAACCAATGGGCTGGTTTAAAAACTAATAGGAAGTACTGGGTATACAGAGGACTGTAAGTCAAGATTTTTCTGCTCTGTATATGTTATTAGGTAGATAACATAGTTATTGAGGAAACATCAAAAGAGCTTCCAAAGTTATGACTGGAAAATGGATATCTCATGGGTCAAGGTAACAGTGGTGATGGGATGTGAGGACAGGGAGACAAATGGCCGCTTCATTCCTCATCCATAATTAATTGAACGATAAGGTGGAGTGGGTCATCCTATCAGGTGTATTGTACCTAGTGTAGATATTAGTAGAACTGTGTTGATGATGAAGAAATGTTTAAAGGGACCACAGTGAGCATAAAAAACGGTGCACCTTGTGCACTGCACAAAATGCTGTTAATTATCAAAAATTTTATATTCTTGACATTTGATACTTCTGCAAAACTATTTCTAGGATAATATTTTAATGATTATTAAATGTATTAAAGTAATTATAAAAACCCTATTATTTAACAGCATACTTTATTCTGAAAATAAAAGCACTTCAGAAGTTTATGGAAAGCAGATTTATTTTTCGTACACGCAATATTTTTATTACCAATCTATAGCAATTAATTGGGGATTAGCATCACACTGTAAAGCTGTGTAAATTCCCTACGTAAATTAATATTCATACTTGATGAATACATTGTTATGTGATACAGTCCATAGGTAGAGGCCATCAAAGTACTACATCATTAAATTCAAATAAAAAGAACGTTTATGAGTGTTTCTAATAATGGCTTGAAACGATAATTGCTTGGCCCATATTTAATTCTTAGGAGGCTTATAAGGAAAATCACAGTTTAGAAGGCTTGATGTTTATATTTTGATTATGTACATTAATTAGCAACCAAGCTGAAATATAAATAGTGTTCTGTGGTCTAACAATTAAGTTAATGATCAATTTTCAGGCAGATTAGTGCTGGACATTTTAGGGCTTGTTTATTATGGTTACCTGTGCAAGTGTCAGAACACTGTGGCAACCAACATGTACCCTGCAGATCCAATGTACTAAGCATTATCACCCAAGGAAGGGGCACTCACCCATAAAAAGTAGAGTTAATTTATAAACACAGCCAGATTTGTAACCCATGACAACCAAACTTTTGCTTTCAGTGTTCAACTTGCAACTGATTGGTTGCTATGGGTTACTACCATGGTCAAATTTGCCAAGTGTGTATAAATGAGCCCTTTTTTTGGAATGAAAGTCGTTGCAAGGCAGAGCACAGAGCTCACGGGTGCAAGGGATCACTTTACCTAACACATTCTTCCATCTAACTGGAGTGCTCTTGGGCTCCTTTCTTTACATTAAAGGGATACTGTATTGGGAAAAAAAATATTTTAAAAATGCATCAGTTAATAGTGCTGCTCCAGCAGACTTCTGTACTGTAATCTGTTTCTCAAAAGAGATTTTTTTATATTTAATCTTGAAATCTGACATGGGGCTAGACATATGGTCAGTTTCCCAGGTGCCCCCAGTCATGTGACTTGTGTACTGATAAAATTCAGTCACTCTTTACTGCTGCACTGCAAGCTGGAGTCATATAACCCCTTCCCTTTCCCCCTCAGCACCCTTACAACAGAACAATGGGAAGGTAACCAGATAGCAGCTCCCTAACACAAGATTACAACTCCCTGGTAGATATAAGAACAGCACTCAATAGTAAAAATCCAGGTCCCACTGAGACGCATTCAGTTACATTAAGTAGGAGAAACAACAGCCTGCCAGAAAGCAGTTCCATCCTAAAGTGCTGGCTCTTTCTGAAAGCAAATGACCAGTCAATATGACCAAAGATGGCTGCCTACACACCAATATTACAACTAAAAATAAATATATTTGCTGGTTCAGGAATGAAATTTTACATGGTAGAGTGAATTATCTGCAGTGTAAACAGTGTAATTTAGATATAAAAACTACATCATAAAAATCATGACAGAATCCCGTTAAATCTGCCACCCCTAAATTTATGCAGTGCAACTCATTGGCGGGCACAGGTACTTTGTGGTCAAATAACAAGATTATTTTCTTTTTTCTTATTTTACTTACCAGTAAAAGTGTTTGTGTTTTATATTTATTTTCACATACCGTATATTAAAATATACTTAACTATAGTTTTGTTTTTGGAGTTTAGTTTTTTCTGTTTTTTTTTACTTTCAAAAATATAGATTGAATTGGATAAGGAATATTACAAGTAAATATAAGGTGGTCATGATACAAATTAACATATGTCTTATACATGCAGTAAGGCGATTTATTTACTAAAACTCAAATTTTTCTCACTTTATTTTTTTAAAAAAAAATCAGACTAAACTCCCAAACCCGAATTCCTTCATTTATCTATAATTGTTCTCGAAAAAATGGTGCAGAAAAAGGTTGTGACAAAATCTATTGTCACTTCTAATCGTGCAACTTAATCGAATTCATTCTCAAAAAAATCTACTTTTTCTAGTTGTTATTCAAAAAAACCTGAACAATTTGGATTGTCGAACCAGCACATTACAGCCCAAAACGTTCAAGAGCCATGAAGGCATAAAACATGTTCCAAAGATAAAAGGGACCATCTGCCATTAACTTTTACATAATTTCGACAGGACTCAGCTGGAGTATTTTCTCACTGAATTGTTGTCAAAGTGAAAAATGAAATATTAATTTTTTCCCCTTTAAAACTTGACTAGAAAAATCACAGTTTTAGTTAAATAATCATCTGACATGATTGCTAAATCAAGGTTGGCATGAGAAAGACAGACAGAAAAAAATCCTTAAAGCATGCATTGCTTTTTGCTTCTAGTAATTAACTTGGGAGGACATGGACCTTGATTTCTTTGATCTGGACTACTGAAAGTAAATACTAAGTCATGCTGAAGGTACTGATCTGTTCAGATTGCTGCCATTAAGTAAATGGAAAAATGCCCCTGCTTTGCAGTGTCATTAGCGTGACAGTCACTGCTCATTTGCAATTTAGATTTATAAAATGACAGGTTCTAACTGATGCAGATAAAAATGTCAATCAGAGCATGTCAGATTGCCATGTCACTTTTCCAAACCCTTGAAGCAGTTAGTAGACAGCATTTGTTCATTACCTGTTGCAAGAAAAGTCTTTTAAGGCCAAGGCTATGATATTGCAGCATTACAGATGCTGCCACTATTGTCTTTTCACAACTAATGCAATATGGTTGGTTGTTGCCATGACATGAAATTAGAATCCCCCATGAACAGTGGAATCACCCACACCTCCTGAACCCAATCTTTCATACAGATCTAGGTTGGTAAGTTAGTGTAACAGGATCACAGCATAAAAAACTCATCGCTTTACTAAATTACTGAATAAGCTGCTTCCTAAATAAACTTTTAGAGTCTAGTCTAGTCTAGTGGTGTTTTAATAATCCTGTTGGATTAATTTAAATATTTTTAGTAGATTTAAGGAATGGTGATTAGAAAATCATAGGAAAGCCCCAGGCCTAAATATTCTAAATAATATATTTCATACCTGTATATTGCCCTTTGATGGAGTTATTATATTATAGATACTGATGGGCGATTTTATTCACCAGGCGCAGTGAATTTGCGTGTTTCGCCGCCTGCGAATAAATTTGTGAATTTGCTGCAAAAAAGTTATTTAGACAATTTAGACGTTGGCGACGATTAACAGATGCCCATTGACTTCATCAACTTGATGCTGGCGCCCATTTTGACGCCGGTGAATTGTCATTGGCATCAAAATCGGTGTTTCGTGAATTCTTTGCCCGTTTCGCGAATTTCACGCAAAATTCACGAAATTTGTGGCAAAGCGGAACTGGAAAAATTCTCCCATCACTAATTATAGATAATTGTTTTCAGCATTTTAATACAAGCAACAAAACAGAAGAGAAAATTCTGACAGTTGTGCTGCCTAGATAGAAATTATTTGTCATTCCTAGCTCATGTTTGGGGTTTGTGTATTAGTTCTATTGAAACACTGGTTTTAAAATCAGCATGACAAAAATGTAACATTACCTTTTTTATATATATATATTTATATATTTTTTGGTGTTCATGTTCTGAATTTTTTTCTTTTCTAGCCAACTAATAAGATTGAGAAAGTATGAGAAGAATCTGAATAGTAGAGGGAATATGAAGTGATGACATTGATGGAGAGAATGGAGAGAGGATGAAAGTGAGGTGCATACTGACAACATGCTATATTTCCTGAGGCAACAAGGAAAAAAATACATTCTAGAAGAGGTACAATGCACTAGGAGTCTCAAATATGTTGTAAATGTCAGTAACCTCTATTAGGAGTTGCACCATTAATAAAGTAAAATAAACAAGAAACTTAATAGCTAAACATAATAGGGGAATATAGAAAATAATCCCACTGGAAATGTGGCTGTGCTTAACATTTGACCCCTACAGGGCCAAGCAGTGTTTCATCCAGAATCTATTTTGTTTACATACCCAGGCTGTACGTATCTATATAATGTACACAACAAAAACATGATTTAAACTTTACAAAATGAATGAGGGCAAATAAAATGGTATTTCTTTTTACATCTAGTAGTTGTATACAGTTAGCCCAAGGCCCTCTAAATTAAGGGACTACATCAATCACGTAATTATGGGAAAAGGCAATGCTATACAAAGGCATCAAACACTGAACAACAGAACAGCATGTTATAGAAAGGGAAGACATCAATGTACATTGCCCTCCTGTTATATTAGCTTTGTGTTAGTGAGGCTACTCATTTTTTTTTTTTCAAATAACCATTTTTTTTCTTTTTTGGACCTTTAAGGTCTAGGTTTTTTAAGTTCTTGTTAACTGGCAAGAGTTGGATTTCAGAGGTAAAAAAATGAATACAAAAAAACAAAAGAAAAGCAGCCATTTGGTAGATTCTTTCATTATACCCTTTACGCCTGATCTAAAGCTGGCCATAGACGCAAAGATCCGATCGTACGAATCGTGGATTCGTACGATTTTCGGACCACGTGTGGAGAGTCCCGACATTTTTCGTCCGTCGGAGATCGGTCGTTTGGTCGATCGGACAGGTTAGAAAATTTCTGTCGCCTGCCGATAATATCTCTGCGTGTATTGCCGATCGTACGATTTTCAGAGGGAGACTGTCACTAGTGTTGTCAGACATAAGTATCGTACGATTGCTGTCAGGGGCAGAACATTGGGTGATCTGTTCTTATTTGATCGGAATGGTAAAGACTTTGATCTGAATGGTTAGTGGAGGGTCGGGAGATGGGAAAGTCCGATCGTACGTTGATTCGTACGATCGGATCTTTGCGTCTATGGCCAGCTTAAGAGTGTTTTTGTTTAAATCTTAGCTCTGTATTTCTTATGATGTTATATCTCAAAAAACCTCACCAGCACACACCAGCCTTCCCTTGTAGTTTCTACCCAGTGATCAGTACACAGTGAGGCATCGGCACCCTCCAATCATAATTTTTAAAATAAAAAAAGGACTGGCACAACATGGCAACCCCTGTGTGTTTATTTAGTGCAACAATGTAATGTTTCAAGGCAGGCCCTTCATCACACATACTAGCCAGTAAGTCAGTGAAGGTAACAAACTGACATCATGATTTGATTGACATATTCAGTGAATTAAAACATGTAATCATGTAGAAATGTGCTGTGTCCAATGTCTATTTTTACAATATCCATGCTAATGCATCAAAAAGATACAGTATATCAGAAAATAAGTAACTTTTAATCTGTACTTATTCCAACTTTAGAAGAAAAAAAGCAGTTCTTAAATTGTCACAACATGTTTCAAGTCTCAACAGACTATTTCTCAAGTGCTATGTTATGGCAAAGTAAAGCGCAATTCAACCTTCAAAATAAAACTTTTCCTAATAAAAGAAACATAATTATAAGCAACTTTAAAATTTACATAATGGGGGCAAATTTATCAAGGGTTGAATTTCTAAGTGGAAAATACGAAATTTGACCATCGAATTGAATACTACGAAATTCGAAGTCGAATTCGTAGGATTTTTTGCATGGCACGATCATATTCCGATCTTAGTATACGATTTGAACATTTTTATCGTACGATTGTACGATTTTCCTTCGAATACAAAAAACGTAGAAATATGCTCTGGAAGGTCCCCATAGGCTAACATAGCACTTCGGCAGGTTTAAGTTGGCGAAGTCTTGAAGTCAAAGTTTTTTTAAAGAGACAGTACTTTGATTATCGAATGGTCGAATAGTCAAACGATTTTACTTCGGATCGAACTCCTGGTTGTTACATATAAAAACAATGTTGCAAAAGTCTTAATTCCCCAGAAAAGACAGGTCTGTTCATCAGCTGCTTTGTCTTACATTGTATCAACAGTCTGAGCCATCAGGGCATTGTAAGTAGCACTTCCACTATACTTAAATATATTTTGATTTAGCCTTAAGAGTGCTTCCACTAACCCCCCCCCCTTGAATTTTCCATCAGGGCAGAGAATAGAAAGTAACAGACAAATAATGCTTTCAATAGCAATACTAATAACTTTAAAAACATAAAAATTTGTAATGAATGTATATTGCAAATTTGCTTAGAATTATGTTTTCTTTAAAAGCATTAAAAAGTAATTTTGGGGTTGACATTCCCTTTAAGGGGATTTTGCAGCATAGTACCGTTGTTTTGTTGTTTGCTCCCCTCATCTACATATTGTTCTTGGGATGTTCCACTAACAGAGAAGACTGAATTGATTTGGTTAAACATGAATAAAATTAGGTGAACTGAAATTTTTATTGAAGCCCTTCACATTGGCCATGTTGCTGTTCTTTTGTTGTTAGATAACACTCAAACGGGGGAATGTAATAAAAGTCGCAAAGAGCAAAATAATGAGCACAAATAAGAATAAAACGTCTAATTTCACAATGTAATACTCTTCCTTAAACTGTTATTACATTGCGAATTTTAATTGCACATTGTCTACTTTTAAGAAGTGCTTGAAGGTGTCCTAATCTTTTGGAGTAAACATAACTGTTTCAGTAAGAAGTTTTCTTATATTTACTGCATAAAGTTCGCAAACCTTCTTCCACTGTTGGAAGTGGTTGCTAAACAGTTTCCGGTTTCGTAAAAGTTATATTAAATTCGCACAAACACAAATTTCTTTGCACAGAGGTATAACGTTTCGCATTGCGAATATTTTTTCCATTACCAACTTTTATAACATTCCCCTATAATTCTTTTAAATTGACTTTCTTTATGTTAAAGTCCTTCCTATGATAAAAATTGGAGTATTATTTTATGTAATATTTTATATGATTTTGCCAAACAAAGTGGCCTCCTTTGTAGGAAAAAAGAGAAATAATATATAACTGGCACATATCTATTCCTACCAGATTCTATTTCTATATGGGCTTATGCATTTCTTCATACCCTCCTAAACCACTGTTACTTAGACATAGAACGAGATAGAAGAAAACATGACGAATCCATATATTTTCACACACATGAAACTTTCTCCTGCAACTTTTACAGTATGTGATAACCTATAAAATCTTTCTAGCCATTCTCATGCAGCTCTACTAATATTCAGATCATTTTTAACATGACCACAAAGCTCAAACATTTATAGTGGCTCCTTTCTATTTCAACTCAATTTTTATGCCAGTTTTTATCAAGAGAAATAACGGAGTTCTCCCAGAATGACAAGCCCCTGAGGGGGAAGGTGTAGTTTTTCTTAATGCAGTTAGAGTTAGTGAAGCACCAACATGAAAAGGGTCTGGGACCAAAGAATTTCAGTGCTTTATAAAAGAGCATTAGCTGAATTTATCATGAATTCCTTCCAATATTAAAAAAAAAATATTGACAATGTTTATAACTTTTTACATGCACATACAACCTCTGTATGTCCTTTCGAGTGTGTGTGCACATTAAATTGGACACCTATGGAAAAAGCCAATCTTCTGAATTGCATTTTGTGGCTAATAGATCTGTCACCAATTATGTGAGGACATATGTTACAGTAGTTCCATGACCAAATAGATTTTCCTGTTCGGAATCCATCCATTCATCTCGCTAAAAGGTTATGAAATAGCTTTTTGGGTATTTTATTATCACTGAGCTGTAAAATTTAATGACAGAGCCAAAAGTATCGGAGTTTTTCCTCTTCAGGGAAAAGGACAATATGTAAGATTTAGAGGCCAACTAAAAAGTCGTTTAGAAGGATGAGAAAGTCATGTTTAAAAATGAAATCGTGTCACTTATGTGTTCGGAGAACATCTCCACATTTTAAATGTCTACAACTTCAAGCTATAAACAAATGTCGTCTCATTTAGATATAAGATTTCTTTTACATTTCAACAGGCACTCTATATAAATGTATGCTATGTGTTACTTATATTGAAGGCTGCTACGTGAGCCGAATAGGAAACCAAGTTCACGGGCTGCTTCATTTACTTATTTACATAAAGGGACTTTTTTTCTGAAGCAGATGTTTTTGTTTTCAGTAGTGATGGGCGAATAAATTTGGCAGACACTAATTTGCAGCAAATTTCCAAATAAAGCAAATTAATTTGCGAAACTGTGGCAACAATTCGTCGGTGAAAAAGCTGCCACGTCTAAAAAAATTGACACGCAGAAAAATTGTCTCTGGTCAAAATTATTCGGTTGGACCAAATAGTCGTGCGTATAAGAATTGTCGATCGCGTCAAAATTGATGCTCATCAAAATTATTTTGATGCCCATTGACTTAAATGTGTTTCACAAATTCGCGCGAAATTCGCGAAACGGCGAAAAATTCGCGAAACGGCGCCGGCGTCTCGTTTTTGACGCCGGCGTCCGTTTTTCGAAAAAAAAATTTGACGCCGGCGAATTTTTTCCACGAATTTTCGCGGGAGTTTCGAATTTATTCGCTGGCGGCGAATCGCGCAAATTCGCCGCGAATTCGCGCCTGGCGAATAAATTCGCCCATCACTATTTCTGATGTTTAAAATGTCATTTCTGTTCATTTTTTTCTATAAAGGTAATGAAGGGTATTAAAGTGATGGTGCTAATGATCTATCTTTTTAGACATAAAGATAAACAGAAGACAATATGTGTATATGTTCTACTAAATCACCTATGCCCACATTACTACAATCGTTTTAAATAAAGGGGTCATGACCATTGCACATATTAGTTGTATGTTCAGTAAGCTCCTCTATAGTATTCACTCTGATAAACGGACTACTAAAGGGCATGAGGGAGGTTGCTTTATGGATAATAAAAGAATGCAGCCATATGTTGGTGCATTGTAGTCTAAGTATCTAAAGATAATTAATAAGAAAAGATCAAGGATATATGAATAGATATGATGTTAGTGTAATCTAAATGTACACTTTTTTTTATTCATAACAATTGCTGCACAATGGAATATTGACACGTCTAGAATATTCAATTCAAAGGCCTTACAGATTCAGAGTATTATTTTGAAACTTCATTTCACTTTTTATTGATGGTAGATCTTAATCTTGCATCAAGTGCTTTTTTTTCCGGCAGCATCGGAGGGTGCAGACATTAACAATTGCTGTCTGAATGAGGTGCAAATTAGGGGAGTGGATAGAGGGCAGTGGGGGGAATGTCTTTATGCTTCCACCTTCCAACCATTGCCTATACCTATGCAGTACTAAGTAATGCAAAGCACAAAGACCTGCAGCTATGGTAGAAAGCTAGAATGCAGTGTGCCATTACACTGCAGTCTAGTATGTAACTAACCCCTATGGAAAAAAATAAACATTTGTGGGAGGCAATGTGGCACATCAAGCCAGGGAGGATTGAAATGCACCCCCATAAACCTTTTGAGGCTGACAGCACAGACACCAATTTGAAGACAGCAGATGTCAAAACACCATTTCCCACCAGCAGATACTTCCTATTCACATAAATGAGAATTCCAGAACAATTAATTTAGTTCTCCTTCCTTCATACAGCAGATTTTGGTTATTGCAATGTGTGTGTGCTACTGTATATAATACTAGGACATTGATATTTTCTTGTGGTGTTTTCTGATTAAATATATAGGGAACATTGCTTGATTTGATGGCAGTGGGAATATCCAGTAGAGATAAGCTTAACGCGTCTGGAATTACTGACTAATCTTGAAAATGTTTCACCTCTCATTCAAGTGGCTTTTTTAATAGAATGAAAGAAGCAGCTCAAATGAAGGTTATAACATTTACAGGATTATGCATCAACTCCAGTTGCTCTAGACCAGGGGTCCCCAAACTTCTTTTTTACCTGTAAGCCACATTCAAATGTAATAAGAGTTGGGGAGCAACACAAGCATAAATAAAATGGCTGGGGTGCCAAATAAGGGCTATTTGGTAGCCCCTATGTGGACTGACAGTCTAAAGGGGCTTTTTTTGTTTTTCATGCAACCAAAACTTGCCTCCAAGCCTGGAATTCAAAGATAAGCACTGGTTTTGAGGCCACTGAGAGCAACATCCAAGGTCTTGGTGTGTATCATGTTGCTCATGAGCCACTGACTGGGGATCACTGCTCTAGACATATTACTGCTAGATATTATATTTCATAACCTGGATGAATGAAAACGTTCATAGACATGTAACTAGATATATTTCCTTAGGTTTCTGTCTGACAAGATAATACAGAATATTGCGTGAATCCTATGCACACTAGGCACTGATTGACCAGAGCATGCTGTTCATGTCTTAGTAGTAAATAAGTTAAGTAAAAGGCAGAGGAAATGTCATGGCGAGTAGAAATGATTGTATTCATCTGCCTGATACCAGTGCAATTCCTTCTCACAGCTGTGGCGATAAAAGTGACACAGGCTGCCAGATGGATGTGCCCCGAGGTGTGTTGCAGGACAGAGTTGCTTATTAACCAGCTCTGACATACTGTATGAAGTGCTCTTTACTGTTACAGAGGATTTGCAGTGTGGAGAGGCTAAATGTTTGTGAGTCACTTAGGTTCAGGGAAGTAATAATTGCAGCATTGCCAGGCCCAGTAACAAAGGATCTGATGTTAGTAAATTATAGAACAGACGCAAACGGATCAGTCATTTACAGGAAAATGGATTATATTCCACAAAGAGACTAAAGAAAGAAATATCTTCAGGCAATCATTAGGAAAAATAAGTCTTCATGTGCAAACTCCGATCATTCACTTGCTTTGTCTAATCAGCACTTCTAGAGCTTGATCTGTAAGTTAAATCTTGATCTCAAGAGTGCTTTCCACAGGCTGCTTGACCAGCAGGGTATTAGACCTAAGAACTGGCAAGGTTACAATGCATGGACAGGCTATATATAAGCAGTCTACACTGTGATGAGCTGCACCTGATAATAAAAGGAACAGTAAGAGCAAAAATGAAAGTGTTTTAAAGTAATGAAAATATCATGTACTGTTGCCCTGCACTGTAAAACTGACGTGTTTGCTTCAGAAACACTACTATAGTTCATATAAACAAGTGGCTGTAATGGTAGAAATTGAAGAAAGGCTATATGGCACAGGTTAAATAGTGGATAACAGATAACACCTTTATGTTCCACAGAATTTATCTGCTTTCTACTGAGCATTTGTAACATAGTAACATAGTAAGTAAGGTTGAAAAAAGACACACGTCCATCAAGTTCAACCTTTTAGTTATTTTTTTAATCTGCCAGCTAGTTGATCCAGAGGAAGGCAAAAAAAAACATCTGAAGCCTCTCCAATTTGCCTCAGAGGGGGAAAAATTCCTTCCTGACTCCACAATGGACTAGTCCCTGGATCAACTTGTACTATGAGCTATCTCCCATAACCCTGTATTCCCTGACTTGCTAATAAGCCATCCAATCCCTTCTTAAAGCTATCTAATGTATCAGCCTGTACAACTGATTCAGGGAGAGAATTCCACATCTTCACAGCTCTCACTGTAAAAAACCCCTTCCGAATATTTAGGTGGAACCTCTTTTCTTCATTTACTCCTTTGAATGGCTGTCCCATTGCTACACAGCAGCTGATTTATATATACAATAGTAGTGTTTCTGAAACAATTGTTGTACCAGTGCAGGGCAACACTGCATTATATTTTATTACTTTAAAACACTTTTATTTATTGATGTTACTGTTCCTTTAACACTAAGCAGCTGGAGGGTATTACCAGAACTTAGAACACAGGCTGGAAAAGATTGACTTCAGTACAGGGGAAAGCCTCGCCCTGTTGTTTGCCTGTATAGTGTAGAGGTAAGGGAAGAAGCCAGTAATGTACCAAACAAACCCAGAAGAGAGATACTCTTCTTAAGGTCAGGGATTTGATATTCAAATAAAAACAAGGCAAGATTACTGATGGGTACGAAAACAGATTTAGCTGTACTATGGTGAACTGTATCGATCTTCATATATACAATCGTTGTGTTATGCAGAATAATAGCAGTTTGTGCAATGCCTATTTTTTCGCAAATGGTTGTATTTCCCATGTTTTTTTCTGAATGCTAAAAAAATATTTCTGTGCCTGCCTTTCTGGGTTTTTTTTTTTTGCGAATTCACATTGCGCAAAAATATTCGCAAATGAGATGGGCATTTGCATGAGTGCAGGCACTGTTCGATGAAATTGTGCATAAAAAAATAGTTGACAGTAATTAAATTTGCAGCTTTTGAAAACTATTCGGCGAAATTTTTCTCCCACTAAAGTCATGGTGTAACGCAAACAGTGCTCACAGGTAACTTTAGACCTTCTTCGATCTTCCAGGAGCTGATCATTGGCTAAGTCTTTGCCATTTGGGCTATTCTTCTATCAATAATGGTAGTTTTGCATTTTCTTCCACCTTGGGAGGAGTCATTGGCTGATTGGATGCCACCAGGTCTTATTAAGAGAGGAGCAAAGCTACAGGTTCTAGACAAGCAAAGGGGCACAATCATCTCACCAAGGATACTGGATAGAAGAACATAACTTGGAAGGCAGGCCAGACAACACAGCGTTGAACAGGCAGGCCGGGCCAGCACAAGCAGATTTAGAATAATCAGACAGGTTGGAATCAGGATTGGAGAGTGTAGAGTATCAAAGAGGCAAAGGTCAGCT
Organism: Xenopus laevis; assembly: GCF_017654675.1. NCBI lineage: Eukaryota > Metazoa > Chordata > Amphibia > Anura > Pipidae > Xenopus > Xenopus laevis. The sequence continues at coordinate 88,661,128 of NC_054382.1, read as the reverse complement.
AGGAGAGGTCAGAATAACAGGCAGGCAATGGTCAGATACAGAGTTCAGAATAGTCAGGCAAGGCAAGGGTCAATAACCAGAAGATCAAGCAGGATACAAGTAGATTAAGCACCAGGAACTAATAAATAGAAACTAACAACGGGCAATGAATTTTCATTCAAAGCCCCTTTAAATACTTTGGATTATGCCATCACGCTGGCACGTAAAATCCAGAATGGCGCGCCATGTGCACCATAGGGACACCGGCACATAGGAGAAAGGACGCACACTGCGGGCGTCCCCTCCAGCCACTAGACCACCAGGGAGAGCCACTGGACCACCAGGGTAAACTATATTCGTTACAGCAGCCTATCATTTTCTGTACTTCTTTATAGATTTTTTCACAGAATGAATGACTTCACTAATTGAACTCCACACTGCTACTATGCCATGCAGAAATGTAATTTCTACCAAGAACAGTGATCAGGTTAGTGATGTCAGACTGCTATTAAACGCTATCTAAACACAACTGTATGAAAAACATGAAAGCTTGCATCTGTTATATACTTTCTGCAGTAAATTACACATCTAGTGTCTTGGCAATATGAAATTCTATTAAATCCCATTACAGGTATGCTACAGTAGGCTTGACTGCTCATGTACTATCATAGATAACAGTTGCCCAGGCACAGTTGCTGACAGCCACATTGGTTTTGCTTTCATTTTCATAGTTCAGAACTAATTGCTAATTGATTGCTACTGCCAACTGCATTTGTGCAATTTAGCATCATTGTTTGTAAATCAGCTCCTTGTTATCTCTGTTTACCATGATATGGCAGTACATGATCATGCTAGCAGCAATTAAAGTCATTTTCAGCTCTTAGTCAGTTAAATCCGTAAACATTTGTGGCAAATTTTTCAGTCCCTTATATACTGTTTTCCCCCTCCTAAAAATTAAGTTTCAAATGCCCTAGATTGAAAAACCCCCCTTTAAAAATATTTAATATTTTTGCCATCATAAAGAATACAAATTTTATATCAACATGTATTTTTTAAAAAAAGAAAACAAAGTAATACTAATAATGTTGTGCCACATCCTCTGGAAGCTAATGCATGAAGAAAAGAGAGTATTATAGGCTAGGAAAATTGCAGTTTGTAAAATTCCAGAACAAAACAATAATTAGCAAATTCACTCAGACAAGTGAAATGAAATTGTAAGAGAAGAAATAGGAAGCAAAGTCATTCACTGAATGCAGATTTCGGAAATCCTTATTTTGTCAGTTGTGTGTTGTAACTGATTCAGTTTTCTATTTGCAATAGCTATTCAGAAAAATAATAACTGATTACTAATTACTGTTTTCCCTCATATAATATAAAACAATCTCTTCTACTGTAAATGTTATGAAAGCAAACAATGGAAACCCTAAATTATTATCTAGTGCCATATGAAGCAATATAAAATCCCCGAGCAGCAGTAGTCTCATATGGAGTAGGGCATAAAAGGCAGAAGTGGGTCTTGCCAGATTCATCATATTAGAAGTACTGATGCTGTGCTGCCTGGCTCCTGCAAATGAGCTTCAATTAATTACTGCTGCATCTGGCATGCAAATGAACCATCTCTAGATCCTAATGTTATATAAATTCAAGAGTTACAAAATCAAGTATGAATTGCACTTTGTGTTTGAAGCATTGCATTTCTGATACATAAACTGCTGCACTGATGGTGATGTCTGGAGGGGGATAGGTTACATAAATGGAGGCATTCCATTGTTGGGAGAACTGCCCCTCTTGCTCGTACACTTTGCATCAAAGCCACCTCTCACACGTGCAACAAGCAACTAGTCTGAATTAAGCAGATAGTAGATATAGAGCTTCCTCACTATGCAAGGGTAGTACACCCAATATATTAAAGGGGAAGTTCACCTATAAAGGCCAACATCAATCAAAAACATTTTTTTTTGCATAATGAAAGAAGGATTCTTTGTGCCAAAGTGATACCAATAAGAACAATTACATTTACAAATCACTTTTAAACCAATAAAATAAACTAACTGATATTAGAAAGTTGCTTAAAGGAGAAGAAGTTACGTAAGCTTTATCATAGAGGTGTATATAAATACACCGGTATACCTCAAAGAGTCCTCTGTCAAAAGAAACACAGCATTTATTTCCTTCTATTGTGTACACATGGGCTTCTGTATCAGACTTCCTTCTTTCAGCTTAGCCCTCCAGGGCACGGGCTTGAGCATGCTCAGTTTGCTCCTCTCCCTGTCTCCCCCTCCCTTCTCCCACTTCCCTCCTCGCCTTCCTGCTATAATCTGAACCCAGAGCTATGTATGATGAGGGAGAGACTCAGGCAGGAAGTGATGTCACACCAAGCTAAAATGGCAGAGAGCCTCTTGAGCTGTTTACTCAGGTATGGTAAAGCACTCTGCAGGATAAGTATGTTGTGCCTAATATATTGGCAATAAACTGCCTGGTTAGTTTTCCTTCTCCTTTAAAATTACATTTTCTTTCATTAGGCAATAACAAATTTGGGGTAGAATTCCTCTTTAATAATATTTGCTATAAATGGACCTTTTTTTAACAACTTTTCCCTTGGCCTTCATTTATAGTTTTTTTTTAATTGATAGCATTCCTTATCTGCTAAATCAAGCAATTAAAAATACTATGTGGTTGTCTAGCTGGATTACCCTAGCAACCAAAAACCCTATTGACTGTGTAGACTATTCAGTCCTTCTAATTTTTCTTTTAGACTTTCAAAATGCTGCCTAGATGTTAGAGAGAATAAGCCCTAGTACCCGCTAAAATTCAAGCCTGTGTCCATGAATACATCTTCATATTCGAAACATCCTACATCTGTCTATACCAGATGGTTGCAGATTGGACATCATATTTCCTTGAATAGTTCTACTTGCTGTGCTCTGATGTTTCTCCCTAATCCAAAAGTACAGATGCAACAGCAAATGGAATTAATTTATGAGTGGACGAAAGGGTAATACCTTAATTTCGTTTGTTGTATTACTTGGTGCATAAAAACATAGATTTTGAATTTGGCACACTAAAAACAAACATCTTGTTACTCTGTGCTGTTAGTAAACCAATTTTGCCTCCCAGTCTAAATAACAAAACCACATCAAACCAAAAAATATCTATGAAGTGAGATTTATAATCTTTGTACCGACTGAATCCCAATCAAATATTTATATCAACCTGCATATGAATAGAATTGCAATGTTTATTAACAGCCAAGCCAATAAATCACAATGTATATTAAAAACACTTAAAAAAACAGATGGTGCTGCTATGTGAGAAAAGGGGCCCCTCCTATATTGGTTCTATCTATCTATTGTTTTATATATATATATATATATATATATATATATATATATATATATATATATATATATATATATATATATATATATATATTTGTATATGTTGATATGCACAAGTATTTTTCTAATTAATGTATATAGAGTGATAGAAACAATATAGGAGGGGCCCCTTCTCTCACTTAGCAGCACCGTCTGGTTATAAAAATGCTTTTAATATACATTGTGATTCATTGGCATGGTTGTTTATAAACATTGCCATTTTATTCATATGCAGGTTGATGTAAATATTTGATTGGGATTTAGCCGGTACAAAGAGTATAAATCCCACTTTATACGGTAGATGCTTTGGTGTGCCATTGTGCTTGTGGAGATACCTTTTTGGTAAACTCCGGCTTAGGTATTATCGAATCATTGTGGAGCAAACAGTATTCTCGTCACTATCGGCGCTGATCCAGGACACGGCACACAGACAACGGCATCAATGCAAAAAGGTTGGCTTTATTTGAACACACACATGCGGTTGTGGATTACAGCGGTGGATACACAAGGCTGTCTGACTTACGCGTTTCTTGCCGGATCACCCGGCACTTCCTCAGAGTCAGTATAGATCACATGACTCGAGACTTAAATAGCTAAAGTGATTAACATCCGTGTTAAAAATACAGGTGCAATTAAATTATCAGTGTATAGAAATTCGTTATTATAAACAGTGCACATTACTTTTGTATATTTATATAATATCTCTAAACAAACAATTAAATTATTATCATATTATTAAAACAAATGAAATTAATAAATGGTGACCAAAAACCAAGTGATATGAATTAATTAGTAAAAATAAAAATGAATATAATAGAATTATCCGTGTTTCTCAATCTCCTTGTTCAGATCAATGATATTGTAATAAACTGTGTGTTTAAACATTTAAAAACACTGAATGCACTTCGGCATGATTATAAAAACATATACACATGACTATAAAAAATAATTATGTTTCCTATGAGGACTAATTTTGTTACTATATTGAATAGAGTTACATTTTTCGTTAATATTAGTGTATCAATTTAATCTAATTGCTGTCAGTCATATTGAGCAATAGGAAACAATTGTAACTTCTTAGCTATTTATTTAGTATCTAAAGTCATTTGTAGAGCAGGAAAATATTTTATTTATTTAAATGAAATGTCTTTATATCTTTTATTTATTTTTTATTCTGCTGTGATATCTTTGTTAATTGGTAACTGTACATGTCCATATATATATGTATACATGCACATATCCACATACACATCTATATATCTCAGCAAATAGTAAATAGTAAGCTAGAATTGTGAATCTAATATATATCATATTGTGTATCATTCAGTCCATTTCCAATATTTATGTATGTTTTTAATCTGTCACACTATTACAATAAATTGAACCAATGATATTGCAATATGATAGAAAATATAATGAAAAATATAGAGAATTGTTTTTAAAAAAAAAAAAAAAAAAAAAAAAATTAATTAATGTTTTATTATTTCATTTGGATTAATCAAAATATCTGGGGAATATGGTGTTGTTCACAATGGGATAATAATATGTGAAAGAAACCCATTACACACCGATTCCTTCTAAAGAGTAATCTGTATATAAGAGTTAAGCAAACAACACTATCTCACTGTCTTATGAAATATTTAATGTCTCCTTCTTTGTTAAGTCCTTTCGGTTTCACAGTGTTCAGGGTCAGTACCCAATGGAATTCTCTCTTAGAGAGTTTTTCCTCTAAATCTCCTTTCCTTTTACCTAGTTTAATGCACTCAATTGCTTGAAAGGTTATGTATTGCTCATTTGCCTGATGTTTTTCTATTACATGCTCAGCTATTGCTGATGAAATATCCCTTCTATTTATGCAGGCCAGATGTTCTAATATACGATCTTTCAATCTCCTAGTAGTTTTACCTACATATTGTTGTCCACACTTACACGTGGCCAGATATATGACATTCATAGTTTTGCAATTTACATACATCTTATTTTTGTAATATTTTTTTGTATTGGTACTCTGAAATTGATCAGATTTGTTAATAAAGCGGCAACACTTACATATGTTCGCTCCACACCTGTAGGTGCCCACTACTTTCATCCAATTACTGTTATCTACCTTGTTAATATCTGGTAGCATACTAGGTGCCACTTTGTCCCTAAGATTAGGGCTACGTCGATATACTATCTGTGGTCTTTTAAGGTCCAGATTGGATAGTATAGGGTCTCCTTCAAGTATGGACCAATGTTTGTAAATTATTTTCTGTATTTGTTTTGCCTCTGTACTAAATGTTGTTATAAATCTTACCCTTGGGTTTTTTTGTTCATTTCTGCTATTTTTTGATGTTTTTAACAAATCTGTTCTATTTTTTGTTATTGCATTTTCATAGGCTTTTTTTACACAGTCTGTTTCATAGCCCCTTGATATAAGTCTGTCCCAGAGTTCCATTGATCTCTGGTGAAAGGTGTCCCAAGTGGTACAGTTCCTTCTTAATCGGATGAACTGACCAGTCGGTACACCTCTCAGCAGTGGTTCTGGATGGCTGCTCTGTCTGTGTAATAATGAATTCCTACTTATAGTTTTCCTATAAACATCAGTAAGAATGTATGACTCGTTAGTAGTAAATTGTATATCAAGAAAATCCATCGTTAGTTGATCACTCTTATAGGTAAACTGTATGTTATTATTATTATTATTGCAATAATCTACAAAACTTATTAGTTGTTGTTCATCTCCATCCCAAATGATGATCAAATCATCGATATAACGATAATATCTTTTAATATGTTTTATGTAGGGATTATTCTCAGCATATATATGATATGTCTCAAACCACCCCATAAAGAGGTTGGCATAGGATGGGGCAAATTTTGCCCCCATCGCTGTGCCACGTCTCTGTAAATAGTACTGCCCATCGAACATGAAATAATTATGTTTTAGTAGATAATCTACTGCATCAAGTATATATTGGTTTTGTTGTCGGTTGTACAATTTTGCTTCATTTAACCAAAAATATAAAGCATGTAAGCCATCTTGATGTAATATGGAAGAATATAGTGCTGAGACGTCCATTGTGACCCAGGTGTATCCCTCATTCCATTCCATGTCAGTTAATTTGCTGATTGCATCCCCACTATCTCTCAAATATGAGGGCAATGTGAGTACTATTGGTTGTATCAATTTATCAACGTATTCACTTAATTTTTCATTTAGGGATCCAATCCCTGCAATTATGGGACTATTTTTCATACCTTTCCTAAGGTACATAAAGATCAATATAGACCTAAAGGACGTCCCATAATTGCAGGGATTGGATCCCTAAATGAAAAATTAAGTGAATACGTTGATAAATTGATACAACCAATAGTACTCACATTGCCCTCATATTTGAGAGATAGTGGGGATGCAATCAGCAAATTAACTGACATGGAATGGAATGAGGGATACACCTGGGTCACAATGGACGTCTCAGCACTATATTCTTCCATATTACATCAAGATGGCTTACATGCTTTATATTTTTGGTTAAATGAAGCAAAATTGTACAACCGACAACAAAACCAATATATACTTGATGCAGTAGATTATCTACTAAAACATAATTATTTCATGTTCGATGGGCAGTACTATTTACAGAGACGTGGCACAGCGATGGGGGCAAAATTTGCCCCATCCTATGCCAACCTCTTTATGGGGTGGTTTGAGACATATCATATATATGCTGAGAATAATCCCTACATAAAACATATTAAAAGATATTATCGTTATATCGATGATTTGATCATCATTTGGGATGGAGATGAACAACAACTAATAAGTTTTGTAGATTATTGCAATAATAATAATAATAACATACAGTTTACCTATAAGAGTGATCAACTAACGATGGATTTTCTTGATATACAATTTACTACTAACGAGTCATACATTCTTACTGATGTTTATAGGAAAACTATAAGTAGGAATTCATTATTACACAGACAGAGCAGCCATCCAGAACCACTGCTGAGAGGTGTACCGACTGGTCAGTTCATCCGATTAAGAAGGAACTGTACCACTTGGGACACCTTTCACCAGAGATCAATGGAACTCTGGGACAGACTTATATCAAGGGGCTATGAAACAGACTGTGTAAAAAAAGCCTATGAAAATGCAATAACAAAAAATAGAACAGATTTGTTAAAAACATCAAAAAATAGCAGAAATGAACAAAAAAACCCAAGGGTAAGATTTATAACAACATTTAGTACAGAGGCAAAACAAATACAGAAAATAATTTACAAACATTGGTCCATACTTGAAGGAGACCCTATACTATCCAATCTGGACCTTAAAAGACCACAGATAGTATATCGACGTAGCCCTAATCTTAGGGACAAAGTGGCACCTAGTATGCTACCAGATATTAACAAGGTAGATAACAGTAATTGGATGAAAGTAGTGGGCACCTACAGGTGTGGAGCGAACATATGTAAGTGTTGCCGCTTTATTAACAAATCTGATCAATTTCAGAGTACCAATACAAAAAAATATTACAAAAATAAGATGTATGTAAATTGCAAAACTATGAATGTCATATATCTGGCCACGTGTAAGTGTGGACAACAATATGTAGGTAAAACTACTAGGAGATTGAAAGATCGTATATTAGAACATCTGGCCTGCATAAATAGAAGGGATATTTCATCAGCAATAGCTGAGCATGTAATAGAAAAACATCAGGCAAATGAGCAATACATAACCTTTCAAGCAATTGAGTGCATTAAACTAGGTAAAAGGAAAGGAGATTTAGAGGAAAAACTCTCTAAGAGAGAATTCCATTGGGTACTGACCCTGAACACTGTGAAACCGAAAGGACTTAACAAAGAAGGAGACATTAAATATTTCATAAGACAGTGAGATAGTGTTGTTTGCTTAACTCTTATATACAGATTACTCTTTAGAAGGAATCGGTGTGTAATGGGTTTCTTTCACATATTATTATCCCATTGTGAACAACACCATATTCCCCAGATATTTTGATTAATCCAAATGAAATAATAAAACATTAATTAATTTTTTTTTTTTTTTTTTTTAAAAACAATTCTCTATATTTTTCATTATATTTTCTATCATATTGCAATATCATTGGTTCAATTTATTGTAATAGTGTGACAGATTAAAAACATACATAAATATTGGAAATGGACTGAATGATACACAATATGATATATATTAGATTCACAATTCTAGCTTACTATTTACTATTTGCTGAGATATATAGATGTGTATGTGGATATGTGCATGTATACATATATATATGGACATGTACAGTTACCAATTAACAAAGATATCACAGCAGAATAAAAAATAAATAAAAGATATAAAGACATTTCATTTAAATAAATAAAATATTTTCCTGCTCTACAAATGACTTTAGATACTAAATAAATAGCTAAGAAGTTACAATTGTTTCCTATTGCTCAATATGACTGACAGCAATTAGATTAAATTGATACACTAATATTAACGAAAAATGTAACTCTATTCAATATAGTAACAAAATTAGTCCTCATAGGAAACATAATTATTTTTTATAGTCATGTGTATATGTTTTTATAATCATGCCGAAGTGCATTCAGTGTTTTTAAATGTTTAAACACACAGTTTATTACAATATCATTGATCTGAACAAGGAGATTGAGAAACACGGATAATTCTATTATATTCATTTTTATTTTTACTAATTAATTCATATCACTTGGTTTTTGGTCACCATTTATTAATTTCATTTGTTTTAATAATATGATAATAATTTAATTGTTTGTTTAGAGATATTATATAAATATACAAAAGTAATGTGCACTGTTTATAATAACGAATTTCTATACACTGATAATTTAATTGCACCTGTATTTTTAACACGGATGTTAATCACTTTAGCTATTTAAGTCTCGAGTCATGTGATCTATACTGACTCTGAGGAAGTGCCGGGTGATCCGGCAAGAAACGCGTAAGTCAGACAGCCTTGTGTATCCACCGCTGTAATCCACAACCGCATGTGTGTGTTCAAATAAAGCCAACCTTTTTGCATTGATGCCGTTGTCTGTGTGCCGTGTCCTGGATCAGCGCCGATAGTGACGAGAATACTGTTTGCTCCACACTGAATACCGGCAGGAAGTGGCCGGCGTCTCGCATGGGCTGCGACCGGGAAAACACAGCGCTACTGGGTGAGCTCCGATGCGGATCGCATCATTTTTTGTATTATCGAATCATTGCCCAATTTAACAATAAATAAATAACAAAACTGTTTGTTTTTGCCTCTCTGCCAATTCGCTTTAATTTTTTTTTCCAGGCTGTCACTTGTTATACTTGACCATTATATTCATCGAAATTTTGCTCTGCTAGACAACCAATTGCAGTTCATTTTGTCAAAATAAAAAATAATAAAATTTCCCATTCAAAAGTGTAAATATCACCAATGTGGCAGAAAAGAACTTGCTAGTGAGCACCCAAAGTTAAAATTTGAAACACAAGGTGAGAAAATGATTATCCAGAATTCTTGGCACCTGGGGTTTTCTAGATAAGGGTTTTACCATACTAATGATCTCCATAGCTAAAATCTGCTGAAAACTGTTAAATATTAACTATATCCAGTAGAATAGTTTTGTCACTAAAATGGATTTGTGTGAATTAGTTACGATTATTATTATTACAGGCAACAGTATGCTGCAGCCATGACCATGGCAAATACCCATATCAGGTTATGACACAAACATACTGTATAACCAGAGATTGTTAGCTGTATGGATATGACTCAGAGATAATTCCAGCAGCACTGCATAAACCTAATAGTTCAAATAGTTCAAAAACCCGAGGGAAATTGGCACTGGTATATTCAGGCAACAGAAAAACAAAAAATACTGATTTCAATCCCTTTAGGTGCAGGAAAAAGCAAAAAAAGTCCCATTTACAGTGGTAAAGCAGGCTTTCTTTGAATGGAAAACTACAGTATGTCTAAAATAATATATATCGGTAAATCTATGTTATAATAGTATCACATACAATAATGCAATAATGATCTAATACAGCAGTTGCCAAGCAAATTTTCCTAAGGCCACAACCAACCTTTGGTGGCCACATAGTAAATAGCTAGGGGCTGATGCAACAGTGACAGCAAAGCTCTGGTGGCCGTATATATATATATATATATATATATACTGTGTATATATATATTTTTTTTTTCAGACCAGCACATCCTAGATAGAAAAAATATATAACATTTATTGCTAATACATTGTACAAAAACATTTACATTTCAATCTTCTCAGGAACCTTTCTCCACGATAATACAATGTCATTCCAAAAAACCTTAAATACTCTTAACCTTACAAATCAAATAGATCAGTGTCCCATTCTCAATTAAGTGATTAACCAATTAAAATACTCCATACTTTTAACACAATTTGGCCTTTTGTGATGTGCTAGGCCATGTATAACATATTAATAAACAATATAAATATTAACAATATAGTGCATATTTTTCTTATGAATACTCTCAAAATGTTCCAGTGTATATAAATAAATAAAAACATATCCCCATTTAAATAGTGTAACAATAATGCAACAACAAATATTATAACAATAAATAAAAAAAGAAAAGAAAACAATTTTGTAACCATTCCACAATGTAAAAATACAAAGAGATACAATATAACCTTTCTCACTGCAAAAAGACCTCAAAAGCCTATACAAAATGCTCTAATCTCTCTAAACCATAATCTATATATATATATACTTATAGAGCAACAAAAACCGCACACAAAGGACTTGTATAAGTGAAAAAAGACAGATATCTTTTTTCACTTATACAAGTCCTTTGTGTGCGGTTTTTGTTGCTCTATAAATTTTTCAAGTTAACCTGCACCTAGGCAATTACCTTAATGATTTGAGTGCTCCAGCTACATGCATATATATATACTTATGTATGTCAAAAAACAGTAAAAATTCTATTGCCCATTTAAACCGTTTGGGGGCCACAAAGTTTAGTGCAATCCTTTTCAGGGGCATTTTTTCCACATCGCCTCCCCTTCCCTTTCCCCTTGTTCTAACAATTGTTCAATTGACTGAGCACCCCTGTGTGGACTATTATATATATGTGTGTGTGTGTGTGTGTGATGGTTAATAAATTATCTATATTGAGAGATATAGTATAGTTTAGATTTACAAGTGCCAAATAATGGGGAGCTTCAACCCAAATCAAATAGACTTTATAGGAAGTCTATAAGATGTACCTTCTCCTAACAATAAATACAGATGAGGGTAGATTCCCTCACTTGCACAATAATACACAGTCACACAGGGAAGTGAAATCACACTGAAGCAAAGCCAATTTCTAACACAGACTCTCACACACACACTGCATCATGTAACCACACCACAGGGTCAGAATTGAGGGTAGGCAGAAGAGGCACGTGCCTAATGCCTAATGGTGAAGGGGCACAGGCAGGTACCTCTCTCTCTTGGCTACTCCTATGCCCTCGTTCTCCCACTGCACGCTAATAACTGGTGGTTGTCCCCTTATACTTTGTCTTCACTTGTACACACATTTGTGCCCCCCCACCACTGCACTGTCACCACACATGTGTTTGTTTGAAGGTACCCAGTCAGTTAAGCATGGCACCAGGCTGTGGCTCAGTTTCTGGATGAAAAGAAACAAAGTAAGAAATATTAGGCTGCAGCTGCCAGAGTGACCTGTAATATAATAGTCAGTTACTTAGGAACTTAATACCATTGATGGTGGAGTTCTTGCTCTTATCCTGTTTAAAGGGGGGACAAATATCCCTCTTGCCCCACCATAGATACATATGATTTTCTTTACAGTGGTGAATTGCTATCATTGTTTCTTATTAGCACTGAGCAGAGCAATTTCAGACAACAACATTCCTGACAGCCAACACTGTGTTACAGTTAATCTATGGATTGTTAGCTTGAAAGGGCTGTTTACAATTAAAGAACCTTTCTGTGGTCATGTTCTCTGCTGAGGTCAAACTGTGGATCAGTCTGATTTAAGATCACAGGCTTAATGGTTCAGTGATCATTACAAAGTTCTGCCTTTCCGTTTGCCAATTTGTTCTCCTACTAGGTCATTGTAATTGTCATTTTGTCATTACATTTCAAAATCAGTGAGTTATTCTCCTTGTTTTTCCTTGTTTATAGCAGAGGCTAAAGCAGAGATTGAATGTAAACAAATCAAACGCAAGGTTGGAAATAAAATATTATTTAGTATTTCTTACACATAAATAACAAAAAAAACAATGTTTTTAAGCCAGTCTGTAAAACGATTTAAAAATATTCTTTTAGTTCTTACATGACCAAGTAGAGTATAGTTCTTTCCTGGTGATAGTTTCTAAAATATCTATCTATCTATCTATCTATCAAAATTGGAAAAATGCTGTTGCACACAGGGACTGTGAACAGGGGAAATCTTTATTTAGTGATCAACGTTTCGGCTCTCACTGGAGCATTTGTTAAGATGGGCCTGTAACACTAATGCAGTATGTGCAGAAGACTTTATCAATATATATATATATATATATATATATATATATATATATATATATATATATATATATATATATATATATATATATATATATATATATATATATTTAGTCGAAGCTAAAGTTCCTACAATGGTAAACAGTATTGAGACATGGCTAGAATGCTGAATGGTGGAAATTGCAGTGCAATATGCACGTAACAGTGAGTACAGATGGATACTGTATATAAGAAGTAATATAATAAAATAAGTAAATCACTCCCCTTTACAATCAGTTTGGCCCAGCTACCTTATAAACACATAAAAACAGCACTGTAGCAATATAATATGTTACAAATGGCCACTAGATGTCTCACTGTTTTGACTTGTGCAAGAGTTAGCTGAAAGAGACTTGTTGGTAGTTACAGACCTTGTGTGCAGCAGTTAGTGGCTGCTGTTGGGATCAGCTAATTAAGTCTGTGCTACTAGATTCTGAGCATGTACCTCCTTAATGATTGTCTCCCTTCTTAACATGGTGGCAGAGATGAGAATTCCACCCTGAGAGACAAAATCCAGGCATTTTATAAATACCGTGATGCAAAAAAGATTGAAACTTTGGAAAGATATACATTCTTTTTACTGAATCAGGAGTCTGGGGGAAAATAGACACATATGCCACAGCACCCAAAACTACTAGCTTCCACATGTGAATTTAGGGATATAAGAGACAGAATAATACATAGAATCAGAGACTCACATCTGAGAGAGAGACTGCTTAGGGAAGAGAATTTGGGCCTGGAAAACATATCCAGATCCACAGAGCCTTTGCATGGTGCAGCAGCAGAGAGTGTAAATGTAGTTACTCCACCAATACCTAATGATTCAAATCAAATTTTTGCCACTTGTCTTAATAAGCCACTTAGGTTTCAGCTGGACTGTGGGACAAGCCGCAATGTTATTCCCTTCCATTTGCTTAACAAAGAAGTTAAACTAGAACACACTGACCAAGTACTTATGATTTATAACAAAAGTTTTGGAAAACTATGGGTAAATGCAGACTAAACCTTTGCAACCCATGTAAAAAAAGTTACAGGCAGGACTTTACAGTTGTAAAAAGTGGTCATCATTCCACTACTGGTTGTAAAAGCTGTCCAGGCTATAGACTTAATAAAAGGGCAGTTTCACAATATAATACGTTTAAAGGGCTCTGCAAGACTCCAAATGTCTCCATTGTCGAGAATTTAGACTATGATTTAGATTTACAGATAATACAAACATGCTATGCAGAGGATGGGTGCCTAGAAGGCAAATATAAACTGGAGGTTAATACTGCCATAGAACCACCCAGGCTACCCAAAATGAGAGTGCCTGTAGCTTTGATGCAACTACTAAAAGAGGAATTTCAGGATTTACACATTACAGAACCAGTTCAGAAGAGCACTGAATGAATACGTAGCTTGGTCATTGTAAAGAAAACTAAGGATATGTATAGATCCTAAACCACTTAACAAAGCCCTGAAAAGGAATCATTGCCCAATGCCTCCAACTGAAGATATTCTGCCAGATTTATCAAAAGCCTGGATGTGATGTTAAAAATGGATTCTGGCAGGTGGAACAAGATATGAAATCAATTTAATTATAGGCTTGTCCTTTACCCCACTCTTGTTGTGCCCAGTTACACCAACATCTTCATGGACACTCTAGAAAGGAAAATGATACTACAGAATCCACTGTTTAATCAGTTTATACACTGCTACTTTAGATATGTTGATGATATATTTATCATCTAGAAATCAGATGAATCTAAACTTTTGAGGTTTATAGAGTACATTAATTCCCAACATAACTGTAACATTTACGTGGAGTATGACACATTTGCTATACATTATTTGGATGTACAGGTCCTTAACTCAAATGGGCACATTGCCACAGACTTGCTCATGAAACCCAGAGAGGAATAATACTCTTAGACCAGACAGTTACCATGTTCCAACTACCATCAGAGGCATCCCTAAAGGTCAATATTTGAGGGTCACACAATAGCCTCAAGTGATGAGAGATACCTTCAAAGTGCCAATAAACTTATAAATAGGTTTGTGGCAAAAAGGATATGATTTGAAATCACTGTGTATTGTATGGGATGAGGTCCTTAAAAAGGATAGAAAATATCTACTTGTGGGTAAATAAACTAGAATGCAAGTAGAACGACTAATCTCTCTCATTAGCGATTATGGTACATTAAATAAAATGGAGAAATAATCCTACAGTAGGGAAGTATTGCAAAGTACTGCCACTGGCTTCCTATAAAAGAGGCGGAAACCTAGCAGATCAACCTGTAAAATTAGATATATGTGAGGTGAATTCTAAAACAAGGTTTCTTGCCCCTCCAAACATGGAATCTTCCCCTGTCTGGGATGTGGAAGTTGTAACTCAAGAATTCAAGAATAGTCAGACAGATCGGGTTGGTGCAGGCAGAGTTCAAAGAATGGTCAGACAGGCTAGGATCAGGCTAGGATCAGGATTGGAGAGCGTAGAATAGTCAGGCAGGCAAGGTCAGGCTTAAAGAGATACAAACATACACAGAACACAATATAGAAAGAGAGAGAGTGGTCTCAAAAGAGACATAATGGAAAGATTACACACTCATATAGGCATAGAATGATGTCTATGCAGGATACATGAATGTGTGCATTGGCCTGAAATGAATGATCAAATTAGAAAGTTTGAAACAATGTGAAATATGTGCATCTTCTGGAGACAAGCAGCCAAAGGAAACACTGACAGACCATGGCCAAAAGTTGATACTGACCTGTTCACTTGGAATGACAAAGAGTTTCTGATAACAGTGGATTACTATTCAAATTTCTGACACCAGATCAAAAACAGTAATCAAAAAGCTAAAAGTCCACTTTTCAAGACATGGCATTCCAGATATACTATTTTCTAATAATGCAACTCAGTTCATGTCAGAGGAGTTCAGACAATTTAGTAAGGAATGGGAATTTGAGCACAATACCTCCTTCCAGGGTACCATCAGAGCAATGGCAAAGCTGAATCTGCTGTGAACATGGTCAAGAAACTAATGCGGAAAGAAAAACGAGCATGTACAGACATCTATCTTATATTACTGAATTTAAGAAATACACCCACACAAGGCTTGGGCAGTAGTCCAGTTCAGAGACTAATGAGCAGACTTACAAAGACTCTCTTACCAATAGCAAAACAACTTCTGAACCAAAAACTTGTGATTAACATCAAATCCAAATTGAAACTGAACCAAAATCTGCAAGAGATCTACCAAACTCTTCAGAAAAATTATAATACTTGGGTTCAACCACTGGATAAATATATGCCGTAGACATCATTGTCCCAGCACTCGGTCTAACCCACACTCTGGAGTTGACAAGCTGCCGAAAATGAAAAAAAAAAACGATATTTGTACACAAAGAGAGAAAATTTGCCACTGCACAGTTTGCCTTTAAAAATAATTATTACAAAAAGGTGTCAGCACCACAGCCAGCCAAAACATGTAAGCTCATGCACCACGTCAAGGCTGCTCACTGCAAGTGGGTCCTACCCTTTTGTGAGCATTAAACGTTTGTAGTGCATTTAAAATAAAGTCCCCCAGCAACCAGCGTGACTGAGTAATAGGACCATTGTGCACTTACCCTTAGCTCAGTAGCTCTAGTGAGAATGCAGGGAGCCCTTAAAGGGATACTGTCATGGGAAAAAAAATGTTTTCAAAATGAATCAGTTAATAGTGCTGCTCCAGCAGAATTCTGCACTGAAATCCATTTCTCAAAACAGCAAACAGATTTTTTTATATTCAATTTTGAAATCTGACATGGGGCTAAACATATTGTCAATTTCCCAGCTGCCCCAAGTCATGTGACTTGTGCTCTGATAAACTTAAATCACTCTTTACTGCTGTACTGCAAGTTAGAGTGATATCACCCCCATCCCTTTTTCCCCCCCAGCAGCCAAACAAAAGAACAATGGGAAGGTAACCAGATAGCAGCTCCCTAACACAAGATAACAGCTGCCTGGTAGATCTAAGAACAGCACTCAATAGTAAAAACCCATGTCCCAATGAGACACATTCAGTTACATTGAGAAGGAACAACAGCAGCCTGCCAGAAAGCATTTCTCTCCTAAAGTGCAGGCACAAGTCACAAGACTGGGGGCAGCTGGGAAATTGACAAAATGTCTAGCCCCATGTCAGATTTCAAAATTAAATATAAAAAAATCTGTTTGCTCTTTTGAGAATTGGATTTCAGTGCAGAATTCTGCTGGAGTACTATTAACTGATGAGTTTTGAAAAAAAACATGTTTTCCGATGACAGGATCCCTTTAAGCCCCAGCCAGCCAATCTACACCTGTGAATAATTCCCTTATCCACTATCTATTAGCATTTTAAGTTTGTAGTGCATTTAAAAGCAAGTCCCCCAGTAAACAATGTTACTGAGTAATAAGACCATGGTGCACTTCCCCTTAACTCTGGGGATATAGTGAAAAAGCACTACAAACTTAAAATGCTTATAGATAGTGTAGGAAGGTATTTATTCACAGGTGTATGTTTGTTGGCTGGGGCTTTAAAGCTTCCTGCTTTCCCACTAGAGCTCTTTTGGACTCTGCAAGTCTTCTGTCAGCCCTGACCCCCAGCCTGTTACTTGATATATTTAATAGTGAAAGAAAAAAAAACCTCTATACAAGTATCAGACAGCAAGAAATATCATTCAAAAGGACTTTCATTTTTTATGTCACAATCTGCCAAGTGAACTAGTGCTGAGCATGACTGATAATGTCAAGTCTCAAGTTCACTGTCAAGGTTTCGTTGCCCCTAGACCTATACTGAATTATGATCAGTGTTCCAATATCAACCAGATGATGGTGTGCTGTTGGAAACATTATGTATTTTCAATGAATCACACTGAAAAGAATTCTGAATGTAATTCACATATAACAATCTTCATTCTGTAGATATTTTGGAATGTGCTTAAAATGAGAAGTGTCAGCTCTGTCAAAAAAATACATTTGTTTAATTTGGATTCATTTTTTATATAAGTGCAGGATAGACGGTTTCACTTGCAATGTCATCATTAATACTCCTCTTTGATGACAGATTGGGATCAGTGTGAAGGGTCCCTGTGAAGTACAAGTAAACCTTGAATTTATGATAGAAGATAAACTCAACAGTTGCAGCCATTCTCCCTATTTCTGCAGCGAAAATACAACTGCTGTCAGAGCACCTGATACACTTTCCTTTGAAATCTGTGTGAACTGAAAAATAACCTTTACTAGAGCACTTAAAGGAAGAGTTAATTAAAAGAATTCATTACATTTACAACTGATGTGACAATCAGAGAAATGGCTGATGGGTATGTCATTGAATGCAGAGAGAGAAAGAGAAAGCTGTAGCAATGCTGTTAAAACATCTGAAAATGTTTTTGTTTGTTTGTCAGTAAGACAATAATCATTGCCTGCCTTTTAGCACAACCACCTCTCACAAAAGGCATTGCTATAAACATCACAATCCCCAGTGTTTTGTTGCACTTGATTAGTTAGCGATAAGAAATTACACATTTGTATGTGTAGATATATGAGACATTCAGGTAATGAACTGACAGTGAATTTTTATATGCCAGATTTTAGAACTCAAATCTAAGTGATGTATACACATCTTTTTATGGTGATCAGTTTACTAATTTATGTGTATATGCCTAAAGATTGTGCAGGTCTGTTATGCATATCTTTTACCTTTTTCCACTTAAATGAACAGGTCCGAACTTGGGCCAGACAGAAATGTTCAGGAAATGTTGAATAAAATCTCCTTTTTTGCACAATATACAAACCATTTTCCGGCAATGATGATGGTGCAGCTGTTTTGGGGGAGAAGATGACTAGAGGATTTAAGAAGATATTAAACTAGGCATGGGTGGGAAGATTCACTAAATAAGATGCAGGCTGAGAGTGTTGCTCCTTTAAATAATGGTACAGAATGGTTGTAACAGATACAGAAAAATGCAAATGTGCTAAGTCAATTCTTTTCTTCAGTGCATACAATAGGGGAGTCATAGTTTCCATGCTCAGTTCATAGCTGCACTGCTGGCTCAGCTCAATCTAGACAGTCGCTGACTCAGGATATGACTCAGGATATGATTCATAAAGCTTTAATAAAAATGAATGTAAACAAGGTGCCAGGACCAGTTGGCATACACCCCCGAGTTCTAAGAGAGGTTCTTAGTTCAGTTTTAGACTGGCCCCTATTTCTGATTTTCTGATTCACATTTATCTGGTATGGTACCAATATTTAAAAAGGGATTAAGATCAGCCTGGCAATTATAGGGCAGTAAGTTTGACATCTATGGTGGGAACTTTATTTATAGGTTTGTTAAGGGATAACATTTAAAATTTTGTCCTAGTGAATGGTATTATGAGCAGCATGGTTTTATAGGATAGGTCATGTCAGATGAATTTGATTGCTTTTTATGATGAGGTAAGTAAGACGCTGGATAGCGGGGGAACAGTAGATGTGATTTATTTTGATTTTGCCAAAGTGTTTGATACCGTGCCCCACAAACGACTGCTTTCCAAACTAAGGACTGTTCGGCTTAATAAAGTCGTTTGCACGTGGATAGGAAACTGGCTACAGGACTGAGTTCAGAGGGTGGTTGTTAATGGTACATTCTCTACTTGGAGTAGGGTTCTTAGTGGGGTCCCTCAGAGCTTGGTATTCTGTTTACTTTATTTAACTTGTTCATTAAGGATTTAGGGGAGGGTATTGTAAGTAATGTATCAGTGTTTGCAGATGACACAAAACTATTCAGTCCAATTAATTTCATCAAGTATGCGGCATTCTTGCAACAGGATCTTGACAAACTGGCAATCTGAGCAGCTAAGTGGCAAATGAGATGCAATGTTGATAAATGTAAAGTCATGCACCTGGGATGTACAAATATCCAAGCCACTTATACCCTTAATAGGACTGCAATAGGCAAATCCATAATGGAAAAGGACCTTGGAGTCCTAAACTTGGCTGTAGCAAACAATGCTAGTCAGTGGCATAAAGGGCAAATAAGGTCTTGAGCTGTTTAAAAGGGGCATTGATTCACGGAAGGAAAGGTCATTCTTCCACTGTATAAAGCACTGGAAAGGCTCCATTTAGAATATGCCGTACAGTTTGGTCTCCAGCACTCAAACAGGACATTATTGAATTAGAGAGGGTACAGAGAAGGGCAACTAAGCTGGTAAAAGGTATGGAAAATCTTAGCTATGAGGAAAGACTGGCAAAATTGGGGTTGTTCATGCAGGAGAAGAGGTTGCTTAAGGGGTGATATGATAAATATATATAAATATATAAGGGGATCATATATTAATCTCTCTAATCCTATATTTACCAGTAGGTATTTCCAGCTGACACAAGGTCACCCATTCCGATTAGAAGAAAGGAGGTTCCACCTAAATATTTGGAATGGGTTTTTTACAGTGAGAGCTGTGAAGATGTGAAATGTTCTCTCTGAACCAGTCATACAGGCTGATACATTTGATAGATTTAAGAAGGGGTTGGATGGCTTTTCAGCAAGTGAGGGAATACAGTGTTATGGAAAATAGCTCATAGTTCAAGTTGATCAAGGGACTAATATGATTTCTGCCATTTTTTTCCACTCTGAGGCAAATTGGAGAGGCTTCAAATGGGTTTATTTTTACCTTCCTCTGGATCAACTGGCAGTTAGGCAGGTTAAAATAGAGTTAAAAGGTTGAACTTGATGGTCGTGTGTCTTTTTTCAACCTAACTTACTATGCTACTAAGTTACTTTGGAAAAGTTTGTCAAATAATTATAGGCTTTTGGTTGTATTCTACACTTTAGAATGCTTATTCTCCATCTCAGATGCCTTTATTAAACAACATTTCAACAGAAGAAATTACTATTCCCAAAATTTGGCATCAATATAATAATCTAAAAAGAGATAAAGTATTAAAAAGTACTTTGAAAAAATGATATGACTTTGTAATGGAACGGAGATGTATACATGTCAGAGACTTAGAAGACATCTATAAGTAGTATCGTGAGTATGCCTAGATCATAGTTAATATACATTTCTTTTAAAATTCATTCTTTTTATTCATTATATTATGCAAATACAATACATTATCATGACTTTAAACCATGTGCCATTGAACTGAGCATTATTCTTTGAAAATCTTTATGATTGGATTTGAAAATGTATAGTCCTTGGCAATAACAGCAATTAAAGTATAAGGGAGAAAACTTTTTTTTTTGAGTTATGGGTATTTTATGTAAAATTGGCTTTAGCTTTATTTCACATGCTAAGACAGAAAATGACTGTGAACTAGCAGAGGGTTTTGTACAAACAATAGGGCTAATGAACATTTTTTTAAAAAATTGAAAATGCATTTAGTAACTGCATGGAAATATCACAGCCGAGGCAAACAAAAATCCCAAATTAGAGTTTTCAGAAATAACAAAAGGCCAGATGGAAGATGATTTGAAGTGAAGAATTTATTCAGATTAGCAAGCCATACATTACTTTGAAATGTACCACTTAAAGTAGAGGAAAAGCATGAAGGAGAAAGTAAATCTGTATTGATATCTAGTTGTTTTTTTTTAAGACTTTCTTGTTTCCATATTGTAATAGCATTGAACATGTATATATATTAAGAGACACTGCAAATTACAAACTACTGGTCCGCCTCCATTATATTGCCTCCATTAACATGTTGCTTTTATTTTATTTTTTAGTTCTACAACTTCATCTCCAAATGTAGATGACATACAACTTATAAATGTATAAAAATTCTGTGCTTCGATAAATAAGCTTTCCAGATCAATTTTCATGCATATAAAAGAAGTTTATCATATTTTCCTATATTAAGGATAATATGTAATATTTAATTTTTTGTCATGAGGCGTATCGATTAAAGGTCGGATTTTAGTTGTTTAAGAGGTTTTTGAGAGTTTTGAGTGTTCCAGCGAAAAAAAAAATTGAAAACCTCCGAATTGATTAAAAGTGGTTCAATAAGATCAGCACTGACTTCTATAGCACCTTAAAAACTTTTACTTGCCGAATTGCATTAGAGGTTTCATGGTTATTATACATCATAAATTTTGAATTATTAGAGCTTTTTAAGAAATATAGGAAAACCGCAAAATGTTTAATATGTGTGGATAAAATTTGATTGTTATTAAATGTGCCCCTTAGAGTTATAGGGGCAAATTTACTCAAGGTGAATTCACCAGCGTTACCGCCTGCAGGGACTTTGCCGATTTACTGACAGGTGCAGGCGCCAATTTGCTAGCCAAAGAGATAGATGCTAGCACTCATTCGCACCCTATCGTCAGGCGACAATTCGCTCTGTCGAATGGACGTTACTCCACACATTTACTGATTTTACTGAACGAATCTTTCGCCAGACTAGCTCAGACCAGGCGAAGTGCATTGGAGTGCAAAATGCTTTGGTTAGCTTGAAAAAAAAATATACTATAGGTTTCCTATTGTAGGTGAACTAAAAAGTTCTCCCTGGAAATGCCCCTACAAACCTCCAAAAAATCTCCTGCAAATACAGAGATAAAATATGCCATTGAAAGTGTTACAATCCTTTCAGGTCCATATTGAACCTCTTAATGGTATCAATGCTTTAGTATTAAGCGGCCACTTTGTCAACATTCAAATTGAAGTTTTTATCACGATTCAAGCTTTTTTTTTTTTTTAGACTAAACTAAATTTGAATTTAAGTTTCTGAAATGTTTGAGATTTATTAAGCACAACAAACTTGAAAAACGTCAGTGTGAAAAGAAAGGGGCATCTAAAAGCTGGTGAGTTCATGTGGATTTTTGTTTTACTTGGTAGACTCATTGGAGACTTGGTAGGCTTATTGGAAATAAGCATTTATTTGAGCATTCATTCATCTTTTCCATGTTTTTATTGATCAAA
Source organism: Xenopus laevis (assembly GCF_017654675.1). Taxonomy (NCBI): domain Eukaryota; kingdom Metazoa; phylum Chordata; class Amphibia; order Anura; family Pipidae; genus Xenopus; species Xenopus laevis. The sequence continues at coordinate 88,638,309 of NC_054382.1, read as the reverse complement.
TCGATCACGTTTTCAATATTTGAATTTTAAAAAAATTGGAAATTCACACATTAAAACCTTCATAAACCTTAAACTTTTAGTATAATAAAAAAAACTGTGCATGCTTATTTTTTATCAATTTACAAATTTTGACATAATGCTTTGGCTAAATGTATAGCCCATTCCCTAACAGTCTCTCTATCTTCTTCTGTTAGAGCATGTGATATAAAAGGGGGATTCATTGGACAGTATACAAAAATTGTGAAACTATAGAGGAATTCTGAAATCTAGTAGACCTCTAATGGTAAGTTGCATTCAGTGATGGGGGATGCTGTCCATTTCGGCAAAAAATTGTAAATCAAATGGAAAATTCACACAATGCATTGAATTCAATAGGTGTTCCGCACAATCCACACAACTGTTTTTTTTTTACAATACCACAAATTTTTTACAATACTTACAAAACTGTATTCTGAGCAATAATGGGTTTAGACAACAATACTGAGGGAATGCAATAAAAAATGCAAGTAGAATAAAACTTTTGCAGAAAAAAAAGAGATTTAAATGGTACTATGTAGTGTGTTATATTGTATGTTAGACAATTATTGCACCATGGTTTAAATTGTGCTTTTGCTGTCAGAGATAATGCAGTTTTGATCCGTTACCGATCTTTTTTTTATCCTTTTTTGTTTGTTGGTGATTCAATATTTCTTCCTTTAAAATAACTTGCAGCCCTCTTTACTCTCTGTTTCATGCATTACAAAGTAATGCTTTGGTATTTTCTCATTACACTTACCTTTTTGTGTACCCTCTTGTAATGAAATATTACCATGACGCTGCATGTGAATTGCTGATTAGGCCTCAGATTGCAATTCAAATGCTAATTAAATGAAGCATTATGTGTAGCTCTGTCATTTTTATTGCATTTTCCTTGTCATTTTTTACTTGCCTTCATTTGAGTTAAGTGGTTATGAATGAATTTCTCTTGTGCATATGTTTAGGAAAGAATTATTTTCAATCACACTTTTATGCCTTTTATTGCTTTTGTCAGTTTGTCATCTAGGTATAATCGTATTTAATGTGTCAAAATTAGACATGAGCAAACCTCACACATGTATACCCAAAATGGGAATTTGTGAATTCATTGAAACAACCCCTGCTGCCCAAAACAATCATTTTACAAGAATGTTTCATTACATCTGAAAAGACATGTCCACTCTCCCCTAATTTTAGGAAGTGTTCTGAAGTCACTTACTAACTTATGTCAATTACTAGCACTTTTGTTTCCATGCATTTATGATCTACAGTTTTATTTTCTCTTCTGGCTCACAATGACAATCAAAGTCCACATGCAACTGTTCTAATATTTTTTTTAACTTTTAGGGGCACATTTACTATGGGTCGAATATCGGGGGTTAATTAACCCTCGATATTCGACCATCGAAGTTAAATCCTTCGACTTCGAATATCGAAGTCGAAGGATTTACCGTAATTCGATTTTAATCCATCGATCAAACGATTTTCCTTCTATCACAAATTGCTAGGAAAGCCTATGGAGACCTTCCCCATAGGCTAACATTGGTGCTCGGTAGGTTTTAGGTGGCGAAGTAGGTGGTCAAAGTTTTTTTTACAGAGACAGTACTTCGACTATCAAATGGTCGAATAGACGAACGATTTTTAGTTTGAATCGTTCGGTTCGAAGTCGAAGTTGTAATCGAAAGGTCGAAGTATTTTTCATTCTAATCCTTCACTCAAGCTAAGTAAATGTGCCCCTTAATGTTTTTCTTTTTTGTTCTACAAAAGCTTTGGCTACAAACAAATATATACAGATACACAAACCAATTCAGTTTACAGGGAAGAATAGTATTTGTCTTTTAGCATATGTAATATGTGAATGTACACAGGAAAATGCACTAAATTAATTTTATCATTGTATTTGTTTGACAAAATTATTTCCAAAATTGTATGTTGTTTTGATTAAGTGTTCCTTGTATGTTGTTTTGATTAAGTCTCCTGAGTTTATTGTATTTCTCCATATTTAAAGAGTTTAACCATCCTCGCCCATTTGGCTGCTCCCTAGTTTTCTATCTATGCAGGACAAATTGCTCTTTTATGTAATAGAAGGTAAGGAAACACTTTTCCTACTTATAATGGATCTGCCTTTAGCCTATTCAAGTGCTGATGCTGACTGCTTAGCCCTTTTCCTGGCTGTTGGCATGCATCGCAATTTATAGCTGCTATAGACCTGATGAGGATTTGACTTATTGTCTCAGTAATAGGGCTTTACTTTCTTTGTTTTTTTAGCTTGTAATTTTCCTTAATTTTTCCTTATTTAGCACTAGTTACAGAATCAGTGGTAAGGCTTAAATATTAGCCCTTCCCTCTTAGTGCTAGACTACACAAGGGATTTTGTAGGATGGTGTCTAAACGACAGAATATTTTCTAGAAGTTGAATGCAGTTGCATGGGTTAAAATATAACGAGGCTGACAAAAATTAGATGTTTATACAACACACCTTTTGGATGGACATGCAGTATGCTGCATCTTCATCCCACAAGAGAAAAACTAAGGGCTATTACACACAGGCGGTTTTTCCTGTGCTCCTCTGCGTTTTGCTTTTTTCAGTTCAGGGGAGCGCAAGTTTAGACGCACTCAATTATTGTGAAGGGCGCTGTACTCACACAGACGAATGTATGTGCCGTACGCAGGTAAAATGCAACATGCTGTGTCCCATCTGCGTTTGGCACTTACATGTGTCTGTGTGAGTACAGCCCCCTTCACAATAATTGAGTGCGTCTACTCCTGCGCTCCCCTGCGGCTGAACAGGAGAAAGCACAACACGCAGGAAAAACCACCCATGTGTAAGAGCCCTTAAGGTGGCAGAAAGACTTTTCTTCTCATTGAAATACATTGACTGCCAGATGTAAGTGCATGAACAAATGACTCTAACTTTGGGCCAGATTAATTTAAGTTAGAAAACGTTTCACACTGAATTGAATCCGGCCCATTGTCTGATCCGACATAACATTACAGCTGTGGGGGGTCAGATTTTGTAGCATCTTACAAATCCTGTGCTATTGAGTGGCGTTGCAAGGCAAGATCAGATAAAATCTGACCCACAAAATCTGATCAAAATTTCCTGCGTAGTTTAGCCCTTACAATTATTATTCCTATTAATAATTTTGTATGTACATAATGTCTATCATAGGGCCCACTTTTATTTGGGATTAAGATCCTTTTACCGTTATGTTTTCTTTATTAGTTCAAAATTCTTCTTAGATAAAATTCTAAATAGTTTCTTATCATGAAAGCCAGCTCAACATTATTACTACATCACTCATTGTCAGTTTTAGAAAGGATAGGGGTTAAGCTACCTGCTGTTTTCCTCCAATCAGCTGTGGGAGGAGTCTTTTTATAGATCCTGCCCCTGTCAGCTCATTACCTCAACAAGCAAATTCTGTGGGTTAGAGGAAAGGTGTTCCTGCAATGTAGGGCTCTTACACACGGGTGGGGTTTTTTTCAGCATTTTTGTGCATATAACGCATGTTCGCATTCGGTTATTGATTTCATTATATTCTGCCTATTCTGAGCATTCTGAGTTGCGTTTTACTTCATTTGCGTTTGAGTGCATTTGTTTAGATGCAGCATGTTGCCTTTTCTTGTGCTTAAGGAGCATTCAGATATCAATAGAACAGAAGGTTGCATCATTTTTAAATACAATATATACATTTTTTGGCACTCAGCGTGAGTTCAAAACATGCAGAAAAACCTGAGGGAGTAATTCCGTTTGTGTCCTAAGAAATGTGCGTTTCTGACATTGTCTAATCTAAATCCTTTAGTACTGCCATTTGATTCTGTTCCTGCTATCCGGCTTTATCCCCTGGTTTCTGCTCTCAGCTAAATCCATGGTACTGAGCATTTCTGGCTTCTCGTATATGATCAAGCCTGTCTGACTAATCCAATCTGCCTTATTATACTTCCAAAACTGTTACACTATCTGCATATAATTAATACACTGGGCAGTCACTGTATACACAGGGTTGTGACTCCTCGTGTTCTCAAGTTCTTTTTCTACCGCAATAAGTTTTGAGAGTTGCAGTTTCACTACAGTGTTTTCCATTTGGGGATAAATAAAAATAAAAACGAATCGCTTGTTCAGGACTCTGGGATTCACTACTGTACATATTCTTATCAGCAACCCTAACATTTTTGCTTATCCTATAAAAAAAAGATCTAAACAATTCCTGACCAATCTCACACTGTAAACTACCACATTGGCTCAAGCTATACAAAATCTACAAACTCAAGTGCAACAATTACAAGGGCAAGTTGCCCAGGGGTGACTGCTCCCCCAGTTGTTTCTAATGTTTCCCCTTATGAAATGTTTGATGGGAATAGGGATGTAGCGAACCGCCGATAATGTGTTCGCGAACGTCGTTCGCGAACACCGGCAAAAAATGCGGACAGTTCGTGAACAGTTCGCGAACTTCGAACATCCGAAAATCGTTCGATTCGAAAGATTGAAGGATTTTAATCGTTCGATCGAACGATTTTCGTTCGAATCGAACGATCGAAGCCATTCGATCGAATGATTTCATTCAATGGCTTCGATCGTTCGATTCGAACGAAAATCCTTCGATTTTAGCGATCGAATGGTCGAATGATTTTGACGCGAACGCCTATTGGCGAACGTCGCGCGACGTTCGCGAACTTGCGGCGGACGCGAACAGCCGATGTTCGCGCGAACAAGTTCGCCGGCGAACAGTCCGCGACATCCCTAGATGGGAATACAGCTCAAGTTGAAGTACAGATTTTTAGGGAGACTAAGAATACTACAGATGAAGTGGCCACAGTAGATTCCCTGGAGAGTTATGATGATGTCATTAAACTGCATTCAAATTGATTTACTTGCTTTGGAAATACAGAGTGAAGAGTCAGGGGAGCACCAGACATTCTCTGTTCCCTGATGTAATTCCCCTAATCAGTCTGCATCATCTGAGGAACCAGTGCAGCTAGGGTTCATGAGGGGCCCAATTTCCTTTGCTGAAATGCAACATGGCGTACAGAACAATCTATTGGGGGAATGTAATATGTTTTGTCAGCAGAAAAAACATTTGCAAACACCTTTAAGAACATTAGCGACCAAGATTTTCATTGTTTCCGTCTAGTCATGGGCAAATCTCTCCCGTTTTGCTTCACGTAAAATTTCTCGCGAAACGTTGAAAAGATTGTGAAACTCAAAAATAGTCCGAATAGTGTTGATGCGATGCAATTTTGATGCGAACGACTTTCCTGACACGTGTCCAACATTTTTTGACATTGCCGAGTTTTGTGAATTTATTTGCCGAAATGTGGAAATTCGCGGCTAGTGATGGGCGAATTTGCATCTAGTTTTTTACGCCGGCGTCATTTTTTACGCCAGCGTCCTATTTTTTATGCCGGCGTCCGTTATGATGCCGGCGTCCGTTTTTTGGATGCCGCGAATTTTCGGCAGCGAATTTATTCGCCGGCGACGAATCGTGCAAATTCGCCGTGAATTTGCACCTGGCGAATAAATTCGCCCATCACTATTCGCGGCGAATTCACGCCATCATTATTGCCTTCCTTTATGACCAATTTGAGATCTCAATGATTTCCTTGTAAAATTTACGAACAAATGGCTTTTGTGAACATGTGCAGTGTATGTAATACAATATCACAATCGCAAAGGGTTTTTTACAACAGAATATTTAATCAAACTACAGAGCAGGTGTTAACGCTAACCTTTGCTTAGCGATAATGAGCAATGTAATAATTAACAGCGTTAAACATTTGGAAAAATGGCATTTTAAACATCGCTTGGGATTTTTAATTACATCCCACTGAAGACTGTACTGTGGTGGAGAATGGCTAATTCTAAACAACTTTTCAGTTGGCCTTCCCCCAACTTTTTTTTTTTGTTTTAGTTTTTCAATCATTTGCTGCCTTCCAACTTTTAAATATGGGTCACTGACCCCATTTAAGAAACACATGCTCTGTAAGTCTACACATTTATGATTATCGCTACTTTTTTATTAGTCATCTTTTAGGCCTCTCCTATTCATATCCCAGTCTCTTATTCAAATCAATGCATGGTTGCTAGGATAATTTGGACCCTAGCCACCAGATTTCTGAAATTGCAAACTGGAGAGCTGCTGAATAAAAATCTAAATAACTCAAATTCAACAAATAATAAAAAATAAAAAACAATTGCAAATTGTCTCAGAATATCACTCTCTACATCATACGAAGAACAACCCATTTAACTATGCTAATTTTATTACAGCAAGGAAGCCACAATAAAATAACTAATTGGTTCTGGTGCAAGGGGGGGGTCTTTCTTCTGAGTTTATGTAGTCCCAAGATCAGTTCCTTACCTGGAGAAGTAGCAGATGGCTCCCCCTCTCTAGCCAGGCCTTATTTGTTCTGAAGTCAGAGATGTTTATTTGTATTATTCTTTTTGCAAAATAAACAGTATTGTGATAAATTATCCTTTGATATACTGCCTTATTTGCCTTCATTTTAGGATTTCCATGGCATATTTATTATGCTGTATAAAAAATGGCGGGACAATACATCACACATTGGCGCTTCACTGTGTAAAAAATGGCAGTACATTTTATGTGATGTCCGCTGGAAACAATGTAAAATAATGGTGTCAAATATACAATACTCTCTTCTCCATAGCTTCACTTTGCTAACTGACTGTTACGTTCAGTTCCTTTGTGTTCCCCTTTACCATCTATTGAAGAATGCTTAACAAAACTAAAGGAGATTCAAAAGATCATCCTCTCTTCCTTAAAAGATGCACAGTCTCAAGCTACAGTAAAAATACATTTGACCTTATAAGGCCTCAAGCTTTTTGTATGATCTGGCTCTGTTCCCTGTTTCCTGCTCTCAGATAAATCCTTGGTACTGTGTATAGGTATGATCCAGTCTGTCTGACTAATCTCTCTGCCTTATTATACTTCCAAAACTGTTACACTAACTGCTGCTAATTAATAAACTGGCCAGTCACTGTATACACGGTGCAGTGCTTCCTTGTGCCCTCAACCCCTCTCTTGTCTGTACTGTCTGTGCTGTCACACTAAAGAGGTTTTGAGATTTGCGGTTGCACTACATTGTTTTCTACTTGTGGGTGAATTCCATTGACTTGCACATTCTGCCCTGATAAGTAAGCTCATGGTATTCAATACATAATTGGATCTGTATCCCTAACACTCGTTGGCATTTGTGAGTAACAGATTTACATTGGTAGGTTTTTTTAAACTTAACTTTGAAAGTGTGCTAAAGCTCAGCAAAGAATTCATTTAAGAATACAGGTATGGGACCTGTTATCCAGAATGCTCGGGACCTGGGGATTTCCGGATAACGGATCTTTACGTAATTTGGGTCTTCATGCCTTAAGTCTACTAGAAATTCTTTTAAACATGAAATAAACCCAATATGCTGGTTTTGCTTCCAATAAAGATTAATTATCATCATCATCATCATTTATTTATATAGCGCTGTCAAGATACGCAGTGCTTTACTGCAGTTATAGCAAACAGGGAATAAATGGTGGATAACAAACAAGGATTACAGAGTACAATAGGGTTAGAAAGACCTAGAGATTAGAGTTTACAAACTAAAAGGTTAGGGTACAATTGAGACATTAGGATTGTATAAACACTTTGTCATTTTTGATACAGCAAAGATTAATTAAGGTACATTGAATAAGCCTCTTTAAACAGATGGGTCTTTAAGGAGGGCTTGAAAGTTTGGAAGGAGGGAGAAAGTCTGACAGCTTGTGGCAGAGAGTTCCAGAGAAAAGCAGAAGCCCGAGAGAAGTCTTGTAGACGAGAATGGGCAGAAGTGACCAGAGGAGAAGTGAGGCGAAGATCAGAAGCAGAGCGTAGGTTTCGTGAAGGAGTGTATTTGGAGATTAGAGATGAAATATAGGGAGGGGTTTCATTATTAAGAAGTTTGGATCAAAGTACAAGCTACTGTTTATTATTACAGAGAAAACTGCATTATTTGGCTAAAAATTTGTGTTCTCTAATTCAACTTTAATAGTTACATTTTGATTTGAATTTGATTTTTTTTTTTTACATTTATCATGTACTGGCCCTTTAAGAATTCAAATTCGACTATTCACCACCTTGAACCTGCTGAATTGCTTTTTTAGCCTATGGGGGACGTCCTGGGATCAATTTGGAGTTGTTTTCAGCCTCCCTTTCAGATATAAAACTGAAATTCAATTCAAATTCAATTACAGTTTGTGGGTCTGAAAATTTTACATTTTTTGAAAAATTTCAATTGGTCATTTTTTATTCAAATTTTGAGCTCATGGGAGTTTATGGGAGTTTTTACAAACTCCAAGAACTCTAAATTCAATTCTAGATTCAATTTGGTGAATCCAACACTAATATAAAGAGCTTATGAATTGTAACATAGCATCTGATCCTCCATTCTTCAGAATCTAGACTGTGCTTTCTTTAATTACATTTTTGTAATGACTGAATGGATGTGGGTTGTCTTTCCCCATATATGATGACTTAGAGAAGTTCAAGAACCAACACATTTTTAAATATCAGTGTCACTTCTATTTAAAAAAAATATACAGGTATTTGTAGACCACCATGGAATGAAAGAATTCTGTACAATTACTACAAAAATAAAACACAAATGGATCAGTTCAGTTTCATTCATAATAATGTTATTTTGCAATAAGTGTTCTCCAATAAAAGTTGTCCTAAAAGTATCATTATTTTGTAATGGCTTTAACAGCTATAAACCATGTGCCATGTAGTTATCAGGCTGACCTCCATCTATGCACCTAATAAATAAATAAATTACCCGAATCGATATGCTGTGACAGTTTTTCATATTTGATCAAACATGTTAGTAAGGGATCCATCATTATTAATACTTATATAGGTTGAAAATATTTTTATTTTTACAGTTTACAGTTACAAAAATTTTTTTACATTGGGAGTAAGAATGGGCGAATTTGACCCGTTTAGTTTTGCCAAAAATTCAAAATGCCGCCGATGCCCATTAAAGCCTATGGGCGTCCAAAACATTTTGTTGCGCGGCAAAGTCTATGGGCATCATTTTTGTGGCGAAACAAGCCGAAAAAATTCGCCCATCCTGGGAGGCCTTTTAAATAAAATTTGGATTTGTGTAATTTTACAGATTTTTTTTACTTACTTATACAGCACCTGCAACTTAAATCGGAATTTAAAAAACCGCATTGAATAAGACCATGAAAAAAAAGAACAATACCTCAAATTCTTATTTTATTTATAATTTTCAATAGGTCGACAAGCTAAAAAAAATGTAAAAATCCAAATTGCATAAATAATTTACATTTTGCCTGGGACAACTCCCATTGACTTCTACATGACTGTCACGGCCGGCACCCAATACCAGAACAGGTGCCAAGTACCCGGGTCTCGGCTCAGCTTCACCAGTAGTGTGACCACCGTTGGGCTTCGGGAGGAGCCCTCAGCTTACTTGGGTGCCACCTGGACTTAACGAGGGGTACAAGGCAAGATGTTCTGGCTAGCAGAGGGGCACGACAGGTAGCAGAGTCTTTTGGGCCGAAGGTCACGGTACAAATGGAACAGGCAACAGAATCGTCAGACAGGCTGGGTCGAGGCAGGCAGATAACAAGAATCGTCAAACAGGCTGGGTCGAGGCAGGCAGATAACAAGAATCGTCAAACAGGCAAAAGGTTCAAAACCGGGTGATCATTCGAAGGGTTAAACAGTAGAGTAGTCGTAAGCAGGCAAGGTCAGGATCCAGAATTCAGAATAGTCAAAATAGCCAGGCAGGGGTCAAAACAGGGATCAAACAGATTCAGAATATAGCTCAAAGCACCAGGAAACGAAATCCTATCACGGGCACTGAACAAAACCAGGGATCCCTTTAAATAGTATTTGAATTTCGCGCCACTGCGCACTGACGTCATCACGTCAGCACGCATGCGCATAAAACCAAGGAAGAGGCGCGCGCGCCCTAACAGACCGGCGCGGCTCAGTGCGGCGAGCGTCCTCGCCGAGGGGGCGGCAGGCGTCCCTGCCGTCCCCCCACTAGACCACCAGGTAAGTTCGTTACAATGACCTTGTAAGCTTTCAGAGTTTTTCAAGTTGTTTTCTGTTAAAAAAAATTGAAAATTTGTTTATTATTGAAAATCATGATTTTTAATGCAAAAAAATATTTAAGTGCAGATAAGATAATATGTACCTTGATAAATAACACCTCTAGCTTTGCTATAGTCCCTATAGTTTTAAAGGGCAAGACAGCTGGCATTGAATACAACGTTAGCGACACATATCAAGATATTTTTGTGTGAGAATCAGTGTGAGGCAAGGGGAATGACAAATTCCAAAGATGTCAGATGCATCCAATTTTAAAAGAACAGTTCAGTATACAAATAAAAACTGCCAAATAGATTGTATATAAGGAGAAAAACGGCAGGCACTCACATATCCCATAAGCAGGCACATAAAAAAATGAAAACTTTATCTTAGAGCAAAAATAAATCAATACATAGCCTTCTGCGTTTTGTGCTGTCCGGCACTTAATCATAGGCTTGAACAAAAGGCAAACCAGTATACCAGATATATATACCCCAGACCCACCAAACACCAGAATACATCAATCAACCAATAGAGTAGAAATAAAAACACAGAAAATAGTATGTACAAAATAAAAATGTTTCTAATATAGTTAGCAAAAAATTTAATGTATAAAGGCTGCACATACTATTTTCTGTGTTTTTATTTTTACCCTGAACAATTCATTTAATACACACAAACAGAGAACGTGCTACAACCATGGGTATTTTGACTATTATAGCTCAAACTATCATACATTTAAGGGCTGAATACTAAACACATATGTTTGCAGAATATTAACAAGGGTGAAAGACAACAGGGGGGAACATTTGCACTACTAATAAAGAGATGACCCCCAGAATTGTGTGTTCATTTATAGGGAATTAGCTACAAACTAAGGTTAGAGTAGCATGAAGGTAAAAGCCTATGCCATTTAAACACCCCCATTTCACATTTCATTGCACCATGTCATTTCTTAGTGCTAAGTCCTGTCTCTAGATGGTGCTAGAGTGCAATGATCTTAGTCCATTAGAAGCAATGTAGTGCACTCTATCACCATCTAGAGGCAGGACTTGGTACTAAAAAATGGAGTCTGGACAACACTAAAGGTTACTCTAACCTTGCTAAAAATTATGCATATTTTTAATTTTTTTTCTTAAATAAGACATTTCTTAATTATTTCTTAATAGCATTTTACTTTTTTGTATTCTTCCATTGAATTCATGCTTTCTTGTACTGTCCATGCAAGATATTGTTTATGGAAGAGTAATGAATTGGATCTTTCTGAATAACATTATTTTAAGATGCTAATTAGTAAAGGGAAACTTTATCAGCTTTATAAACTTCACAAAATCCCATGCATGGAGACATGCATTGTTATATAATATTTAAATTGACATGAGATGAAATTTTCTAATAATTTTATATTACATTACATTAGGGATGAAGTGTATTAAGTTTGAATTGACATTATGGAAATGTATTATATATAGTATAATTAATAGCATTTGGTAATTATTAAGTGGATTCATTGTATGAAGGAATGTATGAATTCAAGTAGATTTTATTCAGAACAACTCCTATCACATGTGTGGGCATGACTCTCAGTGTTTTTTTATTTTGCTTACTTTTGATTTATAGTTGGTGGTTAAGAGACAAGGTTTATTACTCTTTCTGCTGTTGCTAATTTAGTTGTTCTTTAGTTATCTATTGCATTTGCAATGTATATATTTTTGAATGCCCTATTTTGGTATTTTTCAACCTTTTTATTCTGATACAAAGGTTTATTCAGTTAAAGTTGATTTTCTGAAAAACAAATGATGTGGAAGAGGGTAACAAATATTTCCATTTAGTCAGTATCATTACTATGTTTTCTCATTTGTTGATAGCATCCCATAGTCTGCCCTGACTATTTGTAAAGTTTATTGTTAATCTCAGGTAAAGTTAAAAATGACACTATGAAATCTGTTGACATACACAAAATTCAGAATTGGGGTAGAATGCACATATTATAATAATTGACTCATTAGCATTAATTTACATTTTTTAGTTCATTTGATATTTATTTCTCTAACCAATAGCCCTCTGAATATTTATAATAGAGTTTTCTCATGTTTATCATGTAATGTGTATGGCAACATTGTAAGGTACCCATATATAATGCTGACTGTAAAGTATTTGATTCAGGTCTCTTCTTCTCTCTCTCTCTATGATAGTGCTACATCTTCAAGGATATACATCTATAAATTAAAGGGAATTTAATAAAAATGAAGTTCTAATTATCTGGATCATTACATACAGCCATGATGTGTGATGATTTATTAGCAGATTTTCAAAAGGTTGTCTTGTTCTAATACAGTAGGAATTCTTCTATATTACTTTTTCCTGTGTAGGTTGATGTCTTATTCATACAGGTTAGCTTGCTCTTCTGTATTTATATATTTTTTGCTTCATTTCTTCTTCTTATAAGTTGTTTTTCTGTTCCACATTTCTTTTTTTTCTTTATATTTACACCAAAATCTGGTCACTGATTGGTTGCTGTGGGTAACTGCCCAGGTGCAAATTTACCCAATGTTTATAAATGATTCCATTGATTTTGCACAGATATAGAAATAAAGAGTCCGATTTTCTGATATAAAACACTCTAATGTTCCCCTATGCAGAAGAGAATGCTTCTTACATACATCAAGAATATGAAGACATACAGTTTAACAGATTATAGATTACCAGTTAACAATCCCCCTCTCTCTACCCCTTGTTGACACAATTCCTGTTTACAGATAAACAGAAGTCCAACATGCAATTGGATTGTCTGTGAAATGGTAAAATACCTCACAAGGACCAAACATAGAATAGTTCCAGATTTTCTTTTTTTTCCATTTAGCTCAAGATAAACAAAAGCCATACTTTTTTTGTGGTTACACTATGGGGCACATTTACTTAGCTCGAGTGAAGGAATAGAATAAAAAATACTTAGAATTTCGAATGTTTTCGAATCGAACAATTCGAACTAAAAATCATTAGACTATTCGACCATTCGATAGTCGAAGTACTGTCTCTTTAAAAAAAACTTCGACCAACTTCTTCGCCACCCAAAACCTACTGAGCATCAATTTTAGCCTATGGGGAAGGTCCCCATGGCTTTCTAACAAATTTCTGATCGAAGGAAAATCGTTCAATTCGAAGGATTTAATCGTTCGATCAAATGATTTTTCCTACGATCGTTCGAACGAACGAATAGCGGTAAATCCTTTCAACTTCGATATTTGAAGTCGAAGGATTTTACTTAGACGGTCAAATATCGAGGGTTAATTAACCCTCCATATTCGACCCATAGTAAATGTGCCCCTATGTTTAGCTCAAGCCCAATTTGTTGAACTCATGTTGAAAAGGGGACTGTACTGCCCCCTTAAATATCTAGCCACCTACATGAATTGTACCCTTCCCCGTAGTTAGGCTTTTGAGGAGACTGAAAATGCAAGTGTGAAAGTGGCCATGGAAATGATCAGTTTCTTATTTAACGCATGCAATGGATGAACATTAGTGATGAGTGAAAAATCTTAACATGTAAAGATTCACCACAAACTTCCAGGTTTCGGTTGTGTTGAAAATATTCGCAAAACTGCGTCAAACATTCACCAACGCCACTTGTTTCACTTTGCCCTACAAAAAAATTGACACACAAAAAAAAAAAAATGCATTTATCATTTTATCCTTCCCCTCGCCTTCCATATTAACCAAAGGTATCTAAGGCATCCCACTGTCTATATAAGGATATACACATAACTATATGGTTTATTCATTTTAATGTGGGATACAAAGCACCTGGGTATTAAATGTTGGTGGTCAGATTTATTATCAACTGTGCCTATGTTAGTAAGCTAGTAGTAGATGGTACTTTTTGCAAACATAGAGTAGTAGTAGATACCATTACTAGTCGACCAGATTTAATGAAGAAAAATCACAGACATATTTCTAACAAATTGGAAACATGGATAGGATGTGTAGCACAATGTAAAACAATGTAAGGGTGTGTAGCAGTTAAAAATACACATGATTTTGCCCTCCCAATTTTGATAGCCCCAAAGCACAAACAAGGTGCCTAGAAAAAACCCGCATAGACTCTACTGTAGTTTGCTACAAAAATGATGAGCGTGACAAAAACAATTTTGACGCCCAACAAAGCCGCTTCAGAAATTTTTCCGCAGTGTCACAAATTTTTCGGGGGAAGCAACGGGGCACATTCACTCATCACTAATGAACATTATAACATCATTTTTTTAGACAGTGTAAATGTGAAACATTTTGCATACAATTTGCTACAGTGAATCCTTTGCTGAATTCTTTAATTCATCCACTACCTTCTACTGATTACTTTATTAAAGTATTAAAGAATGTAGGAGAAAAGGACGACATCTCCCCTGTTACGGAAGCACAGCTCATACACGAGGAGCTCGCGTAGAAGAAATAAAGCTGATATGTCAACCTTACTAATAAAGTTCCTTCATGCATAATATAATTTCCTTTCTTCCTTCAAAGCATTAACCTTCATTTCAAAAATGAAATAAAATGCACATAAAAATATAAATTACAGCTGCTAGTTCATTTACTATTTACCATTTCCGATTATTTATTTTCAATATTATTTTTGAAGGGGAAAGGAAACAAGTTTATCATTAACATTAATTTCAGCTTCCAGCACATCATCACAGATTCTTGAATTCTAAACAAAATGGTTTACCTTCTGTTGTTCTGAACTAGACTGATAAACACAAGGATGGAAAAGCTCCAGAGCTTACAGGAGATAAAACCTGCTCAATTCAGTGTAAAAAAAACAATACAGTATAACATTTGCTGTGCTTATTGATGTGCTTGTCCCTGAGTAGTCTCTACTCTGAACAGAGAAATAGATGTTTGCCCCAGTTAAAAAAAAAGTTTCCTCACTATTTGTAGGTACCTTTTAATGATCATTGCTTATATAAAAAAAAGCATAGGGAATAAAATATACGAATTCATAGAAGCTGCATTATGCAATGCATTTGTAACCAGAGGCCAGTGGTTGCTAGCCACTTTCAATTTATTAATTGCTGACCTACAATTCCCAGTAGTATGTTACACAGCAGTAGTTACTTAGTTTTGTTTTTAACGTGAGTCTAACAATATAAAATAAACAAAAAATGTGCCAACCCTTGCCCCTTTATATGCCAAGATCTAGGCTATGCTTTATTTAATTATGTTTTTGGAACAGAAACGCGGATGAGTGTTTCCCAATATAGGATGACTTAAAGGGATACTGTCATGGAAAAAAAAAACGTTTTCAAAATAAATCAGTTAATAGTGCTGCTCCAGCAGAATTCTGCACTGAAATCTATTTATCAAAAGAGCAAACAGATTTTTTTTATAGTTACATAGTTATGTATTTTGAAATCTGACATGGGGCTAGACATATTGTCAATTTCCCAGCTGGCCCAAGTCATGTGACTTGTGCTCTAAAAAACTTCAATCAATCTTTACTGCTGTACTGCAAGTTGGAGTGATATCACCCCCTCCCACCCCCCCCCCAGCAGGCAAACAAAAAAACAATGGGAAGGTAACCAGATAACAGCTCCCTAACACAAGATAACAGCTGCCTGTAGATCTAAGAACAACACTCAATAGTAAAAACCCATGTCTCACTGAGACACATTCAGTTACATTGAGAAGGAAAAACAGCAGCCTGCCAGAAAGCATTTCTCTCCTAAAGTGCAGGCACAAGTCACATGACCAGGGGCAGCTGGGAAATTGACAAAATGTCTAGCCCCATGTCAGATTTCAAAATTGAATATAAAAAAATCTGTTTGCTCATTTGAGAAATGGATTTCAGTGCAGAATTCTGCTGGAGCAGCACTATTAACTGATGCGTTTTGAAAAAAACATGTTTTCCGATGACAGTATCCCTTTAAAGGGGCTGTGGGGTCTTGATAAACTGGAACAGCCACTAACCATAGTGGACCAAACTCTACTGTCTAAATGAAATGTAGGTCAAATAAAAAAAATTACAGGTAATGCAATGTTATTGCAGACCATAAGGAATGAAAGCTTTTTATACCATTAAGTTAAAGAAAAGTAATAAAACACAAAGTTCAAAATCACTTAGTCTGTCAGGTTTGGAGGTTCAGCTTTTGTGAACTTGTTTCAAAAACAGCCAAGGCATTTGTATGTAATTTCTACATTAGGGGCAGATTTATTAAGGTTCGAAAGGTAAATTGGAATTTGAATTTTTGAGGTGGATTTTTGGTCAAAACTCACAAACTTGATTCGGGAATAATCCAAACTTGAATTCAAATTCAACATGTATCATGCTTCGACCCTGGGAATAACTCAAATTCAATTGTACGCCACCTAAAACCTGCCGAGTTCATGTAGAAGTCAAAGGGCGAGGTCCAGTGACCCATTTGCAAATGTTATTAGCTTTCCTGAAATTCGAGGTTATTTTTGGATAAAAAAAACTTGATTCGAGTTTAGTCAAATTCAATTCGAATTTGATTTGAGTTTTCAGGTCAGTAATATACGTTCGAGTTTTAGACTTTTGAGTTTTTTCTTAAATAAGATACATTCGAGGTCATTGAAATTCATTTGACGTAAAAACTCTTTACTTTAGATAATTATGTCCCTAGATGTACATTCAGTACGCATCAGAAATAGTCAAGGTAACTAAATGAATAAATTATTAATTAGAAGATTTGATGTTTGGAAGGAATTCAGGCAGCAGAAGTACTGTGTACAAATAAACACAACCACAAACTCTGTATTTATGTTCTTTTTGTTTCATTTTCAAAAGTACCATTAGAGACATTTGCTTTTTTTATACTTGTATATCGTACAGAATGCGTTTAGGGGTAGCATTAATACTGAACTTCAACTATGGTCCTACAGCATTCTGATAATTCAAAATATTAACTTTTTCATCATGATTGAATGAAGTAGAAAATGATATGCCTCAGCAGCTAATTCTCTTTCAATGCCCATAGGGTAGGGGAATATGCATTAAATTAGGGTTAACTCTGTACTTCAGCTTATTCCCCCTGAGAACCGGGGATACCTATGCAGGAGGCATTTCAAAACTTGATTTGCTTGCTCTTGAGCAGAAAACAAATAGAAATTTTTTTTATACCTTATAAGTTTGAGAGGAGAGTATTTAACAGGCTGTTTTAAACGTGCTAAGGGGGAGATTACTTACTTTATCAGATTCTTTCCTTTGATACTTGCTATAAAAAGAGGCCATATTATGTACAAACTAAAATCACATATGTTTTTATTGCCCCTTGGCAAGTTTCCTGTGATGTCTTTATGAAAAAAGGCAAAACATAGAAACATAGAAACACCAATATGCCATCTGCCTGCCCAGAATGTGAATAATATATTGAATTATGTGGTCCAAATGCTGCCACATTACTCTAGTGTTGCCTATGAGCACCTCGAGACTTTACTGACATTGTTCATTATCAACTTTGAGAACTAAAAAAAAAATCATGAGTGGAAATATTGCTTTTTTGATACTGTGTTAAATTTTCTTTAAAAAAAAGGTTTGCATTTTTAAAATATATTTTTGGAAGCTTCTCTATACATGAGTACTTGTCATTCCCCCTTGAGCCTTGTTATTCTGAATAATGGTTTCATTATCTTTAAAAATCATTAACATTGATTTGCAGAAAGAAATCTAACATAAAAAAAATGTGTGAGTCACATACCCAGGTACTCTCAGAATATTCCATATAAGCAATGCTGATGCACACTGGGAATTTTTCATCATTTGTAATCAAATTAAATGTTTATAAGTCTTGATATGTGTATTCAACGTATTCATTTACACAGCAGATGTGGATTCACTCAGTAAGGTCTGCTTCTTTTGTTATAAAGCACTTAAAGGGTTTAGTAAATAAAGAACAAAAGTGTGATTCAGCTTTAGTCACCTAAAGCAACCAATTCGCAGGTAAAAAAAAGCAAGCATTTTTTTTGGTTGCTTTGATGACAGTGGGATTTTAACCATTGAGTGCTGTTCCTATATCTACCAGGGAGCTGTTATCTAGTTACCTTCGCATTGTTCTGCTGATGGGCTGCTTGGAGGGTGTGATATCACTCCAACTTGCCGTGAAGTAGTAAAGATTGAGTGAAGTTTATCAGAGCACAAGTCACATGACTGGGGGCACCTGGAAACTAACAATATGCCTAGCCCCATGTCAGATTTAAAAATTAAATATAAAAAAAAATCCATTAACTCTTTTGAAAAAAAGATTTCAGTGCAGAAGTCTGCTGGAGCAGCACTATTAAATAATGGGTTTGGAAAAAAACATTTTTTCCCATGATGGTATCCCTTTAAAAATAAAAATACCAAAGAAAGGGTTTAAGGTGTACACAGGTATATGCTGTATATTAAAACTCATGTAACCCTGGGTGTTGCTTGAATTCAGGTGGTTTTGCTCCCTAACAGGAAGTTTCCATAAGTGATACCAACACTTATTCATCTGCAAACACATTTATTTACTATTTGTTTTCTAATAATTTAAGTAAATAGGGATATTAATATTGATTTGCTTCACATGAAAAATATTATAGAAAGTGTGCTCCAAAAATCAATAAGATCATGTCCCAGCTGCCATCATGTACCTGTCGGTGAAACATTTCTATACACCACTAGTTCATTTTAGTCACACTGGAATTCCAAAAAGTGTGGTGCTACAGAATTGTTAATGTTCCTATTCTTACCATCCTATGTTCTAATAAATGCTTTTTTAATCATCTATGTTTCTTACAAAGTATTACAAACATTGAGCAGGGGCATTTAATATCATAAATAATTCCTTCTTGTCTATGTCTATGAGAAGCTATGGTTTGATGTTACTGCAACCTCATTAACATTAATATTAACGCAGAAGTCACCTTCAAGATAACAGTTACAAAATAATTGTTTTTGGTGTGCTGCATACTACTTCTCTTTAACCATAACTTTTTTACCCCATTAAAGAGCTATGTGAGATCAATGTTTAATTTTTAATACTGTTCCTTCAGTTAAGTTATGAATTTAGTATATTGCTTTTGCCTACTGGAAGGGCATACATTTCATATCATCTTACTTTGCTCCTTTAGCTTTTCATTTTACTCATTGGTGCATTGTACTTTAGCATTTTACAGATCAATGATTAAAATCACAGTGAATACAAACATTTTGGGCCATGCTGCAGTTACTGGCCTGTAGACAGTAGAAAGACAGATATCTTTGAGAAAAAAATACACATTTGGATTTTAGGCTTTAAGCCATGCCAATGTATTTTCTCTGTTTTGCTTGTCTAAAGAGATACATTTTCTCTTGCTGAAGCCCACTTGACAGTATCCGTCTTTGTAAATGTACAGTAACTTTGAAGTTAGCCAAGGATATGTTTCATTATAATTTACTATTATTCTTTTCTTTGTATTTTACACTGTATATGCAGTCTCTGCTTCATCTTTATATTCCACTATTAAATTTTAATAGAGTTCATATTCTTGACCATCAGTGTGATGTTAGGTAATATTTACCACCTGAAAACATTTCCATGGACATGCTCACTATAAGTAATTAAAAAAACTGTATGTAAAAAAACTTAGGGGCAGATTTATCAAGGGTCGAATTGAAAGTTCATGGGAGTCTCTAAAAACTCACATAAATTCCCATGAACTCAAAATTTGAAAAAAAAAATGACCAATCCAAATTTATTAAAAGGTTGGAATTTTTTAAATATAGGTGAATAGGATTGACCAGCAAACTCAAACTTAATTTTGCTCCAAAAAAAAAAAATAGATTTTGGAATTCCACTAAACTACTCCAAATTGATTGTAGGACGTCCCCCATAAGCTAAAACACCAATACGGTTTTAGATGGCGAATAGTCAAAAACTATTCTCTAGTCGAATTACACTAAAAAAAACCTCAAAAATTCAAAATTTAGAATTTTAAATCGTCCCCCTATAATTAGGTAGTGTCCCCCAGTAAAAGGTTTTTAGATTACATTGTAATTAAAAAAAAAAATATCTATACTGTATGTATTACTGAAAGATGCACCCTCCTGATTGATGTCAGACATAATATATTTACCACAGATGATAATATTACTGATTTACTTATATGGCTTATTTTAGCAATTTCTTTTTCTGGCCTAAAATAATTAATACAAATCCAATGAAATAAATCATTCAGGGAACCCCGCAGTCTTCCAGGTGTCACTGAACTTCAAGCATCGTCAAGCACACTCATCCGCTGGCATTAGCTCAACAACAGCTGGAAGTTGGCAGTTTTTCTGCAGAAAATCTTCATCATTACCAGTTCTAAACATAGTCATCCAAAATATTATTGTTGTTAATATTATTTGATTTATTAGTTTGATTTTACAAAGTAAGGAGCTAGTTTATCAACTTTTATTTTTTTTTGATGCAATGAAAAAAAATTTACAATGGGCCCATTTACTAAAAATCCAATTTTTCCACAAATCGCGAAACATTTGTGGTTTTTCATACACAGGTATGGGATCCATTTTCCAGAAAGCTCAGAGTTACAGAAAGCCTGTCTCCCATAAACTCCATTATAAGCAAATAATCTAAAGTTTAAAAAGGTATTTCCTTTTTCTCTGTAATACTAAAGTGGATCCTTCTATTTGATACAAACCAAGATATAGTTAATTCTTAATTGTTCCAGGATTTCAGATATGAGTTGTATGAAAAAAAATTTTTTAGAGGGTTTTTGAGGTATTAAATTTTTTTTATGAATTGTTCAGCTCTTTTTTTCTTTCATACTTTTTATAATCAGAACGTTTAATAAATGACAATCGTGGCTTTAGAGTTTGTGTGTTTAGTTGTGGTTTTCGAAAACCTCTAATACCACTAAAATCCGACCATTAATAAATAAGCCTCCACAAATCATACATTTCGATTATGTTCTTAAAAACATTTATTTATTAAGTGCAAAAAGCATAAAAAAAATGGGTGAGATAAATGGTTCTCTCCACATTTAGGGGCAGATTTATCAAGGATCAAAGTGAAAATTTAATTTCAAATTCGAATTTCAAATTTGAATTTTTGAGTTTTTTATGGCCAAAACTGTCAAATTCGACTAGGGGCTTGTTAAAATTCGATTTCAAGTTTTTTTTTAAAATTCTAATTATATTTTCAAAATGTATCATACATTGGCTTTTTAAGAACTCGAATTCAACTATTCGCCACCTTAAACCTACCGAATTGCTGTTTTAGCCTATGGAAGACCTCCTGAGATCAATTTGAAGTTGTTTGTAGCCTTCCTGACATTCAAGTTTTTTTTGGATTGAATTTGAGGGTCGATTGTATTCACCCGAGTTTTTCAGTTCAGTTGTTTTCAGATTGTTCCCCAGACTTTTTTCAATTACTTTCCATTATTTCTTTTTTACTGTATTTCCAAAATCTAAGTTTAAAGTTGAATGTCCCTGTCTCTGGTGTTTGAGTCTGGCAGCTCAGAAATTCTGGTGCAAACTCTGAACTATTAAAATTTTGCAACATTTAGTTGATACATTCTATTGTATCTATTGTGCAAAAAAAATGTGAAAGTTGTGCATGCACAATCTGTGATGCAACAATTGTATTAGTAATTATGTTATCACTTATCTTTCTATTCAGGCACTATTCGTCTTCCAGTCTCCCATTCAAACCACTGACAAAGATATCATTGTCTACAAACAAAATAATAAACAAAATGTGAACATAATTTGTGTTTGTACTATTAAATAAATGTAATCCATAATAGTTGTATGACATCTTTCTCAAAAGTATTTGCTCAGTAATGTGCCAGTAGCTAAATAGACTTGAGGGCAACGTTTGAAGCATCTTTGTAAGCTTCCATAAATGTCTTGCTTTGTATACATGATTATTTTCTACACAATTTATATTTATTTAAACCTGGGGTGTATAGTCTGTTAGTGAAAAAGAAAAAAAGATTTAATTGCTACCCTAAAGTGACAAACAAAATCCAATTCTGAGACAGATGATATACAGCAATGACTAGTTTATTCCATAACTCTTAAATTTAATTCATACACAATCGAAATCAGTTTTGTGACTCACAGGGGTGGGTCTTATTGGAAAGTGTGCAGAGTGTGAATTTTTGTGGAATATGAATATACAACAATGTCCCAAATCTTTATAGGCATTTGCATCCAGTGCCCCCTTTTTTAAAAGTGTTGTTAACCTTTAAATTAACTTTTAGTATGATGTAGAGAGTGATATATTCTGAGACAATTTGCAATTGGTTTCATTGTTCATTATCTGTAGCTATTGTGGAGTTATTTATCTTTTTATTCAGCAGCTTCCATTTTGCAATTTTAGCAATCTGGTTGCTAGGATCCAATTTACCCTAGCAACCACACATTGATTTTAATCTGGAATATGAATAGGAAAGGCCTGAATAGAAAGATGAGTACTAAAAAGCAGTAATAACAAAAATGTTGTAGCCTTACAGGGCATTTGTTTTTAGATGGAGTCAGTGATGTTCAGTTGAAAGCTGGAAAGAGGGCACATAATGAAAAAACTATGCAAAATAAATAATGAGGACCAATTGAAGGAAAAATCACTTCTCTAGATGGTGTACAAACAAATTGGCAAATTGGCATCTCCTAAGAAAAAGATTCCACTAATCAAAGGCTTACTTTTGTTTCAACATTTAACGCCAATAGCAATAAAATGAGTGTCATCAAAGGGTAATGGCCACTATTACAAGCTAATAGACAGTTTGGACAATTATTTAATTCCCTACCCCTCTTTTGCTATAAACGGGGTCACCCTAAAAGACTTACTATGTCCATCTGATACATGACAAAAGAAATCTATTTTCCATGGTAAGAAAAAAAGGGGAACTTATCCCTGCTTGGGCTGTAACTGCTGCTCTTCTATAATAAAGGGTTCTAAAATGAATCATCCAACAAAAGGACATGAGATCAATCTCAATGTCTATGCCACATGCAAATCCTCCAATGTATCAGAAACGACACCCAGAATCCAGATATAGACACCATATTATACAGATATACACCATGTTGTATATCTGCATAAGTGCCCCTGCGGTCTAGGTTATGTGGGACAGACTTCTAGGGAAGTAAAAATCAGGATTCAAGAACATAAAAGCAATATTAGAAACTTCAAGAAAGATACACAGACTGATACATCAGTCTCTAGACACTTTATTGAATTCAAACATAACCCTATGTAACTGCATTGGTGTGTCCTTGATGAAGCTGCCCCTGATAGGCGAGGTGAAAATAGACTTAAAAGATTGTTACAAAAGGAAGGTAAATGGATTAGGAAACTTAATACACTCAACCCTGATGGTCTAAGTGATTCTTGGAGTCTGAAACGTATCTGCAAAACTTATATTTCAATCTTTACTTTACAGACCTTGAAGGTTGAATAATGAATTTACAATACTACTAAGAAGTTAGCCTCAAGTGTTTAATCCCATTTTTGATCCCTAAAAGGAAATCTGCATACTTAGCTTATATTGTGGTAGACATTGTGTTATGTAGTACCACAAAGTTCATAGCGTTTTATTCACTTTGTTTTTAACAGGTTGGATATTTTCTGCACACCATGATACATTTTTTGTATTGGACATTTTTTTCATGGTATCTTTTTACTTTATGGACACTTTTAATCTAACTACAGTATAGACACCTCTAGCTCATAAGCTGAACAATGTAATGATTTACGCACAACCTTTATTGGACACTGGTCAATTAAGGGATGGAGTGGGTGTGTTTAAAAGGTCACAATGTATCTGTTTTTTGTTACACTTGAGAAAGGGCAGGACATGTGTCTAACAGTCTAATCACAAGCAGTTAACCTTCATTTGAGTGCTCTCCTCTGTTTCACCTAATGCTGGTACTTCGGATGTTCGGATGTTCGGAAGGCTGAACGCTGATTCATCCACGTTCTACAGATAAACCAAATAGAGACTAGAAGTACACCAAGGGGGTGATTTATCAACTTTCAATTTGAATTTTTGCCATGATTAAAAGATTTTTTACAAAAAATCTCACAAATTTAAATTATAGTTTAAAAAATTTGAATGTCTGGTATTTATTTAGCAAAGAAAAACCTCAAAAAAGCGAATGTAAAAAAAAAAAAATCAGCATATAAAAGCTGGAAAGTTCATGTAGAAGTCAATGGGAGTTGTCCTAGGCAAAATTCAAGCCATTTTTGAAATTTGAGTTTTCGAGTTTTAATTTGGGTTTGTATACACTCACGTTTTTTGTTATTTTTTACATTCTGATTTTTCCATAAATAAGCAAACATTTCCTTTTTTTAAATTATGAGTTTATCGAAGTGGAAAAAAAACCTCATAAATTAGATTTTTGATAAATAAGCATGTACTAGATAAGGAGATTTGGATGTATTTAACAAACGAAACCATGGGTTCACACTAGGGATGGGCAAATCTGACCCATTTCATTTCGCCAAAAATGTTGCTGGCAGCAAAATGTTGCCGACACCCATTAAAGTCTATGGGCATCGGAAATTTTTTGTCACGCGGCAAAATATTTTTGTTGCGTGTTTTTTATTTGACGCATGACACCATACAAGTCTATGGGCGTCATTTCCCAAGTGAAACAAGGCGAAAAAATTCACCCATCCCTAGTTCACACATGATGACACCAGTGTGTGTGTTTTAATGCCTTTTGTGCCTTACTTCTCTTTGCTCATAATTTACAATTCTTCATCATACCTTTGCTCAAGTTGGCTTCTGTTACTCCTGCTCAAGCTTGCTCAACCTCGTCTGTACCTTGTTTTTTTTGGTCTGTCAGTCTGGTAGCCAGGCTGTCAGGCTTCATGATGGGCAAATCTGTACCACTTCGCTTAGCAGAGAAATTCGGGAAACTCCAAAATAATTTGCACATTATGTGATAATTGTGATAATTTTGACACGAGCGACAATTTTTATATGTACAACACCGTTGACGAAATCCAGAAATTCGCAGCGAATCCATGCCTGCCAATAAATTCGCCCATCACTAGTCAGGCTTTTAATTAATAGACTGTAACATATAATGGCATGTAACTATTATAAATATGCTGATTAGGTCTTAGTAATAAATTATTAATAATGTACCCTCTATTGTAAAAGTTTATTAAAGGTCACTGAGGAATTCCATGACCATATAAAGGCACAAGGCCAAAGGTTCTTCAGACCTTTGGAAAAAAACGTTTTTCACTAGAAAACTCGAATGTTTATTGATTATACCCCGATGCTGCAAAAAGCCAGAATCCAAAAATCTGCCATCTCAGATCTGTCGAGGTCCTGTATAATGTATAAGTCAATGGGAGAGGCACCTATCTCATATTGAAGTTATACGGGGCTTCGGAGATTTTTGCCAGAAAATGCAACTTTTTAAGGGTTTTTGGGCAAAACTTGAAAAATCTAGCAAAATGTAGCTAAAATCAGGTATGGGAATTTTTTAATAAAATATGAGATAAATTCAGATAAAATAACCCCCCTTTATGTTTTTTGTTCACCAGACCTATTATTTCTCAAGAAATTGTGTTTTAAACAGAAAGGATTGAAAACATTTCACACCACTGAAACACGGTTATTATATGATTTGGGATTTGTATCTCCTTATCGATTAGCAACAATTTACTGAAACCATAACGACGCTTCATAAAATAAATAACACTCATACAGCGGAGGGGAGAACCATTTCAATCTAAGTTTTTATTTTCATTACAGCTGGACTCTTTCCAAATAAAAAAAAAGCAAATTGTATATTTTATTTAAAAAGTCACAGTCACTGTTCAATAAATCACATGCATGGTGACAGCATCGGGTATAATGCCCTGCTGTGATTGACTCTGAGAGATCTGATTTTCTTTCACATTGTGCTCAAGGGAAATTGAAGTGACAGATATTCATTTATTGTGTGCTTTAGCTATGGATGGTCACTGTTTACACTGAATACAATCAAATATACGCCTCGCATATCAAAACACACTGATTATTTTGGTATGCTGATGTCCCAACACTATCAATAATTTTTATGAGTTTATGGTGTTATATTTATATTGCTTCGACTTTTCACAACATCACTTTTCCTTTGAGTTGGAACACCTGCACATAATAATCATATCTCTGATGTATATTCAGCAGGCTAATTCCAAGCCTTAGATGGCAGACCGAACAATGCATGACAGTACATTTTTTTATTATTCTATTTTTGCATAAAAAATCCACACTTTCATACAACACATTGTTGCTCTTTAAAAGAAGGGTTTACATAAGAATTTTCTCCCTGCCTTCCAACAAAGAAGAAGTCTGCCTTACAGAATATATTTGTAATATTTGCAAATATATTATTGTATCAGTAACTATTATTTTTTTCAATTTGATGAGCTGTCAGTTTAAAAGTGTAAAACTTGACGTTATAACATTTTTTTTTGAAAGTTTTATTTATTGAGGAATATACTGTAATACGATTTCTAAGACATATACTGTAATTTATTGATTTGTGAAGTTGATTTGTGACAGAGGTATAATCCAATCAATGTATCAAATAAGCAGAACTAAATGTAGCACAAACAATAACATGACACCTATAAAGTAGGAGGAAGTGTTGCAGACACACACACACACACTACACGTGGCACATCACTCAGCTCATCTTTGTGCCAAATACTTCTATTCTAGGAGCAGATAACCAAAATTAAATTGCAGTATGATACAGATAACATTCTAAGAATCTTTTGTCTAGAAGTTGGTCTTTCTTCTTATTTTTTGTTGTTTTTGCTTCATTTAAAGATTAAAGACTAATTCACTGAGGAAAGTCAACGTGTAGGCAACACCCAGAGAAATATATTACTTTTTAGAAAGAAAGAAAAAAAACACTGACTGGGTAAACTTTGAAGAGCCACCATCCTACTCCTACTTATTTGTAGGGATCCCTTGCATACACATGAGATTGCACATGAACAATACACAATCAGAGTTTCCCTCTGAATAGAAGTCAGATGAGGCCTAGGACGGCAGAGATCAGGGGAAGGAATGCCGTCATCTGGTCACATCTGCACTGGTGACTGGTGGAAAGGGGACATTGATATTGATTGATATCCCTCTCACCTAGTCCCCAGTGCAGACAACCAGATCAACAATGGCAGCAGCAGTGGGGACAAGGTGAAGGAGGTACAAGCGGGAGATGTGAGCAGGGAAGTGGGAGGGCATACCAGATTCAAATCTGGCTGAAAGAAGCATTTTTAGAAATCTCCATGGGCCAGTGCATTTTTTTCTGATTAGACGCATCAAACTAGGGAAAAACTGAATTTGGAAAGTGATTTCATTTACTGGTGAGGGTGCCTTACATTTTGAGATCCCCCGATCTATCAGTCATTTCTTCTCCTTTTTGTTATCTGTCAAAACTGAAATTGAAACTGTTATGTTTTTACTATCCCACATACCCTAACAACTGGCCGTATTGGTAGATTGCTCAAGGCAAAGCAGGTAAAGATTGTAGATTATTTTATTAGCTTCTTTCTTTTGGTGTGTTGCTGGGTATTTATTCTTTATCAGTAGTGATGGGCGAATTTGTCCCATTTCGCTTTGCCATGAAAGTCTCCCGTGAAATTCGCGAACTGGGAATTTTGACGCTGATGACAATTCAGAATTGTGGTGATTTTGCGCATATATTCGCTGGCGGTGAAACGTGGAAATTCACATTGAATTCACGCTTGGTGAATAAATTCTCCCATTACTATTTATCAGTATACTCTAAGGTTCATGTACACCAGCCCTAAGTGCGCAAGTGCAAAAATGTATGCAAGATTGAGCATTCATTGATGTGCCTCAGAAACTTGTGCACCTACTGTACATGCTCCTGTGCAACTTGCAGTGAATGAGCATCTTCAGTCTGCACTGATGAGTAACTCTTGAATTATTACTCACTCATCTGGAATGGACTGCCCCATGGTGAGCCAGCTGTCCCGTTCTTTGCAGGACAGTCAAGATTTTGACAGCTCAGCCTCCAGTCCCAGATACTTATTTATATGTCCTGCATTTCTATTTGACCTCCTGCATTGAGCAGCCAGGAAAAGATACAAAGCTTCTCAAACTTAATGAGATAAGGAGGCTATCGGCAGAGAGCCCAGAAGTCTCAGCACCTACACACAGATACAATTGTAACTAATAAGATATGCAAGTCTATTGAGGGAGACTAGCAACTAGGACAATTTGTTTGATGAATTGTGTTCATACTTTCCATAACCTGACAAATGTTGTAAAATTGCATGGCCACAAAATAGACGTGGATAAAATGCCATGCTACAAGTGACAGATATTTTGTGGTTTCTGATATATTAGCAGTTTCAGACAGTTTAGGGGTGCTAATACCAGGCATTAACTTTAACAGTTTTTTAAAAGTTGAGTTGCCAACTCTCCGTTGAGCTAAAAGCTTCAGTTGAGTATGAGATTTCAAATATTTAAGAAACCATTAAAATTAGAAAATTAAGGTAAAATGCAAAAACACTGGCATCTTTTCCTTTTTTCAGAGTGATAGCCAGCAAAAGTCCTAAAAATTATTTTTTTGGGTAACCAGTTACCCCCATACATTTTCTAACTATAGAACATTAACTATACAGTTGCCTCATGTGTAGGGCATTATAAAAACTCTTTATTAAGGTTCCCTGGAAATGTGAAATTTACAGTGGAAATGTAAAGTATTTGCTTCAATATATAACATAAAGACGTCCATTAAACTTTAAATTCCCCGTAGTATGTAAATTAGCTCGAAAGTAATGAAGTAATGCTAGAGAAAATTCACCAGCGTCCGGCGCCCAGGATGAAACTCAGCATTTTAGTGAATAAGCTTTGTCTGAGTGAATTTTCGCCTGGTGAAGTGTTGTGATAGGTGCGAATTGGAATTTTCGCCGGTTAGTCTGCAAGGAGCCACCCATTAATACTATAAAAATGTATGATAGGAGTTTATATATATATGTGTCTTTATAGGGTAGGCATTTATTCTCCAGCTGTTTTTAAACTGAAATCTATAGATTTTTAATGCTGGGAAAGCGTAGTTCTGCAAGAACTGTAGAGCCACAGGTTGGCTCATAATACAGTAATGTGCAATTTGTAACTTTTATCAAGAACATTTTCAGGCCACAGGCTCCCTATTGTTACCAAAAGCAAAAGCTGTGTAGTGACATTTAAGTTACTGTGATTAGGAGAGAAATAACCAGAAAAACAATAAAAAGGGAAAAATATAAAGCAGAAATATGCAGAGTTTTGTTGTAAGTACGAATAACAAAACATGTACAGTAATTTGCATTTACTTCCAGAAATGTGTATTAATGTAACCAGTGCAAGGTGTGAAAGAGAAAAGCTTGGAGCTCCAGAATGCTTATTAGTTCAGTCAGAACAGACCATACCTGGATCATTACTGCATATCCGGCTTGCTCGTTACTGGAAAAATGTGTTTTTATATAACGCTGTCTGCCAGAATTAAGTAGGCTTGTGTAGTGCTATTAAAGATAATTAAATATGCTGCACAGGAATTAGTGTAGTGGAACAGCATGACATCCCTTCTGTTCTGACGCTCAATTCATGTTCATCTTTCATAATGGCAGCAATAAGACAGGTCAGTACAGGATTTTCCATTATCCGGTCTCTGTTAAAACAAGCACTGGTGGGTAATTCCCAACTCATATCAAGATACTACATTGTATATTACATGACCAATAAGGTTAGTGCTTCTTTACAAAAGCAATGCACATTTGTGTTTACAATTAACCTTTCCAGACTAGGTTTGCGGTTCCCACTTAGTACATCTTACATATCATATAAGTGTTATATCTATGTACTCAGGTTCCTGTATGTTGGAGAAACCATACAAACCAGTACAGGATAGATTTTCCCAACATATGGTAGATTTTCCATTAAAGGAGAAGGAAAACTACAGAAACAGTTTATTGCCAATAGATTAGCCACAAAAGTGTAAGCTTTAACATTATATTTATTTTGCACAATGCTATACCATACCTGAGTAAACAGCTCTAGAAGCTCTCTCTGTTTGTTTAGGATAGCAGCTGACATACTGTATTAGCTTGGTGTGACATCACTTCCTGTCTGAGTATCTCCCCACTCACTCATAGCTCTGGGCTCAGATTACAGCAGGGAGGAAAGGAGAGAGGGTGAAAGGAGCAAACTGAGCATGCTCAAACCCTAGCCCTGGAGGTTTATGCTGAAAACATACAGGAGCCCATGTGTACACAATAGAAGGAAAGAAATGCTGTTTCTTTTGACAGAGGACTCAGAGCAGCATTACTTTGCATGTTTACTGGTGTATTTATATAGACCTTTCTGATAAAGCTTACTTGGTTTTAACCTTTCCTTCCTGCAAGCAAATATTTCTATATAAGGGAGTCACCGTGGAGTCCCACGTCCATATAAAAGCATAAGGGCCGAAGGCTGAGTGCTTTTATACAGATCATGGAACTCCAAGGTTACTTCTAATATCCTCATATTTTCCAACAAGGGGTACTTTATGTATTATTATACACAAGTTTTAGTGAGTCATGTGACAAAAGTGACATCACCAAGCTTCGTTTATAACTGATGACATCACTAAGAGCCATTATATATATACAGACATATATATGCAGAGGACTCTTGTATGTGTATATATATATATATATATATATATATATATATATATATATATATATATATATATATATATATATAATTTAGAGGATATTCATGGCTTTTGTGTATTATAAGTATATAATATACAGTTTGGTCCAGAGGAAAGTGGTACAAATTAGGAAAAAGGGTGGCTGACTTTGCAAAAATTATACAGGAGGGCAGTAGCTTTTCTTTTTTTTTTAAGATAAAACCTTATTCAGACAGAATAAAATCCACATAGTGGTAATCAGGTACGGAGGGGGGCGGGGGCCCGACTGCACGTCCCGCACCAGGGCCAGCCCTCCTCCAGTTACGTTACTGTGTGTGTTTGTATGAATGGTTCCTTCCAACAGCTTGCATTAGAAATTAACAGAGGTAAGAAAAAGGTTATTACAATTTAACCATGTCATTCCCCAAGCTTAACCATGTCACTTCTCCATACACTGCCATTTTCCATCCCACCTTGTGATTATAACCTCGTATTGCTCCTGAAGCTGTAACTCCTGTATCTGAAGTTATTATAATGCTAAGGTGATGCTGCACTGACACAGAATTTAGAGGAAAACAGTATGTTTATTATAGATGAATGGGCATATAATAAATATAACTTTTCCTCTGTTAATATATAACTTCTCTGTTGATTCACATTGCATGGACTGTGACCTTCTTTAGGTGACACAATAGGAACATAATGCATAGATACTGACTGCACCCTTAAAAAAATGCTCATCAGTCAGTGCATGGTATATATATATATATATATATATATATATATATATATATATATATATATATATATATATATATATATATATATATATATATATATATATTATTTATAAGAAAAGATTTTGTGATTTAAAAAACACAAGCAAGAGAGAAAGGATATTTAAATGTGAATGCATCCGGCTATAGCATTAAGAAGCACATACTGTACATCGGCTCAGTAAATGCAAATAAGGGATTAACACTAGCAGCTGGAATCATAAACGGAAATAACAACTTATTCACAGAGACTCGAGTCAGAGGATATTAAAGCTCACTGGCAATCAGTTAACATTGTACAAAGGATAAATCAAACATCTGCCACATAGGTATAAACACATCACTTAAACTAAGCAGAGAAATGTTAGCGGCATCATAATAAGGATTACACAGCACTCATCTTTAAGATAAAGTGCCTCCGTTTGCAGTTTCTCAGTATTCTCTGCACAAGGGAAGGAGAAATGTTTCCATTTGTTAGCTGTCCAATGGTCTGCGCTCTTACTGTATCAAGACTCTATAGGCAGGTTGATTTAATATAAGCTTTTTTGGGTAATGTAATAAACAGCCAAGTTTGCCCAGGTCCTGTTACCCTTCATTCATTGAAACAACTGAGCAGTAAATGCTCTCTGCTCATTGGCTGAAATGGTTTATTACTTTTCCCAATAGTTTTTCTTTAAAGAACATCCAATATAAAAATGTTACAACTAATGAATGAAATAGTTATTCCAATTTTTTTGTTACTGGTTTCATTTAGGACTTCTTTCCGAGTGAACCTAAATCATTTAGCTTAATTCATGCTATTCATCTTAAATGCCTACTATAGCACAATAGTGTATGTAGTGTTCTTTCTCTCCCCTGCAGATTCTCACATATAAGGCAAATGGTCTGTGTTTTAAGTTCGAGAATAAAACGGTCAGTTGACCATTATCTGGTCTTTTAATGTTTTATGACTCACACTAGTAACACTTATTCCCGTTACAGTTTACCAATACAGTGCATTTACAGCGCAGCAAACTCGCATGAGCTATAGAAATAAAGAACTACTGTTATCGACCACATAAGACCAATTAATTCAGTTTTGAATTGTTAGTATACTCTATTGGAAACATTTTATCTGCTGAATAGTAGAACACTGGTGTGAAAATATCTATGTCTTTAGATATGAGGCATGTCACAACAAAACACAGCATATCTTTGAAGCATTCATTTATGTTATTATTTGGGTTATCCAAAAGCAACAACAGTGGGAGTCATTTTTGCAGACGCAGATTGCATGATTACACTTATGGACATTTCCTGTTACACTGCATTTCTATCCCCGGTGAGACTGCGAGTGCCATGAGTTACATACAATAGGAACAAACCCCACATGAATGAAATGTAAATTTAGATGGTGTGGTTAAGGGCTGGTGATTGGTGATCTGAAGGTGATTGTCCTGTTAACAGAAGCAAAACAGAAAAGTAGATCCACCCAGCGCCGGATTTCACTTTTGGGCGCCCCTAGGCCGCACGGTCTGACCAGGCGGCCGCGCGGGCCTAGCGCCCGCCTTCCCAGCGCGCCGGGGAAAAAAACGCCGGCGCAGCTGGTGCAGTTGAACGGCGGCTGGGCGTTCCTATTTCTTTGCCGCCCTAGGCCCGGGCCTATGCGGCCTTGCCGCAAATCCGGGCCTGGGAATATATGACCTGTCAACTAAGGAGTAATAATGGGAAAGGCAATGAATAAAAAGAAGAGTAGTGATGGGCGAATAAATTCGCCAGTCGAAAGTTTGCGGTGAATTTCTTCATTTCACAGTTGGCAAATCTGCTGCGTATAAAAAAAATTGGACATGCGGCAGAATACTCGCGCATAAAAACTGATGCGAGTCAAAATTATTTGGACGCTCATTGGGGCAAATTCACTATGCGCCGAAGTGCCTAACGCTAGCGTCAATTCGCTAGCGTTGGGCATTTTCGTTACTTCACAAATTCACTAACGGACGCTGGCGTAACTTCGCTAGTGTAACTTCGCACCCTTACGCCTGCCGAATTTGCAGAACGGACGTAACTATGCAAATTCACTAACGCGCATTGTTCTGAACGCTACCTTTTACGCTAGACTTCCTTCGCCACCTCAGACCAGGCGAAGCGCAATAGAGTAGATAGGAATTTCTTCAAAAAAAAGTTAAAACTTTTTCTAAGTCCCAAAAAACGCTGGCGTTTTTTCTATATTATGGGTGATAGGCTGAAAAAGATCGAAAAAATGTTTGGGGCTCCCCTCCTTCCCCCCTACA
This sequence comes from Xenopus laevis, assembly GCF_017654675.1. Classification (NCBI taxonomy): domain Eukaryota; kingdom Metazoa; phylum Chordata; class Amphibia; order Anura; family Pipidae; genus Xenopus; species Xenopus laevis. The sequence goes on along the minus strand of NC_054382.1, from coordinate 88,604,483 downwards.
TTTCCTAACTCATGGCAACTTAACTATACAGTGGGCACATGTGTAGGGCAAAATAAAATTTTTATTTGGTGTTTTGAAGGTTTCCCAGGCATTTGTAGTGCTGCTACATATTCCTCCATTGAAATTTGAATTTGGCGCCGTATGCAAATTAACCATCGCTAGCGTAACTTCGCTTCGCTTAGCGAATCAACTTCGCAACCTTACGCTACCCCTGAGCGCAACTTCGGATTTTAGTGAATTTGCGGAGCACAGGCGAAACTACGCCTGGCGAAGTGCGGCGAAGTGCGGCGAAGTTACGACTGGCGCAACTACGAATCTTAGTGAATGTCCCACCTTGACTTTAATGCATTTGGACAAAATAGGTTTGTGTCAAAGTATTGCAGGTGTCAAAATTGTCACATGCGTCAAAATTCACATTTCTTGAATTTTTAGCCTTTTCACAAATTTCGCATCTAATTTGGAAAGTCTGAAATTGGAAGCTGTCCATATCGATCTAAAGAAGAATGAGATTTTAGTGGTCTATGGATATAGCAAGGCTAATGCAGAACCTTAGGTTTGAAACTGCTCTACATTGTTTTACCATATGAGCCAAAAAATCTAGAATTGGTTGCTTGTAAATTGAGGATTGTGGAGAAGTAAAATTCTGGTTGCAACAGGAGTGAAATTAGTTCCAAGTTTATTTGTATCTCTTGTTTGTTCTAGGCCTAAAAGATGTTTTATTAAAATTATCAGTTGTACAAGAAGAGCTTGCAATGTCTAACCCTTTAAGGCAGAACCTTAGGTTGTTAAACATATTCACTAATAAATATGGAATTTATTGTGTATACATTTTTGGTTGTGGAGTGATCTATAGATACAGAAAGGCTAATGCAGAGCCTTAGATTTGAAACTGTTCTCCTTAGGCTAAACATATGCACCAGTAAATCTGGAATTGATTGCATGTAAATTGAGCCTTGTGGAGAAGTAAAGTTCTGGTTGCATGAAATTAGTTACAGATGGGTTTTATCTCTTGCAGGTTTTAGGCCTAAGAGATGCATTAATATTATTTTTAATAGTCCTAAAAAGTGTCTAACCCTTCAAGGAAGCTACTATTGTCATTTGTTAAGGAAATTTCTGCAATATTTCCTGCCTGGAAACATTCCATTATTAAGCCTAGCAGGATTTTGTCATCTCCTGTATGGTAGGCTACAGCACTTTGGATGGCTATACTAAGTAGAGTAGGTCTGTTACTCCTGGCATTATTTAAATAGAATATTTTTAATGAGGGGGTTGCATGCCAAAAGCCTGAAAATCAGTGCATCAGGTGCATTAGTTTTGAGTACTCTCTGACCACAGCCTTGGTGTACTACAACAAATGGAGGCGGCTTCACAACTAGGTTAAGTTATTATTATGGGTGACTTCAGTTATCCAGACATTGACTGGGATAATGGGGATGCCAAGTCAGAAAAAGCTGAAGGGTTTTTTTAAATATTCTGAATGACAACTCTTTATTTCAGCTCATTCAAGAACCTACTAGGAATAACTCTCTTTTGGACCTTGTAATAACTAATAATACTGAACTCATCGCTAACATTTGTGTGGGTGAGCATTTAAGGAATATTGATCATAACATAGTCTCCTTTAAGATTCTGTTGCAGAAGCAATTCTATAAGGGAGTAAATAAAACACTAAATTTTAGGTGTGCAAACTTTGCCAGTATAAGGGCATCTCTGCAACTGGTTAAGACTTTTCACATCTTTAAAATGCTGCTTAATAAATATACATGTTAGTATATTCCCCTTGTAAGCAAGGAATGTCATTGCAAAGCAAAACCTTTGTGGTTCAATAAAAATATTTGTGTTGAGGTTGGCAAGAAAAAACGTGCTTTTAAAGTGATACTGACACTAAAAATTTTCTTGCAAAATATTAATCTACATCTTACATATAGGTCACGTTGATCGTTTTTTGCTGATAGTTCTGCTTTTGTAAGTAATTATTCCTAAACCTGGCTGTTTTGCCAACCTGACTGTCCCATCTCAGTCTGTCAGTTAGAGTTTCTAATGCTAATGGAATACTGCTGCACAAATATGGCAGCCCCCTCATAGAGGAATATGGGGATAAGAAAGGTAATGTAAAAGCATCAGGCAAATACTTTTAAGGCAAAATAATAAATAGCAGTCAAAGACCATGTTATGATGGATATAAAAAAAGGTGATTTTCTGGTGTCTCACTTTAAGGCTTTCTAGCTAAAATCGAGATAGAAAAGGCTCTTGCAGTGAGGTGGAAAAATTAATTATCCAAAATTATTTTTTAAATATGTTAATGGTAAAAAAAATTAAGCTGGATGGGATAGGACCGAGATTTACTAAAATCTGAATATTTCTCAGTATTTTATTAAAACCACTTTGACCAAACTCCCATCCACTTTTTTGCCTAATTTATTAATAAATTAATGCAAAAATATCCTGTGCAGGAAAAATCGTGAAAAATCAAAGTGTATGATTTTTTTTTTAATTTTTTTCAAATTATCACTCAAAAACCACAAGTAAGTAATGCACTTGGACTTTGCTAAAGCATTTGATACAGTGCCACACAAAAGGTTACTGGTTAAATTAAGGAATGTTGGCCTGGAACATAGTATTTGTACCTAGATAGAGAACTGGCTAAAAGATAGACTACAAAGAGTGGTGGTAAATGGAACATTTTCTAATTGGACCAGTGTTGTTAGTGGAGTACCAGAGGCCTCTGTTTTTAGTTCTTTGCTTTTTAACTTTTATTTATTTTATTTTTAAATATGAATCTGAGGTTAGCATTGAAAGAACCATTTCTGCCATTTTTGCTAAATTATGCAGAACTATGGGGGTTATTTATTAGAGTCAATGCCAAAAACTCGTGTTTTTTTGACTATAAGATACAAATTTTTATTGAAAAAACCTCAGGATTTATTATACACCGAGGATGGAAAAAGTCAGAATCAGAAAATCCGACATGTCAAACTGTATACAAGTCAATGTGAGAAGTCCCAAATATATCTTGATCTGCAATGGGTTTCGTGCAATAATCCGAAGATTTTGTGATCTTCTGGCAAAAATCAGAGAAAAATTATTTTTTGAGTGGAAAATCTGAAAAATTCGTATGATTTGAATTTTTAATACGATTGTCCCAATTTCTTTTCAAGTTTTTTCTCCGCACTGGAATTTTTTGAAACATGTATTTATAAATAAGGGGAAATAACCTGTGTGGATTTGGTTGGAGTATATTTCAGAAAATAATGAGAAATTTGGATTTTGATAACCCCTATAAATTGCATGCAGGATGCAGTAATTTGTCTATATTGGATTTCTTGGACAAACATAATATCCAAGGTTATAATGATACTAAAATCCATATCTTCCAACTGTCCCATTTTCTGCAGAACAGTCCTGATTTTGACAGCTGGATCCCTGGTTTTTATTTAAAAGTCCAGAGTTTCAATTTGTTCTCCTGCACTGACGCCAGAAAAAGCTACAATGTTTCTGAAACTTAATTAAAATAAACAGTGTTGCCATTGGCCCAGGGGTAGTATATACACAGCAGTTTCTGTTTCCTAGTCTATTTAAGGGTAGAAAGCACATGTTTCTGTTTCTCTGGACTTTACCTGGTGCCAGGGGTGAAAGTTCTAGGGATTCTGAGGCAGGAGACCTTAGTAAGAAGATTGATCCCTAAGGTGAGTGAAGTCAGGGACATGAATAAGGTAAAGATTGTCTCCTGTTATAGCACACTACAGGAGTTGCAAGATTATAAACTGGTAAGAACAGCTTTGTGCTCCATTGAGGGTAATGTAGTGCAGGGTAGTTCCCCTGGGGGCACCTACAAGACTGTGGGGACTCAAGTCAATAGGTTCCAGGGATAGAGAGTGAAATGACTTGGATCACACTGTGAGAATCTGGGTACACTGGGGGCAGTTGTGTGCAGTACTGGTTGTAAAGCTATTGCAGGGTGTGATATTGTGCCATGGAAGTACAGTACCTTTTTTTACGTTATTTCTTCTCTAAATATAATGTTCCTGGTTAAGAACCACTGGCATATTTGAAAGTGAACATGGTGAGAGTTATAGCTGGGGGGCCTTCCTCCTAATCCTCTACCTGAGGAGAGGTGTCACAGGTAGCAGTGCTCTATGCTTGACATAGATCGAATACTGAATATTGAATTTGGTGTGCTCCACTTCTTGGGTTGCAGTATTGAGAGCTGCGGGGTTGAGTAAACCTAAAACTCTCCAGCTTAGAGCAGGCCTAAACTGCAAGTTCTGCAACTAGACGTCAAGTACTGCGGTTCATTTCCCCATTTGCGATACTTCCCCATCAAGGACTTGACTAAGAAAACAGTTGCTCTTTCTCTAAAGAGGAAAGGGCTAAAGTTATCACCTGCTGTAAAGTCTTTGCAAAAAACGGGTCCAATGGTTTTCAAAAGAATGTTTGATGCTTACTTTTTTAATAATATGTATCAATGCAAAATGAATTCATCTTCTATAGTTGTATTTATTGACAGATCCTTTGGTATTTTGTGAGCTATGAGTTGATGCAATGATCTGAATAGGCACTTATAATTGAGCCACTGTCTGTTGTGGTTTGTGATACATGCTGTACAGTTTGTAGAGTCACTTCTTGGGATTACAAACTCCACCAGTTCATTTTGCTCTTTGATTTCCTTAAATGGCAATGATCTCTGAGAACAAACCCAATGTTCACTTCCCAAAACAACTGCAGAGCTCACCTTTTCTGGCTGAAACTATTTTTGGTATAAGTTGAATGTATAATTGCATGAGAGGATGTGTAGATCTGTTTTGTATTGTACCCATATGGCTTCAGTTCCCACTGGACTGGCATAATTGATTATTTCAGTATGCAGTGCCATATAAACCATGTTAATTGTAAGTAAAGTAAAATGATCTCTAATTCTGTGAAATTAATTGTGACCTTCAGAGATGCATTTCAATTTATAAACTTGTATTAGGAGATGTCTCAGTAGTGAAGGTGGTTAGTTTATTTTATATTTCTAGTATGTTTTCTAGTTAAAGAGAGAGTTCATCTACCTAGATTACTGTACCTGCTTTTTAGTATGATGTAGACAACAGTAGTCTATGACAATTTCAATATCTCTGGCTTAGAAATGTAACTACTTTCTGGTTGCGAAAACTTTATCATGTCAGCAATGTTTTGGAAGTCACAATGGAAGATGAAAAGATAAAGAATGAAAAATAAACAATAAAAATGGATAAAAACACTAAAAGAAAGGGACAAAAAGAAGCATCACATTTTTTTACGTGCAACAAATTGGGTGCTTTTGTTGTGGCGACTTTTTTCAGTGACTTTTTTTATGTTTCCTAGTCAAGTGATTCAAGAAATCTTGATTCATAATACTTTTATTTGTAGCAGTCAAGATTAAGGGGCATAAACTTCCATGAACTCAAAATTCGACCAATTGCAATTTATTATAAAAATCTAATTTTTCAAACTCGGGTAGGGATAGGATTGACCCGCAAATTTGAATCGAATTTGATTCGAGTTTGTAAAACGTCTTCCATAGGCTAAAACAGCATTTTGGCAGGTTTAAGGTGGTGAATAGTCAAATTTGAATTCTTAAAGGGCCAGTGTATCATAAATTTTGAAAATCGAATTCGAATTTTAAAAAAAAAACTTGAATCAAATTTTAACATTTCTCTAGTCGAATTTGACAGTTTTGGACATAAAAAAACTTGAAAATTCGAATGTGAAAATTCAAATTTTCAATTTAAATAATTTTTAATGTTAAATATGCCCCTAAATGTGATAGCTAACAGCTGTTCTACGGTCGAAAATCTGTATAATACAAGTGTTTCCAGAATGAACTCTTGTCCTTACTAGATGATGCCCTATCAGGAAATGTCAACATTGACATTGTTCACTTTAACGGGTGGGCTTTGTCATTTTTTAGAAGTAGATAACATATAAATCTTAGACAGAATAGATCATGAAGCATGTTATTTTTAATATAGTGAGCATATAGAGGACTAGAATTTTATGTGAACAGTGAAATCATTTTTTTCCCCACAATTCATTGTTTTGACCAAGAACATTTGTAACATCCCCTTGCCACTTTTGTTCATATTAAGTATTCTTTATTTCTGTTTGTGATGTTTACTCTTTGGGTCTTTTTGATTTACATGGTGGTAGCTTGCTGCTCTGAATACTGTATGTACCATTTTTTGTACCAATTTTTCTTGCAGCATTTGCCTCTTGAATGAAGTGGATGAAGTGCACAATACAATCATTTGTATTGCCATTTTATAATTAGAATTTAGAAAAGTGCCCACCTGTGATAGTTCCAACTAACTGACATATTTGTTAAGAAAACAATTATTGTTTACTAGGTTTTTTGATGTTGTGATTATACGTAAAGCATGCTATTGATGCAGTAGAACAATTAGTATAATTCTCATTGCTTTTAGCTGCTAACTGCATGAATCATACACCTTTGTACCAGCATAGTGTAGCAATAGTGAGAATTTCACTTACTATCATGACTTTCCTTTTCTTCTAGTCCCGAACTGTAAGTACAAATGGGCAGTATTGCCCCTCCTAGACTAGGAGGCAGGACCTATAACATCGCCAATCACAATTAATCATGGCCTATAAGACCACCTGGCTTCCTCCTCACCACTGTAATACATTTGTCATAGCAGTACAGGAACTAATATTAGACTGACAACAAGTGTTACAAAAAACAACTACTAATTGACAGAATCCGGTAAATAATGAAAATCAAGTACCACATAGGAAGACTAGCCATCTCCTGCTTAAAGGGTTCCCTCACTGACTAGTCGACAGACTCACCAGCATACCCTGGCCCTACGATCTATGATTCTGCCCGGTGCCCAATGTCTCCTTAGGGATTGACATCCTCCATATCAGTGACATGTAGAATGGAAACTGGCACAAAGAGGCTGTTACAAGCAGGATGAACCCTGTATATTTATTTAGTACAAAGTGATGACTTTGTCAGATATGTCTGATGAAGGGGCTTGCCCACAAATGTTACATCTATTTTCCCCATAACAGTGGCTCAAGCTGAGGGCCATAATGAGGCCAGTGGCCAGACAAGCCAAGGGACATGACAAAAGGCCAGAAATCACCCAAGCCAAGGGCCTGTCAGGGTCAGGGTCACTGACCCTGACATCCAAAAAACGATTGTTCTGTAAAGGCTACAATTTTATTGTTATTGCTACTTATTATTCTTCATCTTTCTATTCAGGCCATGTTCTATTCATATTCCAGTTTTCATTCAGATCAATGCTGGGTTGTTGGGGTAATTAAGACTGTTCTCATTTAGCATATTCACAAAATGATGTGCTTTTTTTCTGATTTGATTACCCCATTAATCCAGTCAATGTCTTATTCATTAGAAGTTTCCATAATTGCAATCTGATTTATCTGAAATAGTGGCTGGACCTAACTCTCGCAGTTATGCAATGATAACTACAATAGCCATTTATTCTCTCAATTAAATTAAATCTCTACTGAAATGCCTCAACAAGTTTTTCAAGACTAGCCTTGATCCTTTCTTTACTTCACAGCTTTACTTTACTTCACTGGTTTTACATAAAGGCAAATGCATCCACCATTATTATTCACTCTGTCCAGCCTAGTACACACACACAAGACTATCAATAAGTTTTTTTGCTGAACTTCTACTGGAATCGTATTCCATTCAGATATGGGAATATACAGATACAGAAATATTAAATAAAGATTAGCATAGAAGAGACTAAAAAGGCACCAGGAGAACTGGGTAAAAATACACAATAAGAAAATGAAGCTAAAATAAAAAGTCCTTTAAATGAAGGACTCTGCAAAGGTAACCAAAGTAGCCTCCCACAAAAGTTAAAGTTTTACTAACAACAAAAAAAAGAAAAGTGTTTTAAAGGAAAGACAATGAAAGCACTGGCAAAACTGATTTGTTTACTTAAAGAAGAAGGAAAGATACAGAGGCATTTTATTGCCAATAGATTAGCTGCAAAAGTGCAAGCTAGAATACTATATTTATTCTTTAGAATGCTTTACTATACCTGAGTAAAAAGCTCTAGAAGTTATCTGTTTGTTTAGGATAGCAGCTGCAGTATTAGCTTGGTGTGACATCACTTCCTTCCTTGAGTCTCTCCCTCTCCTGCTCACTTATAGCTCTGGACTCAGATTACAGAATATAAAAGGAGGGGGGAGAGGAGCAAACTGAGCATGCTCACACCCGGGGCAAGGAAGTTAAAGATGAAGGCAGGACGTCTGATACAGCCGCCCATGTGTACACAATAGAAGGAAAGAAATGCAGTGTTTCTTTTGACATGCAGTGTTTCTTTGAGGGTTTACTGGTGTATTTATATACTGTAGACCTTTCTGATAAAGTTTACTTAGTTTTAACCTTTCTTTCTCCTTTAAGAAAAGCAACTTTAGTTTATATAAACAAGCATGTCGTGTATCCATGGGGGCAGCCATTCAAGCACAGGATACACAATAGATAACAGATTCTGAAGAATCCCATTGTATACTACAGTACTTATCTGCTATCTGCTGTGTATCAATCAAACCAGTTTTGCCAGTGCAACACAACATTACATTATATTTTCATTACTTTAGGACACTTTCAGTTTTTTGTGTTACTGTTTCTTAAAAGTTTTATAGCGGTAACTTTTCTACATCAGTCAAATGAATTGTTAAAAAATGGGCAAGAGCTAATTTTTCATTTAAAGGGGCCTGTCACCCTAACAAATGATTCCAAATTATTTTCCATCATTAATACAAAAATATTCTGGATTTCATGTTTAATTTGTGAAGGACTTTTTTAGGGTGACTTTTTATGTTTGGGTGACAGGTCCCCTTTAATCACTCGAAATGAGTGAAGAGTAAATTGCTTGATTCTCATAACAATGCAGGGTATCTATCACACTCTCTTGGGAACAATGGTTTTTAATTGATGTTCATGTAGAAAATACCATGACATTTTGTGAAATGTGGCTGGCAACAGGCTGCTCCACTTCTCTAGTCTCTGATGCATTGTAGATCTGTGATTACCAATTGTAAAATATTCCACCAGGCATATATTACCAGTAGTGATGGGCGAATTTGGGGCATTTCACTTCGCCGAAAAATTAGCGAATTTGCCGCCAAATTAGCGAAAAGGAGCGGGTGTCTCGTTTTTGGCAAAATTACGCCGGCGAATTTTTGTGGCAGTTTTGATAATTTATTCGCCGGTGGCGGATTGCGGGAATTCGGCGCGAATTTGCGCCTGGCGAATAAATTCGCCCATCACTAATTACCAGATTCCAATGCATTTTGTGGAAACAAAAATGTATTTATTATTGCCAATATATTTTTTTTAAGTATTGTGCTTGCTTGCATGGTATCATCCATTAGATAAATGTTCATGTTAATTTATGTGTGATTTTAATCCATTTATTCATTAGGCTACCCATTTACTCATGTGGGGGCACTGCTAGTCCTTCACAGTGAAAATAAACTAACTAGTGGTGCATTTTGGATGTTTAAACCATCCAGGCTATTAAAGATCCATATTGAATAAATCTGTGCTCTTATTCAAGTGCCATTTTGGACATACTGTATATTGTAGTTTACTGAGGTGGTCTTTTTGTTGTTCTTTTTATGTGGGCAGCACAGATTCTAGGTTTCATAACACTTTCAAGGGTTAATAAATCAACCAAATAAGAAATTAAACAGCCTGAATTATTAAAGGCAGAAGAACAGGAACAAATCTTGTCTGTTGTCTGGGCTAATGTATATCAAGACAGGTTATTTTGCCTGGAATTAAAAACCCTGTAGGTAAGCTGACATAAAATAATCAGAAAAATACTTTTCTTGTAAATGGTTATATGGAAAGAAACCAAATATTGGAGAAAATTGACTGTAGCTAGTGTGAAAAACGCTTGTAAAGGCAAAAAAAATTAAATTTTTACTTTCTTCTAATGAAAAAGAAACCTATATCCAATATACTTCAATTAAAAAATGTTTACCGTTTTGATAAGAAACCTGACTGTATGCAGTAACATAGTAAGTTAGGTTGAAAAAAGACACACGTCCATCAAGTTCAACCTTTTAACTTTTTTCAACCTGCCTAACTGCCAGTTGATCCAGTGAAATTCTCCCTTCATTTACTGCTGTAGATAGGAATTGTCAGACGGTCCCTAGCTTCTGTTCATACTTGTGAACAGCAGGGGGAGCCTGCCTTACTTCACAGGAGTGCAGAACTAAAGCAGCTTGTTTCCCTGTAGAGCAGTCGGCGACTGTGTAGAGATTCGTATTGGATTTTATTTTTGCCTTTACATCCCCTTTACTGTTTCCAACGCCAGCTGCAGGGACAAAGATCATGGAGCCAGATTTAAACAGATAAACTAGGATTCAATTTGGAGGATTATTTTGCTGCAGCCACTGGTTCTGCAGAGTTGGAGAAAGTTGGTATTAAACTATACAAAAACTATAAAATCCACATTAGATTACATAACAACACAGGATCCAGTGCAGTCTGCATTTTCTGATTATTAATCAGTCTTGCTGTACCGGCTTCTGGCGGATATTATTTCACTTGTGCTTTGATAATTTATGACGATCCCTAAGCAGCCCAAACCACACTGAGCATGTGCACAGTCTTGGTCTTGCAAAGATGTTTAACAAAGTTACAAGATGACAGCCCCCTGTGGCCAACTTTAAAAGCATAAAACATTTGTTTGATTAGGCTTGAGATACAGTAAGTTCATGTTTAGTATACAAAATACAGCATTTCTAGCCTTATTCTATTTTAGAATTTACTTCCCTTTAAGATCCTTATTGTTTGTTATTGTTTTAAGATGCCATGTTACTTCATAACAACAAGTGTGTTTATTTAGCCCTTTGATTGTTTTGTTATCAGGTAAGGGAAAACATATGCTCTGGGTGATAGCTATTAAAAGCATCGACTGTGGAAAACATGGCCAATTGTTGTCCCGTTTAACGCTAGTTTTCTTTTTCAACAAAAATGTCAGTATTTTCAAGAGATATTGTGTTGGCCCCTCCCTGATGAAAAGCAACAGATGTTCCTAGGTTTATATGTAGTCTGTCTTTCATGCTATTTTCCTTTCTCAGTAAGATAGTACTGAATAATACTAAAACCGTGAAAGAAGCAGAAACAAGAGCATTTCAAATCACATTTTCCACCAGAAAAAAACTGTTTACACATGCTTGAATAACCCTACTGAAAGAACTCTGCCATCCACAGCCAGCCTTGGGTCAGCACTAATGCTCTGCTCACCGGTCCGCGCTTATTTCACAGAGAGCATCTTTCACTAATTGCCGTCTCAAACTGATATGATTTAGACCCCTAGCAGATTAACAGTGCATATTGTGTTCATTGAAATAAGAAAAAAACATCTTTAGAACAGGACTAACAGGGTTTATAACAATAAGCCATATAATCTAATTTTATACACTAAAGATTTTTCCAGTTGAAATGTGAAAGTAACACATTGTGGCATGAGCAATTACAGGAAAACTATAAGTAAAACAAAGAAAATGCTGAATCTACTTTTCCTTCCAAAGAAAACATATTACTTACACATTCCATATTGTATATAATTAGGGGGTTATTTACTAAAATGCGATTATTTCTCATTATTTTAGTAAAACCACTTTGACAAAACTCCCATTCACATTTTTAGCTTATTTATCAATAAATTCTTGTGCAGGAAAAGTCTAAGGGGCAGATTTATCAAGGGTCGAATTTCGAGGGTAAAAAACCCTCGAAGTAAAATACTTCGAATAGCGAATTCGAAGGATTTTAGCGCAAAACGTTCCATCAAACGATAAAATCCCTCGACTCGAACGATTTTAACCGATCGATCGAATGATTTTTATTCGATCAAAAAAAACTTAGAAAAGTGCTCTGGAAGGTCCCCATAGGCTAACATTGTACTTCGGTAGCTTTAATGTGGCGAAGTATGAAGTCGAAGTTTTTTATAAAGAGTAGTCGAACGATTTTTACTTCGAATCGTTCGAATCATTCAATTAGATCGAATTTGATCAAATTTGACCAATTCGATGGTCGAAGTACCCAAAAAAATACTTTGAAATTCGAATATTTTTGCATTCGAACTATTCACTCGAGCTTAGTAAATCTGCCCCTAAAAAATTGTGGGAAAAAAATGACAATTTTGACTTTTTTAGAGTATTGCCCGAAAACCAAGATTTTTTCAGATTCTTGTACAAAACCCAGCGCAGATCATGGTAATTTCCAATTGTAAAAGGGACATCTCCAATTGACTTCAGCAGGTTTGAGATGGAGTATTTTCAGATGCAGACTGTTAGTAGCCTGGAGGTTTAATTAAAAATACGATTATTGTAAATAACCCCCTTAATGTTGTGTTTTACAATTTTAACCTAGGGACAGATCTACTAAAATTTGGAATTCTATTTTTTTACAAATCCTTTTCCCGAAAAATTCAAAAGTTTTTTAAGTGTAAAACCCAAGAAAACCTCCAAGTAAAAGCTTTCAAGGTCCTATAGAAGTCATTGGGTATAATACACCCACCAAACTCAGCAAGATGTTCCAAGGTACGTCGGATACATGCTGGCGGTGTGGCAATAATCGTGGCACCTTATTACACATTCTCTGGGATTGCCCCAATATACGGAAATTTTGGTCTGAAGTCCTTGTGACCTGCAAAGATAAACTTCAGATGGACATTGACGATTCACCTGCAACTGTCTTGCGTCATCATAATATGGTCTCGGTACACAATTACAAAAATTCCCTGACACAATATGCCCTAAACGCTGCCAAAATGTTGATTCCCCGAAAGTGGAAGTCTGCAATTGTTCCGACTATACATGAATGGATTGTAGAGATGGAAGAAATCCGTAAATTTGAAGAACTCCATGCAGAATCTCAAACCTCCATACAGAAACACTGGGCAACTTGGCTTCCATGGTGCAATTACATGGATGAACTTAAACACTGTTAGTGAGCGGTCTGACCCTGCCAAGCCATGTCTGACTGCACTGCATAATCCTCCTCAATTTTATTGCTTTTAATGCTGTTCTTAGTTAGAATATGCATATATTTGGCATAATTTTTCTGAGCTAATAAGAGCTTTTATATATTCATTTTCCTTCCTTCCCCTTAGATTATCTGAACTCTCTGGCTCTGGGCCTGGAACCCCTTCCTCCTCTTCCCTTCTCTCTTCCTATTCCCCTTCTCTTGTTTCAATCCAGCTGATGCATACCCTGTAAATCACGAAATTAAGAATGGAAATTTGAAGTCAATCTTGCTAGAATTTTACAGTAACACTTCTTTTTTAATTTCTATGCAACTTTATCATGAATGACAGCAAACTAAAATGCAAATGTTATGTTTTTGAAACTATCTGAATGTTTAAAATGTTTCAATGCGAAGGATAATGTACAATATACTCTTGGTTATTGTGATTGCATGCTATGCTGGATTCCTGTTTTCTGTTGAACCTCAATAAAAAAATCAAAAATTAAAAAAAAAAGAAGTCATTGGGAGCTGCAGTGATCCTATTGGCTGTTTTTTTTAAATGCCTTTTGTATTAATAAAGTTGACTACAATATTTCCTAACCAAACCTACCACTGTTGGTTCTAGACTCCATCTACAATATTGGCATAACAGTGCTTATGCAATGCTTAGCTTATTGATTAGTAATTTTAATGTATGACTATTCCGTGCCTGAGGCATATCTAATAAGGTCACAGTCAAACAGCAGGCATTTCTTAGTATTTTTATAACAAATGATCTATACCTTTACATAAACTTTAGGATGTTTTCATAATTCTGTACCTTGATACTTACAGGCTACACTGTCGTTCATGATAGTATATTGATATATGAGAGCTCTTGTGCGATATGTAAAGGTGCAACATTTAAAAAAAAAATGGAATCTAACCACAGTGTTATTGCATTATGCATCCTGCAGAACTAGGAAGAGTAGTCACAAGTCCTGTTTAAATGAGCTTTATGTAATGTTCTTTTGTGCCCCTACTACATGCTTAAGGGGCACAAAAGGACACTTAAGCATGAGATGCACCCATTCCTAATTTTGGGTGATCCTCAGAGATTGTAAGCTCTATAAGAAAGGGACTTTATTCCAACTGAGTATTGCAAATGTGTTTTTATTCTAATAAATTTGTATTTATTCTTATTATTCTTATAATAAAAATGCAATATATATGTATGCTATACTATTATGTAAAGCATAAAACGGGGATACCCACTGATTAACATAGGAAGGAAACTGCAACAATTCTGTGCTTCCTTGCCAAGATTATTCACAAGAATAGGGTAATTGCCATGCAAATGATAGAATGCATGTTGGATTTTATTTAGCAATGACTACTAAACGAAACAGAATATGCAGGTTGACTGTAATCAGCTCCAGGGTGGCATTTTTGCTTAAAGCGGAAATGTTGTGCATCCCTTTACCTGCAATTGATGGGAGGTTCAAAAGACATATAAAAAGACATTTACCAATTCTCTGCATTTTGTAAATTGGTACTATTTAAATGTACTCCATTTGCATAAAGTATAGTAATAACTGCAATCTTGTAAATATTCTCACGATCCCATAACCTGGTCTTGAGAGCATGATTTCTTTATTTTTACATTTTTACTCACATTTTTTTCACTTGTTGAAGACTAAACTTCGTACAGAAAGGCCCACAAACAAACAGCAACTGAAACCCACTGCAGTAAAGGCCTGGCAGAGCATTAGAAAGAAGGAAACCCAGAATCTGGTGATGTCCATGAGTTTAAGACTTCAGGCTGTCATTGCCAGCAAAGGAAATGAACATTTTAATTTGTCCAATTACTTTTGAGCCCCTGAAATGAAGTGATTGTTTTTAAAAAAAAGGCCTTAGTTCCTCACATTTTTATGCAATATTTTTGTTCAACCCACTGAATTAAAGCTGAAAGTCTGCCGTTCAACTGCATCTGAGTTGTTTCATTTAAAATTCAATGTGGTAATGTACAGAACCAAAAGTCGAAAAAAGTTGTCCAAATATTTATGGGCCTAACTGTATAATGGATCTTTCAACCACAGCTTTCCAGAAAATATTCACAGAAGTTAATAAAATTATTGTTGAAGGCAAATCATATACAGTAAAACACTTTATTATGTTTAATATTCCATCCCTTGCACATTCAGCATATTGAGTTACATGTGTCAATATGATTTTAGAATACAATTGATAAAAAAATTATGCATACAAAGAAGTTGTAAGTTAACGAGTTATAGTAATCGTTAGGAGATTATCACGTAACAAAAAAAAAACCGCTAACTGATGCAGATGATTCTGTTAATTGGTCTATTTATGATTTTAAAGTGGCTCTTACATGTGGTGTCTTGGTTTTCTTGCTAATAACACTAATAATACTAAATTATTTAGGCTGAAAAACTCAGAGTAGAACAACTTGGATAAAACAGCAAAGTAACAGGCCAAATTACACAAGCAATAGAATGGTAGCTAATTAAAAAATAAACACAATGGTGCCACAGGAAATGTTGGTGTTTATAAATTGATGGATACATTCTGATCCATTCCCAAATAGTTTTTAAAGATTTCTAGTAGTGATGGGCGAATTGCTTCGCCGGAAAATTAGCGAATTTCGCGAAACTGCGAAAAACTTGCGAAACGGCGCCAGCGTCTTGTTTTTGATGCCGGCGCCCGTTTTTGATGCCAACGCCCGTTTTTTGGCTGCAAATTTTTCGGTCGAATTTCCGCGAATTCGCGCATGGCGAATAAAGTCGCCCATCACTAATTTCTACATCTTCATAAATAAAATATGTTTTTATGGGACACAATATATTTACCTGGTTTATAAACATAAGGGGCAGATTTATCAAGGGTCGAATTTCTAGTCACTCGAGTTCATGGGAGTTATTTTAAACTCTTTTTATAAAAATCAAATTTTTCAAACTCGGGTGACTAGGATTGATCCCCAAATTTGAATCGAAAAATCGAATTTTTAAAATTTGATTCGAGTTTTTTTCTTCAAAAAAAAAAAAACATTGAATGTCAGGAAGGCTGCAAACAACTCCACATTGATCCCAGAACATCTTCCATAGGCTAAAACAGCAAATCGGCATTCAAATTTGAATTCTTAAAGGGTCAGTGTATGATAAATTTCGAAAATCTAATTTGAATTTAAAAAAAAACTCAAATCTAATTTTAACAATATCTTAGTTGAGTTTGACAGTTTTGGACATAAAAACCTCAAAAATTCGAATATACTGTATATACTGTATATCGAATAAATATCAAGCAATATATACAGTACATCCGGCAAAATATCCAGAGCTACTGTAAAATTCCAGGGCTTCAGTTATTATATTTTTTCTTCAAGTAATGCAGGTCAGTGATAGTGGGGGTTATTTGGAAAGGATGAACATGACAGTCATGTAAAGACTGAGAAATTCAAATGTTTATTTTAGAGGGGTTTTTTTTAGAATGAACTCATGTTTTTAAAAACTTTCTTATAGAAAATCTGAATATAAAAAGAAAATCACTTGAATTGGACAAACACATGAATGCATTGAATTTGTAAGTTTTCAAGCTCAAAATACATTAAAAAATGACAACTCAAATTGAAAAAAATTGTTTACATTTGGCCTAGGACAACTCCCATTGACTTGAGTTGTGTATGCTTATAAACCTCTAAAATTCAAGTTTTGAAACTCTAATTTGAATCTGAGAGTTTTAGCTCAAAACATTTTTAATCATGGCACAAATTTCAATTCTAGTGTTAATAAATAACCCCCTTAAAACATGCCCCATGCATAAAGCATTTCAAACTAAGATCTAAAATTAAGATATAATTAATTAGTTTGGTTTTTCAAACTAAAGAGCAAACTAAGATATAATTAATCCTTATTGAAAGCAAATCCATCTTATTGGGTTTATTTAGAGGACTATTTATTAAATCTCAAGGCTAGGGGGAGGCATGTAGGGGTCTGCTCTCCCACCCCTACCACTACCCTCCCCTCCAAACTAGCATGTTATTCAGACCTAAAGTTAAGGAGTGTGGAGGGTCATTGTACAAAAGAACTGTTTATTTTCCATCTACCACATGGCAGATTTTAAGAGCAAGGTTGCCTTGAGCCCACCAGTTTTTCACCCTGCAACTTGCTCCTCGGTGTAGATGCAGTAAAGACAATGAGCAATGAGCATTAAGGGATTGTGAATTTGTGTCCCTTAGTTCTCTCAAATAAGGCAAGGACAATGGTAAATGTTTCAAGCCAATTATGAGATTCTAGGGTTATTGCAGAACCTTTTGCCTATTGTTTTAATCATTACACCAAATAGGAAAATTCAAGCTATTCAATGCTCAGATCTTGCAAAGTGGATTAAATGTAGTAGTGCATGTTTAATGCAACAAAGTAAAAAGGGAGGGGGTTGTACATACAGAGCTTAGTATCTCTAGTTAAACTAACAACGAATAATTGAAAGCAAAATAGTAGGCAGAATGTATTCAGTATAAGTTCTATGGATTTAAGTTATGTTGAAAAAAAGAGTATATAGATGTTTTCTGTGCCCAAGAGTCGGAAGTTGTGGCTAATTCCTTTCATGTTCCTAGTTCAGTGAGTCTGGCTCAGGATTTTATAATGTTACTATACCTCAATCTGGAACTTTTAAAGCTGATGTTTTATTAAAACCAAACAAACAAAACATAAGTCTACTCTGGAAAATGCTTTAGTGCATCAGAATACTATTATCATCGATGACACAGTGGGCTGTAACGTGCTTTGGGCAAAACACAAATATGTGCCAGCAGTTTCAATATAGTTGGCAGCTGCTTTATCATGTGGAAAGATATATGAAACAGGAATACACTGAACATGATTTTAAAAGCTTCAGGGGAAGAATGAAAGTAGTGTATAACTCTATAATACAGAGGTGTGCGCCAAAAACAGAGAAATAAAAGGTTTACTATACCATATGTCTGATAAGTGTGCATCTGGCAGGAATGTATATTTGATTAAATTATGCTTCAAGATTATTATTATTAACCTTTACTTATATTCTATTCCCCTGTGTAGTACAATAAGAACGCAATATTAACACTTTTTGAAAATACAGGTGTGGGATCTGTTATCAAGAAAACTGTGAATTACGGAAAGGCCATCTCCCAATTTTTTTTAAAAATGGCTTCCTTTTTATCTGTAATAATAAAACAGTAGCTTGTACTTGATCCAAACTAAGATATAATTAATCCTTATTGGTGGCAAAACATTCCTATTGGCTTTATTTAGGGGGTTACATACTAAAACTCACTTTTTTCCCCAGCAGAACAAATTCGACTAAACTCTCATTCACAAATTTGGCTAACTGTATTTGCTAATATTTCAGGTTGAAAAATAAGGATTAAAAAAAAACTCAAACAATTCGAGTATAAACACAAAAACGCAAAGAATTTGAGTTTTTGTTTGAATAGTAGGACAATTGCCACTTGAAAAATTCAAATTATCGAGTTTTCAAGCAAAAATCAACGTCAAAACCCCAAAACTCCCAAAATTCGTGAAGGTGAAAAATATCTTCAAATGGTTAAAGGGATAGCTGCCATTGACTTTTACATGAATGTGACAGGTTTTAGATGGAGTATTTTTGGATTCAGACTTTTAGCAGCTCATGGGCATCATAAATGCTTTTCTTTTTCTCTCTAAAAATTCAAGTTTTTTTACTAAAAAGCTTGACTAGAAAAAATTGAGTTTTCATAAATAACCCCTTAAGAAGCGTATTTATTAATGGCTGAGTCAAGTTTTTAAGGAGAAAATGTTTAGAGGGAAAAAAACTCAAATTTTTCAAGAATTATTAAACTCCAAAGCTGCTAAAAATCCATATTCAAAAATACTCCAGCTAAAACCTGTTGAAGTCATGTAAAAGTTAATACCAGATAATCCTTTTTACAATTGGAACACATTTTGTCGAGAGTTTTTGGGCTGTTCGACGTTGGTTTTTGTTCAATATTCTGACAAATCTGTGGTTTCCTTTCAATAATGGGAATAATTATAGTTTTTTGGGTGCCAATTCAAAAAAGTTGCAAAGTTTGAATTGTCGCAAAATTACGTCTATATTTTTTTCCGCATGGACGATTTGTGATCAGAGCTGTTAGTAATTTAATCCAGATTGTGGTTAGGAATTAGTCTGAATTTTATTGTAATGGGAAAATTTTGAATTTTAATAAATACCCCCCCCTAAAAAAACCCTATAGGGTTGTTGTGCCCACAATATGGACTCATGCAGCTTAGTTAGTTACAGAGTAGTGATGAGCCAATTTTTTTTGCCAGGCATGGGTTCGCTGCGAATTTCTGTATTTTGCCATCTACAATTTTTTTCTCAAAACTGCGGCATTAATTCAAAGAAGTTGCCAAGATAAAATTGTCACGAGACAAAAAAGTTGCCATGAGAAAAAATTTCCCATTGACTTTGGACAAAAAAAGTTGAATTTAATGCATTTGGAGTGAGAAAAAATTTACACTTGCATAAAAATGTTTTGATACCCATTCAACTTCAATGCATTTCGCAAATTATTTTCTGTTTCACTATTCATTCATCACTATTACCGAGAAAAAGGATATCATTTTTTTTTTAAATTAGAATCATTTGCTGACAATGGACTTGGACATTTTTGGTTTCAGGATAATGAATTTCTGTACTTTTGCCATAAAAAAGAAAAAAAATCCTCTAAAACAGAAGAATTCTTTATAAATAAATGCAGCTATTATAATTCGGAGAATGAAATCAACATGTCCCTAAAACTGTTTAAAATGATTTGTGACAAAAATGGTGTAAATTAGTGGCAAGATTGTGGAAATTATGCATTACAAAGAGATAATTGCAGCTCAGTCTCAGACATGGCAAGACCCTTTGAAGTCAGTGCAAGAGTTATTTATCCCTTTTACTTTCAAATTACTTTAAAAATGTTTAATGAATAAGTTGGTAATAATTAAATTTTCCTTTTTTCAAAAAAGTCTTTAGCATATTTGTATATATAGACTATTGATGATGTCAATTGACACATACAGTATAACACAGTATTCAGCTCTTTCTTTAATTCCATAGTTACGTAGAAAGCCTACTTGGCAAATTCATGCCATCAAATTCCTGACACATTCGCTCTATAACAAATAAATATCCTCCTGAGGTTAATAAAAATGTTACAAGTGATGTGGATTGGGAATTAAATATTAAAGATGCAAATTTTTTACAGCTCATAAATTTGACATGCTTTATTATAATCAGGGAAACCTGGTTAGAGTTCCATGTCGGGTCTTTGAGCCCTTAGGCAAGTCATCTCATCATTTCCTTGTAAAGTCCATGAAATTACTGTTGCTAACTGGTTTCTGATAACATTCTAACCATTTTTCTGGATCTTTGATTGTTATTATTGTCTGTTTATAAAGAACCAAGTTATTCTACAGTTGTGTACAATGTACAGTAAGCCAGACAGGAGCAAAATAAAACAAACAGCAGGACAACTATAAATCGAGACCTGAGGTCAGAGGCTCCTTCTCTTGAATGTTTACAATCTAGAGGAAACAGCAGGGAAAGGTTGGAAACTAAGCAAGACTAGTATAGGATTCAGTTTTATTCCATTTTGTCATCCTTACACATTTCTCTGTGACACCACATATCCAGTTACAGGGACAAGATCATCATGATGACTGTTTCTAAAAAGAAATCTGTTTTTTTGCATTTTAATATTTTTACAAACAATCCTCAGAATTTAATTTAAAGTATTGGTAGTAAGACTTGAAATCCCCTTCAAAATCATCACTCTCCTACTTGGACTTGTGCACGTGATCATAATCATATTATATACTCCATAAAAAAGAGAACATGGAGGATAAGCTTTGTCATTGCCTGAATGCATGTAATGAGTACATGTAGGAACATGACAGCATAAGACAAACTAAAGAGTAAATAATCATACATATATTTTAGATTCATTGCTTTGGTCATATTGAATACTCTCCATCTGGATGGCCTTATTCATAAAAACCCTCATCTTTATTCCAAATTGGCTTTCATAATTATTACCATGTTTTATCACATGTGTCCTTATTCTCATGATTCCCTAATGTATCTTATTGACTGCTTTCCCTTTTGGATGCACAAGGCAATTAAATATTTGCATCAGTAATAATATCTGAATATTTATATTTATCTGAATATTAGACATCCACTGTAACATGATTCCACTATAAGGAATATAAAGTTAGTATTATTCAACCCTTTGAGGCCTATTTACCAATTTTCAAGGTTGAGGGGAAAAAAACAATATAAAACAATGCAAATGTTTTTCTTCAATGCTAGTTTTTGAAACCACAACTAAACTCACAAACGCTAAAACCACAATTGTCATTGGATTTATTAAAAGATCAGATTATAAAAAGTGAGAACATGAATAATGCACTAAAAAATATGAATGCCTCCAAAACCTCCAAAAATTGCCCAACTTTTTTGGGGAATTCCTAGTGAAAAAAATCCAAAAACCTTTAAAAGTCTGAATTCATTTAAAGCGGTCCAATCAGATCAGCGCAGTTACCTTTGGGGCAAATTTACTAAAGGGCAAAGTGTCTAACGCTAGTGCAAATTCGCCAGCGTGACGTCATTTCATTACTTCGCCGATTTACTAACAGTTGCTGGGGTACTTTTGGGGTACCCTCCTTCCCCCTACATTTCCTAACATATGGCACCTAAACTGTACAGTGGGCACATGTATAGCACAGCATAACAACTTTATTTTATTTTATGAAGCTTTCCCAGGCTTGTGTAGTGTAATGTATTTGCTGCTACATATACGTCCATTGTACTTTAACTTGGCGCCGTATGCAAATTAGGCATCACTAGCGTAACTTTGCTTTGCTTTACGAAGTAACGCTATCTTTCGCCTCAATGAGCGCAACTTTGATTTTAGTGAATTAGCGGCGCTCTGGCGAAACTTCGCCTGGCAAAGTGCGGCGAAGCCAACGCTGGCGCAACTTCGAAGGTAAGTAATTTTGCCTCCTTTGACTTCTAAAGAACTTTGCCTTAGAGGTTTTTGTGTTTTTTACACTTAGGGGCAGATTTATCAAGGGTTGAATTGAAAAAAATTTAAATTCGAATTTTAAAAAGACCAAGCGAATTTAAGTTGAAGGTTTTTTGGTCAAATAAGTCCATTTTCAATCGAATAGGTCTGCATTTGGCCAAATTCATATTGTACGAATCGAAGGAATAGCTCATTCGATCAAATTTGATTAGAAGTATTTCCCAAAAAAACCTTTGATTTTTTAAAGTCCACCAATTCACTCCAAGTAGGTTCTAGGAGGTCCCCCATAGGCTAAAACAGCAATTTGGCAGGTTTTAGATGGCGAATGGTTGAAGTCGAATTTTTAAAGAGACAGTACATATTTTTTCAAATTCAAATCGAATTTGGACTATTCCCTAGTCGAAGTCCACAAAAAACAGCTTGAAATTCAAATTTTTTTCATTCAAAAATTCACCTCGACATTTGATAAATCTGCCCCTTAGAGTTCATGGGAGTTTTTTTAAATTCCCATAAACTTCTATGAACTCAAAATTCTACCAAAATTTGACTAACTGCAATTTATGAAAATGTTTTAATTTCTTCCAGGATGGTCGATTAGTGATGAGTGGAATTTTTAGCCAGATATGGATTTGCAGTGATATTTCGTGTTTGACCATCAGCATTTTTTTTTTCAAAACCACGGCAACATTTTTGCAGAAAAAAAATTTCTGCAAGTAAAACAGCACACTAAAAATGCATGCAAAAAAGCCCATTGACTTCAATGCAATTTGCATGAAAAAGAAACGCAGATAAAAATGTTCGTTGACTTCAATGTATTTTGCACAAAAATGCAACTAAAAAACATCCATTAACTTCAATGCATTTTGTGTGGAAAAAAAAAACTACAGCAAAAGAATGCCCACTGAATTCAATGCAAAGTTTCATGATTTTTTGGGCAGATTCACTCAACTTTAAGATATCATAATATAGCCGTTAGCACAATGCTTTGTTATTTGTCTAAATTAAATGCACAAGCAAAAATCTTACTGCTTAATTAAGTCTTCCTATACTTTAAATTATACACACTTTTGAAAAATCCTAGATATTATCTTTGGCTGGTAGAAAGCAGTTTCCTTGTGTGGCATCCTTTCTAAAATGAAATTTTATCACTCACAATAAATTCCATTGCCCACAGTCATTCTCCAGCTCAGGCATTAGACAGTTAATGCCATAATTTGACAAGACTAAAACCCCTTCAGCTTGCTTAATAAACACATACACCCATGCATCCATAAATACCAAAATGTAATAATCATGACGTGAAAATCCTGGTTATTTATTTATACCATCTCCAGTGCCCTTAAGTAGAAATTAAATTACCCACCACTGTAACCACTGACAGTGCCCTGGGGATTGCATTTATCTTCACGTAACTTGGGTAAAGTATTAATACATGGTGGATTGTCGGATAAAATTGAAACATAAATGTTTTATACTCTGGGTTCAGGTCAATAAGTATTTATTTTATACATAAATGTTTATCTCTTTGGGCTCAAGTCAGCAGTGTTACTAGAAAATAAAAAGTGACTAAAACATCTTGTACAATACATTGGGTAACAATAATGGGTTCATGTATATATGTTGCAGTGTCGCTCCAATTCCTTGCCTTAAATGAAATCCAAGTCATGCTGGAGTCTGCTTAGGTCAACTCGTATTTGCTGCCTCTTTTTGAAGGTACATATTTTAGCTTTTTTATCCCAAATTACTGTAAATAAATCCACAGCCTTTGCTGTATTTGTAGATATTAAAAGTGTTAACTGGATCTCAGTTTAGTACACAAATAAGATTTTACTGGCCAATCCTTTTTATGCAGTTGAGAATCTCTAAGAGAACACAGGTTGTTTCTAATTCCACAGCTCTAAATATTTTCCCTTATGGACTAGGGAAGGAGTCAAAATATAGTTGCAATTAAAGTATTTTATCATTTTGTTTCCCACTTTTTCAAAAAAAACTGTAGAAGATCTGGACAGTAATACCATATGGATCTGCTTGTGTTTTTAAAGTTCTTTCTAATTTGTAACTGCTCCATAATGATCCCACAAAGCCAATTTCCTCTCTTCTTCCTTTGAATGGCACCGAATGTAAAGTTCACTGGGGATCAGAAAGTCAGGTGTAGAAGTACTAGGGCAAATATGGAACAGGAATGCTCCACTGAAATCTGCATTGGAGTCTGACTCAAACTTAATTTTAGTGATGCTTAGGCCTTTGTTTTACCTTGACTATGCTTTTAATTTGCGTTATTGAAGGAATTTTCAAGGATAATTAATACTCTTCATCGTTCATTTATTTATTTTTACACATTTGTTATGAGGTTACAAACAACTGCCAGTTTTCTAATTGCAGCAGCTCTTCTGATGCCAGCTGCCTAGTAGTAACATCATCATTTGCACAATGAGTGCATTTCATCAGGGAGATTATTGCAGCAGAGACTTCACATACCAGCCAACTTGCCAATACCCGTTTTAGTGCCAATTGCCTAAATAGATTAGTAAAATGCATACTTTCTTTGTGTTACTGTGGACTGTGGAATTGCACAGATTGTGTGCCAGATACATGCATTCCTACAACATAACTGAACTGATCTGCCTAAACATTTGACAATAATAGAGTATGTTTTTGTGTGTTCATAAACATTTCTAATTCTAAGAGTAACTAATAATATGAACTGATTCCAAAAGCTTTGACCCAATTTATATGGGCAATTTTTAGCTGCAGCACAGGGCTGAGCCATTTGTGGATTTCAGCTCATAAAGCAGTAACTGGCAGATTACATTTGTTGCTTGCCCAGCAAGGATAAGCAAACTCTGGGCTGTTTAGGAGCAATAGTTGTGTTTCAACTTGAAAACACTCATTTTGAACTGATTCTGGCTTAAGGAATAGAGTATTCAATTCAGTCTACTACCACGTAGAATACATAATCCAGCATTGACAGTGTTCTGAATTTTAGGAAGATTTTTATGAAATGTAATATAATTTACAAAAGCTGATAAAGGTGCTGATTTGTCCACATGTTTTCACTACTTTAAGAGCTGAATAACTAATAGGCAAAATTAAAACCATTAATCTTGAAAGCACAACAAAAACCATCCACAATTTGGAAGATTATCTTCCTCTCTAGAACAAATCATTCCAGCACAAAAAATAACTTCTTAAATCCAAATCTATTATATTTCATCTATCATATCATCTTTTTAAAGTTAATGTAAGAAGATAACAATATGTTGTACAAACGATAGCAATAAAACAGACATAAATTCTTCCTACACATCCCAGCCCAGGACATTTGGTTTTCGTTTGCATTTTTATTCTGGGTGCATTGTATCCCCATTGTAAACAAAAAGTAGGACAGTAAAAAAGGGTTAAGATGAAAAAATATATATCAATATCCAGCTTTACACCATTATTATAAAAATGGTCTCCAGAGGCAATCCTGGCCCCGCTGCTGTCACCCTCCCTTCCCCCCTGCAGTCACCTTATTGGACAGAAGGGGTCCAGGAAGGGGTCCTCCGCCGGAGGGGGTTCAGTGAGCCCAGCCGAATTGCTGGATTAAAAGTGGGCATTTTTGCCTCCCTGGTAACCAATGAGGAGCTGCTGGCGAGTTTCTCAACTAATTGGCACAGTGACCCTGATGGTCTCCCTCCACCACCTATTTTAGGACTGTTTATTTTTCTAATTTGTCTATTCAATTTTATTTATTGTTAATATTAGCAATACAATAGGCAATAAGAAACAATATTAAAACAAAAATTTGGGCAGGAATATATAACAATGATTTCATGAGTTTCATTTAATTTCATTCTCGTAAGTCCATCAGAGATTAAGTTGTATTATTAGATATTAATTGTTCTACACAACTTGGCAAATTATATTTGGGCATTTATGTGATACAAATGTCCCATTCTAGGTTGAGAAGTTTTGGGCTAAGTAGTTTTGAGAAATGTAGAATGAAAAAATTGTCCTGTATGACAGTGTTTTTGTATTATCATTTGACACAGCCAGGAGATATTCCATCTTTGATGTGGGGTTGATAATGTAAATTAACTGTCACGGCCGGCACCCGATACCAAAACAAATGCCAAGCACCCTGGTCTCGGCTCGGCTTCACCAGTAGTGTGACCACCGTTGGGCTTCGGGAGGAGCCCTCAGCTTACTTGGGTGCCACCTGGACTTTACGAGGGGTGCAAGGCGAGATGTTCTGGCTGGCGAAGGGGCACAGCTGTTAGCAAAGTCTTTTGGGCCGAAGGTCACGGTACAAAAGGATTAGGCAGAAGGATGGTCAGACAGGCTGGGTCGAGGCAGGCAGATATCAGAATCGTCAGGCAGGCAAGGGTCAAACCGGGTTGTCAATCAAGGGGTTAAGCAGGAGAGCTGTCGTAGGCAGGCTAAGGTCAGGATACAGAGTTCAGAGTAGTCAGGATACAGGCAGGGTCAAACACAGGTTATCAGACAGACAAGATTCAGATCAGATGCACTAGGCTCAGGAAACCACAAGAAACAAAGTTCTATCACGGGCAAGGAACAGTACACTGAATGGGCCTTAAATAGTATTCAAAATTCGCGCCAAAACGTGCGCAAAAACGCGCTGGTGCAAACACGCCAGCGCGCATGCGGGCGTCCCCGTCGGTGGAGCGGCGGCCGACCCCGCCGTGCAGGATATTTATTACATTACCCCCCCCTTCCAGGGGGGCCACCGGACCCCCAGGCTTCCCGGGAAACTTTTGGTGGAATTGCTTCCTGAGTTTGTCAGCCTTGATGTCCTCTACTGAGACCCAAGAGTTCTCCTCAGGGCCATAGCCCTTCCACTTAATAAGGTATTGTAGCTTACCTCGTACGAGGCGGGAATCGAGGAACTCTTGGATCTCAAACTCAGGCTGACCTTCAACCAACACTGGGGGAGGAACAGACAAAGAACGAATATCAGAGGCAGGTTTCAGGAGGGATACATGAAATGAATTGGAAATCTTAAAATTAACAGGTAATTGAAGGCGAACTGAAGATGGGTTAATGATTTCGGAAATGGGATATGGACCAATAAACCTGGGTCCTAGTTTGAGAGAGGGCACCTTTAACTTGATATTTTTGGTAGACAACCAGACCTGATCCCCCACTTTATACTGGGGTGCCTCTCTACGTGATCTGTCAGCAGCTTTTTTTTGAGCAGCAGTAGCTGCTGACAGAGATTCATGCACTTGAGACCAAACCTTAGAGAATTGTTCGACAGAAGAATTGGCAGAAGGTACAGGGGAACCAGACCCAGAAAAAGAAAAAGCTTTGGGATGCAACCCATTTACAGTAAAGAAAGGGGACTCCCCAGAGGAAGAATGGGTAGCATTATTGTATGCAAATTCTGCCCAGGGTAACAGTTCCGCCCACGTGGACAGGTTGTCAGACACATAACGCCTGAGGTACTGTTCTAGGGACTGGTTTATCCTCTCAGTTTGACCATTTGTTTGGGGGTGATAAGCAGAGGAAAATGATAACTCAATCCCAACCAAAGAACAGAAGGCACGCCAAAACTTCGAAACAAATTGAACCCCCCCTTCAGAAACAATATTTTCAGGAAAACCATGAAACTTAAAAATGTGGGTAACAAATAGGTCAGCCAAAGTGTTAGCAGAAGGGAGGTGTGGAAGGGGAACAAAATGGCTCATCTTGCTAAACCTATCCACCACCACCCAGATCACCGTTTTCCCCTGAGAAGGGGGTAAATCAACAATGAAGTCCATTGACAAATGGGACCAAGGTTTTACTGGAATGGGTAAGGGGATTAACAGACCCTGGGAAGAATTTCGAGAAGACTTTGATCTTTGGCAGACTGGGCAGGAATTAACGAAGGCTTTAGCATCCAGTTTGAATGATGGCCACCAAACATGACGGGATAACAGGGACACCGTCTTAGAAATGCCTGGATGCCCTGCCATTTTAGAAACATGCACCTCCCTCAATACTTGCTCCCTTAACTCCTGTGGTACAAACCATCTCCCCAAAGGGGTATCTGCAGGAGCAGATGTCTGAAGAGGGAGCAACAAAGAAGAAAGGTCAAATTCAAGGGTTGCTATGATAATTTCTCTGGGAATAATGGGAGTACACTCACAAGAGTCAGAAGAGATGGATTCAAAACTCCTAGAGAGTGCATCCGCCTTGGTGTTTTTAGTCCCAGGCCTGAAATTCAAAGAAAAATTAAACCTTGTGAAAAATAGAGCCCACCTAGCCTGCCTTGGATTAAGGCGTTTAGCAGACTCTATATATAATAGATTTTTGTGGTCACCAGATGTTTTGCACCCTCCAGGAGATGTCACCATTCCTCAAAGGCCCATTTGACTGCCAACAATTCCCAGTTACCTATATCATAATTCACCTCTGCGGGTGGAAACTTCCTGGAGAAGAAAGCACAGGGATTTAACTTGTTGGTAGTCGGGTGCCTTTGAGAAAGGACTGCCCCAGCTCCCACCTCAGAGGCGTCAACCTCCACAATAAAAGGAAGCGCAGTGTCGGGGTGACGAAGGATTGGGGCAGAACTGAATTCCTTTTTGAGGAATTCAAACGCTTGAACGGCCTCAGGGGGCCACATGCTGGGGTCAGCGCCCTTTTTAGTCAGATTAGTGATGGGGGCCACAATGAGGGAAAAATTTTTGATAAATTGACGGTAATAATTAGCAAAACCAAGAAACCTTTGGGTTGCACGTAACGAAAGGGGTTGGGTCCAATCCAGGCCTGCTCTCACCTTGCCTGGATCCATTTCTAGACCCTTACTGGAAATGCTAAACCCCAAAAACTGAACAGAAGAAACCCCAAAAGTACATTTCTCTAGTTTCGCATAAAGATTATTTCCCCTTAGCCTTCGTAAGACTTTACGAACATGATTTTGATGTTCCTTCATGTTAGAGGAAAAAATCAGAATATCGTCTAGGTAGACCACTACGAAGATCCCCAGCAGGTCCCGGAAGATGTCATTAACAAACTCCTGAAACACTGCGGGGGCATTACAGAGGCCAAAAGGCATAATGAGATACTCGTAGTGGCCATCCCTGGTGTTAAATGCAGTCTTCCACTCATCACCCTCCCTAATACAGATCAGGTTATAAGCCCCCCTAAGATCAAGCTTGGAAAAGATCTTAGCATCTTTGACCTGATCAAAGAGTTCAGAAATTAAAGGGAGAGGGTAGCGGTTTTTTATGGTGATCTTATTGAGCCCCCTATAATCAATACAGGGGCGAAGACCACCATCTTTTTTCCCAACAAAAAAGAAGCCCGCCCCCGCAGGGGAACTAGAAGGTCTGATGAAACCCCTTTCTAGATTTTCCTTTATATACTCTTTCATTGCCTGGGCTTCGGGCAATGAAAGAGGATAGGTTCTACCACGAGGAGGAGTTGACCCAGGGACCAGATCTATTGGGCAGTCATACTGCCGGTGTGGGGGTAAGGTTTCTGCTGCCTTTTTAGAAAAGACATCAGCGAATTCTGCATATGCAGCAGGTAACCCTTCAAGCGATGTAGTTGCTACTACAGAGGGAAAACATACTCCACCACACATAGTACCCCATTGAACCACCTCCCTTGAGACCCAGTCAATCAGAGGGTTATGCCTCTGGAGCCACGGTAACCCCAAAATAAGAGGAGAGGAAGCACCCTCTATGAGGTAAAAAGCTATCTCCTCACAATGCAAATTATTAATACACATGGAAAGAGTTACCGTCTCCTTAGAAATTACACCTGACCCTAAGGGTCTTCTGTCCACTGCCATTATTATCATGGGGGCATTTAGAGGAACTACAGGGATACAGAATTTAGCTGCAAAAGCAGAATCCAGAAAATTACCCTACGCCCCTGAGTCCACAAATGCCGACACCTTGACAGAACCTGTAGGCCAGGTTAGCTTAACCGGTAACAAAACCTTAGAGGAAGATTGGGGAGAGGAAACTCCTGCGCCCAAATGGAGCTCCCCTTCTCCATTTAGGTTAGGGAGTCTCCTTTTCCTCCTTGGACATAGGTTCAAGAAATGACCCTTTTCCCCACAATAAATACATAAACATTGGGAACGCCTGCGTGCCTTTTCCTCTGGAGTTAGATGAAAAATGCCTAACGGTATAGGTTCCTCCTGAGGCAGAGGCACAGAGGGGTTTGAAAACTTAACATTGGTCACCATATTAGACTTGACATTAGTAACCCCAGAATAAGTAGAAACACCCCTCTCACCCCTTCTCTCCCTTTGTCTCCTATCTACCTGGATGGCGAGAGACATAAGGTCATCCAGGCTCCGTAGAGCCATATCGTTCCACCCAGTTTCTACTGCCCACCGGCGGAACTCGGTGCAATACACCTCCGCATCCCTTCTCCCCTGGCGCAACTTACGAATCGCGGAATCGGCAGAAGATGCGCGATGCGGGTCATCGTAAAGAATTGCTGTTAAAAAATGACTCAAGGGAATAGCGTGCAGGGTCAGAAATAGGCAGCCTTAGGGCCCAAATTTGAGGGTCGCCCAAAAGCAGGGTCATAACAAACCTTACTTTCTCCTCACCAGAAGAAAATGAGTGAGGGAAGAAACCAAGGTACAGTTTGCATGCCTCCTTAAACACAAAAAATTTGGTGCGATCCCCACTAAACTTTTCGGGGAACACAATTTTGGGTTCATGGGGCCTGATAGCATTACCCCACATAGCAGATGAACCCACAGGAGGAACAAGAACAGGCAGCTGCTGCAAAACTTGCGGATTCTCCAGCTGACGGGTTGGGCTGTGAAAACCCTGTAGGAGATTGTTCTGCTCCTGCTCTTGGTCCTCCAAGCGCTGTAGCAATGTGGTAAGAAGTGCTTCGGTGGTAATTGAAAGAGCTGAAGAAGGAGGAGCAACAGCATCGTGACTTTCGTCCTCCATGGCCCGTGATAATGTCACGGCCGGCACCCGATACCAGAACAAATGCCAAGCACCCTGGTCTCGGCTCGGCTTCACCAGTAGTGTGACCACCGTTGGGCTTCGGGAGGAGCCCTCAGCTTACTTGGGTGCCACTTGGACTTTACGAGGGGTACAAGGCGAGATGTTCTGGCTGGCGAAGGGGCACGACTGTTAGCAAAGTCTTTTGGGCCGAAGGTCACGGTACAAAAGGATTAGGCAGAAGGATGGTCAGACAGGCTGGGTCGAGGCAGGCGGATATCAGAATCGTCAGGCAGGCAAGGGTCAAACCGGATTGTCAATCAAGGGGTTAAGCAGGAGAGTTGTCTTAGGCAGGCTAAGGTCAGGATACAGAGTTCAGAGTAGTCAGGATACAGGCAGGGTCAAACACAGGTTATCAGACAGACAAGATTCAGATCAGATGCACTAGGCTCAGGAAACCACAAGAAACAAGTTCTATCACGGGCAAGGAACAGTATACTGAATGGGCCTTAAATAGTATTCAAAATTCACGCCAAAACGTGCGCAAAAACGCCTTTAAGAGGCGCACAGGCGCGCCGCGCGCGCCCTAATAACAAAGATGGCGCCTAGGAGACACGCGGCGGGCGTCCCCGTCGGTGGAGCGGCGGCCGACCCCGCCGTGCAGGTAATTTTATTACATTAACTCTGCTTTTGAAGGAGTAGATGTCTTCCATTTCTAAGCAATTCATAATTTTGATGAATTGTGGATATCACGACACGACAATGCACGACATATTTTGGATCGGGTGATCCTTCCTCTGGTGCTCATATGAAACATATGAACATGTCGGATATGAGCACCCGAGGAAGGATCACCCGATCCGAAACATGTCGTGCATTTTTCAAAGAAAGTGATCGGTTCTCCAGAGTGGTATCATAAATCTAAATGGGCAGCACTCCAGAAGAAGGATAAAAAATTGCCTTTATTCACAAACAGCAGGGCAGCATTTGCAACGTTTCGAGCCTAGCACGGCTCTTTTTCAAGCTAACATAACATTATACAAATTCTCCTTTTTATACACTACACTACATGTTTCGAGCAAAAATGCCCTTTGTCAAGTGACACTTGACAAAGGGCATTTTTGCTCGAAACATGTAGTGTCAATAAAAGGATTTTTTGCAGCAAAGCTCTGCGTCTACCTTGGTCTGTTCCACCAACTATACTTTCAATTGGGTTTGGAAATATTGCTTGACCTACATACTTATTTGCTGCATCATATCAGATGTGCTGATAGGTGAAGGACAGTTCTTACAAATGTCCTTTTGAGATCCTTCTGCTCCACATCCTCTCTGGATTATTTATTTCTGTACAAAGGTTACTGGAATGCAAGAGTGTTGTTTGCCATATACGAAATTCAATGTTAATCAAAGCACTTCACCTATACCACTCAGCACCTTGGATTAGTTCAGCTCTGGGAGATGTTGAGATACTGTAAGTCAAGGATTTGGAGTGCTTGTTGAAAATGTCATTTAGGAATTAATTTTCCAGAATTTGATTGCACACAAGGTTAATATTAGGAGAATAGACAGTAAGCCCATTTTAGATTTTTCTCTGCATTGCATCACTATGGCAATGCAGACCTTTTTAAAATTAATCCTCTGTTCATTTTCTCCCTTCAACTTTCATTGACTGCTCTACAAAACATAATGCTGGCTCAGAATGGATGACACCTTCTGTCTCTGAATTCACTTTATATTTAAAAACAGAGCCTGTTCAGGGAATTGATTTGCATAGTTAAAAACGTTATCTGTGTATCAAAACCATAAACAAAACCCTAAAACATAATACAAGTAATAAATACTTATTATGATCTATAAAAACAAATGTATTATGTATTTAAGTATTACCTAATCTCTTTTTATCATGACCTATATTTTTAAGACATAATAGCAAGGAGACAGCATATTTCTTGACACTAAGTGGTTATTTATGAAAACTTTTTTCATTAATACAAGCACGACCTAACTCCCATTCATGAATTTAGCTTATTTATAAAGAAATCAGGTCAAAAATGTCTGATTGGGAAAAAAAACTCATGCAACAATTTGAATTGTGCGACTTTTTAGAATTGTCGTGCAACAAACTCAAATTTTAAGGGGTTTGTCACTGAAAAACTTGAATTATACAAGTTTTTTTTGTGAAAACAAGCACCAAAACTTTAAAAATTTGTGAAGGTTTAAAATTAAAGGGACATCTGCTATTGACTTTTACGTGAATTCAACAGGTTTTATATGGAGTATTTTTGGCTTCAGACTTTTGGCAGCTTTGGGGCATAATAAATCTCGACAAATTTGAGGTTTTTTTCACTAAAAAAACTGGATTAGAAAAAATAGAATTTTAATAAATAACCCCTTAAAAGTTAATTAAGGCATCATGAGGTTGAACTCAATGGACTTTGGTCTTTTTTCTACCCAAATTAACTATGTAACTCATATCTTATGAGGCCCTTTCATGCAAAACTTTTGACTATTAAGGAATATGTCTGCTGCAGACTTTTAGTTATGTGTCATCCTCACCATTATATTTATTCAAGACAGTAACGTAACTTGGTGGGGGCAGGCCCTGGTGCGGGCCGTGCAGACGGGCCCGCCCCCACCCTCGTCTGCATGATTTTTCTCTGCCGCTGCCACCGACTCCAGCCGGCTGCAGCGCGCATGATCTTCTGGGGGGGCCCTGCGGGGGTGCGGGCCCTGGCCCATTTGCACCCCCTGCTCCCCCGGTAGTTACGCCCCTGATTCAAGATGTCATAATTGCTATCGCAAGGCTGTGCTGACACTGAATACTCCAGATGGCTTTTCTGTTATCCAATTGTATGTTTCATGTTACTCTATTCCCAATACTCACCATAATGACACCAGCTATGGCCTATATAGTAAGAAAAGTCTTTATTTTCATATAATTGGTAAGGCTTATTTCAGTGCAAGGCATGGTGCAAAGAAAAGGTGCAATCCACCATGGTTTATCTAATTTTGCACTCTAGAAGTAGGGCTTTGTGCTCCAGAGTAGAATGTAACACCTGCACAATATATTTTTAAAATGTATTGCTACCTGTATTTGGTAGCTGTGTGTCCGGAGGGAAGCACATAGTTGTCCCCATCCCACCCCATGACTTGTATTAGGGAGTGGTGATGGGATAAAGGTGAAGTAGAAATCTTTACTTACCACCTGCCTAGGACTAGAGTGCCCCAGTGCCCGGACATATGAGAGATTCAATTTTGTACCCCTAGCACTTGTGTCTGGGCCTGTGGTAAATGCCCCCTAATCATTACAGTGGTAATGTTTCTTTCAGCTTAAGTATCTGGAATTTCAGAATAACAGTTTGCCACAGAAACACACAGCTAGATTATCTACTCCAGGAACTGAATTACAGTTGCCAGCAGGGCCATTGTGTTGGGAGACTAAGCAGAATTATTGATGTTTTTCTGACAAAAACACCTGCTGAACTGCAAACATGACATATTTGTTTGTTAAATAAGACCAGATCGATATTTTTGTTTATTTTTTTTCATGCCTAGCTATCTGCACAACAAACAATTGGTAATTTTTTTTACCGGAGGTGCGAAAGGGAGTGCTCGTCCTGAACCTGCCTACAACCTTGTAATTCTGTGTAAATGTCAGATTGAACCGTCCAACTCACGGGGGAACCAGTGGCCTGCATGTCACTAGATTCCGGTACAGGTACAATACAATGTGTATGGGCCCTAAGAGCAATTATATGTCCATTAGTGCTTCAGAACTTGGAATTTTACCATCATAAATGAGAGCGGATACCTATCTACTTGCCTACTTGTTTTTCAGTTTTACTCACAAAAAAATAGATAAAAATAAAATGATGAATGAAAGCAATTATTATAGGAAATGAATATGCTAAATCTTATAAGAAAAGAGACAATGAATGGGAAAGCTACATAGTGGTGATAATCACTTAAATCATCACTACCTACTGCATCCATACATTTCTAAATCACCTCAGCATCACTTACAGTATTTCCTAAAATGACTGGATTAATCATATGCTAAATGTCTGTGCCAAAGGAATGCAGTAGCACAGAATGGATTATAAACTAGTTCTTAGTACTTTTAGTTTTCCATGACTTCAGCCTCTACAGAGAGACAGCATCAAGGCCCCTGGTCACATAAAAACACAGGGGTTTCTGAAATGCTGTAATAAAAGATACAAAGAATTACCAACACTGTTGGTCCCCAAATTACATTTTGCAAGACTTAACCGATACACAACAATACATAACCCAGAATTATGTCTTTTTTTACCCGACGTTACATTTATTTTAACTTTTGCTGCCACGCTGTTAAAATGTAATAACTTAAAAACACATAGCTGAGAAGATGGAAGGAAACATGTAATGTTCTGCATTACATTAAATGAGGTCTTTGTGGCAAGGCAAGAATCTCTTGATGCAAATGTTTGCAAATGTTATAAGCAGTAATGGAAAGTAAACACTACAGAGAAATGAATAAGATGTGTTCACCTAATAGTTTAAGATTTAAGAAGGCCTATACATCTGAGAGAGATATTTATATTCAAGGAATATTATAATAAATAATGATACTAAAATATTTAAAAAACTGCTGCTCAGGCTCAGCATTGAAACAATAACTTGGGCGCTGCATTTAAATTAATATTAAGCTACAACCGCAAACAAATAGATATAAAATTTTAATTAAAGATAAAGCTAAGAGCTTCACTTGTGAAGTATGATATGATTGTATATGTTAGCAGTGATAAAACACACAGATAATGTGCTTTAGAACATGAATCAATCAACCTAAAGTCACATTGCTAAAACCATCCAATTATTTTTCTACTATTTTAAGGCATATACTAGGATTGGCGATGCTTTTTTTTTTCTCAGAAACACTGTCAGTATCATTTTTTTACACCAAAAACAAATTTCAACTTTTTACCATACATAAACCAGGGTTTTGTTCTATTTGTAATTACACTGAAAGGAAGTGAAAGGTTTAAGGGAGAACTTGCCCCACTGATAAAAATCCCTACCCTCTACCCTACATAGTCCCCCCTGCACAGGTGATAACAGCTGTAAATGCCCATAATCCTTAAAATATCTCTTATTGCAGAGTCAGCGCAGTGGAGCTCACAGGCGCCATGTTCCAGGGCTTTGGTATTCTTCAGGTCCTTCCCTTTAGCAATGTCCGCCACTTTCAGGGCATACACCAATACGGCGTTCACTTTCCGAAGAAGACTGAAGCGCCAAACTTGCGCCTGTGAGCTACTCTGTGCTGACTCTGCAGAGAGGTATTTAAAGAATTTACAGGTGTTATCACCTGTGTGTTGGGGGGTTATGTAGGGTAGGGGTTTTTATTATTGGGGGGTTGAATTCTCCTTGGTTTTTCACCTTTACATTAACTTTTAGGGGTAGATTTAACAGGGTTTGCATTTTAATTGGGATTGTTGGTAAAAACTAACAATTTCAAGTTCTAAATTCATAAACTCTAATTTGAATGTGAGATTTATTACAGACCCTTCAAAAATTATAATTCAAATATTCCCACCTAAAACCTGACGAGTTCTATGAGAAAATGATGCCCATAGACTCCAACTGGAGAAAAAAAAATGATGCGCATCAAAAGAAATTTGACACAAAATATTAAAGTTTTTTTTTCCCGAGGTCGAATTCAATTCAAATTTTTGGGTCTGTATATTAGTTCAAATTTTAGAAGTTCAAATGTTTTCACAAATAATATACCATTCCAATTATGAATAAAATCGACTTTATTAGAGTAAAAATTTTTTTAAATAACTCGACCTTTGATAAATAGGCCGCTATGTATGAGACAATTTGCAACTGGATTTAATTTTTTATTATTTGATGTTTTTGAGTCATTTAGCTTTTTATTCAACAGCTCTCCGGTTTGCTGTTTCAGCAATTTGGTTGCTATGGTCCAAATTACCCTAGTAACCATGCATTTAGTTGAATAAGAGACTGAAATATGAATAATTGAGTGCCACATTAGAAATATGAGTAATAAAAAGTAGCACTAACAATACATTTGTAGTCATACAGAATATTTGTTTTTTTTTTAAGATGGGTCAGTAACTCCCATTTGAAAGCTGGAATCAGTCAGAAGAAGAAAGCAAATAATTCATATAGTCACCCTAAAAAATAAATAATAAAAATAAATTGGAAAGTTGCTTAGTATTGGCCTTTGTATACTAAGGGGGTTATTTATCAATGTCCGAATTTATCTCAATATTTTCTGAAAAAAACTCCGACCAAATCTGAACAGGTGTTTGGGGCTTATTTATTAATACACTTTCTCGAAAATTTTGCTTGAGGGAAAAAATCTGAAAAAATTTTGAAAAATCAGACTTCTATGATTTTTTTTGGATTTTTCACCTGAAAATTCCAAAAACTTCTTGCCAAAAACCTGGCGCACATCAAAAATAATTGGGACTTCTCCCATTGACTAATATGCAACCTCGACAGGTCTGAGATGCCGGATTTTCTGATTCTGACTTTTCCAATCCTCGGGGTTTAATAAATTCAGAAAAATTCATGATTTTTTTAAAAGTCAGATTTTATGAAAAAAATCACAAATTTTTTGAGATTTTTGCATTCAGAGTTTAGTAAATAACCCCTAAATGTTAACTTAAAGGTGAACCACCTCTTTAAGTGATGCAGCAATGCAGGGATGTGTTCAGATTATGCATTCAGATTAGAATACAAAAGTTTCTATTTTATAATACGAGAGCTGTGAAGTTCTACCCCTGAACTGGTTGTACTGACCGATACATTAGCTTCAAAAGTGGGTTTAGATGCCTTTTATAGAAGGTAAGAAAATACACCTACTAAAATGAACTCTTGGATTGTGTGCCTTCTTTTGGATCAACTAGCATAAAAGTTTCACAAAAAGTGGTTGAACCTGATGGATGTGTGTCTTTTTTCAACCTTATCTAATATGTTGAACGCACATATATTTAATTTTATATATGATTTGGTACAATGGTGGCTTTCTGGCACTGGCCTCCCATAGACAGGAAATCTAACTGTTATCAGCATAAAGAAGAGATGTAGATTGAGATCAGAGCACCTAAGTCAGAACACAGAGAGAGGGTTTGAGGCTGAGGTGGGACCAGAATGCATTATTACAAATCTATACAGTATGAAATATGTAGATGTGGTGATCAACAATGCCAAATGCTTCAGATATACCTAAGATCAGAATAGTGACCAATAGATTTACTACCTTTTGCTTACAGAAAACAGAGGTTAGGTACAGGTTGTGGATGAGATGCTGGTTGTAAATAAACCTTTATAACATTTTGCCTACAATAAAAAGTGAAAAAGCTGTTATCAAGTCTTGGATTTCTATTGTATATGAGTGATTTTTGAGCTTCTTTGAAAAAAATGGGAAAAGTACTTTGAGGGGGTACACGTGGCCACGGGAGGAAATCCAATTTAGCAAACAAAAACTGGGATTGTGAAGAGGAAAAGGATATTATATAGAACACAAGTACAGATGTGTAGACAGCAAAGAACAATCCATTTTTCTTTATGAATTATGTGAACACCCCCTCATTTTTATATACTTTACCTGAACATGAGCAGTTATTCATATTGTTATTGATATGAGCAAGGGTGGTGGATCCAGGCCCGGATTTGCGGCAAGGCCGCATAGGCCCGGGCCTAGGGCGGCAAAGAAATAGGGGTGGCATGCCGCCCAGCTGCCGTTCAACTGCACCAGCTGCGCCGGCGTTTTTTCGCCGGCGCACTGGGAAGGCGGGCGCTAGGACCGCGCGGCCGCCTGGTCGGACCGCGCGGCCTAGGGGCGCCCAAAAGTGAAATCCGGCGCTGTATATTCCTATTCCTATATTCATAAAACAGATATATTTTAATCCGCAATATTTCACTAATTTGTCCCTTAAAGGATTAGGAAAGGCAATTTATACTTGTGGGTGCCAAAAGTTAGGCTTTTTAGGTTGTATTTACTTATATGACACCCCGGGGCAGTGCAAATTTCCTGGGGCAGACGCATACACAGGACAACAAAATAGCCGGATTTTTCATTAAAATTTGGCTTTTCGCCCTACTGCGCACATGTAGCGTCGAAAGAAGAAGCAGTAAGAGGCTCTCTCCATGGTGCTTGCTGGAAGAACCCTGGGCTGATGCAGTTTTCTGTTGATAGGAGCACCGGCCCTAGGTGTCATGTAAGTAAATAAAATCACTTGGGTGTGCCTAACTTTTGGCACCTCCAAGTATAAATTGCCTTTCCTCCTCCTTTAAGGAAAAGACATGCCTAAGATGCACACTGGCACAATTTACTGTACATACAGCTGCACAGATAAATATATATTTTTTTTTTCTACCGTACATAACGGTGTATATATACAGTATGCAGAAATCTTCTAGAGCTCCATATTCTCTTTTTTCTAGTAGTATATTTGTAGTATCAGTCAGTCATCTAGCTGTTAGATAATGTAAGAAGATTATTTTGCACTGCTGCCTTGTCATCATCATCATTATCGTTTATTTATATAGTTCCAGCAAGTTATGCAACTGTAATGAAACATCAGGAAGGCAAACATATTGCAATTCAGATACAGTTGGTTTTCTAAAAATAATTAAATGCTCCACAAAAGAATGATATGAACAAAGTATAGAGAGACAGGTATGCACAGCGCAGGCTAAATTTTAATTAGACTATTCCCTTGTGACACTGGGGTATATTTATCAAAGAGTGAAGTTAATAGTGAAGTTCCGCCACTAGAGTGAAGTTCCGCCACTCTCCATTCATTTCTATGGGATTTTTATAGGCGTATTTATGAAAGGGTGAACTTTTACTTTCACCCATTGATAAATACGCCTTTCAAAATCCCATAGAAATGAATTGAGAGCTGCGGAATTTCACTCTAGTGGCGGAACTTCACTCTTTGATAAATTTACCCCACTGCGTCCGCTGGCCAAGGAGAGATTGGTTAAAGTTTTATAAAACTTGTGTTTTACAAACACAACCCTTATGTTTTGGAGTGCAGTTCCCAGTATCCTTTAACCCTAGTGTAACTCTATTTTGTTTAAAACAGGCTATGTCCAGCTAGGCAGATAGAATACAGGTTACATTGGACTCTTTCCATAGGATGGGCCATTTCTAAGTGAAAGGGTGAAGAGAAGGTGTTGTGTACCTACACTTCTCTTGTGCTGTTGTGTAGAAAACAAATACAGAATGTGTAAGAAGTCCTCTGCACACCTATTGTTTCAGACACTACACTGGTGGTGCTGGCTGTAAGCTGACCTGGCTTGGTTCCTGAGCATCTGAGAATATACAGAGTTGCACACACTCAAATCATGCAGTCGGGGAGCTTACCCCATTTATTGCTTTACTAAAAGTATCAATGTTTCTAGGGGGGGGCACACATCTATGGGATGATTTGAAGCAGGCTGTCTATGCTCAGCAGCCATCAAATTTAACTGAATTGGAGAGATTTTGTATGGACGAATGGTCAAAAATACTGCCATCCAGAATCCAGACACTCATCAAAGGCTATAGGAGGCGTCTAGAGGCTGTTACATTTGCAAAAGGAGGCTCAACTAAGTATTGATGTACTATCTCTGTAGGGGTGCCCTAATGTACTGTATGCTTCTTTCTAATTTTGTTATGATGCATATTGCATATTTTCTGGTTATCCAATAAACTTTATGTCACTGCTGCATGTTGTATATTAAAAGGAAGTGGCTACTTTGAAAGCTCAGCCAATGATAAACAAAACTCCAAAGAATTAACAGGGGTTTCCAAACATTTTCATATGACTGCATATATATATATATATCTGTATATATATATATATATATATATATATATATATATATATATATATATATATATATATATATAGTGTATATATATATGAATATTTCACTACAAAAAAGTTGCTGCAACAAAAAAGTCACCCATAGACTTTAATGTTTCTCAAATTTTTTGTGAAACAGGACAGATTCGCTCATCAGTAGCTACGACAATAACTATCCTGTACCTGACTAACACGGGGCCCTGTTCTTTGACTTCACTAGAGGGGGAGCCTATGAGTAATGTTCTAATAAACTTTTGTATTTTTTTACTTGCTGCCTCAACACTTTTTTGGAGGAACTCACATTCTTGGTTTTGGTTCCTATGTATATGCACCCTTGGACTGAAATGTGAGTATGTCCTCCTACCTTATATTCTATTTTTGTAATTGTAATTGTATTTTTGAAATTGTAATTGTATTGTATTTTGTAGTAGTGCTTACATAGGTGGATGCACCATATCTCGTTTTGCTTTCACTAGAGGGGTCGTCCCATTAGTACAAACTGCTTTAATGGGCCTTCTAGATCCCAGGCTTCATGAAGCATGTAAACATATCAACAGATGAAAGCCGCTTTACAAACACTATATTAAAGTGTGACTGGAAGTGGTCATAAGTCTATGGGCCAATAACATAGATATGCTAATACACAGACTAGATACACAGGCTTCTGCCCAGTAATTAGGGAAAAGGAATTGTAGGGATTTAAAGCCATGACAGGATATTACCCCTATGGTTCCCTACACTAGTTGATAGCCCTAGTTCCCAGCATGTTTAACCTTAGTTTCTATGTTGAATCATGCTGGGATTACTGCTGGAAGTACAGCTATGCCATTATGAAAATGTTATATAGAATTACTAAAAAGTATAATAGTTTTAGGACAGCAACAGATTATATCTAGGGGCAAGATCAGGATAATTTCCACTGCCAAATTTCTGATTTGTTGAACATAGGCATTGTCTTTTCCAACAAGTCAGAAATTTGGCAGTGAAAATGATCCTGAATATTGCCCCTATATACACTCTGTTGCTGTCCTAAAACTATTATACTTTTTAGTAATGTATGTAACATCTAGTCAAATGCTGTGTTCTGTTTTCTTTCCATTATAAGTAAATACCAGGAAACTTGAAAAGAGGCTGGCACAAGCCTGGACCCACGA
The DNA here is from genome assembly GCF_017654675.1 of Xenopus laevis. Taxonomy (NCBI): domain Eukaryota; kingdom Metazoa; phylum Chordata; class Amphibia; order Anura; family Pipidae; genus Xenopus; species Xenopus laevis. The sequence continues at coordinate 88,562,472 of NC_054382.1, read as the reverse complement.
AATAGTAAAGCCGGAGTCAGATTGTAAAAGGATTAAAAAAGCTTACATTTTATTTTCCATAATTAAGAACCACGGCCTGATTCATTTCGTGTCTACCAAGGACACTTTAGTCATAGGCTGATTATAAGTAAACCCATGTGGCTTAAAAATAAACCTTCCACATTAAATAAGATGCATATAATAAGTATAGGGCAGTATACTGTATTAATAGAAGACAATTTCAAGTCATAATTACAACTTTAAACACTAATTTTCGAGTACAGGTATGGGATCCGTTATCCGGAAACCCATTAACCAGAAAGATCCGAATTACGGAAAAGCCATCTCCCATAGACTCCATTACAATCAAGTAATCCAATTTTTTTTTAAATGATTTCTTTTTTCTCTGTTTCTCTGTAATAATAAAACAGCATCTTGGACTTGCTCCAAACTAAGATATAAATAACCGTTATTTGGAAGCAAAATCAGCCTATTGGGCTTATTTGATGTTTATATGATTTTCTTGTGAACATAAGGTATGAATATCCTAATTACATAAAGACCTGTTATCTGGAAAACTCCAGGTCCCTAACATTCTGGACCAGTGTCGGACTGGGGCCCACCAGGCCCCCCGCTCCCCTACTGTGACTTTCCCCCGCTCTGCGCGCATGTGCAAACGCCGCCACGCACATGCACAAACGCCGCCACTCAGCGCGCATTCGCAGATGGCGCTGCGAACCGCCAAAAATATAAATATTATTTTTCACCCCAATATCGGGAGAGGGGGTCTGGCCCTGGCAAATCCGACCCTGTTCTGGATAAAAGGTTCTATTCCTGTATAACAATAACAAACTTTTATAATACAGCTGTGAACAAAATTCAAATCAGCTGTATAATGCTACTACTATCACTTCCCAGCATCCTCTCTTAGAGAAACCCTCTGGCAAAATAATCCAGCAGCCTCGTGCACTGCTAAAATGATATCCTCCAGAAAATCTGGTCTCTCAGGCTTCATGCATTCGTTGTATGAAAGGTATCCATCTACTGTATATGCATCGTGGATATCAGTTGGTAAGCATCTTGCAGATGTAGCCTGAAGGGGAGCCTTTGAGCTAATAAGACACAAACACTGGCAGCTAGTGGTAAATTCCTGCAGAGACAAAGCAAATTAAAGGAATAATTTGAAAAATTACAGAACATTTTAGGTCTAGCAAAAATACAAACTTATTAGAGTTTTTTATGTTTTTTACACCTAATCAATAGCGAAAAATATGTTTTTTGAAACCATTATTCACATACATGATTTTTAGCACTAAAAAGTTTGAATCGTGAAAAAAAAAGGGGAACGTTAATAAATCGGCCCTATGGTCATGCCCTTTTCCCCATTTAAAAGAATGGTGTGCCAGATGCATCACAAGGCACAAATAATGTAATTGGTATTTTGCTTCTGAGAGCTCCACTGAAGTCAAATTAGAAATAGAAATGCAGTATAAAGCATGTACTGTACTATACAAGGTCTATTTTCATCCCAAGTGGTGCTCACATCCCTCCACATGTTCCAAATATGAGTGATAATGATAAAGAATGTGTTTGATACAATGGTTAAATGCCTGTGAAGGGGTATTGATTAAATGATGTACCACTAATTACTGGTCAAGTAGCTCCTATAGAAATGGACAGAGGAGAGAATTGCCTCTGTTAAGGGTCCTTTTGTTCTGCATTGGTAGTTACCAGATGAATAGCTCCCATCTAAACCGTGTTTGTTCATTTGGATTGCTCTAATGCACTTGGCACATATCTCGTGAGACAGAGGTGCAAATGATATATGACTATATATATACGGTATATGAGAATAATATGTATCATTTGCATCCTTCTTTTCTTTACTACATGCTGAATAAGCTATAAAATATGCATATACATGTGTATGACTATAACGAAAAATATACTTACTGCTAGCAAAGACATGTATATGCATATAATATTACAGGGGGTATTTAAACAAGCCCCCTATGAACACAGGATCCATTTAGTGTATGAGAATAGAAACTTACCTGGATAATTGTATTGCTCTACTGTAAAAGCAGTTGGAGGCCTTAGATCAACCACATTAGATATGTGTCAGTTTTGCAACTGTCTAATATTCCATGTGACAGACAGGGCTTTAAACCCCCCTAAAAATGTATATAAAGATTCAGAGTCGTCTAGACCTTTCTCTTTTATTTCACTAGGTTTGATCCTGGGATAGTGAAGGAACTAATGTTATACATAACCTTAGAATTCAGTGTCGGGTTCGTCTATGAGCAGAATCCAGTTAGTGCCAGGGAGCCAAGATGCCAAGAAATTTGGCAAATTTGCCAAAAGAAAAAATCGTGAAACTCGAAAATTGACGCCAGCGAAAAGTCAATTTTGACTCTGGTGTTAAAGTCAATGGGCGCCTGAATAGTGCTCACTTTTTGGACACGCGTCCAAAATTTTTGACGCCGGCAAATTTTCGTGGGAGATTCGCGTATTTATTCGCCCATCACTAATGCCTGTTATAATAAATAATTACTATGTAAATAAGAATCAATGGTCCCCCAATGACTAACTTATGGTAATACTGCAAATAAAGAAAGAGCCAATTCCCTTACTGGGTATAAGGGGTCTGAATAGAACCTGTGCTCTAGCTAAAGTCAACCTAATCGGAAGGCTATTGTTAGTGATAATTTTACATTATTATTGAAGTAATTGAAACACACTTGTTTCTGCATGCCCATAAAATGCAGTTGCATTGTATAATGTGCTAACACACTAAAGTAATTCAATATCTTTCACTATTTGGATTGGATACATAGGGGCAGATTTACTAAAGGGCGAAATGACCATCGCTATCGAAAATTCGCCAGAAATAGGGTGGTTAGCGCAGTTTTGTGCTCTATTGCCAGGCGAATTTTCGCTCAGGCGAACAATCGTTACTCCACAAAATCACTAAAGTGTGACGTTTACAGGACGTTACCTCTTTCGCCAGAGTTTCCTTCTCCACCTTAAACCGGGTGAACTGATAAGTTGAAGCTACATCCTCCCCAATCTTATGTCAGCGACATCATATCCTGTATGCCGGAAACAGATAGAAGTTGTAAAAAAAAGCTGATGTTTTTTATTTTCTAAAGCAGGATTGCCTTCTAAAGTTGTAACTGTTAAAGATTTATGTGTTAACATTTCTTTCCCAACCATTTGAGGGGCATGCCACATTTGTTTTAGGTTGGAATCATGTCTAGGACATTAGAGGATCACTTTTGTTTTTATTTTGTAATAATAAGTGGCCACTTCAAGCATTTGCACCAATATATCCAATAAAGACATCTATGCGACCTATATGTACCCGCCCTATAAAAATGTACCTAAGAGTACTAACGAAGTAGCGAAACTTCACCAGCGTTCGGCTGCTGAGAAGCAATTTTGCATTTTAGTGAATAAGTTTAGTGATAACAAATTTACGCCTGGTGAAGTGGTGCGAAGTGTGGCGAATATTCGCCCTTTAGTGAATTTGCCCCATAGTGTATCGCTTCTTGTACAGCTGAACTATATTTTTGGAATCTGATAGATGCTTAGATTTCTGACCCATCTTCTAGCCAAGCAACACCATTTCCTAGTCAATATTAGGATCCTGGCACCACTCAGTCGCACCATCTGCATCATGTCAAAGACACACAAGCTGTGTTCTATCAACCTGGGTAGGGTTGCCACCTTTTCTTGCTTTGGAATCTGGACAGGAGCAGCAACAGTGATGTCAGAGGAGGGGTTATGCTTTGATGGGGCGTGGCATTGACATGAAGGGACGGGTCAGTGATGCAAAGGGGTGGGACAGTCCCACGAAGGGGAGGGCCAATGACGTAGCAGCCTGTGATTGCCCAAATTGCTCAGGAAGCAGGGGACAGGCTTGCCCAGTTTTCAGACTTCTGACTGTCCGGTCAGGCCTGGATTTGTGGCAGGCCACAAAGTCCCGAGCCTAGGGAGGAAAATTATGCTGAGGAGCACCGGTGCTCCGGCGTGTGCACTCGCTGGGGTGTGGGAGGTTGGCGCTAGGACCGTGCAGTCGGCCCTCAGATGGGCGATAAGACCACTCGGCCTAGGGATGCTCGTGATCCGAATCCGGCCGTGTTCAGTTAAAAACCGGACAGGTGGCAACCCTATTTGTAGTTGACAGTACCTTGCATTTGATCCAAACTAAGATATTAATAATAGTGATGGTCAAATTTCTCCAGTTCCGCTTCGCCGAAAAATTCAAGAATTTCCCGCAAAATTCGCGAAACGGCGAAAAATTTGTGATACTCTAAAATAGGAACCGCGTCAATTGTGGACGCGCGTTGTAAAAGTCGCTTGCATCAATTTGGACGCAGTTGTTAAAGTCAATAGGCGTCCGAATAGTGCTGACGTGCAGCGATTTTGATGCAAGCGACTTTTCAGACGCGCGTCCAAAATTGACGAGGGTCCTATTTTTGAAAATGTATTCGCCCATCACTAATAATTAATCCTTATTAAGCCCTTATGGCATCATCTTGGAGGTGTGTGCGTGTGGGGGGGTCATCCAGTTAGAATATTATGCCTCACAGACTTGGCAATATAAGATTCAGTTGCACTGCACTAAGGGAAGGAGGATTTTTGCAAGATAAAAAAACAGGGTCAGGATATTGTCTCAGAATCAGGGGTGCTTCGCCAATGAGGCGAGTTGAGGCTGTCGCCTCAGGCGGCAGCGCCTGACTAGGTACCAGGGGCAGCAAAAATGCTGCTCCTGGTATTTTAAGAGCAAATTTCCAGGGGAGGGGGGCAGCAGCAACTGCTGCTGCCTCAGGTGGCGGAGGGGCCAGGATCACCGCTGCTCAGAATAGTTGTATTTTACAGCAGAATAAATGCCAGGCTGATCTCGTGCCACCTTATCATTTGGTACTTTACATAGAACGTGTTATTATTTTATTTATTTTGCTAAGGGTCACATTTCCAGTGCATTTGTGGCCAAAACTTTATGTTTAAGCCGCATCTATTGCGCTTAATAATTGGCTCAGACTTTATCGCACACACTGAGACTAAATCCAACCCCAGCATTTTTACACCTGAACACCCAGCGGGGAGGAGGATACAGAGAAAACACAAGAGGACTGTAAAAGGCAAGAAAAGTCCAGGTTAAGATTCCTCCTCTGTCCCTGCCTCCTTCCCTCCCGAGTGCGACTGATCGCGCTTCCTAATGACAGACTGAAAGGGAACCTGAGCTTAAACTCTCTCTCTCCCCCAAGCTCGCAGCTTTCAAATGCAAATCCCTCGCCACGAGACAACCCCTCCCCAATCATAACCCTTTGCTCATTCTTATACTCCGGGCTCCATCTGTAGTTTCTTGTCAAGAGAGAAGCTTTCAGCTTGGGCGCAGTTGTAGCAGTCGCGGTTTCCAGGAGGAACAAAAAAAAAAAAGAAGTCACTGTGCAGTCGCGTCTCGCTGGAGTCAGATGAAGTGTCGCTAGTGAAGGGAGCAGAATCGCACTCTTCACATCACAAAGCTGCTGTGATTGCCAGTGGAGCGCACACACCTCCTCCTACAACTTCTCCGCGGAGACAGCGCCAGCGCAAAGCACGTGTCTGAAGGAGAGGCGCAGCGCGCACGGAATTTACAAAAATCCAAGAGGGAATAAGGTAAGATTTGTCTTTTTTTTCTTATGTCCTTTTTTCCCCCCCTTACATCTATGTGCAGTGTCAGTAGAGAGGTTCGCTCGTTTGCACGCACCATCAATGACATTTAGAAGTTACTTCGGTTTTTAGAAGACATATAAGAGGCAGACAGATCCTGGGAAAAAAAGAGAAGCCAATATAGTCTTCCAGCTTTTCTTTGTGAAGGTAAATAGACGCTACACAGGGCGGCAGAGCCAGTGCGACAGTAAAGGAAGCGCAAGTGAGAAAAGACCTTGGAGTTAGCGCTGCTGCTGCTACATTTGTTCATTGATGGTGCGCGCCGGTGTTACTACTACATCCCACTCCCATGTCACTCAATGGGAACGTGTTGAAGCTTCTTCCTTTCATGAAACACATTGGAGTAGTTATTGCTCTGATTCCCGAATTGCTGAGCGACTACTGTGTTCCAGGCAATTGGAGCGCAAGCTAAGGTCAGAGAGGGGGGATGTTCAAGCATGACTTGGCTATGCACCCCTAATGTGAAATTATTATCTCAGCATTTGCCTTTTACACTTCACTGAGGTTCCCATTGCCACTCCACTGATGCCAGGCCCACAGCACACAATCCAATAATAATTATCCCCTAGATTAACAAGAGCTGTTCATTTCCAATTCCAGCCAGGTACCTGATTTCAAAGCCTGCAAGAATATAAATGCTAGGCCAGCACATATGCTAAGAATAAAAACTGCTTACTTACTTGCTGTGCTCTAACACACATTATGAAGGTCAGTGCTTGCAAGCCTGAGCGTTTAAAGGCAACATCAACTTTTTTTTTTTTTTTTTGAAACTATACTGAAATATCATTAATGAGACGTGCCATTAGATGGATTCAGCAGTGGCAGACATGACTCTTTGCGCGTGTATTCGTTGAAATATGCGCTTCGATGATGTTTATGGTGTTATTTTATTTTTAAAAATCAATTTATGGGAACAATCCTGTTTTTTTTTTAACAATAATAGTGTGACACTTCTGAAAGGTCATATTAGAATGATGGTCGGTAGCAGCTCAGGCTTTGTTGTACAACTTGACTAAATAATGAGCAGGTATTTTTAAAGACTATTTAGAGTTTTATATTGTTGCCTCTAGTGAAAATCCATACACTTTAAGGAAGGGAGTACAAAATCCATTATTCCGATACCCGTGACACTGTAGAATCCTAGATCTTTCCATCTTTACTTTACCTCCTGGTGTGCCAGAGCTCACCGCTAGAACCGATGTGATAATTGATAGGGATTATACTGATTCCTGGTTGTCTCATTTGCTGCTGCAGCCACACGGATGGGGATGTCACATTATTGGAAGGTACCTCTGTGTATTCATTTGCAATGTGATGAATAAGCACCCTGACAACAGGCTCTTAATCAGAATGTTGTACTTATTATACATGTACAGTGCTCATTAGCGTTTCAATGACTTCTAGTGTTTCAGAAGTAGGAAGGGTATGCTGCTGCCTACCAATGTGAAGTTATGATCCTTACAAGAGTGCATTGTGCCTTATGCACCTGCATTGATTATACATGAGGTTGCTGCGGCTAATCAATATCCTCTATTCGCTTTAAAAGTGCAATAACTGCGTTCTAAATTTCATGACTGCAACAAAAAAGAGCCGGCCAGGCTTTCATTAACTTCTCCAGATGCGACTTTTAAATTGCAACAAATGACTTGACACTGACCAAGCTGCTGAGTGCCAAAACCCATTCATCGTCGGTTATTAAATGGAAGTGTTGCCTTGATTAGGAGAAGGTTCTTGCAGTGCTTTGGTGTGCTTGCCGATGGCTGTTCTAACCATAACCGCCTCTTTGGTTAGCAGGACCCTTTGTGAAGGCTAAGTGTGATTTGGATTAGCTTGTCACTTGTCATCTGTTTCCCTGTTAACATTCGGTGCCTCCTGTTGCAGCTAGTGTTCCAGTGTGCAGTTATACAGATCTTTTAAACATCTTGCAGCACCCTTACCTTGTCCTGTAGAAACAATGGGGTGCTGCTAGCCAGCTGGCACATTGTACATCATGCACACCCCTTACTTTAGCACAGCACTACATCCCAAGAGTGCTATACAGTATATGACAGCATTGCATAATTTGCCTTAGCTGCTGACATATTCTGTTTTTTCATCAAGAGATTTAACATTAGTCCTCTTTCCCTGTATTTAACACCTTGCAACACTGACTTTACAATAGGTAACATTTGATTGCTTTCTGTAATTTATTTGATTCTTAAAACTTATGTCTGCACAAAGCAACTTGTTTTCTATACAAACTAGCTGTACCAGTCAATTTTTTTTGGATCCCATTAAAACATCACTGGAACAATTCCTATTTAGCTCTATCTTTTGGAGATTTATAGCTCAGCTTTTAATTTTTGTGCTGGCTGACTAAGTACACATGTACCCGATATCGATCCCATTTTATAGAGAATGATGAGATTCACGAAACTTGTAGCTGAAAGGAATCCTAGAACCTTATCTAATCATAACAAAACATGGCTGGTTTAATACTATATGGAGTTAATAATTCAGAAATGCCTCAGGGACAGCTTCTAGAAATTCTTTAGTACAATGTTACTTTTGATACGGTACTTACATTCCTGATCTATATTTAAGGCCACATTTATTGGTGTATAGTTCTGTATACATTGATATGGCCAGTGTATTTTATAAATCCACTAATGATATTGCGAGTTCACTTAAAAACAGAAAGGGCATTTAGTATTCAATTAAAAGTCTGTTTAAAATGATGTTAAATCTGGTTGGCATAGGTTTACAAAGTGAAACATGAAAGCCAGTTGGGTTCAGGTATTAGTTTTGTTTGGTAGAGTCTTTTTGGAAATGAAATACTATCTAGTAGTGGTGAAGCTAAAAATAGCTGTGTGTCTAATCTGTTTATCTGTGGGAGAGACTTGTATAGCAAAGACTATGATAGTAACACACACCTTAGAAAAATAAAATATACCCAGTAGCGATGATTGAATTTGTCCCTTTTGCTTTGCCGAAAAATCCGCAAATTTACTGCAAAATTTGCGTAAAAAATTTGCTAAATGCCTTGAAGTCAATGGGCATCAAAATAATTTTGACGTGCGTCAATTTTGACGCCTGCGGCAATTTTTAAACGTGCACCTATTTTGCCCAAATGCATTAAAGTCGATGGGCGTCTGAATAATTTTGATGAGCGTCAATTTTTACACAAGTTTACTAGCTGATGGCAAAACGCAGAAATTAGCGCCTGTCGAATTTATCTGCCCATCACCAATACCCAGTGTTTGACTGGTCCTCCTAGGGTCCACAGGTTATTATGGATAGTGCTAAATGTTACAGGTGTTATTTCAGCCTATGTTGGGAACAAGTCGTGGCTGATCTGTTCTAACCCGGGTTTTGGGCCCACCTGGAGATACCCTGGTAATCTGGCAGGTCAGTTTGACCCTGAATATGCCTCACCGCACACATATAGATGAGGGGTCATTTATAAATGCATTCACAATTACAGATGCTTTCCCAATGCAGACTGATACAATTCATGAAGTGCTTGTGTCCAGCCAAGCTTCTGCACTTTCACATGGTTACCACTGCATGCATCCTGACTCTTCTGATGAATGGTCGCTACAGCTACTCCACACTTGGAGCTACCTTCAGGCCGTTATGCCAGAGGCTTTCATCAATAGGTATATTAGACTTGATCCCTGAGATACAAACGTTGTTTTGAATGAGTGCTCCAGAAGTGACAAGGCTTGCATCTTACTTGTGTAAAAATGCTGTTGTGTCCATTTTCACAATTTGGGGGCAATTGTAGGGGATGCAGCTGGCTACAATTACATTGGAATTATGAGTACTCTGCAAAATGGGTACACATCATGGCAATATTCCTCCAAAATTGTATCCCTGTGTCCTGCTACATGTCAGTAGCCTTGTATTAAAAGCTATTATGCTCCTTTTTCAACATCTTGGGATTTGTGAAGTGTAGCATGTATTACAGAAATGTTAGACCTCAAGGCTATCCAGGTGTTTCGGAAGTATTACACACATCACCCCCAAGGATTCTGGGTGCTGCAGTCCATCAGTTCTGTAGTCTCTAGACCGCAAAATGACTCCAAAAAAGCTAACTCTGGATATGGAACTAACTTACTATCACTCACACTAACACTAGTGCTACTTTATGTATCTGTATTTTGATTGGCATAGAGGTATGGTGCAGTGGTGTACTTCCAGCTTTGTCCAATATTAAAGAAGTTTAGAATTTTTATTGGGAAACACAGAAACAGCATAAATATTAAATTAAGCAAAACTGCTATTTTGTTATCCTTCGAAAGCTTTGGGCTGTTCTGACTACTAAGAGACAAGGATAATATTACTGTCAGTAGTAGCCAGTAGAGGTCACTGTGGTACAATTCAAAGAGATCCACTGACTGAAGAATGACGGGGGAGGGGGGGGAGAAATGATAAAAAAAAAGTACCTTGTTTGCATCTATCATAATTTTAGATTTCAGAAAACTTGTTGCTAAGCCTAAATCTGCTTTTGTGAAGAGCAAGGGTAGGAAATAGAAGTGACTGCATGCAGGTTTTGGCAGAATATTGTCAGCAGTAACCACTGCTCTTTTGAAATGACAAAAAGGGCAAATACAAATAAGAGCTTTTATCATTTAATACTGTATACTCTGTTGTCTCCTTTGGTTGTATTTCACTTTCAGTTGTGCTCAACAGCCTCTTGAAAAAGCCTATGCGTTTGGCAGCTAACACGCTTTGTACTTTTGCACCATAAGGAATAAAGGCATTTTGCTATAACATAGGATCTCTGAAAACATTAAATATCATATAGCCTCTGTTTTACTGGATAGAACACCTTAATGGAATGGTTTAGTGAATTATAGCTCCGTTTTCAATTTTTCGATTAAAGTTCACTGGCACTTGTTGGCTGGTGTGGCCGGCACAAACCTAAGCTTCTTCATGGCAGCATTGATTTAATATACTGTAGAGTTATTTCCCATAGTAATATCCAGGAATATTACTTCATGTGACCCCACTAGATAATAATCTGTATACAGTGTATATAGAGTCTGAAGATACGCGCACTCATCCCTAGAAAAAAGCAAAAAAAGCCAGGTGCTGTCACAAAAAGGAATATTAGCTTAAGGAACACGGAGCACTCATGGGACTTAATTTATAAACTTTAATGGTGTAAGTGGATGTTTCGGCCCTGCACAGAGGAGTGATGTCTTGATAAAGGTCCTCTGTGCAGGACCGAAACATTCAGTTACACCATTAAAGTTTTGCCCCATCAGTCCCATGAGTGCTCCGTGTTCTTTATGCTGATATATATATCCTTCAAAATGGACCAGCACTCCAAGGTTTCAAGTGTTCAAACTTATTTTATTTTATATCCTTGATGTGGGCCGAAACATTGGATACACAAGTGATATGAAAATAAAATAATTAGAACACTTGAAACCTTGGAGTGCCGTGTATATATATATATATATATATATATATATATATATATATATATATATATATATATATATATATATATATATATATATATATATATATACATTATCAAAAATAACCACACTCCAAGAACTTCTCAAGTGAAAAACACAAAAAAAAGTATTTCCACATTTTGGCACCATCACTTGGGCCGTCTTCAGGAAGACTGCCTGAAGATGGCCCAAGTGCTGCTGCCGAAACGTTGAAATACTTTTTTTTGTAGCCACAAACATACAAAAAAAAGGTATTGATTAAGGAACCTTTCCTGGTTCCATGTTTTATAAGTCATTTAGTATCTCTGCAATTGTAGGTATTTTAAATCACAGGGAGTTTTAGTTACAAAATTATGATCATAAAACTAACAAGTCACTACACAACATCAAGGTAAACAAACACCATATAGTGGTCCTAACTATTTGCCTTCTGTCATATTTTTCATTGGCTGGCACCTCCCTGCATGGTAGCATTTCTTGGGAAATGGAGGTACCAGCCCATGAGAAACATGAGCGGAGGTAATTAGTTTGGACCACGAAACCTTGATGTGGTATGGGGACCTGCCAATTTTATGATCATAATTTTGTAGCTAATAATTGATGTAGCTAATTACTTAGAAAAGAGGAGAACAGGGAACGTATGTATCTATATATATATATATATATATATATATATTTTTTTTTTTTTTAATTTATTTGAATAGAAAATGTAATTATGATCTATATCAGATTAAACATGTCTTTGAAACATTTTATAGTAAATATAAAACATACCAGAATCCAAACTTATGCTATGCCTCCAGCCGTGTTGATTTTTACTTAGCATTAATCAGAAATAGAGTTTGCTGTAAGTTTCTGAGATGCTTTTCTTTTTGTAATGTTGCACATACTTTTGCACAGAATGATGCCTACAAGGGATCAATAATCAGAGCACCCCTGTGACTCTTGCCCTTGATGCCTACTAAATATATTTTATTTATTTATTTTTACATATTTTCATGTCTTTTAGTTTCAGGTTTGCAGCAAAAAAGCTTTATGTGTTCTTTTATTCTGTAATTTTTTAATGCAGCCTTCCTATGACCAGTTCAGCTATTATACATCCGCAGGCACAATTCTGTAAGTCTTTGGCGCTGATCAGCACATTAACTAGTATGTCTCATGGGAAATTCAGCGATGTGTCTACCGTAATTTGTTTACTTCAGTTTCTTATTCCACATTTACGTGCTTCCTTCAGTAACACTCCCTGTACATTTACTCTACCAGTAGACTCATTTGTTGGTATTTTTTGACCTTATATATTTTTTTTATTTGCTGATGTGTTTAATTTTAATGCTTTGGACTTTGGCATAAATACTTTATTTGTTAATATATTTTCTTTTCCTTCAGTCATTTTTATACTATATAACAACAGAAAGCTCAGCTGAATTCCTGCTAATTTGATATGCTTTTTTTGTATTTCTTTTTAATTTATTATTTTTAAGCAACCTCTTTCCAATGTCATGCTAAGTTTGTGTGTATCTTTTAAATAGCTCCTAAATGGTAGCACCTTTTTATTGTGCTGTAGCTAAAATCAGCATATTAAGTGGCAGATTTACTAAGGTTAGAATGGTAAATTCAAATTTTTTTTGGACAAAACTCACAAATTTGAATTTTAAACCACCAATTCAAATTTGAATTAGAATGTGAGATTTACCACACCTTGACCATGAAAAAAGTTCTACTGTTCTCCACCTAAAATGGGCCACCTGTCAATTGAACTACTTGAAGATGTTAATAGTAGTGATGAGCCAAATTTTTGCCAAGCTTTGCTTTGAAAATTACCCCCATAGACTCTAATGGGAGAAAAAAAAATGTTGTGTGCCAAAAAAAATTTAACGCGCAAAAGGAGGAAAACTCAGTTCAAATTCGATTTGAATTTGATCAAGTTTTCGGGTCGGGACTATTCAATCGGATTTTAGACTCACATTCTTTCATAAATAACATACCATTCGAATTGTGAATAAAAAAATTCAAATAACTCTAAAATTCGACCTTTGTTAAATAACCCCCTAAATGTGTACATATATAACACATGAAAACACTTTCTTCAGAGTTGAAGAATACATTTTATAAGGCTGATTTTGGTGCAGCACTAGGTGCTAAAATTGGCACAAAACTGCTCCTATTAAAATGTGATACACACATGGACGGATTTACATAGAGGGCGCCCCTAGGCCTGCTGTCATTTATCGCCCTGTACCCTCCCCTTTATTCGCACAAATTTTTGGAGAAATTGGGATTGGTGCATGGGAAATTTAAAAAACTATCATATCTCCTGCACATCCCCAGTGCTTCTGAACCAATATGGTTGTGGTTGGGCAGCATGCCGCCCCCTAAAATCCTGCCACCCTAGGCCCGGGCCTTGGTGGCCTTTCCACAAATCCGGGCCTGGATACACAATGCATTTGCGCTTACTCATGGTAAGATATACTAGACTTTCCACCAATTTTCTAGTTGGGCCTCCTTCAGTGTATGAAGTGAAAGGCCAAAGTGCAGCATTATTGGCTTTCACAATGTCATTCCTCAGATAGGGAGATGGGCCTGTAACCAGAATTGATCATTTTTGAAGACAAATACACAATACAACCATACTTAACACCCTCAGATCACAGTAGCTATGCAGCCTTTAGCCTTATTTTAATATATAATAGATATCCACTTACTGGTCTACTTGGGTATAAAAAAGCAAATATTGAAATCAGAATATTTCTTAGTTGAGTTTGAAGTGCCTTGAGACAATCAAATCAATATCCAACTGTCTGCACTTTGATATAGGTTAAACTGGCAAAAATATTAGCATTTAAATTGATGCAAAGCTAGTCGTGAAGGAATAGGTTAGAGAACTATTGACTTGGAAGAAGGCATTGTGTATCTTATGTTTATTAGAGGATTGGTATGTTGGCATGAAGAAAAAGGTCATATTTTGTATTCAGCCAAGTTAAATTATTTTGTCAAGCAACCATCCCATCCAACACTTTGTGGTCTAATATTTGGAGAGCCAACACGTTTGCTGGGATTCTAAAGGTTATTCTCTCTAAGCCCATCCTGAGTGACTTTATAACCACACAGTCATCATCATCATCATCATAATTTATATAGCGCCGACAAGATACGCAGTGCTTTGTCGTTATGTTAGAATCTCAGCGTGGCATCTGTGTTCCAAAGAGCTTCTGGAACCCCGCAAAATGCTGTACCTAATTTGTAGATTATGAATATTCAAAAGTAAATTGAGCATGTATGGCCCTTTAAAATGGTAGAGAATAATAAATACTGGGTTATTTATACATTTTGGGAAAAGTCAACTAAATAAATTAAATGTTTTATAGGTGCTTCAGTTAGTTTTGGTTATTTGTGATTCATTTTATGATAGCACCAGGGCCATCGACTGAAATGAAAGGCACCATAACTCTGATGTATTTATACTGTAGATAATATATGATAATATCATTTTTTTATATATATATATGGAGCCTCTCTGCTGCCTGGGAGTTAAGTAGCATGTGCTCTGCTGAAGAAGGTAAATCACTGCAGTTCCAACAGTTAATAGATATTATGAATTATAAAGCTGTTGATAAAAATACATTCTATTTTTACTTGGATGTGAATATATGTAAGAGAGAGAGAGAGAGGGAGAGAAAGTCTATTATTATCCAAATATATCAGTGGATTCCTACAGTAGTTCTTGATTGACATTTAGTTTCTAAGTCTAAGATAACAGATATAAAATGTATCCCTCTGTTCTTAGCAAGAATAGGATAACAGGATAACAGTAACATTTACATGTAATAATTCAATAGTATACAATGCATGCACTATATATAGTGAATAAAGTACCCCCTCTTGTAAAATATAAGGATATTATTAGTTACCGAGGAGTTTCATGACCATATAAAAACACGAGGCCGAAGGCCGAGTGTTTTTATACAGGTCATGGAACTCCGAGGTAACTTCTAATATCCTCATATTTTACAACTGGGGGTACTTTATTTATTATAATACACAAGTTTCAGTGAGTCATGTGACAGAAATGACATCACTACTCACCGTTTATAACTGATGACATCACTACTCACCGTTTATAAGGATATAATTTACAGGATATTCATGGCTTTTGTGTATTATATATATATATATATATATAAAAAAAAAAAAATATATATATATATATAAATACACACACATTCCATTCTTGATATACTTTTGGTACATGCTGTTTCAGTAGTCTGGAGGAAGTAATTTTCTTTTGCAATCCTCACTTTCTTGTTAGGAGTATGTAATCATCTCTAGCAAGAAACAGTAGGCAGAAATAAATGTGAACTTAATAAGTTTCTACCATTCAGCTATAAAAGAACATAAAGCTCAGAGTTTAAAAGTCCAGTAAATCCTACATCTAAAAAGGCCTTGTAAATATGTAGTATTCTTACCTTTTGATCACCAGCCATATCAAGATAGTTTCATTTTGTGTAGACATCCATGTATTTGTAACCACAGCCCCTATCTCGCAACTACAGTAGTAAAATAATAATACTGAGATTTTCCTATATGCCTTTACAAAATGAATTCTGCATCTCCCACCTACTTAGGGTCTTAGAGCCTCATGTCTACGTAATGTTCTCAGCACAGAGGGGTTTCAAGTATTTTACTGTGAGTTGCATTGGGAAAACGGAGTATTTTTATTTAATTCAAATATTTTATTGCATTGGTTGTACACACAGCACTGGCATTGTAGGCATAACCAGAGTAACAGGTCAGCAACTCACGGTGGGGAATTATGGATACGTTGGTGTTATAAATAAATGGCAATTGGTTTATTAAAGATCATATCCTTCGAAATCTGAAAGACGGGCAAAAATAAATTAAGTTCTTTTGTTATAAACCTAAATCTGAGGTTGTATTACTTCCTTTTTTGAGTTGCATAATTCAATGACAAATACCTTTTTGACAGTATATGTCCATTTGAAGAAAAATAGGGTATATATATATATATTGAATGTATTCACAGACCATATAGTACACACAGCCGTGTATAATGTAGCTTCCAGCAAATGTGATTCTACATGGATTACCAAATCCAACACAAATGATAGCATTGACATTTTTACTTTCCTTTGCTTTCTAGAAAATCTACTTTAATGAGAGAATGCTTAGCCATTCCAAATGAGAAGAACCTTTACTATGTGTACCTACCTTTTAACAAAAGCAGTAGTAGTGCTATTTATAGGAGAGTGATCATGCTCATATATATATATCTATATATATATATATATATATATATATATATATATATATATAACAAGGGAAAGTTGTGCTCACCACTAATTTTTAAAATGATTAGGCGGGGGTGCAATGAGGGTGTGACCACAAAATACATATAGACAAATACAAGATTCCTCTGCACTCAACCCATTATCAATATATTTAAGACAGAGGGGCGTGGCCAACGCTGAAAGGGAATGGTCGCATAGAGCTGAGCTCCGCTCTTCCATCGGCCCACTGACTGCTTCTTACTGCGTGACTATGGGGAAATTGCAAGGGAATAAGGCACATAAGGACGGTGGTAAGACCCCGAAAAACTCCGGGCACCATAAAGACATTCCGGCAATTTTTTACAAGAAAAGCCGTGAGGCGGCTCAAGCCAAGATGGCGCCCGCAATGGCTGAAGAACCCGATGACGCAGTGTCACAGGCGCCTGATTCCTCGGACGGGGACAGTGATGCGGACAGCTCAATAGATGTCCAAACTTACCTGAAAAGGTTGCCTTCCAAAAGAGATATTAAAGAGATGCTCCACACGATGACTGACGAGATCCGCACCGAGCTTCACGGTATCCGCCAGGAACTGGAGAGCGTGGGAGTCAGGACTGACTCGCTAGAAAGGAGCCAAACGAAACTGGTGAGCAATCACAAACTACACCGAGCAGTCCTATTCAAACAGGCAAAAGAAATTGAGGATTTGCATAGACAAGTGGAAGATTTACAAAATCGGAGTCGGAGGAACAATATTAGGGTAAGAGGTGTGCCTGAATCTGTACAGAAAGAAGCTATATTACCCACTCTCCTCCAGATTTTTAATGGCATTCTAGAGCGTGAGGCCCACATAGCAATCCCTATTGATAGAGCGCACAGAGTGTACAAACCGAGGAACGCTCCACCTGAGGCGCCTAGAGACATACTGTGCTGTATAAATGACTTTCTGATTAAAGAAGAAATAATGCTGAAGGCGCGGAAGATCAAGAATCTCACTTTTGAGGATTCTTCCATTATACTATTACAGGACTTGTCCCTGACGACGCTTATTAAGAGAAAGCAACTTAAGCCTCTAACAGACCAACTAAAGGCGAAGGGGATACAGTTCAGATGGGGCTACCCTTTTAGCCTGACTGCCAACAATGACGGAAATCAAGTGACTCTGCGCATTCCGGCTGACTTAAAAGATTTCCTGCGGATTTTTCAACTGGATGATGTCGTCCTGGTCGGTTGGAACGATAAAGATAAAGGCCCCAAGGAGTCGTTCATGGAGATTGACGATGCCTGGCACGAAGTACCTTTGTCTCAAAGAACCCCAAAATCGTCGAGAAGCCGCTACACCAAAGAGACTTTACCCAATAAGAGGACACCGATTAAGGACTGGTCGGAGTCGTGAGTATACATTGCCTGGACTGTGATTCTTTACATTCACATGGACTATGTGTGATTGCGCACTTATTTCCCCCATTAAAGTTTATTAAAGTTTCTTATTGCACAGTCAGTGGGCCAATATGCAATGACTGTTCTCCCTTAACACTTGCTAACCACCCCCCCACAGTGGTATACCGCACCCGCGGGCGGTTCAGACCCATTAGCATTTGACTTAGTAGTAGCACATACTGGTTTGCTTACATTTCAATGTATGTTGTGTTATGCATGTTTTGGTTCTACCCTTTCCCCAAGAAGCAGGTCATACAGAGCGTATTTTCAGTCGCCTTAACCAAAATTTATCATTATGGGACGTAATATTGCTTTGACACTATGGTCACAAAATGTCAACGGGCTGAATAATCCCAAGAAAAGAGCGCAGATATTTAACAATTGCAGAAAACATGATGCGAAAATTCTTTACTTGCAGGAAACCCACATTAAATCTGCCCATGTATCGGTACTGAGAAACAAATGGTATGACAAGGTGTTTTCTAGTACCCATCCGGAAACTAAGGTGAAGGGAACTTCGATCCTCATTCATAAAGATGTGCCGTTTACCCTTCTAGATTCAAAGATAGATGCAGAGGGCCATTTTGTTATGTTGAAAGCAAATATATACAATGTTACGATGACACTGTGCTCGGTGTATATCCCAACCAACAATCAACACGGCTTTATTAGGAAGGTGACCCAAATCCTAGCCGACTTTGCGGAGGGTATTCTCCTAGTAGGGGGCGATTTTAATGTGGCACTCAACCCGCTTATGGACTGCTCTTCCCGAAAATCAGCCATTACCTATAAAACGTTAAAGTCTATTAAGGGTCACCTCAACAAACTCAACCTAATTGACATTTGGCGGACCCATAATCCTAAAGAGAGAGATTATACTTTCTTCTCCAACTCGCATAATAGCTATACGAGGATAGACCACATGTTGATTAATCAAAAATGGTTACATATCGTCAAGAACATACAAATTGAACCGATATTGCTGTCTGATCATGCACCATATCTAGCCACGGTGGAAATACCAAATACTACGAAAGCAGACTTTGCGTGGCGGTTTAATGAACGGATTCTCTTAAATAAGAACACTAGAGACACTATAGGCGACCTGATTAATGACACTATACTGTATAATAATTTGCCAGGAACGAATCCATCTACGTTGTGGGAAACGCTCAAAGTAGTTACTAGAGGCAACCTCATAGCCTTAAGTTCCAGACTGAAAAAAGAACACAACTCTAAAACACAACTATTATTTCAGGAAATCAGACTGTTGGAAGAAAGGCATAAGGAATCTTTGGCAAAGCAAGTACAAACGGAATTGGAACTTAAGAGACTTCAATTGAAACATCTTCTAGATTCTTATACGGAACAGGCATATCTAAAATGCAAACGTGACTATTATGAATTTGGGAATAAATCCTCTAAAATCTTGGCTCAGTTAATTAAAGCACAAAAACATAGAACGTACATAGCCCAAATGAAAGACAAACAGCAGAAATTACAGCATAACTACCCAGATATAGCGAAATGTTTCCAGGAATTTTATCAGGAATTATACAATTTACCGCCAGCAACGTCGATACCCCATAAGCAACAGAAGATAGACAAATATCTACGACAATTACAGCTACCTACGCTGCCTGAGGAGCTGTTCAAGCAGCTAGAAACACCGATTACCATGGAGGAGCTCAATAAAGTGATCATGGCCCTACCCTCTAACAAGAGTCCGGGCCCAGATGGCTACAGTGCAGGATTCTATAAAGAGTTCCACAACCAACTTGCACCTATCCTTCACCATCATTTTAACTTTATATCTGCCCATAACCATTTTCATAAGCAAGCTCAGGAGGCTCAAATCACGGTTCTCCACAAAGCCAATAAAGATCCGGCGACGTGTGGCAGTTACAGGCCGATATCATTGATCAATCTGGACCAAAAGCTGTTTGCCAAAATAATAGCTAATAGGCTTCAGAATATTATCCCGTTGATGATTCATCCTGATCAAACGGGTTTTGTGAAAGGGAGAGAAGGAAAGGACAACTCGGTCAAAGTCGTAGACTTGATTTCTTATGCTTCCAAGACGGCTACCCCTACGGTGCTGCTGACAACTGATGCCGAGAAAGCATTCGACCGAGTTGACTGGAACTTCCTAGAGGCCACCTTGAGAGCATTTGGCTTCGGCCCCCTGACAATGGCTCGGATAATGGCTCTTTATAACGCACCGTACGCACGTATAAAGGTCAATGGCATTCTCTCCCCTCCTTTTGACATATCCAATGGAACACGACAGGGCTGCCCCTTGTCCCCAATTTTATTTGTTTGGTGATGGAGACCTTGATAACCGCCATCCGACAAAATGTGAACATCTCTGGTCTTACTGTTGCCAAGCAAGAACATAAAGCGGCTGCATTTGCCGACGACTTGCTGCTGGTGGTCACGAATCCTGAAATATCGCTTCCAAATATAATACGGGAATTTACGGAATTTGGGTTGGTGTCCAATTTTAAGATCAATTATGCTAAATCTGAAGTGCTGAATGTCAATCTTCCTCCCGAAAGGGCAGAACGTATCCGTACATCGTTCCCATTCAAGTGGGCAGACCAAGCTATTAAATATTTAGGAATTAATCTACCTGCTCAGTTGGGGAGGATATTTGAGCTGAACCACGTTCCACTACTCAAAGACATTTGTTCCATGTTGGATAGATGGCAATCCAAGCCTATTTCGTGGATGGGAAGAGTGAATGTCCTGAAGATGATGGTGATGCCCAAATTACTGTATTTATTCCAAATGGCACCGATTAAGCTGCCTAAATCTTTTTTCAGCAATGTCAGAAAGGCATTTTCAACTTTTATTTGGGCGGAAAAGCACTCGAGGCTTAACTATAACATATTGACTAAGCAAAAGATAGATGGTGGTTTAGCCCTCCCTTGCCCGGAACAATATTATTTCGCTACTCACCTGCACAGGATCTGGTTATGGAAGCAGGACAGCACTACTAAACTGTGGAAAGAAATTGAGAAGCATGAGATACAGGGTAGCTTGAACAATATTATGAATGTAAAATATACAGACTTACCTGATCAGACGAGGTCACATCCCACCATTGGGGCTTCATTGGAGGTTTGGAACCAATTAAGGGACGACAGAGGGATATCTCCATTTCCGTCTCCAGATTTAGAACTGCTAAACAATCCAGGTTTTCCGCCCAGCTGCGAAAAGGGATTGTTAGATAGATGGGCCAAGACTGGTGATGAGTCCACTAAATTATACCAATTTGTAGAATGTGGGGTTATCGTGCCCTTGAGCAGGGTTGAAGAACAATGGGGACGTCATCCTAGAAACCACTGGAACTACCTACAACTATCAAGCTATCTCCGTACTGCGGGATTACCACGGAAGATTAGACCCCCAACGGCCTGGGAAAAATTGTTACAGCAGCCCACCTTGAAACATCCTGTGTCCCAATTTTACAAAACACTGATTAAAGGGGAACAGGATGTGAAAACGTTGTTTATGAGACAATGGGAACAGGAACTGAATGTAGACCTCCCTTATACCACCTGGTCCAAGATCATGGCGAGAGCACATAGAGGGGCCAAATCGACGAGAGCACAAGAGTCACATTATAAGCTTATTTGCAGATGGTATCGCACACCACTTACTTTACACAAAATGTATCATAATGTACCGGCGACTTGCTGGAGATGTGGAAAGGAGGAAGGCTCATTCAGCCATATTTGGTTCTATTGTGCAAGTATGAAACAGTACTGGAAACAAATTTTTGATACCATTGCAGAAGTGCGGTCCCTGAGACTCACGGAGAGCATAGAGATGGCATTGTTCAGCTATGACAAGCGGGAACAAAACGTGGTAAAGGATAAACTCACCATACATCTGCTCCAGGCAGCAAGAATGACAATCCCAAAATACTGGAAGAGTCAACAAGCGCCGGATAAAGCAGATTGGAGGAAAGAAATTGAATATATTAGGATGATGGAGGAGTTACTGGCAATCAAGAATGGGGCTACTAAGACCTACAGACAAACCTGGACGGACTGGATCCGATATGTAGAGGCTAATTAGCTTTTTCAGGGAGAACGAAATGGGGTCTTTAATGCTGGCCTTTAACGGAGATTTGGCTACTTGAAGTGGCTCTAGACCTGCTTCCCCCCCCCCCAGCCCTCCTCTTTCCCATGTTATGTCCACTCCTCTACTTTCTGCTCCTTCTTCCCTCTTTCTTTGCCTTCCCCCCTATTCGAACCTTTGTTCAATGCTCAGTTGTCAGTTATCAATATGTATAAGCGAGAGACAACTATTGATATGTTCATTGATGTGAATTGCCAGTCGGCGACATGGAAGGAATATGTAATAATGCTCTGAACTGGATGTGGACAATTGTTCTTTGACTCTGGATGCCTTGTGCAAATCTTTGACCCCCTCCCCCCTTTTTCCTTTCTGTACCCCATGTTAAGATGAAAAGTAAAATAAAGACTTACAAAAAAAAAAAATATATTTAAGACAGAGACATTTTGTGCATACTGCTACTGAAAAATGCCTTACCCTTTAAACAAAACAGGGATTGTTTGTCCATATATTGCAATATATTTAAGCTGGCCAACTACGTCAAAGTCATCCCATATCTGGCCAGTCCTACGCTTAATTTTCATCTGATTCATTAAGAATTCTATTGCTTCATTATACATTTTACAAAGGGACTAAGTTTTACCTGCAACTTACTTGCTGCTTTCAAAGTAAAACTCCCAAACTTGGCTGCCCTTTTATTAGACACCAGTGGGATCACCTGACTATAGCTGGGAAGGGTGGGAGTCACTGCTCCTGTATAAACTATAACAAACAAGGGAAAGTTGTGCTCACCACTAATTTTTAAAATCATTAGGCGGGGGTGCAATGAGGCTGTGACCACAAAATACATATGGAAAAATACAAGATTCCTCTGCACTCAACCCATTATCAATATATTTAAGACAGAGACATATATATATATATATATTTATAATCCATTGCCTGAATTGGTGCAATATATTAATGAAGTTCCAATATGTTGCAGAAAAGGCAAAAATATTTACTTACCCTGTCTGCAGGAAAATCCCAAAACATTTGGCATGACCCTAAGATTCCCAGAATTGATCCCCAGTGATCCACATTCCTGGTGTCCATTCCACAGTCCAAAGTGAAACTATTGAATCCAGGCTAAATCTAAAGATCTGAGGAGACATCCAACCCAAATATTGTTAGTTAGCAATTCTAATAGATCAGCATGAGCCTTGTACCATTCCAACCTGGTCTCATTTGTAACTAAAGTATGTAAATCCCAACTTTGTGGGTGTTTTGTCTGTTTGATTAATTATTTGTCTGTTTGATTATATTTAAGAATGTTTTCTAGCTAACCACACATGCATTTACTACAGAATGTTTGCCTGCCAATATATACAGCTCAGGGTCTTTGAACTCCAATAACTGTCAAAATGTACTGATCTTAATTGACTGTAATCATTAAATTACAATTAGATATTGCTATTCAATTATATTTTTACTACTGGTGTACCTAAGAAAGGGGGTTGTTTCTGCCGAAATGTAGTACAGGTATGGGACCTGTTATCCAGAATTCTCTGGACCTTGGATTTTCCAGATAACGGATCTTTCCGTAAATTGGATCTTCATACCTTCAGTCTTCTATAAAATCATGTCAAGCACCCAATAGGCTGGTTCTGCTTCCAATAAGGATTAATTATATCTTAGTTTGGATCAAGTACAAGGTAACAGTTTATTATAACAGAGAAAAAAGGAAATCATTTTTAAAAGTTTTGATTATTTGGATAAAATGGAGTCGATGGGAGACAGTCTTTCCGTAATTTACAGCTTTCTTTATAATGGGTTTCTGGATAACAGATCCTATACCCAGTGAATAAGAAGAGTATACAATAAAAGAATACAATTATGCGACTGTATGCTGTTTTTTTAATTATTGGAACTGAAGGTAACTATCATTTTAGAGAAGAGCTTTTTCTTACATAACACTTAATTGTTAAATCAGATTAAATAATGGAGTTTCTTTGCTATATTATAACAGTTTAAAATTAGCTTGTTGTGACAAAAAGATTCACTGTGTTACTGCAGGGTTGCCATTTTCAAGGATTTTATTTGCATGGTGTTTTATAACCATAGTGCGCTTGCAATAAAAAGCTGAGATAGATTGAAAATGCAGATTATATACATTATAGGTGTGTTTACAGGATTCCAAGGTTTTTATAGGGCAACAACAAAAAAACCTTTATGATCATGGTCTTGTTATATGTTATTCAATTTGCTATTAAGATGATATTCTTAGAAGCTACTACTTTTTATGTTTCGTTTCATCTTCCAGCTTCATCTGATGCAATATATTTTTAATGACAGAGAACTTGCATTGGTTTGAAATTCTATGAAGTTCTATGATTAATAAATAAAGATGGCTTTATTATGGGTTGGAACTGTCCAGTGTGCACCTAACTACCTGCAGCACAATCTTGAGCACAATCTTGAGCTGTTTGCAGGTTTTATCCATAGTACAGTAACACAGGTGTATGCAAATCCCATACATCCAATGCAAATCTTGCAGCAATCTCAGGTGATGGGAAAATCTCACTTTTGTGTTCCTGTGTTCTATCTGCCTGCAGCTGAAACTTTTCCCTTCCTGATCTCTGATTAGCCTTTTTTGGCAATTCTGAGTTTGACTTTCTGTTAACTGTCTAGGCTGCCGGTCCTCATCCTATCCCGTCTGCCAGCATTCAATAACTCTGTGGAATTGAACTGGATGTAGTAAAGTATCTGTGTCAGAAGTTCTTTTTAATCCTTACTTATCTCACTGGAAAACTGGCATTTTGCTAGCCTTAGGATATTGTTTTACAACAAACTTTTTTTGATCATTGCTCAATCCCTACACTATTTTAATGCAACATTTTTACCTTAAACAAAATCTTCATTATTTAATTATTGTAAAGCTTCAATAATATATTTTCAGATGTTGCATTTGGACACCCTTATACATCTATATTGCAATGTTCCACCAGTTTTCCATCCCCTTTGTTCATCAATGTACAGTACCTCCACAAATGTCAAAGGGATTTTAAATTCAACTCTTGTTCCCTGCCTTTGTGTAAAGAAACATTTTTTTATAGCCCTTGAAGTCCCAGGACTTAATTTAGGTGTCAGACCATCCAATTACCAAGGAAACCCCTCACTCATCAATTCCTCTTACTCCCGCTTCCAGGACTTTTTATGTGCTGCACCTACCCTCTTGAATGAATCACATCCATTAGCAGAGAAACCAACCCGGTTAGGATGAGACCAGCTAAATAGTCCTTCACAATGCAAGACATGGGGGCAAATTCACTAAACCCTGAATCGGCTAGCGCAAATTCACCAGTGTGACGTCATTTTGTTACTTTGCCGATTTACTAACGGCGCTGGCGTAAATTCGCTGGTGAAGTGGACCTACTCTATCGCTACTTCTCATCCTTATGCCAGGCAAAGTTGCACTATGGCAAAGGGACGTAACTACGCTAATTTAATAACTTGCGCATTTTACTGAATGCTACCTCTTGCGCCAGACTTGCCTTCACCACCTCAGACCAGGCAAAGTGGTGCAATAGAGTAGATAGGGATTGCTTCAAAAAAAGTTAAAAAAAATTTTTCTAAGTCCCAAAAAACGCTGGCGTCTTTTCCTTTTTAAGGGTGATAGGCATAAAATGATCGTAAATCTTTTTTTGGGTACCCTCTTCACCTTACATTTCCTAACATATGGCACCTAAACTATACAGTGGGCAATATAACAACTCTATTTTATGAAGCTTTCCCAGGCTTGTGTAGTGTAATTAGGGATGTAGCGAACGGCGGAAAAAATGCGACAAAACATGCGAATAGTTCGCGAACGTCGCGAACCCCATAGACTTCAATGGGAAGGCGAATTTTAAAAGCTAGAAAAGACATTTCTGGCCAGAAAAATGATTTTAAAGTTGTTTAAAGGGTGCAACGACCTGGACAGTGGCATGCCAGAGGGGGATCAAGGGCAAAAATGTATCTGAAAAATCCATTCTTGACACAGCGCTGCGTTTTGTGCTGTAAAGGGCAGAAATCACACTACGTCACTCAGGTGATGTTTCTGGACACGGAATGTGAAAAAGCTCACACAGCTAGGTGGCACTTGGTTAAAGACTGGGCAAACAATGCCTGCAAGGGCAACGTATACACTACAGCAGTGGATACGGAATATATTATTGCTGCTTGGAAAACGTCACTCAGGTGGTGTTTCTGGAGATGGTATTATTATTGATATTTAGACAGAATGTGAAAAAGATCACACAGCTAGGTGGCAGTTGTTTGAAGAACAGATGCAGATGAGAGATCAGCAGCAGGACAGCTGCCCACAGCAGCTACATACAGAGCACTGCAGTAGAAGGTAGATTACTAGCCAGCAAAGCTACCTAACCTAAAATGTCCCTCAAATCCCTGCAGAGTTCTGTCCCTACAATACAGAGCAGTATCAAGTAGATTACTAGCCAGCAAAGTTACTATCAACTGTCCCTCAAATCACTAACAGCTCTCTCCCTACACTAGCTCTTCCAAGCACACACAGGCAGAATGAAAAAACGCTGCAGGGCTTCAGTTTATATATGGAAGGGGAGTGATCCAGGGGGTGTGGGGGTGGTCCAGGAGGGAGAGCTTCCTGATTGGCTGCCATGTATCTGCTGGTCTGGGGTGAGAGGGCAAAAATAAGCGCCAGCTAAGGCGAACCCAAATTGGCGAACGTCGCGCGACGTTCGCGAACATTCGCCGAACGCGAATAGTCGATGTTCGCGCGAATTAGTTCGCGGGCGAACAGTCCGCGACATCCCTAAGTGTAATGTATTTGTTGCTACATATACGTCCATTGTACTTTAACTTGGCGTCGTATGCAAATTAGACATCGCTAGCTCACCTTCGCTTTGCTTGATGAATTAACGGTAGCGCAACTTTGCTACCTTTCGCCTCCCTGAGCACAAATACGGATTTTAGTGAATTAGCGGCGCCCTGGCGAAGTGCGGCAAAGGCTGCGCTAGCTCAACACCGCAGGTTAGCGAATTTGCCCCATGGTGTAGAAGAAGGCTTACATTATATACCATCCATTAGACGCTCTTGGAGCGATAGGCTTTTAAACATTTAAAGGAGTGATTCACATTTCAGTTAACTTTTAGTAATTTGTAGAATGGTTAATTTGAAGCAACTTTCAATTGACATTTGACACTCATTTTTTAAAGTTTTGAATGATTTGTCGACTTCTCATTACTCTTTCCAGCTTTCAAATAGGGGGTTACTGACGCCATCTAAAAAACAAAATGATCTGCAAATGTATTGTTATTGCTACTTTTTATTACTCATCTTTCTATTCAGAAGGCCCTCTCCTGTGCATATTCCAGTTTCTTCATCAAATTAATGCATAGTTGCTAGGGTAATTTGGACCAGAACAACCAGCTTGATGAGAGCTACTGAAGGAAACGCTAAATAACTCTAAAGCCACCAATAATAACAAATGAAGACCAAGGCAAATTTTTTCAGAATATCACTCTCTACATCACCTTTAAAACTCACCCTTTCATTCAAGCATATAAACTAAGCCCTTAGCAACTTGACCAGCCATCAAGTCCTCCTACTCTTTGCTCACACACACACACACTTACACACACACTAACTATTGTATTCATCCTTTGCTCTGCACTTACAACTACCATCATAACCAACAAGAACTTTACAACCACACTAGTTACCCTCACTGGTCTCCCTGTTAGATTGTAAGCTCTCATGGGCAGAGGCCCTTCCCCTATTGTCTCCTTGCAATATGCAATTGTAACAGTGTATCTATTCTGGTAAAATGTTTGTATAAGTCAACCATTTGATTTTATTAATAATAGCAATAATAATAATAATAATAATAATGCATATTGCAACCATGAAAAAGCCATTCTAACATCTATAAAAATTCATTACATAGCTAGCAAACATCATATTTGTTTAGTAAATGATTATTGAATGAATTACATAAAACCTCAGACTTTAGAAAATGTGGACTTGTCTCTCAGATCTTTAAATTTATATAATAACAATTTTAAACATTTACATATAATTCTGACAATGCAATGTCTGTCTTTTTCTAAATTTAATTGGATTTAAAATATTTCTTCCGTCAATATATAGCTAAATTATTTTATAGCACAATGGCAAAGCCTTATATTTATCTCTTGTATCTTTCTTTCATAGGTACTTATTAGTAATTCAATGGCTATACACCAAGGGTAACCCCTTCCCTTGAAGACTCTACACATTATTTGGCACCCTGTTGAGGGTTCCAAGCTGAAACTTTTGGGATTATCACTCTCATATATTTTTTAAAGAAAAGAAAAATGAAGATGGGAAAATGTGAGTTGTGTCATTATCTTCAGATTGTAGCTATTTTCTTTTGTCTTTTTGGAATAAGCCAAGCTGAGTTTTCAATGTCTACATCCAAGCCTTACATTC
Source organism: Xenopus laevis (assembly GCF_017654675.1). Classification (NCBI taxonomy): domain Eukaryota; kingdom Metazoa; phylum Chordata; class Amphibia; order Anura; family Pipidae; genus Xenopus; species Xenopus laevis. The sequence continues at coordinate 88,534,046 of NC_054382.1, read as the reverse complement.
AACCTGGGAAGTCACGAACAAAGCGCAGTTGGGTGTGGAATCAGTTCTTTGTACTGGAGGAATATACAGGTACAGAGCCTCTCTATGTGGGCAAGGTAAGAAGTTTGTCAATATAAACTCATACAAAAATAGACTGTCTAGCCTGCCTTAAAGTAGAACAGAGAAATATCAGTCCAAGAGAACTGTAAATATATAACAGCATGTAACTGTTTGAATGCTGAAAAAAATATTACTATATCATGTATCATTAAAAGAACCTGATCTATGAATGCATCACTTTTACTCAGAACGCAACATCATGTTTGTTATTTAGCATCATTTATTTTAATAGTTTTTGGTATCTATCCAGCTGTCCAGCTGCCTGTCTGTCTTTTCTACTAAAGCGCCAGCTTTAGAAATTAACTACCCACGTTGCACAAACATATTACCAACTGGTCTCCCAACATCTCATTTCCACCCTCTGCATTCTGTTCTTACTGCTGCTACCTACATCATCTCATATAAATCTAAATCTCTCTCAATAGCTTCACTGCCTTAGTCTCTATTCTGGCTCCAGGTCAAGGGGCGCATAAGTATAAAATTCTTATCCTGTCCTTTAAAGCCCTGCATTCTTCTACTCCTCTCTTTCTAAATCCGTACAGCACTTCTGAAAATTGGACAGGTGGCAACTCTAGCTGAGGGTGAGGTCTGTCCAGGAATTAGGAAACCGGTGCAACTTGGAGAGCAGAGGCAAAAAAGTAGAGAATTCTTAAGTAGTTGGTTGGCTTTAATAGTAGTTAAAGCACTATAAAAAACAGGTTGCTTAAAGGAGAAGGAAAGTGTTCTTGCACTTGGGGTTGCAAAATGTTAGGCAACCCAAGTGATTGTATTGACTTATCTGAAACCCCAGGCTGGTGCTCCTATCAGCAGCAAAGTGCACCTTCTGCCTCTTTCTTCACGCTGTTGTGCATGCACAGTAGAGCGAAAAGCCTAACTTTAACTAAAAAGCCAGCTATTTCGTTCTACTGTGCATGCATCTTCCCCCGGAAATTTGAAGTAAGAAGAAGTCGGAAGAGGATCACTCCATGGTGCTAGCTGGAATAACTCCGGGCTGGTGCAGTTTTCTGCTGATAGGAGCACTGGCCCGGGTTTTCAGGTAAGTAAATACAATCACTTGGGGGTGCCTAACATTTGACACCCCCAAGTGCAAAAAGACTTTCCTTTTCCTTTAAGTATTCAGACTGCCAGTGAACCTGAAGCCAGATTCTGCTCTGGTTTCAGAGGAATCAGCTTTCATTTGTTGGTTTGCATATGTTGTGGAAAATTGAAAACAAACCCTGCTGTGCACAAAACCCAAACGCATAGCTAGCTGAAGTAATATTTCGTCACATTGTTGTGACAAAGGTACGCACACTTCTGCCATTTGTGTAAACCCCTATTAAAAAAAATATGTATATATATGTGTTTTTTTTTATACAATACACTTACTTTTTACCATAGAAATAGCACTCATCCAAACTCTCCTATAGATATTAAGTTTTTGATGAAATAGATATTTGATACTTTTCTGTAATGGATATTTACTGCAAACTGTAAGCAAAATATCTTTTCTGCATAAAATCATTTGACATCAAGGCTGTTTAAGCTGTATAAAATATGCAAATGTTTTATAAATGTGCAAATATTTCATAATTCAGGTTTTTGCTTAATTTATGGTTAAGTCACTTTACTCCTCATTAGACTCCGCTGTGACTGAAATTATGTCATTTAGAAATCTCTCTCTTACATTAATCTCTTAAAGAGGAAGGGCATTTTAACATTTTAACATGTAAGTCATGTTATTTTAAGAACTGAAAAGAGTGACACAATAAATATTAAAGGAGAACTTAACTCTCCCCCAAACATTAGTTCCCCTCTATTGTGCTCCCCCTCATAACATTCTATTACACTGAAAAGTTTCCCTATGACATCCAGAGTTGTGCAAGAGAGCTCATAGATTCCATTTTCTTGCTGATACAGAGCTTGTAGGGTGCACGGTTGTGCACTGTTGACACTGATTCTGCACCTAGCTTCAACTGTGCATACTCTTGCAGGGTTAGTGTTGCTAACTGACAGCAGAGGATCAGTAATACGAGAAAATGGCACCTGAGAACTCTGCTGCACAGCTTTGGTAGTTTATGGCAGGTTCACACATAGGCAGACATATCACAAGTAATAGATGCTGTGGGTAGTAACAAGAAACTTTTTTCGCCAGATACAGAATCTCTGCAAAAATTCTGTGGCAAAAAAATCCCATTGACTCCAATGCATTCTTGGCAAAGAAAAAAACATACATGAACACTTATGCATTTTTGGAGCAAAAAAAACCAAAACACTCCAATGCATTTTTTGGCACAAAAAAAAATGCGACTCCAATGCATTAACGCATGAAAAAAGTCAATTGAACTACCACTAATGCATTTTGAGGGGGGGTGATGGAGGTCAGTGAAGGGGAGCTGAGATTTGGGGGAGGAGTTTTGTTCTCTTCTTAATACTAAAAATAAGTATTATTACAATCAATCTTAATCACATACAAACATAACAGCAAAAGTATAGTGACTCATCCCAGCCAAATTTATAAATGTAAAGTACATTTCCAAAAAACTTTTTTCGAAAGATTTTTTATCTTGCTTTTACAGCAGCATAAGCCAATTATTATTTGGTCTGATAGTTTTATTATAGCAATAGTGTTCTTGTAAATGGGCTCATTAGCATTACATTCCTAATTAAACAAAGTGAATGCTTTTAAGACATTCTCTAATCTGAAATCTTTACATAAAAATATGAAATATGAGAAAACACAAATAGTATATATATCTTTAATGTCTACATTTTTAAAATGGTCACTTTTTATCAGTCGTGACATTCTGAAATACTGAGGCAGTAATGATAATTTATAATAATTTGAAAATTAGAGGGTAGATTCCGATCATAAAGTTTGTGTGGAGGTCCTTTAACACTTCCAATTAACATTGAAAATAGGGAGCATTCACTAAGAACTATTGACCTACAGGTAAGTTTATACAGGGGAACAGTAACTGTATTTTCCAATTGTATTTATAGTGCATTAATGCATTATAGAAAACAAATCTCAACAATGACTCAGTAACTTGTATTACCTTTTTGTCTTTATGGTATCATTCCTGCCTTTTCTTTATGCTGGTATAATTCCATTAAAACTAAAAAAGTTAAATTATTGTTGAGTGGTCCATATTCTGACATTCTCAGACTTTTAAACTATGCATAGCAGAGGTACCGTATTATGGACAGTACTGCTTCTGGTACTAGTGTACTGTTTTTGAGAAAAGTATAGGCGGGAGTAGGAAAAGGAAGGAAATTAAGAAAAATGTTTCCAGTTAGCCTGAAACAACAACAGAATTTTATAAGTAAGTATATATTCACTGCTTGATATTTCAACTAGGTTTTGAAACTAGATTCAGGGAAAGCTGAAAAAAAGTACTTGAAAAGGACCAGACTTTTGTCCAGGTTAGTAAACAGGCAAGTGTCTCCTTAATGCAGTTCAGCCATGTTGTTCACATGGATAACTGATGGTCTATAAATGTACTTTAAATAATTGTTTAATAACACAAGCAGCAACAATGAGGGTTTCAATATTTTCAAGAGTGTTCCAGCATTGAGAATTTTACTCTCCTTGCATCCATCTCTTTGTCCAAAAATGCATAGCATTGTTTCTTTGTTATTTTTTAAGCTTATTCTTGTTTTCAACCATATTATTTTTAGAGTAATATGAGAAGTCAAGGAAAAAAGTGATTAGGCTGAAAAATGGTATGGAAGTTGTCAGTTATGATAACTTGGCTTGCCAAGTTGGGATTGTTTACATTAGAGAAGAAGCACTTACTATGATCACTTTGTATAAATATTTAAGAGGGCCATATGATTTATTCACCAGCAGATCTTTCCAGATCCTTGAGGATATAAGAAAAGAAGTGTTCCTCAATGAGAGCTGTGAAGTTGTTTTATTCTCCTCCTGAAGCATCAGTACTGGAAGATATGTTATACAGAAGAAAAGATGTTTCATCTTAAGATGCAAAACACTGTTTTTAGTAGAGCTGTAAAGTTGAATTCTCTTTCTAAAGTCATATTGGCAGAATTCTTCCAAGTAAGGGTTGGAAACTCTTTAGCTAACAAGAAAATATAATACTAATAATACCAACTAATGTTGTCCAGGGAGTGGTTCAATTGATGAATACCTCTTTTTACCCTAAAGAACAATGGAGCTATGTTCTATTATTATTGTTTTGTGAACATGACTCCCCTTTTTAGACAGACCAGGCATAATGGTGCATTTAGCACAACTCTGTGAACACGACACTAATTTTTAACTGTGGTGCATGAATTTTCTCTTTTATAGTGCACCATTAAAGTGTGCTTCGTCTTTAGAAAGGCAGGGTATAATATGATTGCTTTTGCACTCCAATCTTAATTTCCTCCACCTTTTTTAAAGCTAATGAAAAACAACTTGAGATGTTCTTGTTTTTACTTTTCTTTGGATCAACTTGAATTTAATAGGAATCATTTGGGAATAACTTCAGACTTGATGAGGGCTTTAAGCTAAACTATGGTGTTAACTTGTGAGTGACTATAACATCACTTGAAATATGATCAAAATCTAAAGATAAACTTACTTTTTGGATGACACTTAATTTGCAACCTGGAAAAACGTTCTCTCCCTGTTGCCTATCTGCAGTCTGGGCCCAAACCATTTCTACCTTCTCCTAGGTCCATTCATAGATGGGACACGGTTTGTTCCTAAAAAGCCTGATATGGTTAATTAAAATATATATATGCAGACATATACACTTTTAAATCAAACAAAATCCATTTTAACTCCCGTAACAGTAATTCTCTGGAAAGGGCTACAGCTTTCAGAGAAATATCAAACTGCTTGGAGATAAAGGAGATGAAAAAAAAACCATGAATATTATCTTTTAAAAATCCTTTTCTAAATAAAACAAAGTTATAGAGAATAAAGTTATCTTCATAAAAGGAATGAATTATTTAACAACACATAAATGTATGCAAAAAATATTCACTTCAAATATTAAACAATGGGTTCAATAAAGAATATTCTCAGTTGGCAGAATCCATTTTTCAACACTGCATGAACAATCAATGCTTTATTTGTCAAATAAATTAAAATTTCTCATTCCCTTAAAGGATTTATTGATATAATGTAGAAAGATATACACTTATATTAGATGGCTAGTTTTACTGATAGATTGAAATGCCTGTCACAGTAGATTTTATACAAATTAAAGTTGAGGTTAATTTGCAACAGCAAATAAATGTATATATTTGCAATCTCCTATCTGTCATCTGATATAATATCTCATTCTACAACTTGAGGGAATCATTACTGTTCTGCCACATTGTGTGTATATGTATGTATTCCATTTCCACAGATGCACACATATACATATATATTTAATTACATATTTTTAATTTCCAATTTGTCATATAAAATTCCAGTCTGGACATTTGGGTAGACCATAGATATATTAATGATAGCCGCAAATTATCTTTAGGAATGGCAACAGACAGTACTATTAAGAACATATCATACACAGCTTGTCAAAACATTTGAACTAATTTTAACTGAAGTCAAATGAAAAATGGTTTCTAATGTTTTGGGGGATTTTTCCACTAAGCACTAATCTTTTATGTTTTTGCCATCATAGGTCAGCTCATGATACCCCATGATTAGGGGAGGTATTAAAAAACCTCAAGCTACTGCATAGTTGCATTATCTCTCAGGTTGGATACATATCATCTTGATTTGATCACTAATTGTTGCCCACTTTATTCTCCTTCTGTTGATTCATTATCAGTAGATGGAGGACTTATGAATACCTCTACAGCTTAACCTTATTTTATAAAAAAAAAAAAAAAATGTAATTATATTTCAGTATGAGTAATTGAATAGTCTTACTAGTCTAGTTATATATTGTAAAAACGTGCAGCTTCATATAGTGATGGGTGAATAAATTCACCAGACACGAATTTGTGGCGAATTTTCTGTGTTATATGCAAGCAAATTAATTTGCAAAACTGCATTGCCAATCTGCGGCACATAAAAATTGACGCACGTCAAAATTATTTGGATGCCTGTTGACTTTAATGCATTTGGATCAAATAGTCGCGCGTAAAAAAAATTGTCAGTCGTCAAAGATTTTTGATGCTCACTGACTTCAAAGCGTTGAACTTATTTTTTGCCATTTTGCGAATATACTAGTTGTATATTTATTTCAGGACATTTTCTACATCTGTTTGATCAATTAGTGGGTTAACTACTTATTTTTAAGCTTGTGCTTTATAATCCTTATTTTCTTGGTACAGGTGTTCTAGCTTTTACTATAAGATCAGATCTAGCACAGAACTTGTCTTGTACATTCAGATATTCATATAAGGGTTAATCCAGAAGAAATTTGGCAGTCCATGAAAAACTTTGCAGCGTCGTTCAGCAGATGGAGAACAATAGATTACTGGAAGAGTCTGTTTATTAAACACAGAAAAATACAATTAAATAAAAACCAAGCGATACATTATACAAGTAGTCATCTTATACTATACTTTTCAGTATAGTGTACACTATACACTATGTGAAATCCCTAGCAAAAGTCAGGTTCTAGATTCATTAAATATACAACAGTAATATTGTAAGAAGCCAATGCAACATGGATCTTTTTGGAAAAATTCTTTGAATGGGCTAGGTTTACTATTAGGGATGACTGAAATGTTTTGGCGTGTTCATGGAGAGGAAAAAATGCCCAAGACTATAATGGATAGTAAAAAAAATGTTGCGCAGTTTAACAAATGTCACACGGTTTGAAAAATTGTCATTGACTTAAATGCTTTTGGCACATTTTTTGCAGTTTTGTGAATGTTTGGCGAAGCAAAACGGGTCAGATTCACACATCACTATTTACATTTATACAGTTCTATACACTTGCATCATTGTATGTTTAAACTTTAGGCAATAAGCAATTAATAATACTAAACTTATGAAAGTATATTTGAAATGCAGCTAATTATTCCGAAAAGACCCAAAAAGTTAAAAAAGAAGCTCATCAACAAGGTGTCAATAGCCATAGGGCCCAAATGTTAGTAGGCCTCATCTGTGGAGCTTCAGAGCTAGAGCATGAAGAGACAATTGCTGGAGAGGTCATTGCCTCATACATAGTTAGGTAGGGATGCTACTGGATTGAAACACCTATGCATGCTTCTCTTTCATGTGGTCTTCACATGGCAAACTACTGACTCTGCAACTCAAGCCCACCCATTAGTAGAAATGTAACTGTGCTTGTTTCTCATGTAAGCAGCATAACAGTTAAAAGTTCAAAGACCTGCTGCTGAGAACTTGCTACTAAATGATTCAGAGGGTACATGGCATCTTCTGAGTTTTTGGAGACAGAGTGAGCAACAGTCACAGTGAATGTAAAAAAATTGGGAAGAAGTACTAAAGTGATTGTATTGAGGACGTGTTAAGGAACAACGTATAAGAGGAGGACAAAGTATATATGGAATACAAGAAGTAGAGAGTTTTACATGGGAATTAATGTAAAAGGGCAAATGAGCAAAATGCACAGAAAGAGCAGAATGAAATAGGGAAGATTGTAACATACTTACCGTGATCTTCCTTTCCTGTACGAACTCCATGTCAGTACTTACCGGGTTAGCCCCTCCCCCATGCTCCCATCAGAAGGACCCTCCCCAAGTCTTTAAAGACCGGCCACACCCACCTACCGGCGTCTTTGTAACAAGCTTGAAAAAGGGCGGGCCGTACTGACATGGAGTTCGTACAGGAAAGGAAGATCACGGTAAGTATGTTACAATCTTCCCTATTCCCTTTACGAACTCCATGTCAGTACTTACTGGGACGTAGCAAGCTAGTATTTTCCCAGTGGGAGGGTAATAGGCTCTTAACAAGAATCTGTAGCCATAGATGGCAAGACTTTGAAGAGACCAATCATGCAACTTCTATAAGTGAATGTTAAGATTCCCGGTGAAAGCTCAAGAATAAGTGACAGGGATAAGAATAGTCTTATATCATAGGCTCTATACCCCAGAAAAAGAGACGTTAGCCCAGCGTCAGTGTGAGGAAAAGATGAATTCCATAACAGCTTGACTCTTCCAGAAGAAAAAGAGAGAGAGGGATGAAGACCTCCCTTCACCTGGCAAACTCAACAGTTTAAAATACTTACTCTCCTACTCACCAGAAAGCATCCATCACATGTATGCTTAGTTTCAGTGCAGATTTGTAAAGCACCTGTAAAAAACACTTGGTAGGAGTTAGAATCCCAAACAGACCCCTATGTATGTGTGGCCTGTTTAGAAAATAAACAAAAGTGCCGGGCATAAAATGCACAATGAGGCATACTTGAGGCATGTACTTGATGTACTTGAGGCATGTACTTACTCTCCTACTCACCAGAAAGCATCCATCACATGTATGCTTAATTTCAGTGCAGATTTGTAAAGCACCTGTAAAAAACACTTGGTAGGAGTTAGAATCCCAAACAGACCCCTATGTATGTGTGGCCTGTTTAGAATATAAACAAAAGTGCCGGGCATAAAATGCACAATGAGGCATACTTGAGGCATGTACTATAATGCCTAACTATCTGATTGGCTAGCAATTAGATCTGCTCTAACTGGAAAGCAAACCCAGAGAACAGGGACATGGGAACCTGAAACTTATCTGGGGTGAGAATTACTTACTCCGTGTATGATCCTTACGATGGAAACACTGGTACCAACCATCCTATATCATGCGAACTTCCTCAATGTTCTGCATTATTAAAATGGCAGGGGTTAGCCCTGCAGCCATATGTCTTTTGTGTCAGTGTGTTCCTCACATTGACTATATTTGAGGTAGCTGAATCCTCTTACATTGAGTACCAGGCTGCCCACCATTGGGCATGCAGAGGATGTGCGTAGGCATCAATTGCTCAAGTACTTAGGACTGGACTGATCATAAGGATGTTTGAGTAACATCAGAAGGCTTCCAATCCACCAGACTAGACCTACTGTGTTAGATGAATGAACCTCCTGTCAGATGACCGAGACTTGCCGGGTCAGATACTAGGTCCAGTAAACTAGACCTAATGGGATAGGTGAACCAGACCTACAAGGAAAGGTGAACCATCCTACCGAGAAAGGTGAACCATCCTACCGAGAAAGGTGAACCATCCTACCGGGAAAGGTGAACCATCCTACCGGGAAAGGTGAACCATCCTACCGGGAAAGGTGAACCATCCTACCGGGAAAGGTGAAACATGCAGACTGTGAACTATGCCCACTGGGTCAGGTGAACTATACACGCTGAACTAGGACAATTTCGGTACCGATGACTTAATTTCCCCAGTTATGCACCAATGAAATAGAAGTAAGAGAAGTGCACACACCTCAAGAAATGCAAGACTGATATAATCTTTAAGACAGTCTTTAAGATGTTCTGTTGTGAGGCAATAAAATGGGTAGAACCTGTAGGTATGTAACCGTGACGATGCAGATTCCATACTGGTGGTTCAGGAGGACACCGATATAAAGAGAGGGAAGAATCAACACTCACTAGATGCTTCCATCATTTGCAGTCTAAATCAGTACCCATATGCAGAACAGCTAGCCTCAAAACATGGATACTCCATTTTTTTTTTTTATCTAGGAGACTAGACAAACAAATGGACAACTGACTAAGTCTGTCTTCTAGACACAGAGCAGAAACCTGGCTTTTGGGCCACAGAGATGTTCTGTTTTGCTGGTAGTATGACTTAAACCACAACAGCGATGTTCAGCCTGTATCATATTTTATACCACGGCAATCTAACTGCCAGGAGAGCTTATATAGGTAAGATTAATAACAATTAAACTTAGCGATGCAACCCTAGTGACTGAACAAAGGTCATCTCCGAGGGGTGTGATGTGTGTGTTATGACAGTAGGTTTATTAGTAGTATGTGCCAATGCATAATTCTGTGTGGCAGTCACCACCTACGGCCCTTAGGAGGGACTAAGGAGCTATCCAGCTAAGGGCACAATCGGGTCTGGACCTCCAGGTACAGACATGGACGTAACTACTGAAGAAGCAGACCCCGCGGCTGCAGGGAGCCCAGGAGGCATAGGGGCCCCATGAGGCCAAAATAATGCTTTATCTCAACATGCATTAGCCATGCACATATATGCAGATGGCCCATACACATATACATATATGTATACATATATACTGACATATATACACACACACACGCATGATACGCACACATGTAAGACTCTTATGCAGAACACTTACACGCTACAGTTAACCATTGGTTAAGCATTCATTCTGAAGGTATTGGCTTTCTTAGGATAAGCATACTTCTCGGATGATTAGACGACTTAGTCTTATATAAAGCCACCATAAGTGATCCTTTAGAGACCACCAACAGGGTGTAGAGCCATGGTGCTAGCATGTATTAAGCCACATGTATTGTAATGGCAGATTATTACATAGGCCTCTGTTGAGGACCTAGAGATACTGCTTTCTGAGAGTATACTGACCAACCCCAGAGCTCCAGCTATGGATATTGAATAATACTGCCTATTTGACCGGAATAAGGAGCAAACTGCCTTGGCCCTCCAGTAATGCCGACAGTGAATTGCAACACAAAACAGGGAAAAACTTGCAGAGAAGGGCCCCAAACATTGTGTTGTACAATTAATACCTGTAATCCATATAGCAGACAGGCTTAGCCGTTCCTGCTGTGTATATCAGAAACAATATGTAAACTCACCTAGCACAGGGAGAACATCAACCTGATACAATTCCATGTTTAATTGAATTAAATAATACCTTAACATAGAAGAATGCATTGTATTATAAGACATTCAGATGTAAGTGTATTAGATCCTGCAAAGCAAAGATACAATCACAGCAACATGTTATACATAGTTTGAATTAGCTGCTGTTTAGAGCAAGCATACAGTATATCAAAGCCTAGCCGCCAGCCCAGGGATGCATTCATAAGGGCTACTGGTTCCATGAGAGCAATACTGGAGAGCAATACTGATTCCAGAAATAGCAAAAACCTCAGCACATCACCTCACAGAACAAATAGCAGCATTCATTAGGGCTATTGTTGTCAGGTATGCAAATGTACAGGACTCAGTACACTGTAGTTTTGCATAGGATAGTGTTAACCACTAGAACTATTGGAATAAAGTGAGCAATTAGCCAGAACTCAGCATACACTGCTGGTTTCAGGTGAGCAAAAGGTCAGAGCCTTGCACAGTGCAGATCAGCAAAGGATTAGCTCAGTACACTTCAGAACAGAATATGAACATGTTCCTTACCTGTAGCCATACCTCCCAACATTTTGGAAGTAAAAAGAGGGACAAAAAAAAATTTTCCGCACGTAGCGCAGCAAGTTTTTTTTGACCACACCCCGTTCTGTGGCCAAACCCCCTAATTACCATGTTCGTTTTACAAAATTTGGCAGGTTATGAAAGTTTGAAAATATTTCTCCTTATCTAAACTGTGTTTTTGTGTCTCAAAATTGTTACAAAGTATCTTATTTGCACCTGTTAGCTGTTCTGGCCTCTCTGCTAAAAGCCAATTAAGTGAGAAACTTTGTTTCTTTTTCTGGCTGTTCAGTGCAGAGAAAAGAGGGACTTTCCAGTACAAATGAGGGACTGCGGGTTGAGCTGTCAAAAGAGGGACTGTCCCTCCGAAAAAGGGACAGTTGGGAGGTATGCTGTAGCTCCTAACGCCAGGCTGTAAGTAGGTCTCTAATGCCACATATTGCAGGACACCAGGTTCATTGTTAACAGGCCTCACAAGTTTACTGATAGCAGTACTTACCAGAGGCTGCTGGACAGAGTTTCCAGTCTGCAGAGTTAGAGAGTGGGCGGGGCCATCTCCACTTGCTATAGCTGGCAGTTGCACAGGAATCACCTGATTATACTCAGCTGGTGTCTGCACATACAGAGGAATCCCATAATTGTGTTCAATGGGGGGTTCACTTTACCAGTGGAACCCGCTGATTAAACTCAGGTGCTGTCTGCAGAAGCAGGTAACCAAAAGCAACTGCTGTGGTTACACAGAGGCAAATTGGATAATTGGTATCGCCTAACAGAGCCATGCACCGTTTCTAGCTGAAACCTATAAGGCGGACATTTTTTTTTTTTTTTTTTTTTAAATGACCTCCACCTTAGGAAAGTCTGCTGAGGGAGGCAGCTGGCCATGGAACCTGTCCTTCATTTAAAAGACAAGAAAAACAAAAGAAAAACAGGAGGCAGTAAGGCTCAGGCCCCTAACTAATTTTGCCTAATAATTGGCTGACCCTTTAACTGCCGCCTCCCTCGCCCATCCGTAAAAATAAAGGGTGTGTAGGGGCCACATACACCACTGCCCCTGGACGCCTTTTGGGCAGGTCAGGAGGGCACACCGGATGGGGGGACAAGCACTTGCCGTCGAATGCTCTGACAGCAATACAGAAACGCAACTGAAACACAGGCAGACCAGGAGTAGCAAACATTGCACACCAGTGCCTTACCTGATCCAGAAGCTGAAGCACAGACGACTCCAGGATATGAGGCCGAGTGCTGGGGAACAAAAGGTCCCATGGACCAAAAACCCCTGTCCCTAGGACGCCTTATGGGCAGGCCTATGCTTTCCCAAGGTTAAAAGAAAACCATTTTTGCTTCCGATGAGAGCAAAATGAGAAGGAAAAAAAGACGCCGGTAGGTGGGTGTGGCCGGTCTTTAAAGACTTGGGGAGGGTCCTTCTGATGGGAGCATGGGGGAGGGGCTAACCCGGTAAGTACTGACATGGAGTTCGTAAAGGGAATAGGTAAGCCTAATAGCTTTGGAGTTGTAAGGTTTAGTAAGCCTTGGAGTTAAAAAAAAACTGTATTTGAAAAATGACAAGACACTATTACTTGAATTTGTGCTGGATATTTTTCTTACTATTACAATACTATTTGGAGTTCAGACAGTTACCGCCCCATGTAAAGCAAAGAACTGTGTGTAAATGCAATACAATAACATAGCACTTCATTGAGTCTCTTTCAGCTGAGAACTGCATTGCTTCAACTGAGTGATGAAGGGTGGGTGTTCCTCCCCCGAAACGTTGATTTTTGGTGGCTGAATAAAAGGGGATATTCCCCGACTGCATTAATCAGTGTGTGTGCGGATAGGTTTCTTATACACATTGACTTCAACTGAGTGAAAGCATTCCCACCAGCTATCTATATTGGCAAATCATGCAAATGAGCAGAAGCAAAAAACTGCTATTTGTTATGGATTGTTCACTTAAAGAAAATCCATAATTCGAAGGAACATTATTGGGTTATATTTACAAACATCTGACTGGAGGGTGGAACAGGAATTGGATTAAATCTGTATTTCTCCTTTATTTCATCAATCTAGCAGATTGCATGAAAAGTTATTAGAGTTTCATACCATTTAAACACCCGCAACTGTCTCTTTCATTGCAAATTGCTAAATAACATGTTGTAAAGCGCTTCACAGGTTTATTTGATATAAATAAATATATAAATAAAATGTGATGGTTCAGTTCTTCAATTTGTAAAAAAATCTTGCAAAACCGGTGAAGTATCTAAGCATCAACAGATGCAAACAAGTGATTACATTGCTAAGCAATATAATTAACTTCTCTGATTATTTTTTTCTTTAGCTGTTAACAAAGCAATCTGTTGGAATGGGTAATAGCGCTTACTCGGATTCTCAAGAAACCTTGCATGCAAATGTTATGTTGCAAGTGGTTTGTAACTGGCAGACTATCAAGGAAAAGGCAACCATGACCTTACATAGCTAGAGACACCAACAAATCGAAAGAAGTGCCTATTGATTTAATTATGTGCACTTGCAAAAAATAGTATGCTCTTACTAACACAAGGGGCAGCTCTACTTGCAAATAGGTAACTAAAATTTGCTGAGACAAAAAAGTTGCCAAGACAAAATTGGCACAGACACAAAAAAAGTCGCAATAAAAAAAAAAACTCCATTGACTTTAATGCATTTGGACAAAAAAAGTAGATGAGACAAAAAAGTCGCGTAGACAAAAAAGTTGCCACAAGAAAAAAGCCCATTGATGTTAATGCATTTGGAGTGAGGAAAAAATGTTGACCCCTGCAGACTTCTATGTGTTTTGCGAATTTATTGCTGTAGCAGGACTCATCACTATTATGGGTAACCTTCTAACAATCTCATCTTTTAACCCCAGATCTGCCTCTGCCATGTCTATGTCCCATCACCCAGTCTTCCCATTTCCTCGTCCACTTTCAAGTCCCATCCACCCTTTATCCACCCTTCCCCCAACCCACTTATTTACCCTATTCTGTAAGTCATAAACCTGGACCAAGTGACGTTGCAGTCCACCCCCTGACCTGAAGACTGGTATTAGGGGGGAAAAAAGGCAGCAACCTAATATTCTGGTGGCATTGTATTTTGTGGTGCACAGGTAGAATGTGAAGATGCCATGCACCCTCTGATAAGGTTATTTGAAGGTCCCCCTTGCATGTTGAACCAATTGATGGTGCACCATAAGGCACACTCACATCAGCACCACCGCAGCTAGCAGCAGATTTATCAAATAGCTGTAAAACTTGCAACCATGTTGATGTGTGGGTTGTCAAATATTTATTATAGATTCCTGTTATGTGTTAGTTATGCAGAATATTACAGTACCCATAATTCATCTGAAACATATTACAATGAAATGTGTGAGTATGTGTGATTTCTGTTGCTCTCTGAAGAAGCATGTTCCTGCATTATAATGAATAGTGGTTCTCTTGTAAATAAAAGTTATCAGCAACAAAGGATTGTGTGGAACTACACTACTCTTTGGCAGAATCTGATACCGTGGGACCATCACATGTTGGTGCTTGGCAGTGACACGGAGGGGCAGGACGTGACATTGAGGGGCGGGGCTACGACTTTGCGTTTGGCCGATCGCCATGTCAATCATGGGGAATTCTGCCCGGTTTTCCTTATTTGGAAAACCTGACAGGAAGTTTTGACTTGGGCAGCCCTTCAAAATACCGGGCTGTCCGCATCAAACCCGGACAGGTGGCAACCCTAATTGTTGTAATGAATAGTTGCAATACTGGTGGTGCTCAGTGAGTGCAAGCAACAGGCTTTGTTACCTCCTTGTCCTCCTTGGTCTTTTTGCATACAAGGAAAGTGGGGTGGGATCAAGAGTCATACAGAGGGGCCAGAGCAATGGTCAATTACTACTGTTCATTCAGCTCAGATACAGAGAGAGAGAGGATCTAAGCAGAGCTCCAATTAAAGACGTTTCTCTAAATGTGATAAAGTAGCCAAGGCATTTTTAACTTAGGAGCTGTTTTTTTAACAAGGCAGGGATCAGTGTATAAAGTTAATTTAATTTTTATATTATATTTTTTGTAGGTGCTGGATAGTTCCAAGGCCTCAATTACCGTAGGCAGAAGTGGCACCAGCAAAGGGTTCAATGATTGGAGGGCACTCTGGGCAGGTATCTTTCTTACCGCTCATTACTGCTTGTCACCAAACACTCTGCCCTTGTTTTTGCTGCCCATGTGTACACACTTTTGAGTGCCACCCGCACGGGGGGGGTGTCTAGGGTGTCCATTCAGCTTGGTCCACCTCTAGGTAGCACTAAGAGATGCAAAACTGTTCCACTTAAGATTTGTATCTGAACCCAGGGGAAAGGTGTCTTCTGTACCTTGCAAAAGTTTAGATACGCATTATAAAGGCTCCCTTATGCATGAATGGCTTTCAAAGTAGTGGGTATGTCGGGAAATGACAACATCCTGTGATTTCGCAATATGGCGCAATCAGAAATTGTCAACTCTACAAATATAAAGAGTGAACTGGAGGAAGTAAACATGCAAAGCTCACCTCTGGTGCACCACTGTACCTTTAGAGAAATCCATAAAAATAGCTGCATTAACTAACTAACTTGGTAACTGGAATATAAATTTGATAAACTAATTGATCAAAGTATTAAGGGAATGGTGATTGTGCTTTTGAATGGCTTTCATTTGATAGATGGAAGAACTGTTATTACAAGAAAGCTGAGGAATGCCTTGCCAAATCTATGTAATTGATTAAACATGCTTTATAACACATGCATCGGCCCAGAAGGCTTTATTAGATTTAGCAGAGGAGGTTTTATATTATATTAATTGTTTTACTACTCCTTTGATCTTATTGTCATTCTCATTTCACCTGCCAGATTTTCACAAATATTTTTAATGTTAGTTATTTCAGTTTATTATATTTATGTTAATTTCCTTAGTGTGTTTGGTCTTTGACAAGTAGATTCCACTAGGATTCAAAAAAATAAGAGTAATCAGGGGTGGTTTTAGTTAGTTTTAGGTTCATTACTTATCCACGCTGTACCCAAATGTTCCGGGCAATCCACAATGGTCGCAGAGTACAGCACCTAGAGGGCAGATTGGTGATATTGAAGCAGAAGAAGTTTCCAACTCTTTCCCTAATATAATCTTTCCTACTACTACTTACTGCATAATGCTTAGTTTTGATGCAGATTAGAATGCAGAGAAACAAGAACAGCGAGATGTTTATATATGGTTGTATGGCTCTCTTAGGACTCATTCCATGCTTCAAGAACAAGCCATATAATAACTGGAAGCACAATGGAATTCTAATGGCACAGCATTAGCCAGCCTATATGCCAACAAGTTACTTTTGGACAAAAAATATGTTGTGAGAGAGAAAAAGATTGTGTTTAAGTAAATTAGAGGAATGGCAAAACATGAAATTAGTAATGGAAATACAAAGGTTATTAACACAAAAAGACATACAGTATTGTACAATAAACTTCACCATCATTCACAATAACACAGTTTATGCTAACATTTAATCATTTAAAGGAAAACTATACCCCAAAAATGAATACTTAAGCAACAGATAGTTTATATCAAATTGAATGACATATTAAAGAATCTTACCAAACTGGAATATACATTTACATAAATATTGCCCTTTTACATCTCTTGCCTTGAACCACCATTTCGTGACTCTATCTGTGCTGCCTCAGAGATCACCTGACCAGAAATACTACAACACTAACTGTAACAGGAAGAAGTGAGGAAGCAAAAGGCAGAACTCTGTCTGTTAATTGGCTCATGTGACCTTACATGTGGTTTGTTTGTGTGCACAGTGAATCTTACGATCTCAGGGGGCGGCCCTTATTTTTTAAAATGCCAATTTTCTATTTATGATTACCCAATGGCACATACTACTAAAAAAGTATACTATTATGATAATGGTTCATTTACATGAAGCAGGGTTTTACACATGAGCTGTTTTACTCAGTATCTTTTAATTGAGACCTACATTGTTTGGGGGGTATAGTTTTCCTTTAAAGAGACAGATTGTACACAAACTATCTAGTGCAAGCCCTTAGGATACATAGCATCTGTTTCTTAATTTTTGAATTTGTCTTGGAGTCATCTGGATGGTTACATGTCAGTAGCATATACAGATCGTACTCAAGATAACTATACCTAGCTGTCACTAAGAATATAAGGCATAATGGCAGTGACAACAAAACTAAACTTAAAGGACAAGGAAATACTAAGTTACTGGAGGGTAGCAATTTGCTAGGCGCCACCGGTTAGCAAGATTGCATACCTTCTCCCCCTCCCCCCAGCAAAATACTTGTGACTGCTATGTTTTTTATATAAGAGGCACACAGGTCCAAGGCAGTTTTTATAAAAAGTCATCTTTCATTAGCTCAAGGCTATTTCCATTGGTTTGGTCAAGCTACACAGTTTAGCAATTTATACTGTCCTATTCTACTGCACATATGTCTTCTCAAAGTCTGTGCAAGAAATTCCTGGAAACTGTGTAAAGATAATGCCCTGCCAAGTACCCTGGGCCAGTGTGCTTTGAGGCTCACAGACCCATGCCATTGGTTAGTGTTTGGTCATGGGGAGGTTGGGGTTGTTTTGTCACATTAACAGTCCAACTTCAGACAAGTTGTTGTAGGTTTGGGCTGATCTTATAAAACCTTACCGTATGAAGTGAGCCCATGTATAATCATAATAATAAATGGAAGATAAATCAAATCTGTCAAAGTATTTCTGGCACACCCATTGTGTATTTCGCTATTTGGAAGACTGAGAGAATTTCAGTCCTTTCGTTTTTTTTTTGGTTCATTCCAGTTCTTTCAGTTACCAGTTCTTTGCAAATATGTGTTTTTTATTCATGCATATATACATTTACATTTAATTTTCATACGGCCAATTCATATTTGAGCCTTGGATTATTTTATATTATTTTAATGGTCAAAGTATTGGGACTTTTCATTTATTGATTTCATTTAGTGGGATAGATGATAAAAATGGAATGAACACACTCTCCCTAAGCTTTTGCTTTATAGTAGGGATGCACTAAATTCATATTTTAGGGATCCGCCCGAACCCCAAATCTTTCAGGAAGGATTTGGTCAAATCCCGAACCAAATCCAAATCTGATTCCTATTTTGAATATGAAAATAGGATGCAGCATGGGGTTTTCAATCCCCTTATAACATGACCTAAAGTCACATGGTTTAAAGGGTTCAAATTCAGATTGGCCAGGCTGATGGATTCGACCAAATCTTAATCTTGGCTCAGATTCAGCCATATCCCTAACCAAATGCTGGATTCAATGCATCTCTTCTTTACAGTTAATGGTGGTGATGATACACCTCCAATCAAATACAAAATGCATTATACAGTTTCAGAATTAATCTTCCCTAAATCACCTTTGAATGGTGTCATACTGTTCAGCAGAGTAAAACAATTGTATACCAGTATGTGACAGATTCTTAGTGCAAATATATTATTCAATAAACTCAAATTTGCGCATTTTGCAGTAATAAAGTAGAAACTTGATGGTGCTATTTCATAAGAGTCTTTAGGGTTACAGCAATATGCAAATTAGTAGAATTCCAAAATATGTCTATACATTTTCTGAACATTTCAAGGTTATTTACAATGCTATTTGTATGTATATATGATATAATATTTTTTCTTACAATATAATGTAAATAATATTGGACTAATAAAACAAAGGTAAATGTATTCTTTGTCTCTTTGTGAGCCATGTTTGTAGTTCACATGCCCACAGTTTTCCTACTATCCATTTATTTAGGCATACCTGTGACAGATGTCAGATGATGTTCTGTGATCTACTGCAGATCATTGGGGAGTGACTGTCAACTTCTATTCATCTGGGTAATATCTCCAGTCTACCTAGCTGGAAATATTACTTAAAGGAGAAATAAACCCCCCAATAAGAAAAGCCCCTACCTACTACCCTAGGAAGTCCCCCCCACACACATGTATATATTTCAAATGAAATATGAGTTAAAAATTGTCTATATTAGGAAGCACAATTTCATATGTTCATATCTCCCAATGGCCTCTTTTTGTGTGGTACAGACCTGTTTCATGGACCACATTAATGTGGATCAGTCATTTCAGGTGACTAAGGGTTATTGGGGTGTAACTGGGCATGTTGTAACTGGATGTGCCATTTGTTTCCAGTATTAGAGGGGCTGCTCTGCAAGATACTGTTTAATCATTTTGTTGTATAGCACTTTGCAACATTTTGGAGCATATAAATAGATATTAATAACATGTTTTTAACATGATGGAGCACTGGAAGATATTACTGTCTTGTGCAAGAAGTCCCTAAATTAAATCTCCTTGGCAGGGGTGCTTCGCCAATGAGGCTGTTGCCTCAGGCAGCAGCGCCCCACTAGGTACCAGGGGCGGCAAAAAAATGCTGCTCCTGGTACTTTAAAAGCACATTTCTGGGGGGAGGGGGGGGCAGCAGCAACTGCTGCTGCCTCAGGCGATGGAGGGGCCAGGATCGCCCCTGCTCCTTGGTCTATTTGAGTTTGCTTTGGGCATATTGATGATCTAATTAACTTGTTATCTGTAAGTTCAGTCCTGCTGTTTATAAAACCATTTCTGTAACAACCCCCCAACCCCGAAAAAAAAGTTAATAAAGTACCTATTGAAAGAGAATGGAGTAGGTATGAAAACTGTAAATGTTAAATATCAGTAATTTCTATTACTATTTTGCACAGTGGTGGCATATTTGTATTTAATCTTTATTTTAATTCAACATTCAATTGCAAGTAGGTAAATGGAGGAAAAAAACAGAACATAATAAATAAAAATGATAAAAGCAGAAATGAAAATGAGCCCTCTATTTGCATATACAGACATTTTCTTTTTTCCATTGCTCATTTGCAAATGTTGTCAATAAACCCAAATTATGATTGGATCAATTGCATCCACGGGGGTCTGTTCAGTGTCTCTCTGGGGCTCATTTATTAACTGGCAACAAAGGTCATTTGCCATTCAACATCAGAAATATGCTCTCAATAAATGAGTCTCTAGGCTCTGGCAAAACAGCTTGTCAGCATGCAGCGAGGCAGATCTCACAGGGACGACAAGTTCTTCACTGAATATAACATACCCTGCAGATATTTGGAGAGAATGTCCTGAGGATTCCTATTTCAAAACCTGTCTTTTAGACATAGATGATTTTGTCAAAATGTAAGCATAATGTTATGGAAAGTAGCGGTACTAAAGGAAACAGTTTGGATGCTCTCACAAGCAGGGCCTATTTTTTCTGTAACCGTTGTTTGTTAAGGTAAATAATTGTCTTTTGTGTAATTTAATATGTGGGTCACTATGCTGTTTAGAGTGGGTCCCAATGAACCCCTTTAGTAATGTGTGTTTTTTCCTAAATTAGGAAATATTAATTAGAATAAGGAGCATGATTGTTCTAGGCCAATTTCTGAATTGCAAAGCAGATTTGATTTCTTAATTTAGGTTCCCTGAAGAAGAGGCTAAGAAACACTGGGCAATATAATATAAATAAATAATTTGCAAACAATTTGCAGCGTACTCCTGGGTTTCCAAAAAAATCGGTTGTCTCCAAATCAAAGGTAAAATCGTACACTTTATTTAAACATCGTACTAATCATGCATAGTGTCTGAGGTCTGACGCGTTTCTTGATAGAACAATTCCTCAGAGACCTCCTGTATCTGTATATGTGTGTCTGTGGAGAGGGTATGGGTGCATTTTTTTCTACTTGTGCAGTAGCCCTTGCTTAATGATTAGAGGTAAGCGAATATGTCGGTGGAAATTTGCAAAATGCATTGGAGTCATTGGGGTTCTTTCACAGCAACTTTTATGGTAGACTATGGGCATTTATTTGTGGCAACTTTTTGTTGAACAAAATACATTGAGAGTCTATGGGCATTTGTTGTCGCATCTTCTAGCAGCTAAATTTTGCGGCAGTTTCACAAAAAAATTAAAAAAATTGTGAAATGTGGAATTCCGCTGTGAATCCTTACATTTTGAAAAATTCTGCTTATCACTATTAGTGATCACTACAGAGAGTTTTAGAATCATGGCAGAGGTCTTATACGACTCATGGCAACATCAATTATCTCTGGGCAACACATTATTATTTGTCACACTGCTAGCTGGAGGGCTACATTGCAGATTTTGGCTGGGGTCATTGTGGCAACTTTCATTATTGTATAAATTGCACAGCAGGCTGAATTACTGATATATTGATGCTGAAACTAGGGTTTCCACAATCACACTGACTGCTCACATGGGAAATGTGAAATGGTGCGTCTACATTGCTGGACATTGGTTCATTGAACAGTATCCAGCTTATTTCATTGACCTAGAAAGGATGGGACAACTGATATCTCAAGAGTGTTGCCTATCATCACTTTCCCTCAGGCTCCCTCAGGCTGCCACCTGCTCTTTATTTAACCAACTAGGTCAGTTAAAACTATATTTGTTGTTACTGTTATTGATAGGGAACAGAACAGTTATAGGAATACAGGTATTTTTTTCCAGACAACCCTACCCTGGCTGCCAACCTCTACTAGTTTGCTTGCGGAGAAACTCAGGATCTACAGATAAAGCAGGGTTTAATAGTGTAACTTATATCAGCAAGATGCTGATCTCTTACATTTGTCTTCTCTATTTTTCCCCTTTTGTCATCTCTTAATTTGTCCTTTTTATTTTCATTATTAATTTGCTTAAAGTACTTTCTGATTTTTTAACAGCTTCTGATATGCAATAATTAATTAAACTATAAATGAAAAAAGACAAATAATCTTCAAGTATCAGCGTAGAGCATATTACAAGTTCTGCTGAAGCTGAACTGCCTTTTTAACTTTATTAAATAATTTTATAATGTTTATAAGCATAATTATGTGATGACCCATTCCTTAGAAAAACAAACAAATAAAAAAATTCTATTAAAGGTTGCATATAAGGTAGTGTTAAAAGTTATATATATTTTTTTCGGTTAAAAAAAATCACTTTACTTTTCACTTAACCTTTTAATTTGTGTAAGAATGAGAACAGTGATTAGTCTCTCTGTATGTTATTGACAGGAACCAGTCATAATTTACCAAGACACATCCACATTACTGTCACCCAACCACAACGCTACAATTTATATTGCGAACGGCCAATGATCAGATTAGCGTGTTTTGCAGCCTAAAAATTGCAGAGATTCTTACTTTTGAAATGGTTAGACCAATGGCATTAATGATGGCCCCAGGCCTCAGACTTCATATCCTCAGCTAACCTTCACCCTCACCCCAAAGTGCAGGGGGAAACCCCAACGACCTCCTCTCCCCCAGGCACCCCACAGTAGCAAAGTCTTCTGCATGGTAGTTACACTATTGGGTGAGACAAACAAGGTGAAGAGGGTTATTATAAATAAACACAAGGTAGCATGAAAAGAGAGAAACTAATGGCACTAGCAAGCAGGGACTATCAGAGGGAATACTGAGAAATTGGTTTTGCCTCTGTATTAGACAAGTACCACTGACACTCAGGAACAACATATAGGAAATAGCACAGAACACAAATATATCAATGTAGCAAAAATTTACAGCTGTAGAGTGGGTACTAAAATATTACACGTCATTTCTCCTCTATTTCAAGTGATGCTGAATGATAACAATTTTTGAAATAAGCTATATATCCAATTTAATGGGATATAAGAACAGATTCTATAGAAAGAGTACACAGGAAAATGTCAGGGTCAGCTCAGATCTTTTCTTGGCATTACTAGAATAATTTGCAACTGTCTATGTCAGAACATCTTTAGTTATATATTGTTGCCGTTTAATTATTTACTTGAGTTAATAATAATAATAATAATATTGCTAGCATTTCAATCACAGGTTTTAGAATTTACAAAACCTAATCGAAATATATTCTAATGTAAAAGAAAAACTGGCTTATATATATTTCAAATGCTGTATAAATCTTGATTTTACACTTCAGGGAACAAACATCAGAACATTTATTTAATTGGTCCCATAGTGTTACTGTATAATATAACCTATACTGCTGATGGCCATTAAATGCCACACGAAGTCTGAAACGTCTGAATGCAAAATTTTTGCACTTTTTTTTAAATATTATACTAGATAACTGTGCAATGATAGTAAATATGTGAATATTAAAAAGTTATTTCCAGAACAACTCAGCACTCGCAAGACTTGATTAAAAAATTCCTTTACCCTGTGCAAAATCAACATTTCGGTCACATATTCAGATCTTTACCTAATTTTTTAAGCAAAATGTGCTTGGGCCCAGGCAGTTGGTGGATTTTTTTGTGTGTGCCCTCCATATATATATATATATATATATATATATATATATATATATATATATATATATATATATATGTATGTATGTATGTATGTATATATATATATATATGTATGTATGTATGTATGTATATATATATATATATATATATATATATATATATTTATATATATATATATATATATATATATATATATATATATATATATATATATATTCAAATAATCCAAATTTTTAAAAGATAATTTTCTTTTTCTTTGTAATAATAAAACAGCACCTTGTAGTTGATCCAAGCTAAGCTATAATTTACCCTTATTGAAAGCAGAACCACCCTATTGGGTGAAATAGAATGCCTCAGCACATTCACCATAATGGCTCTGCTCCTATGTGCTTCTGTGTTGAAGCACTTTTTGTAAAAAGGTCATACCTCAGATCAACTGAGGTTTATGATACTGGAAACCACACAACCCCCCCAATGGAGAGGGAGTTAAAACTTAAAAGGAGGGAGGTTTGGTGGATCAGTGAACTTAAATCACTTCATACTTTTGTCTTAAATAAGGATTGTGACCTGTTTGTATTTTGTAAATATCTGTTTATTGCTCTATTTTTATAATGGCTTTATCTACAGCATTTATAAATATTTGGACTGTGCTCTGTGGGGATACAGCGATGTCATTCCCTGTGTATCCCTTTAAATTCCACATATGTGTAATGTAATTTTGAACATGGCTTGATAAAGAGCACATCGCTTGCCTGAAACTTTGCTGACTGTGATGTAAAACATACTGTAGCTCAATAATCAGAGTGCATTCCGTCATTTTTTTTTCTATATATGTATATAATTTTTCACGACAGTGATGTCCTACTTGAAGCCAATATGCCCAAGTTCTCCCCGGACCTCATTATAATTTGATCATAAATATATGGATATACTTTAGGTTACTAAAAACAAGTACAATTTATTAGTCATTATTTATGACTAATGATCGGTGAATCTGATCTCTTTTGCTTATTAGAACATTTGTGAAACAGCAAAGAAGTTGTCAAATACATTGAATTCAATGGGTGTTTTTTTGAGCAACAGTTTTTGAACTGGCACATCATTTTAGCGTTTATGGACGTTTTTCCGCTGTGAAACACAGAGAAATATTTACCTCATCCCTATTTATAGCTCTCAGGTGCACAAAATGAGTGCAGTATTTCTTTATTAAATTACCATACACAAAGTACTTGTGATCATTAGTGATGGGTAAATCTGACCTGTTTCACTTCGCTGAGAATTCAAAAAATGGTGACAAATTTGCCAAGTTTTTTTTGATGAGCGACAAAGGTTTTTTTTGCCGTACAGCAATTTTTTGACACACAACAATTTTTTTCACCCATTGGAGTCTATGCAGTGAAATCCGACGATAAATTTCGCTCATAAATAAAGACAGACAAATCTTTTTCTGCTAAAAGGATCATAAATGATATGAGTACAGATACATATTGAAAAAAAACCTGAAAAATGAAAAGAATTATAATGAGCTAATGGATAATGACAGGTGAAGTAGTGGATAAATGGTGTTCACAAAAAGTCAAATGAAATGTCAATGGAGGTCACTCCACTATAACTTCAGTATAAAGAGGCCCCACTTAAACTGGACCTCTTCCAGCACACAGAACAGTCAGTTCTTTGTACATTGAAAGCTAATAGGTGCCCTCCCACAGTTAAGACCTTGGCTTACACCAGTAGCCTTGAGGGGAGTGAAGGAGAGGGGAGGAGGGAGGGGAGAGCTAGACAGCGAACATGGACTAGGGGTAAGCAGAAGATGCTTAATAGGTACCTGCCAAGCACCCCCTTATCATTGTGCCCTAAGCAGGTGCCTTTTCTGCCTACCCCTAGTCCTGGCCCTGCCAAGTAGTATACCACTGTGGCATTGTAATCCTAAATGGCTTTATATTCTAAAGGTGGTCATACACGGGCCGATAAGCCCGTCGGGGGGCCCGTGTATGGGGCCCCCCGACGGGCTTCACCGATCGAGATCTGGCCGAAAGTCGGCCAGATCTCGATCGGATGGGACAGAAAATCCCGTCGGATCGCGGCCGCATTTATTCGTTGATGCGGTCCCGCGATCCGACCGCCCGTTTGGGCATCGTTAGGATCCGATCGTTGGGCCCTAGGGCCCACGATCGGATCAGCCCGATATTGCCCACCTCAAGGTGGGCATATCGGAGGGAGATCCGCTCGTTTGGCGACATCGCCAAACGAGCCGATCTCTCCATGTATGGCCACCTTTAGAGGCAGTAAGGAAGGACTACAATAGAACTATTGGTCAGATTATGCAGCCTGTGCTAATCCATTTACTGTCTGGGAGGCATCTGACACACAGGCAGAGTAAAAAAACTCAATTATGACTTGAAGGACCTGGCGAAAGGTAGAGCAACCCAGGCATTACAACCAGGTCCAGGATGACCATATTTCAGAATTTTCCTAGCATGATCATAGTTGCATGCAATTAATCAGAAAAGGCAAAAGGAGTGCATTAGCACATGCCAAAAATTGCTACGAACATGCTGTAAATGGCACCAGTAACTTTGTAAATAGCGGGCACTCTTTGTTTTACTTTTGTATATTTTTATTCATTTTAAAACTGGCCCCTATGGTAAATGAGTAACGCAATTTTACTGAAATATAAGCTGATGTGTTAGTCACCATATGCAGCACATTAGCTCAAGCAGTTAGTTTTGCTATGTATTTTTATAAATGCTATTTTTAAATGAACAGAAGACTCCCATGCGGCATCCCAAATATTTTTGGCTTACCCCGGGCACCATCACTCTCCCCTGCTCAGTATAGAATGATTGCAACAACATTTCAACAGACCCGTTTTCAGATCAGCATGGAAAACACTTTAAAAATAACTATAATTATAAATATTTCAGTTCTGTTGCAATACTTCAGAAAATCCTAAAAAAACACAAAGGCTTTTGATTAGGATTTTAGGATAGCATGGTGGATGCCTAGAAAGTTCATCTTATGATAGAATCAGCATGACATAATTACATCAGAGTGAAAAAAGAAAGAAATCTAATGCCCATTTCTCAAGAAACATTGTAAGGCACATGAGAAAGTCTGTTTAAAGGTCATACAGTCTGTTGATAATGCTCTTAAAGAGGTTGAATAATTTTTCTAATTATATTCTTAGTTAAGCACATTATATTCTCCTATTTTGCAAAGCGATATAAAACAGGCAGATATATCTTCTTTGCACATTACTGACCTTTCATTTGTATCTTTGATTACATCTGTCAATGTATTAGCATTGCATGTTGAGGTTCTAATCTAATCTACCTTTGAAGACAGCATGATTAGTCCTGTTGTGAATATAATGAAAATAATTACTTTTACTGCAGTGTACAATTTGTCAGTGGTGTTAGATGAGACAATATCTACAATTCTTTTGTATGTTTTTACTTGTGGAACTTTAGGAATTCACTATGGCAGATTAAAGGAGAAATAAAACATAGGCTAAAAAGTGTATTTGTGTATGGTATGCTAAAAGTTTTGTCCCAAAGACAAAAGCTGTACAATTAGAAAGAATCAATGGAATGTTCTTGCCTTAGGGGCAGATTTATCAAAGCATGAATTTAGAACTCACCACAATACAACTCACTCACTTTCTGTTCATTCCTACGGGATTTTCAAAATCCTATGTAGGAAGAGTGCACTTACCACCCTCCAGCAGTGGTCCCTTGTAGTGAAGCAGGCTCTGAGTCTGTGTCATCTTGCAGAAACTTGCCTAGCACCCATCCGCACAGTGATCTTAGGGTACCAGGAAGTTATACAGCAGCCTGGGAGTGGCCGGTAGGAAAAGGAAGCAGGAGAGCCTGGCAGAGAGAGCCACAAGGTCTAGTTAGACCCTGTAGCTGCACAGAAAAGGGAATTTCCACCATGTGGTTCAGAATGTAGGGGAATTAACCCTACGGGTCACTACAGAATCATCAATATAATGTAGAAAGAAGGAAAACAAAGCTGTCACTGGGTATGTGTGGGGAGTTTAGGTGGCCATAGTTGTTAAGATTTTAAAAGATCTTTACGTTATCGCAGGACTTGAAATGATAGTTTAAATGCATGATTAAATCTATCAAAATACAAAAATATTATTATTGTTTATCCATACAGCATCTATCTATCTATCTATCTATCTATCTATCTATCTATCTATCTATCTATCTATCTATCTATCATCTAGCTATCCACACACACACAGCTATATCTGTGCTTTTAATCACTAATAAATTATACACTCAAATTACTACAGCATATTTTCATCATCGGTTTATATCTTTTAGTGAGTGTGTGACTAATTCCTTTAACTCTGAGTTAAAAGCACACTTCACATGTCATATATCTTCCATCATTTAAATGATCATACCTTGCAGAGCTTTTCGAATAGTAACAGTCCAGCAGTTCACAATTTTTATGGTGACAATTAGTCACAGTTATTAGTTTAGCTGGTTTACATCTTCACCTTTTACAGTTCTCTGCTATTTTATAGTGGTAATTATTCTTTCTTGTGGCCAGAAATGTAATGGGAAAAGTGAGAAATGTATTATCATTAGAACTTGCATCCGCAACTTAGATGATTAGGGAATGAAAGCAATAACCTTCAAAATCCAATTCTTAGTATTAATATCAGTCTTATAAAAATATTTTAGCGATTGGTTTGAAGCAAGTTCATACATGCTAAAAATAGCATTGGAACAGTATTGAAATGAGCAGTAAGTATAAAGGCCCTCATTTGAAAGCAGAGCTAAAGGTGGCATACACGGGCCGATAAAAGCTGCCGACCGTGTTGGCAGCTTATTGGCCCGTGTATGGGGCCGCCCAGCGGGCTTCACCGATCGAGATCTCGATCTGATGGGATGAAAAATCCCATCGGATCGCGGCTGCATCTATTCGTTGATGCGGTCCCGCGATCCGACCGCCTATTACTATTCGTTAGGATCCGATCATTGGGCCCTAGGGCCCACAATCGGATCAGCCCGATATTGCCCACCTCAAGGTGGGCATATCGGGGAGAGATCCGCTCGTTTGGCGACATCGCAAAAGACGAGTGGATCTCTCTGTGTATGGCCACCTTTAATAGTAATTATTAAATTGCTCAGATCTCAATTTTCCCTTATTTGTAGGAAGGGAAGGAAAAAAAAATAACGGAAAATTTCCAATGTGTATTACATTAACCTTCTTGCTATTCTACTGATATTTATAATGCCTCTAAAATCATATGACCATAAGGTATCCTTAGCCAGAAGTGATCTTTACTGATAATGTGAGCTTGGCATGTATATCTTTGTTCATATAGTGCTTCTCTTCCAATTGTAGTGATTCTAGTCTCCTTCCCAGCTGTCTTCCCTGTTTATCTTCCATGATCTTTTTCCCACTGCCTTCCCCATAGACCTCCCATCTTCTACGATCATCTCCTGATTGGCACCCCTGCCCGATTCCCTCCCTTCACCAGCCTTCTTCCCGATGGCATTCCTGCTGTCTTCCTCATATATTAACCAGATCTCTTCCCCGCTGCCATTCTCAATCTCCGTTCTGCTTCTCAGTTCACCTACACACAGCCTTCCCTGTTCATTTTCCAAGATCTCTTCACCGCTGTGGATTGCTTCCCTGCTGCTTTCCCCATTCACTTCCCCATTTGCCTCCCCATGACTTTCCTAATCACCACCCTATTGCCTTACCCATTTACCTTCTCCAATCACCTCCCCGCTGTTTCCTGGTCCACCTAAAATGATCGCCTCCCTCTGCCTTCCTCATCACCGCTCTGCTGCTTCCCCAGTCACTCCCCCAATCAGCTCCCCTCTATGAGCCCCGATTGCCACCTATCTGATTGCCGGCTGCTGTTCTCCCATATTTACAGCACATATTGTAAGCCACCTATAAAAATATAAATGGATAAATTTTTTAATCTGTGCAATTTACCAACAGAGTGTGGCACGTAATTACAGAAAACGTAAAGCATCAGGCAACTCCCTGCGTCTAACGACATACAGATTCTGTGATAAGTTGCAGCAAGTTAGAGCTAAACTATAACTGTAGCTGTTTTCTCTCATATGATAAAAATAAATAACAATTAGTGATGGGGGCGATTTTTTCTCTGTTTCATACATTTTTTTGGAGTTTTGAGAATTTTTCGGCTAAGCGAAACGGACAGAGTCACCCATCACTAATAACAATGTGCAGAATCATTATAAATTAGATGCAGGGAGTATCAGCATAAGTCTGATATGTGCAGGCTGGTGAGGGATAGAGGCAAGAACTTAGGAGGGGCTTTCCCAGCTAACAAATTGTTCAGCCTATCAGTTAGTGGTACAACTTCCTGTGGGAGAAAGAGGAGACAATCCCACTCCTCATTTCAGCCTAGATACAGACAAGAGACTTTTTCTGTGCAGCTCTGATATAATGACATTTTAAGGTGATAAAATGCTTTCAAAACTGTTTTTTTTTCTGCATAATTGCAAATTGTAAAGAATGAAGAAATAATATAACTGAAGATGAGCATTATACAGTATAAAATGTCCTCTTTAAAAAGTGTATTTGAAAGAAGACATTGAAAAGGAGATTTTATGAGTCGCTTGCTAGAAAGTTGTCATAGCAACAAAGCAATGTAAATTATTCCTTATAAATTCAAAACGCATATATTGTTCCTACCACCCTTTGACAACCTTTAAGTTGTGAATAATTAGACGATTTGTTAACCGCTATAAGAGCACTTGTACAGCTGCAACCACAGATGAGGACATGTAAATGTATGCAATTGTTGCAAGAATCAATTTTATGTATGCAGAGAAGTGTTACTTACTAGTGATGAATGAATCTGTGCCGTTGCTGATGATTTGGCGAAACTGAGAAAAGATAAGCAAAAAAAAAATCCCCAAAAAAATCCCAAAATGAATATGGTGAGATTTTTGTATCTGCAAATATTTTTATGGCAGATTTTTGCGGTGGTTTTGTGGAAAAATAGGTAAATGGCGAAGTGCAGAATTTTACCACAAATCTATGCCTGGTGAAAAAAAATGCTTATCACCATTACTTACCCATTCCCAGAATACATAACCCCATGATTTTAAATCTGGGACAACCAAAAACATGTCTGCTGCTTGTACTGCAGTGAGACGGTTATCAGCCACAGTCTGGCCAATCAACAAGAGGGATTAACTTCTTACATTGTGACCTCTCTGAAGGAGGTTTTGGAGCCAAAAAAAGAAATGAAAATGAGGCAGATCTTTTCCCAGTAGAAGAGAAAAAGTAAATCATGGGTTCTCCCATGATAGTTATCAGTGCCAGGAGATTAGTTAATCTTTCTCATTCAGCTACCATAGTGAATGGGACTAGTGCATCAGGCCAGAGCTATTGCTAGAGCAGTAATCCCTGTAGGAAAGTTAAGAATTCATCCCTGTAATGAGTTGCCAGGAGGGGATTTCCTCAGAAATTCAGGAAGCCTTTCTCTAACCCAGCATTTAAAGCTCAGTATGGATTAAAGCTTCCAGACTGCATTTGCTCTACCTCGCAGAGGTTATTTCTCTTTCACTGTCACTGGAAATTGGTGAGACATTTTGCTTCACAAACCCCTGGATGCTTCAATCTGCTGAAAACCAAAGAAACCAAAGAAGAGAAGATGCAAGTGAAATGCAAGTGAAAATGAGAGAACACCTTCTATCATTTCTCCTTTAATATTGTAAGATTTATTGAGCTGGGCCCTTTTCACCTCTTGTATTGATTGTATTTTTGTTTGTAAACTGTAAATTCAGAATATACACCAATTTATTGCTTCAAAAAATATGTATATAATTACTTTGACGTGTTTAGTTAAGTGCAGAGACAGTGCATACGCTATATATTTTGGTTGAAAACTTTTTTTAGATCCACCCAAATATGTTGGAAGGTCAGCAATCTAATGCACAGACCGCAAACTATTTGATCCTTTATGTATTATGAAACGAGCATCAGAGATCCAGCAATATTAGACCTATAATGTGATGTGAGCTCAATATACATCTAATATTGCAAGATCTGCAAATTTTCATCAGCTTGTATATTGCTGACAAATGTTAAACATGTTCAGAGCAGTTCTCTATGCAATGAGAGGCCTGGACATGAATACTTAAGCAACATATAGTTTATATCATATTAAGTAGCCTATTAAAGAGTTTTACCAAACTGGAATAAATATTTAAGTAAATACTGCCCTTTTACATCTTTTCCGTAGAGCCCCCATTTTATGATATTATCAGTGCTGCCTCAGAGATCACCTGACCAGAAATACTACAGCCCTAAGTGTAACTCTGTCTGTTAATTGGCTCATGTGACCTAACATGCATGGTTTGTTTGTGTGCACTGTGAATCATAAGATCCCAGGGGGCACTTCTTAAAATAAAATTTTTCTATTTAGGATTACCTAGTAGCACTTACTACTAAAAAAAAGGATATTAATATAACCCTAATTTGGTTACTGTCTCTTTAAATAGCAACTTACCCTTGGCAATCCAGGGGCCCTGAGTCCCTTTTGCATATGAAAAGTACCGGGAACTGGGAATTACAGCACAGTGCTTCCACCTAGGGAACACTAAGGAACACACCTCAGGGTGATTCCACTAGGAATAATAAAACACACACAGTTTGCAAATGAAACAAATATAAAATTTATAAAAACTGCAGTAAAACTTGGGCAAACTAATACACCATGCACTGGGGACACGTGGGACACTACCCTAATCACTTTTAGGTACTTAACTGTTGCTTCAACACTGTCCTTTTTAATATCATAGTCCCAATCCTCTGGAAGGGGTTAAAAACCACACAGTTCAAATGAAATGTCCCTTCCCCAGAGCTCTTATTACACGGGTAGCACTACCATTTCCCAAATGTACCTCTCCCTTTGTAATTTAGCATCAGCTCTCAAGTAGCACAAAACTTGTCTTCACTTTGGGGCTCCACACTTGTATCCATGCCAGTATCCTCCCTTGGGTGGCTCATTCACCGGGGTGGTCTCAGAAGCAATCACACTGGAGATTAGAGGCAGCTCCTCAGCAGGATAAATCTCACCAGTGTCACCTTTCTCCTTCTGAGTCTCTAGCAGCTTGGCAGGGAACAGACTGGGCTCAATCTGCACCTCAACAGATTCTACAGATTTAACAGCTTCTCTGTACTTGACAGTCTTACAGCTACTCGTGCTGGCTCTGTTCAGCTCTCTGGGAGACCCTGTACATTTGGCTCCAAAGTCAGGCACACCCTCTCTCCCAAGGATGCACTGGGGTGCCCAGCCAATCGGATTGCTCTCCAGCCTGTAACTGGGCTGGATGATGTCAAAGGCAGAAAAACAGGGGAAGGATTCCTCTTGTCCCCGACATTAATATGAAAATGGTTAATACATGAAGCAGAGTTTTACAAATGAGCTGTTTTATGCAGTATATTTATATAGATACCTACATAGTTCGGAGGTATAGTTTTCCTTTAATACTCCAGGTCCATAATTAATTAACAAATGGCAGCCAGCACATAATCCAAAAGACACACATAGAATTCAGTATCAATGCCTATTTCCTACAGCATTGTATGTGGAAATATTTATAGTGGCATCAAAAAGAAGGTCTAAGCTTATTTCCTCCATATTACAACATATAGAACATTTGTCAAAGGGGATCTGTTATCCATCATTCTTGGGACCTGGGGTTTTTCAGTTATTTGGATCTCCATACCTTATGTCTAGCAAAAAATCACGAATTAAAAACATGAAATAAACTTGAATTCAACCCAATAGGATTTCTTTGCCTCCATTAAGTATTAATTGTATCTTAGTTTGAATCAAGTACAATCTACTGTTTAATTATTACAGAGAAAAATAATTTATAAAAATCTCACTTATTTGATTATAATGGAGTCTATGGGAGATATCTTTCTGGATAATGGGTTTCCGGGTAATGGACCCCATGCCTGTACCAGAAGAGTTAAATGGCTGTTTGTTTTTCTTTAAAGCTGAAACTTGAAGGGATCATGGAAGCTGATGAGGAGCAGGGATAGAGAAGTGTATAAATATACACCACTCGATTACAGCAGCACATTTAACCTTGTGGTATTCCACAACTATCAGTCACAACTGTTATCTACAGCCTTAGTTATAATAATTTACTACTATGATAATATATCTTATCACTGAACTTTGCAAGAGCAACAATTATTTTAGAGTGTTGGTATTTTGCTTGTTTATCCAGTTGCACAGTAAGGGGCCGATTCACTAAGGGTCGAATATCGAGGGTTAATTAACCCTCGATATTCGACTAGGAACTCAAATCCTTCGACTTCGAATATCGAAGTCGAAAGGATTTAGCGCAGATAGTTCGATCGCACGATCGAAGGATAATTCCTTCGATCGAACAATTAAATTCTTCGAATCGAACGATTAAATCCTTCGAATCGAACGATTAAATCCTTCGAATCGAACGATTCGAAGGATTTAAATCCAACGATCGAAGGAATATCCTTCGATCAAAAAAAGTTAGCCAAGCCTATGGGGACCTTTTAGATGGCGAACTAGGGGGTCGAAGTTTTTTTAAAGAGACAGTACTTCGACTATCGAATGGTCGAATAGTCGAACGATTTTTACTTTGAATCCTTCAATAGTCGTAGTCGAAGGTCAAAGTAGCCCATTCGATGGTCGAAGTAGCCCAAAAAAAACTTCGAAATTCGAAGTTTTTTAACTTCGAATCCTTCACTCGAAGTTAGTGAATCGGCCCCCAAATGTTCCTAAAAACTGTGAATTAAATTGCAAAGGTGAAATCCAAAACGCTACTGTGGAATTATTTGTTTCTATATAACATGCTACTGGGTTTCCTTTTTCCACATATAGTCAAGTATCCCTTCTGTTTGAATTATATTACATTTGTACCAAAGAGGAATAAGAGAATTATAAGAATTATAGGAAAATATAGATATAATCTAAACAGATGCAGTTTTCATGCTTAAATACCTATTTGATGCTAACATAATACATTTTCAGTGACATTCACTGTTATTGTAAAATATGTTTCACTTCAATTAAAATTGTGTGTTTAATTATTAAAAATCATCCATACTGTAAATCACATATCACATGTCCAATTAATTATGAGGGATAATTTAATTAATTATTCCTGAAAATGTACATATTGCATGCAGTTCTCCTTTGAAACAGTGTTTATTTAAACTTTTCAGTTTAGCAAAGTAAAATAAGATGAATTTAGGGAGAAAATATAAGCCCAGTTATGAGATCTATTATCCGGAAACCAGTTTTCCAAAAAGCTTCAAATTTATGGAAATGTCATCTCATATAGGTACCATTATACTCGAATAATTCATTTTTTTAAAAATGATTTCCCTTCAGTACTCAACTAATAGTAGAGTACCTTGTCCCGACAAAGATATAATTAATCCTTATTGGAGGCAAAATAATCCTGTTGGGTTCATTTCATATTTAAATTATTTTTACTAGACATAAAGTATGGTGATCCAAATTATGAAAAGACCCCATATATGAAAAAACCCTTGTCTTGAACATTCTGGATAACAGGCCCCCCTTTTTCGATTAGTTGCTTAATCCATAACTCTTCCGTAATTTATCAAGTGTAAAGCCTATATGATCTACAAATACAAAAGTACAACAAGTAAAAGCTGTCAAGGTCATTTTGAAGTCAGTGGAAGTTCCCTTTCTTTTCTTACAAAGAGCAAAAATGAAAGATTGTTGGAGCACTCCATAGCTAAATAAAAATATACTAAAGTAAAATGGAAGTACTACTGATCTGGCCAAATTAACTCTCTTAAAGAAGAGAGATTGATATATGTGCATTCCCTGGTGCCCTGTCACATAATTAAACTATGCAGATGCATGTATTTACAAAGACAGGGTTTTTTTAATTACAAAGTTATGATCATAAAATTGATATGCCAGCATATCACGTCACGGTAAAACCCATATAGCATTTCCTAACTATTTACTCATAATACTCAAAAGCTAAAGCCTCCCGGCATAAAAGCATAACAGTGTTACTTTAAGTAAATGTCTTCCGACCTGGGCATTGGTTTCAATCATAGGGCTTAGTCCTCCCCCGCCATTAGCTTTTAAAGGAGAGCGATGACCTAGACCACAGCATTGGTTCCATGAGATAAATCCTCCCCCTTTTGCAGCTTTTAAGAGAGAGACTGCCCAACACCCATTTCCAAAGGCATGGAACCACCATTTAAAGGGACAGGTGTGGGGGTGCTACAACCACATGGAAGCCTAGTCTGCAGCATAGCTGCTAAACTTTTAAACTCTGAATGAACCCAATGTCCAGGTCAAGAGTTTTTGAGTATTATGACCAGGGATAAATAGTTAGGGACCGCCATATGGATTCTATTTTGACGTGGTATGGTGGCTTATCAATCTTATGATCATAACTTTGTAACTTAAAAAAAAATCCTTTCTTTGTAAATACATGCATCTGCATAGGTTACTTATGTGACAGGGGACCAGGGAATGTGCATTGAACAATCTCTCTTCTTTTTCTCTATTTTCTTGCAAACATCAGCCTTTCGTTCATAGTTTTAGAGTTTTTCTACTATAAAAAGTTCACATTTTGAGTTAGTTCGTTAAATTTGTGGTTTTTGGATTTTATCGGCGGCTATTTTCATTCGTATCTTTTGTATTCGGATCTTATAATAACTTTCTTGGAATTCGTAAGTTTACAAAAATAGAAATTAATCATGGTTTCAAAAAGCTCTAAAACCACTACAGTTTTGAGCTATAATAATTAGGCCTCCAAATGTATCTGCCAAGGTGTACATACATTTTTATAGAAGTTACAGGAGTACAGATATCAGCATTTATGATGTCATAGGGGTTGGTGAAATGACAAATGATCTGTGAAACAATTAGTAATATCCAAAAAGCCTGCAGTTCTTTTGCATAATCATTCACAGATTTATACATGATAAATATACATTATGAATTAATTTAACATTTTATGTGAATTAATATCCGATTCAGTCTTACATTTGTACAAAGCTGATTATTTATGTTTCTGTTTTTCCATCTCAAAATGCATATGCAATCAGAAGAACCTTGTATAAAGATAGCTTTTTTTGTCGTCTTCCAAGAAAAACCTTGAGGAATTATTTTCTAGTTGTTATTTTGTATAATAGAGTATTTTTATAATGTGCGCTCTGAATGTGAGCCCTACCTTCAAATATGGAGTATGCAAGAAAGCATATTTTATACAGGCTTTTGCTTATTCATACAAGATGTATTCCTGATTAAAAGCAGTGTTTTTTTTTTTTATAAATGGTTCCAAGCCAAGCTGTCAAAATTGGTTTGCTGTTTTTTAGCAGAGGCACTTGTAAATAAGCCCTTCTATCACCTTGTAGTACCAGGGTCTTGAACTTGTTTACTTGAATGGAAATAGTTTGCATGTTTTCTCCATGTCTGTTTAGTGTTTCCCTGGAGACACCCCCCCCAAACACACACTTCATCATAAACATCATAAACATAAAACACATTCCTCCCAACTGTCCCTTCTTTCACAGGGCAGTCCTGATTCTGACAGCTCAACCTGCAGTCCCGGATTCTTACTACAATGTCTCAAGTTTCTCTTTGATCCCCTGCACTGATGCCAAAAAAAAAGATACAAAATTTCTGAAGTTAAAAAAGAGGCTTTTAGCGGAAAACTCCGAATTTTCAGCACCTGCACTGAGCTACATAAGATAAGATGAGCAGAGTCTAGCAGCTTAAAGGGCAATTTCACCCTCCTTAGCAAAACCCAGAAATATGTTCAAACTTTCCATAACCTGCCAAGTCTCGTAAAATGGATGTGGCATTTAGGGGGGTGGCTCCGAAATGGGCACGACCAAAAAAAAATTTGACATTTTTCAAATATTGGGAGGGTATGAAAGCTGTTTAATTAGCTTGACTTGAAAAGATCAGACCATAACTTCAGGGCCAGCTAGCCCAGCCAACCCCACTCGTGCGCACCATCGGGGAGGGCAATGAAAAGGGAAATGTAAGGGCAGTGGAAGGACAGAGGAGAGGGGAGGGACGGAGGGGAGGGACAGAGGGGTGAGCGACAGGGGTAGGCAAGAGCTGCAGACAGGAGCGAATCCAAACTAGGGGTAGGCAGAAGAATCTTGAACAGGCACCTGCCAGCGCCCCCTCATCATTGCATCCTAGGCAGGTGCCTCTTCTGCCTACCCCTAGTTCTGGCCCTGCATAACTTAGACTTCTCCATTCCCACTGTCCACCCCTAAACCCCAGAAGAGACCATATCTTTATTTAAATGTTAAACTGTTTTATTAAATAAACCAACATTATTAATAAAGGATTTTTACAATAACATGACACATGAATAAAATCCGAGATTTACCAAAAATAAAACCCTTAAGTTCTTGGCAATCTCTGAACATGTATAAATGAGAACTAAAGCTTAACAAAAGAAGTAGGCCAGAAATGTTGTACATTATATTTTGGGCTTCTGTTCCAGCCCAATGCAACCACAAACCTTTAGCAGTGAAGATCTGTCCCTCTGAAGATGCCCCAGTAGTTTTCCATCTTCTTTTCTGCTGATTCTCTGCCCATGCTCTGTGCTGCTGTCAGTTAGGCTTAGGGACCACAACAGTATTTAAATTATATAGGATAGAAATGTATAGCTATTGTGGTGTTCAT
This sequence comes from Xenopus laevis, assembly GCF_017654675.1. NCBI lineage: Eukaryota > Metazoa > Chordata > Amphibia > Anura > Pipidae > Xenopus > Xenopus laevis. The sequence continues at coordinate 88,495,621 of NC_054382.1, read as the reverse complement.
GCAAATGGCCTGTAGATGCCACTGTGCTCATAATTATACTGTTTATACTTCCTGGTAGCTTAAAAGTGAAAGTGAAAGTGAAAGCTAACTGTTGTGTAATGCCTGCATGCCTGCTAATAAAGCACTGTTATACTCTACTCATCCTAGGCTACCCAAAACATAACAGTTATGAATATAAATGTATATTCAATATAAGGCTGATTAGTAATTAATACAAAACAATTACTACATGGCAGCACAGAAACCAGTGCAACTAGCACCAGAATACAATAATTAGCCCTCTAGCTACACCAATAAATACCCATAATGCAAACTGTAGTGTAATTAAAGCCCAATACTTTTTAAAGTGACATCCTGCCATTAAATGAATAGCTAAGCATATACTTAAATATTTTAATAATGTCAGGTAATATAGTTTTTCAGTTGTTAAAACATACTTCACACTCACTGTTAAGGTCATCTGGTAATTTTGTTTTTTAAGTGTATCCAATGAACCTCTCTGATCTAATTTTCTATTGACGGTGCCAACTTGGGTCCTATTTGCATACTTTTAGTTCCTTGAAACTTTATATAATCAAAAACATTTCATTGCTCATGCATCACCTTTTATTATAGCTGAAATGTTTTCTATTAAATAATTTTTGATCCATATTCTCCAATTTAAAGCAGTCTATGGGCATACGATTTTTTTTATTTTAGGGGCAAATTTATTAATGCTCCAGCATCTTGGCTCAAGAAATCAGTTACTGAAACCACATGTGACCTTTTGTTCAATCCCAGAGCATTAATTAATCAGCCCCTTAATTTCAGGAATTAGTGGATGCAAGATTTATTAAAACTGGAACAAAAATGTATTGTAAAGTCCTTGTGGAATCCTGTAGTCAAGAAAGAACTGATTATGAGTGCAGATTTAACAATGCTGTGTTCAGGTAATTGCAGGTTGAAAATTATGTTTAATATGTTATTGTGTCTATTTGCAGAAAATCAATTTGTTGGGTTAGCAAAAGAACACAAATAGAAATATCAAAACAGAAGTATATAAAGGGCAAAACAAAAATTATACTACAATGTCCTTGCCATGAAAGAACTGATTTTATGCACAATTTAACAAAATATATTGTTGGTCTTGCTTAATCCCGACATGCTACTAATTCTATAATTCCACTCTATTATTAAGAAATGTGATTGTGTTTACAAAATATGTTTTCTCAACAGTCAAATGCATGGCAGTGTTTATAGAGCTCAATATTTTACACAGCATATGATGGCTGGGAACGGAATTGCTTCTTTAAGCAGCTGACAAATGTTATCATATTTTGAAGCTGCAAACAAGAAACTTTCTTCAGATAATTTTAAGAACAATTACAATGCATGTTTCCTCTTTGACACAATGATTGCTTTCTGCACATCTCTGTACCACTGACTCTTTAAGTTAATACTCGCTCTTGTCAATTTTTCAACAGCTTCACTCTGATGCGGATAGAGGAGATGATGCCATCAAATATGTCTTGACAGGGGAAGGGGCAAGTTCCATTTTCAGTATTAATGAGAATACTGGAGATATTCATGCTTCAAAGAGGTTGGATAGAGAGGAACAAGCCTACTACACACTGAAGGCCCAGGCTATTGACAGGTTAACAGACAAGCCAATGGAACCTGAGTCTGAGTTTGTCATTAAAGTACAAGATATAAATGACAATGAGCCTAAGTTTCTGGATGGTCCTTACACAGCTGGAATTCCTGAAATGTCTCCTGTTGGTAAGAATCTTATTTATTCAATAATCTGTATTTTAAAAATCTATAGAAATAATATGCTTGTTTATTTAAAATGGCATTTAACAGTAGCAATTTATGAAGAAAAAAAAATAATGACTGGTAATTTTGGTACAGACGAAAGTGCTGTAGAATGCCTTTTGTAAAATTAGGAGTTTTATTCATGTTTCATTCTTATTAAAGTGAACCTGATGTGTTTAAACATTTGTAATGTATAGGGCAATGTGCAATTTGCAAAAATTGGGATCTATAGTGTTGCCTGGATTTGAAAAATGGTCATCGCCTGGGGCACCCATAACACCTATAGCTTGAGTATCATTCAAACACCCAGAATAGGTACATCAGACTGCCATACTTGAGAAAACGCCAAATGGTTTGTCATAGTCCTGGGCATTTTATTGGTTCTATGTGGGGATCTTTTACTTGCTAGAAAAGCTAAGAACTGTGAGGTGCAGGTACAGTGCAGGGTGCTGAGCATGGGCCATTGCCCTTATGTATAACTACAAAGTTCACAGACCCTAAGGAGGGTCCATTCACAAATGGGCCATTGCAATTGCTTGACACAATTATTTTTCTTGGCTTCTAAAAAGCAGGGACTAACCATAACCTTTCATCTATAAATTTTTTTCCAATTTTTTCTTAGGGTAGAAGTAAGTAGTCCAGGAAATGGATTTCTAGGAAATATAGTCTTTCTTACATTTAGATGTACCTTGGCGACCCCTATACATTTCTGTAAAGGTGCAATGTTTCCCATAAAGCATACCAACCAATGAGCAGCTAGCATTTATTGGTCAAATGTCAAATGAACACAGGAATCAGAATAATAATAGCACCCAGGAACTACCAAACAGAACCTACATTGGGCAACTTGAAAATAGAACATGGGCCATTTAAATATTTGAATTTTCACACCACATGCAATGACGTAATGCAGTCCGATTTTAAAAGATATGTCCCCACAGCTTCACCACTAGAAAAACCAGGTATTGTTACATTAAACCCCCCCCATCTAGAGGGAGCCACTGGATCCCTAAGTTTAGTTAACCTTGGTAGGATCCATCTCCAAACTTTTTTGAGAAAAAATTGCTAAAAAATAGCGGGCTGGGTCCTCAGAAGACTATAAGCCCACATCTGAAGATCCCCTTAGAGTAAGGTTATTACAAATTTTACCCTTTCTTGCTCAGTGGGGAAGGAGCAGGGTAAAAAAACGTAAATATACCTTACATGCCTCCTGACAAAATGTACCCCATCCCCATTGAATTTGTCTGGGAAAGGGATTTTAGGCTCCACTGGAGCAGAATTCACTGTTACTGGAAGTGTATTCCACAGTGACGCAGGAGCAGATTGCTTCCACCCTAGCAGAGCGTCCTTGCAGACACTGGACAATCTGGTCTTGTTTTACCTTTTAATCCCAGAGACATTGCAGAAGGCTAGCACGTAAAACTTCCAGAGAGGCAGAAGAAGCAGCAGAGGCACCTTCAGTGTCCATTTTTCCATGCTCAACGTAATGTCACGCTCAGTTACCCAAAACCCAGAAAGTGACCCATGGTTTTGGTATCAGCTCACACTTTAGCCTATAGCCGCCGCCTTTCACTTTGGGAGGAGCCCTCCGCTACTCGGATGCTGCAAGGACTTATAGTGAGAGAACCAATGCTGAGTTTCTGGGCAGACAAGGGAACCAGAGTGTTAATCAGATGGACAGAATCAAGCAGTACGTAGTCAAGGGACAGACAACGTAGTACAAAATCAGAATCCGTAATTGCAGTCAAAACATGCAAAAGGGTCAGGACAGGCAGTAAACATCAGGGTCAGAACAGGCAGAAGGTCAGAACACAGGAATCAGAATAATAATAGCACCCAGGAACTACCAAACAAAACCTACGTTGGGCAACTTGAAAATAGAAGATGGGCCCATTAAATATTTACATTTTCGCATGGACGTCATTGCGTATGCACGTCCGGTTGTAAAAGACGTGTGCACGCCGGGCATGCTCACAGAAGACAGACGGGCTTCAGAAGACAGATGTGCTTCACCACTAGACCCCCAGGTATTGTTGCGATTAGATTGCGAATAACATTTGCATTGAACAGCGACTACAGACACGACTCGTTAAAAAACCTAGCGCAATATAAGCAATTTGCGACAGCGCAACAGCGCAATAGAGCGCAATAACAAAAGTTCGCAAAGTGGAGGGAAACGGCAGAAACAGTCGCAAATGTAGCAGAACAGTCGCAAAGCGAATTATTACATACCCACTCTCGCGCACAAACTACTCGCAATTCGATTTGCGAACAGTTTATGCGATTGCGCGTGATATTACATTCCCCCGTTAATCTGTAAAAATCACTTCCAAGTGCTAACTGAAGGCCCATATCCCTCAGTGACTACATGTACATCATTTAACAATTTAGAAGATTTACCAGATTACTAGACTAGCTCAAAAATTGTACCAAGGTTTAGTGGCATTGGCCTTGTAATTACGATTTTTGTGCAATTCTCTGTTACCTTGTTGGTATGGTAGTGGACATTTTGGCCTATGTACCCTGTTTAAAAAGGGTTATTTACCTTTCAATAGTTTTTTTACTATGATGTATACAGTAATAATGCAATTGGTCTTCATTTTTTATTTTTTCTGGTTTTTGTTGTATTTTTCTTTTTGTTTAGCAGGTCCCCAGTATAGAATTTCAGCATGTATCTGCAGTACCTATGGTCCAGTTATGGTCTAAACAGTGGTTTGAATAACTGAAATAAACTAGAAGATGAATATGAGAGGAAAGATAAGTAATTTAACATTTTAGCTTTGCAAAACAAGCAAAAAGCATTTTAAATTGCAAGGTGGAAAAAGGACAGAAAAGGAAATAGGCAAATAATTCAGAAACTATAAATAATGAAGACCAATTAAATAATAGACCATTGTATAACATAATGTAAATTACGTTTTAATTGGATTACCACTTTAGAAAGTAAAGTAAAAAAACTGTAAAGCAATATCAACGACTATTTATATTTGTTATTTGAATAAATTTTTTTGGCTAAAACGTAGAGCCCTATTTCCTATTTCAATGCAAAATGTGAATAACTTAATTACATGAAGCAAGCCCCGTGTTTCAGATGTGCTCACTAAAAAGAGCACTGGGTTTTTTCATTTGTAATTGAACAAAAAAAATTAGAGGATTTTCATATTAATATTCGGATTAGTTCCTCGGTTCAATTCATTCATGCTATTTATATTAGGATGTTTTAATAAATAATTTGGCATTTGTGGTTTTTAAGAAAATTTGTTTAATCAAAAGAATGTTGGCCTCCATGTAAGCCTTCAGATTGTTCTTATTTATTGATTTGATTGTATATCATTTCCGTAGATTCTAATGTCTTATTAAATGTATTTTGTAACATTACATATAAAAACATGTGTGGTTGAAAAAAACAGTACTTCAATCATAATTTATAGCATGAGCTATCAAACTTTAACAAGTAATATAATGTTGTGGAAAGAATCAGTATAGTTGTCAGAATCTCTTTGTGGGGGACATTACCCAGCGAGTAAACCAGGCAAATGCTTCATATTGAGACTAAATAAGAACAATGGAAATATAAATCTTATTACCAGATACAAATCAATAGAATATGTTTATAGTTGCAAAATAAATGTGCCATTGTCTTTTGTGTACCAACACTCATTTTCTCTGTATAGAGCTTTTATTTACTTTTGTTTTTAAACATGTGAACATCTCCTAAGCTGTAATGAGTGAGTCTGCATCTTGTCTTTATAAATGCTTTATTGTCTGTAGACAGTTAATTAGTGTGTGTTTATATATATATATATATATATATATATATATATATATATATATATATATATATATATATATATACTTGATAAAGGGCAAGTTCATTGTCCGTAACGTCGCATCTGTGATGTGAATCAATGAATATATCCTTTTTGCAAAGAAAAACCTTAGTGCCGCCTCTTATTTCTAAAGACTTTATACATATGGGGATGAGATGGCGTCCCTAAGGTGGCTGAGCACCATGTCGGTCTTCACTGGTGAGTGTGCTGAGGCGTTCTACTATTTTAATATATATATCCTGACGACGGTTCCTTGTGAGCCGAAACGTGTTGCTACACCATGCACAAATAAAAGATTTGCTGATACACGCTTGATAGCGGCTGCTGTGAGTATATATATATACATATATATAAATATACCGAAAAGGAACGTACAACCATAAAGGAGATCCAAAGGCTGGTTGCCAGTCTTTAAATGTATAAATAATCCGTTCGATGACGGCACTCCATATTCAATCAGGATAAGACAAACAATTCAGTTCCTGTAGGTTTATTAGATGGACCAACGTTTCGATTCCACACAGGAATCTTCGTCAGGGTGACTGTGCTTATATTAGCAAAGTTATCAGAGAAAACCTCTCTATTTCTATTCAGTAACAGGGGCATGTTCATAAAAATGTATATAACACAGTTTATATACACTAAACATCTTCACACTAATGCCATTGTAAGATGTGTAAAATAATGTATTTATTCAGTTGTAATCATTTTACATGTAGCCAAAATTTCGATTCTGATTCATCTCATTGACTTCAAATGGGTCTAGAGTGATGTCAAATTAAATAATTATTATGCCATTAGTTTGGCTTAAAAAAATACACTACGTTATAAATACTCCAGCTGATTGCTATGAGTGGTTAATGAACTTGTAGGGACAGCAAGGTAAAATTATAAATACTTAATTTTAAAACAACTCTAAAACATTTTGTACGGTTTTATAAATAATACCCTTGTAATAAAAAAAAAACAGATGATACATTTAATATCTTGTTCAAGTGCTATTAATTTAAATATCTTTTCTTTACTAAAAAAGGTTTGATCTGATTCAGGAATGACAGTATTAAGCCAAATAATATCAATAAATTAGTGGTCAATTAAAAATACTGTACATCCTTTAAACAAAGAAACAAAAAAAATTGCCATGTTTACAATATAGCTATTTGTCAATCTCTTTTTTGAAGGAACAGTAACATCTTAATTTTTGAGTATTTTATTTTTTGGTATAAGAAACAGTAAGGGGCCCATTTACTTAGCTTGAGTGAAGGAATAGAATAAAAAAAACTTCGAATTTCGAATGTTTTTTTTGGCTACTTCGACCATCGAATTGGCGACTACGATCGAACTAAAAATCGTTCGACTATCCGACCATTCGATAGTCGAAGTACTGTCTCTTTAAAAAAAAACTTTGACCCCCTACTTTACCACCTAAAACCTACTGAGGTGCCATTTTAGCCTATGGGGAAGGTCCAAGGTAACAATTTTTAGGTAGAAGAAAACTCGTTTGATCGATGGATTTTTAGTTTGATCCTTCGATCGAGCTATTTGCGGTAAATCCTTCGACTTCAATATTCGAAGTCGAAGTATTTACATTCGGCAGTCGAATATCGAGGGTTAATTAACCCTCGATATTCGACCCTATGTAAATCTGCCCCTTAATCTATTTTTTTTCAGAAAAGTTGTTTTCACAATAATAGTGATTGCAATCTAGGTTTTAATAGCTAGTATACTAGGCCTTGTTTGAGATGCCAAATGCAGTGTTCAAAGTGCAAAAAGGCTGCAGTAAAACCATAAAAAAACGCTTAACCCATAATAATTTGAAATTCATGTAATATTGAAAATATATTTGTCAGCAAATTATTAAAATTATTATTATTAAATATGATGATGATTATTATTATTATTATTATTATTATTATTATTATTATTATTATTATTATTAAAATAAACATGCAAATTACTTTTCATGAATAAACAATACATACTCTGGATTTTTAAATGATAGAATGAATTCTGTACTGCAGTTCTGACTTACACAGAACTAGCTAGGAGCTTGAATGGACAGAACATGAATAGAGTTAAAGATGCTCCTATAGAGCTCATGTTATCTTATATTTCTTTGATATTTCATAACTAAAATCACATTTTTCAATAATGTTTTTGTTTTGTTTTGTTATTCATTTTCAAACCATTGCAATATTGTGTCAAAACACTTGAGATAATGGCACTACTATTACTCTGTGTTTCCACAAGTTTAAACATATTCTATTGAAATTGGCTATGGTATCTGTAATGTTGATTAATATTCCCCTTGATTTGGAGATACAGTACTTTGCTTGCCTTGTTCTGTTACTTAGCTATCCTATATTTGTAAGTATAACCTTCTCTTTATTGTCCCATACTTTTGGAGGATAGTAAATATTTTCCCAATAGTTACATAGCCTCTGTGCACACCCTGTCAGTTACCCAGTTACCCACAGCACAAGATAAAACTTTACCACTTCTTCAGTAGCAGAGATTTCTCAACAGATTTGCAGCACAGACTACAACTTGTCTTGTGAATCCATCAGAAGACATTACTCCTATCGCACAATGGTTTCAGTATATCAGCAGTAAAGCAGATGCACTCAGGGATCAGTGATTGCCTTGGAAGGCATAATTATACATAAACACACAGTGCCCCAGAAGATGCAGAAAGGGTCTACTTATAAATGTATACCCCCTTGAAGTTTACTAAATAACACTAGTATGATGATGTTTTTATTTATTCTTGTTAAAGTTTGATATTTAAGACCATTATTAAAGACTTTTGGAGAACTGATTTTATTTTGGTGATGTTCCTTTACCACACCTGTTTTTGTATATATTGTTACAGGATTCATTTATCATGCTGGATGCAAATATGCTGGCAAATTGTTCTGGATCAAGTTGCTGGTATGTACAGAGCATTTAATATGACATGTTATTCTTGCTACACTGCAGACTCTCCATTGGACTGTGCTTGCATCTTAGCTTTTGTCTGTTTTTTTATGTCTCTTTGCCAGGTGTATTTGGACAGGAAAAATGTAATTTCTCCTGTCTGTCTCCCTCTGTCCTTCTCCCACCATAGACAGAGTACCGTGTTATTTTGTTTTATGCTTTGATTCATAAGGTTTTATAGCTAGCAAATATTTGAACGTGAGATGCTACTTATTATTATCTGTATATTTATATTTAGATCCTTTTGAACATGTTTCATCATTGTTGACAGTATAAATTGAAAATTATTAAAAAAAAACAAAAAACACACCACAAGCCTATATAAATGCATTGGTTGTGGCGTAAACTGTTTAATTAATGTTTTAAATAGTTGTCTTCTCACATTTGATAAACATATAGCAGCAGATTTATTAATCAGTGCTGTATATTTTACAGGTTGTACTGGTGCAAACTGCTTGTGGATGGGGTTGCTTTTACAATCATGGCAATATAAAATGGCTGTGTACTTGGCCATGGAATATTCAGTGCTATCTATCTACAGTTTCTGTTTTCTATTTAGATTCTTCATCATATATTATTCATATATTATTCATGAAGAATTTTACCTGGCAATGTTAAAAAAATGCACAATTATTGTGATTTCAGATAATCCATTTCTTTCAGTGTAACTAGCTGACGCTAAGCCCCTCCACAGAAAACATTTTGGAGAGGGCCAGCACACACAGCAACCAGCATGCATCTCAATGCCCGTCTGACCACCTGCCCTCCCTCCACTCATGAACCTTACTCGTGCACTGAGGTGGGTGCACATATTTTAAGATTGAAAAATCACTATGGAGGGGGGATTTATGTGTAGCAGACCCCATGGTCCTGGATACAAATGGCCTGTAGATGTTACTGTGCTTAGACATACTGTGCATACTTCCTGGTAGCTTAAAAGTGAAAGTGAAAGCTTACTGTTGTGTAATGCCTGCATGACTCTGCTAATAAAGCACTGTTATACTCTACTCATCCTCGGCTAACCAAAACATAACAAATGGCAATAAGGATGGCTCTTCTACCTCTGCAGCAGCCTGCACCTTTTTTTCCAATCCCTGTGCTTGGTTGCTTGCCATTGACTGTACAATTTGAATCCAATACTGCAAAATGTGACTTTTACATTGTGAATAAGGGTACTGCTATATTTGGAAGGAATCTCTTTGCTGCATTAAACCTACAATTAGTTGATGGTCTCATTACTACAGCACCAGTGCCTGCCACACAGCCAGTGTCTAAAATTTCACCACAAAGCAACACTTCACTGGGTTGTGCAAAGAACTTTGTACACAAAGATAAGTGGAGAGCAGATGTAAAACCAGTACACCAGAAATTGAGGCAATTGCCCTACTCTATAAGGGAGACTGTCTCACAGGAACTAAAGAAACTGGTAGAGCAAGATGTGATTGAAAAATCAGAAACCTCTGAATGGGGTTCACCAATTGTTGTAAAAATTAAGAAAACTGGAGGTATTCGATTGTGTGTTGATCTTCGTGAACCTAATAAAGCAGTTGTTATGGATAATCATCCCTTGCCACACAAAATTATTTTCTACTCTGGATCTTCAGAGTGCTTATCATCAAGTATTACTGCATGAGGAAAGTAGAGACCTCACTGCATTTATCACCCATGAGGGTTTGTTTCGGTTTAAGCGTGTACCTTATGGACTGGCTTCAGCACTGAGTTGTTTTCAAAGACTGATGTCTTCTATACTCCATGGCATACCTGGTGTAGAATGCTACTTGGATGATATAATTGTCTACGCTCCAACTATGGATCTTCATGACAAGTACCTAGAAAAGGTTCTGAAATGCATTGATTCTGCAGGACTGAAACTGAACCTTTCCAAATGCCACTTCAGACAAACTCAGCTTTCATTTTTGGGTCATATAATCTCACAAGATGGATTACTGCCTGACCCTGACCATGTCAACGCTGTTACACTAGCACCTCCTCCATGTGATTTCTAAACCTTACGAGCTTTCTTAGGTCTTACTTCATGGTATTCTAAATTTATTCCCAACTATGCTTCAGTTGTGGAGCCACTTAGAGCACTATTACGTGGAACTTTAAGTCTGGTGTGGTCAGAGTCTGCTCAACATAGCTTTGAAATAGTGAAACAGCTAATTGTGAACAGTCCAGCGCTAGCTTTATTTGATCCTGCACTACCCACTATGGTTACTACAGATGCTTCAGACTATGGCGCTGGTGCAATTCTCACACAGATCCATGCTGATCTTACAGAGACAACTGTTGCATTTGCATCCAGAACACTTACAGATAGGGATGGAGCGAACTGTTCTGCGGCGAACTTGTTCGCGTGAACATCGGCTGTTCGCGTCCGCCGCAAGTTCGCGAACGTCGCGCGACGTTCGCCAATAGGCGTTCGCGTCAAAATCGTTCGACCATTCGACCATTCGATCGCTAAAATCGAACGATTTTCGTTCGATTCGAACGAAAATCGTTCGATCGAACGATTAAAAATCCTACGATCGTTCGAATCGAACGATTTTCGGATGTTCGAAGTTCGCGAACAGTTCGCGAACTGTTCGCATTTTTTGCCGGTGTTCGCGAACGGCGTTCGCGAACACATACTCGGCGGTTCGCTACATCCCTACTTACAGAGACAGAGCGTAAGTATTCCACTGTTGAAAAAGAAGCTCTAGCATGTGTTTGGGCAACAGAAAAATGGAGAACCTACCTATGGGGTAGATAATTTACCTTATGCACTGATCATAGCCCTTTAACTACACTGCTTACAACAAAGGGACTAGGAAGAGCTGGAATGCGTATAGCTAGATGGTCAGCAAGGCTACTGAATTTCAACTACAAAATGCAATACAAACCAGGTTTGAAAAATGTTACTGCTGATTGTTTGTTTACCTGCAGCTGCTGATACACTGGATGACGACATTGAAGTTGTAGCATTGACTGATTTACTGTCAATTACAGTTACAGCTGCTGATTTTAAGCAAGCTTGCCTCACATGTCCAATTCAAGTAAAACTACGGGACATCTTACAAAGTAAATGGCCATATGCTGAGAAGAAACTCAGTCCTGATCTTCAACCTTACTACAGGATTAGACATGAGCTGTCCTTAGTAGATGACTATGTTGTCCGTAGGGATGTCGCGGAATGTTCGCCGGCGAACTTGTTCACGCGAACATCGGCTGTTCGCGTCCACCGCAAGTTCGCGAACGTCGCGCGACGTTCGCCAATAGGCGTTCGCGTCAAAATCGTTCGACCATTCGATCGCTAAAATCGAACGATTTTCGTTCGATTCGAACAAAAATCCTTCGAATCGAACGATTTTCGGATGTTCGATGTTCGCGAACTGTTCGCAATTTTTGCCGGTGTTCGCGAACGGCGTTCGCGAACACATTATAGGCGGTTCGCTACATCCCTAGTTGTCCGTGGAGCTCATCGTTTACTGGTACCAGAGACCTTGCAAGAAAAGCTCATACAACTTGCACATGAGAGTCATCAAGGAATTGTATGTACAAAACAAAGACTATGAGAACTATACTGGTGGCCAGCAATGGATGCTGATGTGGTAACTGCCATTTATTCTTGTGTTACTTGTCAGAATCATGACAAAACATCTATCGCACATACACAACCACTTCAGCTAGTACCATTCCCTGATTCAGCATGGGAAAAACATGCTATTGATATTGTCGGTCCTTTTACAGATGCTCCTATAGATTGTAGATTTGCTATAACCTTGATAGACTATTACAGTAAATGGCCTGAAATTGCATTTGTTTCTCATATAACATCAGCTACAGTAAAAACATTTCTGTCTACAGTCTTCAGCAGAGAAGGTAATCCAAAGGAGTTAATATCAGACAATGGACCACAGTTTGTCTCATATGAATTTGAATCCTTTCTGAGAGAGAGGAATATTGTGCATAGGAAATCTTCAGTATATTACCCACAAGCAATTGGAGAAATCGAGCGATTCAACAGAAGTCTCAAAGAAGCATTACAGACAGCAAATCTAACTGGGAAATCTTGGAAAGTATTTACAACAGAGTTCCTACAGAGAAACGCGGCATGCAACAACCCAATCATCTCCAGCTGAATTATTACATGGCAGACAGATACGCACTAAATTACATGTTGCAGACATCAAACTTCCACAAAATACTGTGCCTACAAAATCATCTGCTGCTGACTAGTGATGGGCGAATTTATTCGCCAGGCGCGAATTCGCCGCCAGCAAATAAATTTGTGAAACGCCCGCGAAAATTTGCGGCAAAAATTCGCCGGCGTCAAAAAAAAATTTTTCCGAAAAAACGGACGCCAGCGACGAAAAAACGGGCGCAGGCGTCAAAAACGAGACGCCGGCACCGTTTCGCGAATTTTTCGCCGTTTGGCGAATTTCGCGCGAAATACGCAAATTTTTAGGCGGAGCGAAACGGCACAAATTCGCCCATCACTACTGCTGACATTGTGAAACGTCAACAGGCCAAATGCAAGGCTTATACTGACAGGAAATGTGGTGCAAGAGAAGTGTTCTTTCAGCCTGGATCTTTAGTCAGAATTAAGAAACCAGGAATGCTGAAACAAGGACAATCTAAATTTACTACACCACTTAAAGTGAGACGCCAGCGATGACCATACACATATGAACTGTCTGGAATGCATATGGAATGCAAGTCGGTTTGCTCTTGTTAGATATGATTTTGGAGAAGCTCCATTTGATGAAGGACATTTCCTACTCCTGATGTCAACTGCAATAGGCCTAAAGAAAGTGAACCTATAAGGCGTACTGAGAGACTCAGAAAACTACCTGCATGGACCAAGGACTTTGTGATGTGAAGAATGTATAGTATTGTTTTAAAATGCATACTGTTTAATTGTTGCTGTTTATTATAGTTGTCCAAATGCTTTCTTACTATAGGGGGAATATGTGGTGTTTAAACAAATGGCCTATAGATGTCACTGTGCTCAGACATACTGTGCATAATTCATGGTGGCTTAAAAGTGAAAGCTTACTGTTGTGTAATGCCTACTTGACTCTGCTAATAAAGCACTGTTATACTCTACTCATCCTCGGCTAACCAAAACATAACATATACATTGTTCCTGTCTCCTATTAGACACTATATAATTACTTTGTCTATACTTTTCATGAACTTCCTTTTTTTGCCTGTAACTTGGTGTTTTATGTTTTACATTGACATTCTCCCAAGACTTTTGTCTTTAACTTGTATTTTTTGTCTAATTAGGCACATATTTGTATACTGTATTTAGAATTTATAGATTAAGGGAGTTTAAGTCAAATTTTTTCTAGTTGGAATTTTAAAGGGGGAAAAAAAATATTTCAAGAAAAAAACCCTTCAATTTTTCGAGATTTATTATACCCCAAGGCTCTAAAAGTCCGGATAAAAAAGTACTCCATCTCAAAGTCAGTGGCAGATGTCCCTTTTACAACTGGAAGATATCATGAGTTTGTACTGAATCTGATTTTTTTGGTAATCAAATCTGAAAAAAAACCCTTACAATTCTGATTTTTTTTCTTGATTTATTGCGTCTTTTCCCACGCCAGATGTTTTCGAGTTAATTTATTGATAAATGAGGTAAAAATTTGGATGGGCGTTTGGTTACTAAAATAATGAGAACGTTTAGGATTTTAGTAAATAATCCCCTAGATGTTAAAATGGCACATTAGTCTGCACACTTCCCTAGGTGGCAAGTTCACATAAAATGCAGAAGGACTACCTATACACTTGTCTTAGGAAGCAATTTTATTCTAGTTTTAACAACATAGTATGTTGTTTTCCAAAGTATAATGTCCTAACAAATATTCACTTTTTGTTGTATAAAAACCTCGATGATGCATTTGCTAAGATAAAAGAGCATCAATCCCTCTTGAGAGATAATGCACCATAGCAAAATGTATTATACCATAATTTCTATAACTCAAAGCTCAGGGAGCATACTCATTAAAGTCTTAACCTTCTGAGCAATGTATTCATTATTGTATACAATTGTAGTCAGAAATCACCAGACACACCACCAGATGACCTCCACATTTACTGTATGTACTAAACCCAGCAGGTTCTATCTAGTGAAGTGCTGCACTAGTTATTACATTCTGATTGCACTCAGCATATGTAATTCTGTTTACATGCTGGGGTCTCATAGACCATTCTGAGAGATGTGTGCCTTCCCTTTAGTTTTTTCCCAGACACTGTGCCACAAGATGGATACCAGTGTCCTCAACAGGTAAAGAAAAGTTTTCAGTGCACTAATTGTGCTAAAATGGTTCACATTTCACATTTAAGTCTTTAACTTGTATACAAAACATAACAACAAATCTTGTTGTGTGGTGTGAGGTGTGTCCGATTTTTATTTATATGACTTCTGTTTGGTGCATGCGCTGTGTGGATTGTGTGGTGTCTAGACATGGGCTGGTCCTCTGTAAATGTGCACTCTAATTGATTGTGTGGGTTACACATGCACACTATCCATTATCATCAGCGAAGACATTTTAGTTTAGGGAATCTTGCACCACATATGTTCTCTGCGCTGTGTGCCAATTATCCGTAAGCAAATTGTGACTAGCAATGTAGTATCTCCTGAACAGCGAGGCAGTGTGTATTTTAATGGATTTTTGGATTTGATTGTGATAGTGTTGAAGCATGGTGGGCTTGACTTCTGATGAGCTGTGTTGATGCCTACTAATTTTTAAGTGCAATTTATTTTAATAAAGATTACTCTAGGGGAGTGCACCCTTCTTTCACTTTGTTTTGTTAATAATGTACTGTTTACCTGCACTTGTGTTTTTGCTTCAGAAACAAATCTTAAGTTTATATAAACATGCTGCTATGTAGCCATGTGGACAGCCATTCAAGCATAGGATTCACAGCAGATAACAGATACTTTCTGAAGAATCCCATTGTGTTCTACAGAGCTTATTTGTTATCTGCTGTGTATTCTGTGCCCCTTCTCCTTTTTCAGCTTTGAATGGCTGCCCCCATGGCCACACAGTGTCTGAAACAAACAGTTGTTCCAGTGCAGTACAATAGTATATTACATGCTCATTACTTTAAAACACTTTCATCTTTTGGTGTTACTGTTCCTTTATTGCTACTACCCATATGTGCCATTCCACAAAGGCACTTAAATATGTAGACATCACTCTAACCATTACAAGTGGCATAATCACTAAGTTGGTGTCATGTCAGATAATTAGACATCCACAAAACATACAAATATAATGGCAAAGAAAGGGGCAACATGTATCCCCTGACTGAGCTTTGTCTCTGCCAACAGTATGCATCTTCAAACCTGAAGTACTGTAGTTTTTCTGTAGTGAGTCCATAAAAATAAGGCAATTCTGGAGACAGTTCCAGTAAAGCTTTCTCAAGATATCATATCCCCTTATGCTATGGAATTAATGTACTGTATACAAGCTTTGTATTTCAGTACTAGCTAGCACAACATTTTCCTTTAGTTTTAGTTATGTCTCCAATCTAGATAGAAGGTCATTAGTTTAACCACATATGTAGATTATAGAAATACAAACAGAAACTTTAGCAGGGGTTTTAAAATGGACTCAGTGGCAGTGCTCAACACTATTGGCTGATATAGTTAAGTATGCATCATTAGCCATGGCATTGCCTTGGTTACCATTGCTTGCTGGAATAGTAGAATTAATAGAGACCATATAAATATATGTGAGGCAAGACATGCAAATGAGGGATTTCTCCTATTTATTTTTGTATGTAATTTTTTCATACACATTGTTCAACAGGGTTTAACAGAACAAGACTAACTTCAAGGCATTTTTATGCCATAGATCACAGGTATTTCTGGAAAGAGAAAAAATGGAAAGAAGGAAAAATGGTAGTTTATCTTGTCAGGAGTAGCCTTAAGAGATGGGTGCTGGCTAGGTTGTATGGACATATTCTAATTAAGGTAAGAAATGCATAGATTAGAGGAAAAGATATAGGTAAAAGTAAGCTGTGTGCAAAGAGAACCCGCTACTACAGATCAAACACAGGCAATTGCAGAAACCGTTAAACATATGCAGTTTTATATTTCAATTGTTAGGTATTTCATTTCATTTTCACTTATGCATTTCAGGGAAACAAAACATTTGCCATCAGTAACCATTTCTATTAAAGTTAGTATGTATTTCATGAAAACATTCCAACACAAGAATTCCTCTGCCCAAAGCTGTGCCCAGTAGATCAACAGTTGGACCATGGCTTGGGGTAGTGATGAGCAAATCTGTGATGAGCAAATCTGTGATTCACGAAACGCATTGAAGTCAATGGGCAACAAAAGTATTTTGACACGCACGACAATTTTTAAACGCGCGACTATTTGGTCCAAATGCATTAAAGTCAATGGGCGTCAGAAGAATTTTGATCCGCGACAATTTTTATGTGTGTGCCAATTTTAACAAGAGCCAATTTTTTTGATGCTGTAGATTTTTCGATGGCTAATTGTCGCCGCAGTTTTGCAAATTAATTTGCTTGCGGCGAAATGCTGCAAATTCGTGTCTGGCTAATTTATTCCCCCCATCGCTAGTTTGGGGTTTATGTTTTACCAGAATAAAAAAAATTGATTTCCTCGCTGCTACTGACCGACAGTGACCGTTTATTGGTGCTAAACATTAATGGTAGGGATCTAGAGATACCATAAAATGTGTATTTTTTCCACTTCAAAATGGATCAAGGAGAGGGAAGGGTAGAACTACTCTAGGAGCCTAAGGGGGTTCCTAATGGTTCCTAAGAGTGAGCAATACCCTATCATGGTTACCTTCCCAATCTATGAAATACTGTATGCCAGTGTAAAAAATATATGTGTTTATATTTATTTTTGGAAGTTCAGCTTTGTATATATAAACCCAGCTGGAAAGGCTCATGTCTAAAGGTATGGGGCTATTTTCCCTTTTAACACCAGTATTAAAACAGCTTTTCAACCTTTCAACGTAACACAGAATTTTACATTGAGCTGCAAGCTTGCCAACATGTATTAGATAACTGTATCTTTTGAAAATTCAGTTCTTGATAAATCGGCTTCTCAGTGTGATCTTATATTACATAGGTTGGTTTTAAAGTGGCGATAACATATAATTCCCCTCAGTTTGTATTACAAATAACAGAGAACAGAGATTGCTATCTGCTATGTTCAGAAATCATATTGAAAACCTAGGCCTCCATCTGTAGGCATGCACATTTATTATAATGACTTGCAGATTCTTATTAACTTAATATGTGTAACATTTTCCTAAGGAACATCAGTGCTACAAGTTACAGCAACAGATGCAGATGATCCAACGTATGGAAATAGTGCCAGAGTTTCCTACAGCATTATTCAAGGTCAGCCCTATTTTTCAGTGGAGCCAAAGACAGGTACTGTAAGTTTAACAAAGATTCTGCAATTTTGTTTTAAGTTTTTGTTATATTTATTGGTACAAAATAAATAGATGTGTACAGCTTGTGTACCTTTGCCTAATATAAAGATTATTTAATACCTTTTTATATATACAATATTTGTCAGTTGTTTGATGTAATGATAAACAGTAAATGTTAAAAAAAAATGTCAAACTATGCATTGAGCATATTTTTATTTGCTGTATAGATGTGGATTTATTTTCTAAATGTCAGTACAGTCAACACAGTACAGTGTGTTCAATAAAGAACTACATTCAACTGAACTTATCATTTAATGATGATTCCTTTGTGATTTGGACAGAAGCAAAGAATACTAATTGTTTGAGACCCCTGCTTTAAAATGACTACCAACTGCGGGCCTGTTGAATTTCTTGACTTACGTATGCATAAACTGACAGCAGATTTATTCATCATTAGTCTGCATTATTATTTCTGAGTTTGTCGAATATACATACCTAAAATATCCTGATCATGTAAAGAAACAACTAGTTTTATATGAGCAGAGTAGAAAAACAGTAATATCAGATCAAATGATCAAATTAATTATATCTATATATATATATATATATATATATATATATATATATATATATATATATATATATATATAAATAAAGAATAATGTGTTCGGTATTGATGTTACTGGTCCTTTAAAGTATATAATCTTATAAAAGATATTATCTAGAATTCTCAAACCATTTCAGTGGTTTCAAACTGATTGGCTTTGCTCTGAGATGTATGTGAAGTATTTGTTGTATGTTAATTTCTTGTTAGAATTTAGAGTTAATATTCTGTCCCTCACTGTGATTAATTATTTACACATTAATAACTTTATCTTTAAATGTGTTTGCTAGTCCAGTAAGAAATACACTGTAAGAATTTATATCTGCGCAAACTAACTGTTTTAAATGTAAAGTATAACATATTTTTGTGTTGAAAGTCACATTGAAAATAATAAATTGCTGGCAAAGAAATTTAGCTCATTACATTCAACTTTTCTGACACCAAAGCAGAGCTGTCATTTCTACAAAATCATTTAAACTATGAGTAATATTTCTCTGAATAATGACACTTTTTTGTGGTATCTTCAGAAATTAGTTCAAACAAGGTACTGTACTGGGATAACAGAGTTCCACCAGCTATTATATTTTGCCAGTTAAAAAAAAGTTAAAAATGCTCCAGTTTAGTGGTTGTTAGGTGACTTCTGTTGTAAAAAATAAAATTTAAACTACGCATACAGGATATTAAGGAGCAAAATGTGTTCATAAGGCTTTTAAATAGCTCTTGGAGCCTTTATTTGATATCAAGTGTCAGGCAAAAATTATTTACTGTTCTCTGGACTTTGTAGAAGAAGTTACATTAGCTATGAAAATACAAAAGGGCTGTGGGGACACTCCAAAGGGGTTATTTATCAAAGGTCAAATTTAGAATTTATGTGATTTTTTTTTTACTAAAATAAATTCGAATGTACTCACAACTCGAATGGGAGGTTATTTATGAAAAAAACTCGAATGTTTAATATTCGATCGACTAGTCCCGACCCAAAAATTCAAGTCTTATTCAAATCGAGTTTTCCTCTGAAAAAGAACTTGAATGCCAGGAAGGCAATTACATATTACATATTCACATGGTTCAAGGGAAGTGTGGCATTGACTTGCAAATGAACTTGGCAAGTTTTAGGTGGCAAATATTCGAATTAGAACTGTTTCCATGGTCGAAGGCTGATAAATTTCACATTCAAATTTACATCAGAGTTTGTGATTTTAAATTTGAATTTGTGAGTTTTGACATTAAAAAAATTCAAAAATTCATTTACCATTCGAACCTTAATAAATCTGTCCCCAAGACCCAAATTTAATCCTTAAAAAAATAGAGGATTGCTTAATGGGCATTCCATGGCGCATTCTTTAAATTTTCAAATACATTAGTTTTTAGGTTTTGGTTTTTGATCATGGTTTTTTAGCATCTGAACAATACACAAAACAGAATAGTACACCTATAATATGATTATTAGTTTCCTTTAACAATAGTTTTCTGTACAAATGCAAGAATATCTAAATATTTCTGATTGCCATATGACAAAAAAAAACTTTGTCATGCCACTGTATGCAAAGTAATTTCTTTGATTAATTGTTAATTTTGTACAATTTAATACAATAATTAATGAAGAATTGGTCTGTAGGTATTATTCGAACTGCCTTACCTCATATGGACAGAGAAGCCAAAGATCAGTATCTGCTCGTAATACAAGCAAAGGACATGGTGGGACAAATGGGAGGATTAACAGGAACAACTTCTGTAACAGTAACACTTACAGACGTCAATGACAACCCACCAAGATTTCATCGCAGTAAGTCTCTCTACTTCCTTGACTTACTGATATTTCTTTAGTACATCATATAATATACTTTTAAATTGATGTAGACTGTGCGTGATTGGTCTTCATGATTTTAACATTTTCGTTCTGAATCCTATATCCTAGGAACGAAATACTTAATAGCAATTATGGAATCGACAGGACAATATTTTTGATAATTTAAAAAAAATTAAATGAATAAATAAAAACTTTTAAAAAATTAGCTTTGCGCTGTATGATCTTAATTGTTATTTGTATCGCCACTTTCAACAAAATTTCAGTAATTTCAAATTAGTTATTTATGTTGTAAAAGTGCTTTCATGTCTAAGCATGTTTGTTTCCTCAAACATGCTTAGACATGCCTTTGTTTACAGTAGGTGTAAGAAGCAAACATCAAGGAAAAGGAATACATGCCTTCTGTATAACATTATAAGAGTTATCTGGGTTACTGGATGTGGGCAAATATACAATTGTTTTCATTGCAATGGCCCTAAAAAGTTTTAAGCCAAAGCATCTCTAAAAGGTGTAAATCAATGTAGGTATGGGGCACATGCGCATATTGAGCTTTTCCCCTGGCGTGCTTTTTATGCAAATGTATGTGACATTACATGCATGCACATAATGATAGAAAGCTGTTGCACCAATTATCTGTGTCACAAATGGCTGCTGACACTGGGAGCTTCCTCTAGTTGCAGGCAGGCTAGTACTTGTAGGCAGGGCTGTATTTAGGTCTGATGCCACTCTAGGCACCAGACCTAAACCTGTCCCCTACATGCTTGTGAAATCAGTACGTCACCCGATGTGTGTGTGAATGACGTCACTTCCGCCAGCCAACCTGGCCCCCTACCCCTCACCCCCAGCAGTTTCAATGAATTTCCTATTAAACAATGTATTCATGGGCACCCGAAGGCCTCCCCCCAAAAACTGCCTCCCTAGGCACAGGCCCTCGGGGCCCCTTTATATAAATACGCCCTGCTCGTGGGGGCCATTCAAAAAATAGTTTCCTCCACCTGGAGTTCAGGTTGTATTAGCTTGTATATCTGTTGGGGGAAGCAATTTGGGGGAAGCATGCATTATTAAAAGAGCTGGTATTAATATTCATAGTAATAACCTATGTATTAGACTGTGCTTCCTTTTTTGCATTATGGATTTGTCAAACTGATGTTCTTACTACCTTTTTCTTATGTATTCATAGTTCTGGGTTTGTTGCTTAATGTTATAATACATCCTATTACACATACATTTCTTGAATGTGCTTAGTGTAGCTCTCTGGGAGGACACAATTATAGTTTGGAAGATCTAATTAGCTTGCTAATGTCATTAAACTTGAAATTGTCCTTGGTGCAGGAAATTAGCTGTTTCTTGTGGCTTTATAACATGCCAGTATAAACCACAGAGGTGCGGACTGCAGCCCTGGGTACTTCTAATAAAGTTGGGTGATTTGACTATGATGCAGGTCAAGTTGCATCTTGTCTTCCTGCAATTGACTCAACACGTGCCTGCTTTGTTTTTCATTTAACTGGGGATTTATCAACTACTTCTGTGATGGTATCTGTTGACTGTACCTGTGAGCTGCACCTCTACTGTTGTGTAGTCAAGTCTGTTTGACAAATAAGCAGCTGATGGAACTTCCTGATTATTTTTCCTGATTATACTGCATTGATACTGCTGCACTTAGTTCTTTACTATATTTAATGCAATAGCAAAGAAAGAATATATAGGCAAAGATACAGATAGAGATACGTGTATTTAGACATCACATGATGGCTCACACAATGGGGGTCATTTATCAACACTGGGCAAATTTGTCTATGGGCAGTAACATACTATCCTGTGCTCTCCAGAAAAAATATGTTTCCTCTTTTTTTTTTCAGGATCTGATCAATATTATGTACCTGAATCTTTACCTGTTGGTTCAACAGTGGCTAAAATAAAAGCAGATGATGCTGATACTGGGGTCAATGCAGAAATGGAATATACGATATTAGATGGTGATGTCGATGGCATGTTTAAAATTACAGTAGACAAAGACACCCAGGAAGGCATTGTTACAACTGAAAAAGTATGTTTTGGCTTGAATTACAACATATATTTATATTATGATCCAATGTTTGAATTGACAGGAGAAAGAAGTGATATAAGTTTTTGTTAAAATTCATGTCTACAGTATGTAAAACAGTAAAAAGAACTTGAAATAGAATATTTTATGAAATGATAATTAACCATAACCCCTAACATAGAATAGCAACTATATAGATATATAGAAAAGTCAATAAAATATTGGTGTGCAAAGCAATAATGACATCTTGACATCTTGAAAATCTGTTTTTGTTATGGGGCAGATTTATCAAGGGTCAAATTTTGAGTTAATGGGAGTTATTTTAAACTCCCATCAACTCGAAATTTGAATAAAAAAGACAAACCTAAATGTATTTTAAAAAATTACATTTTTTAACTTCAGGTGAATAGCTGTATTCGATCTTTTGAATCGAATTTGGATAGATTTTTCCCAAAAAACCCCTTTGGTTTTTCAAAGTCCACCAAATTATTATGGTTCTAGGTTAATGCGGCAAAACTACCGGTTTTAGATGGCGAATACTTGAAGTAGAGTTTTTAAAGAGACAGTACATGATCAATTTCGATATTCGAATTTTCAAATTTTTATCAAATTCAATTAGAATTTGGACTATTCCTTAGTCAAAGCACACTAAAATTACCTCAAAATTCGAATTTAAAAATTAGATTTTTCAATTTGACCCTTGATAAATCTGCCCCTTTGTGTACATAAGTATGACTCACTAAAGTATAAGGCTTCAGAAATTGATTTGTTAATAAAATGTTGATGTTTAATGTGCATAATAGCAACAAAAATATTGATTTAGTTTTCTTTTCATATTTTTTAAAAGGTTGCAAATATAACTCAACTTAGCAGATGTTGCTTTGTCTAAGAGGTTTGATTTTATACATATGAATGTATCTTTTTGTGCCTTAGCAGTGTCCTCACATATTCATTGTCTTACATGTTATCTTAGTTTTTGTTTTAGATTTTAATATAAGAAAAAGATGTTCAGTTTAAAAATATTTAAAAAAAATTTTGACGTAGACAGGCTTGGGGTAATAAACTTAGCCCTATTGCAAGCAATGCTAGTCAACAGTAAGAAAGGCCATTGATATATTACACTGTATGACATGATATATAGGATAGGGTTGGTGCTTAGGCTCCATATGAAATGTAGTATGGGGCATAAGTAACTTTTCAAGTGCAGTGAAAAGTTACTTAATAAAAGTGATAAAAAATTATAAACGTTATGGAAGTTATGAAGAAATGCTGGGAAAGTTATTTTTTACCATTGAGAAAGGATATTTCAAAGGGATGAGTGCTATAAATAAATATATCAAAAGGGCCATGTTGATCATTTAATGGCTGATTTGGCACTAGATCCATCCAGGGGACACACGGGCAACCCTTGAGATTAGAAGAATGAAGTATCATGATAAGGTGCAAAAGGGTTTTTAACTATGGGAGCTTCAAAGTTGTGGAAATTTCTCCATGAAGTGGTTGTATTGGCAGATACATTTTATAACTCTTTAAAAGGCATGTATGCTTTTAATCAACAAAGGATATTAACTAATTACACAAATCAATAATTAGTACTAAATTAATCCAGTGACTGGTCCACTCTTTTTTTGTTCACTGAGGCAAATTATAGATGACTTCAGCAGAGGTAGCTTCCAGAAAAGCAAAATAAAAATGAAATAACATGTTACTCAAAGAGAAATGTTTCTATAAAAGAATGTAGAATAGTCTGGTAATTTTTGCAAATTCATTTAAACTTTTACTTATCCACTTATTGATTTAATAAATATGTAGCAGCCACTTTTATATGATTTCGATATAGTGATCCAAGAAATCGAAAATTACAGCTGGTTAAAAGTTTTGAAAAACCATTTGTAATACAAGTTATATTATTATGCCCTAGACAGAGACATACATTTTGAATTACTGAGATCTCAGTAGTAAAATGAGCCATACAGTATAGGTCACAAATATAAAAAAATGCATATTTTATTGGCCTTTTTTATTATACATTTCATGTCAGTATTATACATTTTGTAAGTCAGTGTTTTATTAGACTCAAGGCATTCATATACAATTATTTAATATTTGTAATCAAAATGTGATGTCAAACTATTTGTATCATTTATAATATAGTGCTCAGATGCTACATGTTGTTTAGGGCAATGAAATGGAAGCTGCAATTCATAATCATAGAAACTTCATTAATGTTTTGTAGCCCCCCTCCAACAATATGATGCTAATGACAAATGTACTGTTACGAGAAGGCCGTTTCCCATAGTCTCTATGATTTTAATAAAATAATTAAAAGTTTTACAAATGATTCCCTTCTTCTTTGTAATGAGCAAATAGTACCTTGTACTGCATCTCAGCCATGGTATAATTACTCTTTGGGGGGGGGGCAAACAATCCTACTGGGATTAATTAATGTTTAAAATATTATTTAGTAAAAGTAAGGTATGGAGATCCAAATTATGATAAGATCCCTTATATGGAAATTTCCCAGTCCTGAGCATTTTAGACAACAGTTACCATATCTGTAGTTTCATGTGAGCATTCAGTGATAGCTTTGTCTCAAACTTAGTCAAAATTTCCCTGAACATATGGGACTGTTGAGGTGAGGATAAAAGATACTGTAGGTCAAGAAGTTGATTGAGAGTCCCCTAATTCTAAGACATCGTGGGGGCCCATTTACTCAGTTCGAGTGAAGGAATAGAATAAAAAAAACGTCGAATTTTGAATGGTTTTTTTTGGCTACTTCGACCATCGAATGGGCTACTTCGACCTTCGACTTCGAATCGAACGATTCGAACTAAAAATTGTTCGACTATTCGACCATTCGATAGTCGAAGTACTGTCTCTTTAAAAAAAAACTTTGACCCCCTAGTTCAACACCTAAAACCTACCGAAATCAATCTTAGCCTATGGGGAAGGTCCCCATAGGCTTTGCAATCTTTTTTTGGCCGAAAAAAAAATAGTTCGATCGATGGTTTAAAATCCTTCAAATCGAACGATTTGAAGGATTTAATCGTTCGATCGAACAATCTTTCGTTAAATCCTTCGACTTCGCTATTCGAAGACCTTGGGATATATTTTTCTGCGGTGTGATTTATTAGAATTAAAGTCCTTCTAGACTGTAGGAGGCTCATCTCTTCCAAAATCCAAAATTGGAGCTAAAGGACCCTCCATGTGAAATCACAAATCCAACAAAATATGATTTCTATCATGGGTAAATCTTTGCTTTACATTTGGGCAGAAGCTCTGTATCTTAAAGAAAACAACAAAACAAAACACACACGAGATTTACCCCTAAACATCACTTTGAAAATAT
The DNA here is from genome assembly GCF_017654675.1 of Xenopus laevis. Classification (NCBI taxonomy): domain Eukaryota; kingdom Metazoa; phylum Chordata; class Amphibia; order Anura; family Pipidae; genus Xenopus; species Xenopus laevis. The sequence goes on along the minus strand of NC_054382.1, from coordinate 88,469,804 downwards.
TTATTTTATATTTTCTACAATATAATCACTTTTCCAGAAATTCTGAAAATGGAATAAATCATTAAAAAAGTGACGCAGGTTTCTCCACCTGTAGGACTTTGATTATCTTTTATTGCTAGCATGAGTACATAATGAAAAAGCTCTGATTCACAGTAAATCAGCAAGCTTATGTATTAAGAAAGATGAAAGTGCAATTTAGACAATGAAAGCCTGAGTAGTAGATTGCTGCATTGGTACAGTTTTGCCTCTGTGGAGCATATTTGTAAATCGGTTTAAAATAGGAAAACAGGCTTAAAACTCTCTGCTCTCCTTGTTATGCCACCGTTGCCATTCAATAGCTGAGAAGGACTATGTGCAATCATGTGTAGATCTTTGTATTAAAAAAAATCATGCGATTCTTGAAAACATGTAGCTGAACTGCCTTTTTCTTCACATGTGTGGGTTTAATCTTTAGGTGCTGAAGTGTATATAAGTGAATTGTAATAGACCAGCGTATAGATAGAGTATGCACTGTTGTAATTAGCATTTACATACATAAATTATGTTTATATGGTGCTGCATTATTATTATTTTACTGATTTTTCACGTGATATTATTTTATAAGTTTACACACAAACACCCATCTCATTTGCGAGCCAATTGCAAATATTAGCAATGTGCACCTCACCAGTATTCACAAAAAAGGAAACACAAGCACAGCAGTGCAATATTTAAGTGTTTAGAAGAAAATACGAGCAAAACAATGATATGTGAATACATTTGCATTGCACAAAGTTTATAAATGATCCCCACTGTGGTTTGCACCTTGCATTGGATTCAGTACAAAGAGAAGTCTGCTCCCTCTGTAAATGAGGACTAAGGGGTGTGAATTAGTTTACTTAGTTGCCTAGCACTTGCAGCAGGACTTTGGTATATTATTCTAGAAGTATCAGAAAATTTAAATCAGAACATTTTAAAAATTTAAAGAGGGACAAAAAGATCTGGTGCTCAGAGTGTGATGAATTTTTGAACATGCCTATTTTTGGCTACACCACTAAATAATACACCCTTTTTACAAAATGTGGCAGGATATGACAAGTTTGAACACATTTTTTATGTGTTATTACAGTTTTGTTAATGAAGGTGAAATTCTCCTTATCTTTTTAATTTTGAGAAACTTTATATCTTTTTCTAGCATTCAGTGCAGAAGATAAAAGATAAATGCGAGACACAGAGACTGCGAGCTGAGCTGTCAAAATCAGGACAGTTCCATGAAAATCAGACAGTTGGGATTTATCAAGGGTCGAATAGTAAATTAGAATCTGAATTTTAGAATAGTTTTTTTGGTCAAAAACTCAGAAATTCGAATTGGGAATAATCCAAACTCAATTTGAATTCGAAATTCGAGATTTATCAAACCTATTCGCCACCTAAAACCTGCTGAGTTCATGTATAAGTAAATGGGAGAGGTCCAGTGACCCATTTGAAGATGTTAATAGCCTTCCTGATTTGAGTTTTCAAATCGGTAATATTAGTTTGAGGTTGTAGATGTTATAATTTTTTTTATAAATAACCTCCCAATCGAATTTTTAATATATTCAAATTTATTAGAGTATGTAAAAAATCACATAAAGTTGATAAATGGACCTCATAGACTTTTACCTTGAACAATTGGATATAGGGTGACATGTTGACTTCAATGTAACATGGAGAGAGGAGGCAGGGTTTAAGTTGGAACATAAGCAGTTGCTTTTGGACACATTGAGTTTTAGGAGGGGAAAAGCAATCAAAGATGATATGACAGTAAGGTATTTTGTGATTTTAACCTGAACAGCAGAGCTGAAATCATGGCAGGAAAAGAGAATTTGTGTGTCATCAGTAAACAAGGCGCTGCCATACTACAAAGCTGCCTATTTCTCCAGAGGGTGTACAGACAAATTCATAAGCATATGGATGTTGTAGGTGCTTAATTCTGATACAAATAGCCCTCATGTTTTTTAATGCTTTGCTGTTCTTTGAAATGGGTCCGCTCCCTCCCCCCTCCTATCTCTGTTTCTATCTTTAGCTTACCTTTCTCTCTTTATTTTTTATATTATTTACTTTTTTATTTTGTTCATCTATGTCTCAATGTAAAACTCAATAAAAAGACGTTTTTTTTTTTTTAAAAAAGTGACAGGAGTGAAAGATGTGATAAGCTCACCAAGAATGTAAAAAAAGAGGCCCTAAAACAGACCCTTAAGGCACACCAACAAAAATCAGCAGATTAACAGGTCCTGTTAGATACTGCTATGCTGAAGGTGCAAATAGAAAGTTAGCATGAGAACCATAATAAAGCAGAACCACTGATACCAAGCAAGTGAAAGTTAGAGTCCTGCAGCAGGTTTGGTACCCATGGAATATCCACAAATCAGCTAGGATTCGGGTGAAAAATCCCACATGTGTTGACTGTGCAGGGGATCTGCAGGTAACTAATGGAGATTTATGTGGTTTTAAAACCTAAAGATACAAAAACTTGAGTTTTGTTGCCAATTTCTGGCATTACTTCCAGTCCCCACACCTGTCCTGCTGGCGTCACAGTTTACAGAGACATTTAGTGGGGAGCAGGGAGGGTTCAGGAATGGACAGGTAGGGAGAGATGCCAGAGGCAATTGCAAATATGCTGTTCTGTAAAAATTAATGTATACAGGTATTGGTAATGTGCTTAGAGTTACAAATTTTTTCATTATTCAAAAAAAAAATATGGGTGGAAATCCCCTTGACTATCAAATTTGCTTTGGGTAGTATATATGGGCAGTTAAAAAAAAGGCCAGGGTTAATGGGATACAGACCCCAATACCAAGGGCATGCCACACAACTCAAACTTATAACTCAAAAGTCTTTCATAAATGATACAAATTTTATTCCATGCTAAAAATATATGCATACAGACCCCATGGTATTCCACATGATGAATTTCATACCCTCCGATACTTAATAGTAGGAAAATGATTGAGGGTATAAAAATAACTGGTCACTATAAGTTGCTGTTGAAGTGGAGATTTGCCTAATTTTTATAAATGAGCCCCACAGTGATTCGCATAACAGCCCTAGGGTCTTGTTTCCTCCAGGGTATTTTCTGCAGAACTTTGTGTCTTTTTGTGGGATTTCTCCAGGTACTCCTCTTTCTTTCCACAATCCAAAATCCTAGAGCAACAGTAATAGGCTTCTGCTTAAAGTAACCATAGTGTGAGGTTATGATGACATGTAATAAAAGGCACACATTTTGTGCATGTTCAGTTATTTATAGCAACCAATCTACAGGAAGCATGTACTGGTTGTTTAACAGCAAACATCTTAGTGGTTGCTATGCACCCGGGCAAACTTGTACCTTTTATTATATATGGGAGTAAGACTGTCACTGGTACAAGGACTGTAAAGTTCTGCACAATATATATAAATGGTGCAGGATACAGTGTTAAGGAAATACAGTTCTGGCAGACCCATACTGCTTGTTTATAAACATGGGCAAAAGTGCAGATTATCTGATTATGATGAAATATATATTTAATAACTTTGATGCAATTTGATTCTGTAAAGGTGCATGTTTTATATATTGTTAGTTAAAATACATCTCATTTTCATGTGCATTTAAAGCAACTGTTTAATTTGCAATTTTATAATATGCCTGTCTTTATAAAATGTCAAAGTGCAATACTTTATTAAATAACAAAATACAAATAAAAGATATTTTAATTGATGATAAAAAGTAGATGTTGTTCCTCCAAACAATGGTGGTTTAAACATGCTGTAGAACAGCTATGTAAAAAATAGTGGCCCTTGAAAGTCATTAGTTAAAAAAACAACTATAAAAAATATGCCTCCATACTGTAGTGTATTAAGTGCATTAGTGTTATTCATACAGCTCTAGGCCTTAAAAGCCATAAAGAGCCAACAAGTCACATTAGCCCGTCTCATACAAACTGGTTTAGATCCTTGTCTTTTTATGGAACGCAATGTCTTGAGCTAGAAAACACAGGCAACATACTATAATTTTTTCTATTGTTTGAAATTGTATAGTACCTAAATTTCAATATTGAATGCCACCTTGTGGATTTTTAGATGATGGGCTATTTGCCATAATAATGATAATAATTTTTAATATAGTTTTTTTTACTATAAAATTTGAATTTTTGGTGGAAAAAAAACCTGAATTTTTCAGGATTTATTAAACCCAGAGCCTGCAAAAAGTCAGAATACAAAAATTCGGCATCTCAGACCTGCAGAGTTTGTATATAAGTCAGTGGGAGAAGTCTCTATCTTGTTTGGAAGATTCTATGGTCTCTGCTGGAATAAGCCTGAAAATCTGACTATTTTGGAGTTTTCGGGCAAAAATCTGAAAAAATCGGGCTTTTTGGGAAAAATCACAGAAGAATTATACGATTCAGAAAAAAACGTGGGTTTTCCCAGAACCAATTCCTTTGTGCTAGTTGGGTCAGACTTTTTTAAATTTAAAAAAATAGTGTACAGTTGTTTGTGTGAGTTAATAATCATTATTACTTATATTCCAGACTTATTTAGACTTCTCATTTACTAGTAATTGTTTGCTTGTTTGTATCATATGGTAGATCATAGCATCCAGTTATTAGCTTTTATTGGTCTACTACAGTGATGCATACATATAGTGATATTGGCAGACAAGTGTAAATGTGTCTTATATGGTCAGGGCTACTTGACATCATTAGCTTTTGTTTTGTTTGGTGATGGTTGTAGTTTCTGTGCTTTATTCTGAACAGTTTTCTATTTTTTGTTATATAATATTTTTAATGGTAGTGATTGTCTTACCACACATATTCTGACAAACATGTTTTCAATCAAATCATCAGCAGAAAAAGAATAACCTAAGAATTTGAGAGAAAGCATTATTAAAACCACACCATTCTTTATTTGCTCTGAAGCCATGTATAAAATATACAAGGTGCTGTTCCTATTTAACCCACATAGAACACGTTCCTCTGCTATGAAACAAGAGTAGTAGCAAAAAAAGATTTATATCAGCAATAACCTTGTTCTTTAAACAGAAAAAGCCCAAATATAGTACTAGAAATGTTCCCTCAGTATAACTAAGCTTGACATCAGACAAAAAAAACCATTTGGCCTATATAAAGTGCACAGTTGAAGTTCTTCTTCTTTATTATCTTGAGTTTTTACTTAATAACCTAAAACTCCATATTTAGCACTCCTTGTTTTAATTATACTATGGACTCTTTTGCAGCTCATCATGTTCACTAAACCCATGGTTGTGAGTTTTTGCCTTACTTTTCTTGTCGTCATCCTCCAACATATTCCTGCACATTTTTTCTCTGTTCCCTTTCATTCCATCCTCTATCCAATTTGTCCTGTATTCTTAAGTTTCCCTCTAAATTTAAATCACTTACCCCCACTTCTATTTGCCATTTTTGTTCCTCACTTCCTCACATCCATCGCTTATCCCTCACTTTCAACATCTTTAAATCCTCTTTCATGTATGTAAACTTCTAAAAAATGTACACAAATTTGCTAGCTGCTAGGTTATAAACGATAGAAGGTGAAGTCTTTTAAATGCAAGAACACTCACCTAAAATATTGAATACATATATAATTCCCACACCATCCCTGGAAATCAATGTCCAGAATTAGATTTACTGGAAAGCCATTTCCCATTAAGTCAATTTTAAGCAAAAAATGTTAATTCTTAAAAATTATTTATTTTTTCTCTGTGATAATAAATAGTACCTTGTACTTGAGTCTAACTAAGCTTGCATGAATTCATATTGGTGGCAAAACAATCCTATTGGGTTTAATTAATGTTTACATTTATGGTTTGGTGATCCAAATTAAGGAAGGATACCTTATCCGTAAAAAACCCCAGGTCGAAGCCTTCCGGAAAATAGATCCTATTTATTGCATTCCAAAAAATGAGAAACTCAAGGATGATATAGTAATAAAAAAGAAAATAGACAAATTAGAAAAAACAATAGGTGGGTTAATAACTAGGTGGTAATTGGTAACGTGTCCTGCAGGTCCATTGCATTTTGTGTATTTTATCAAATGGAAAATTCTAGCCTTGGTAAAATTGTGTAGGCACTGGCAATAATCACTATTCACTCAGAATATAAATATATAATCCACAGCTTTGGGGTCGATTGGAGACTTTTCTGTTACTTAAATTATCTGTAAATTAAAGAAGGAAGTAATTCGGGAGATGTATACAGCACAGAGGAAAAAAGGAAGCTGACACATTAAAAAAAAGAGACAGAAAATGGAAAAAAAAAACAGAATGATAATTAGGGAATGGGGGGCAGTAGGAGTATCATAAAATGAGAATTTTAGAAGTGGAGCAGAATTTAGGGGTGGGGTGGTTGATTTGTGAATTATAGTATATTTTTAGGTTACATAATTTTATATTCCAGCCTCTTTAGTTAAATGCTTGATAAAAACTGTGCTTAAGATTCATGCTAATTGCCAATATATTTAGCAACATAATGCAGGCAAAAAGGTGAAGCCTTTCTGTTGTGTTTTTGTAACATAATAACTCAAACAAACATGAATTCTGTTTATGATACAAATTTGAACTCTACAGCCTTGAAATAATACAAAAATGCACAATGCATTTCTTAGTGACAAAAGATGATGCGCTGGTTGTTTATCTAGCCTTTTTTACCTGTACTCAGTAATTCAATTTCCTTAATAAAAACAGATTCTCTTTGCTCTGAAATGGAAATTATTTAGATATTGTTTAAAGATCATTGAATTCATATAGATTTGCTTTCTTACAGGAGCTGGATTATGAATCAAAGACAAGTTATACCCTTAGGATAGAAGCATCAAACAAACACGTGGATACTCGGTATCTCAATGTAGGCCCCTTTATGGATACAATGACAGTGAGAATTATTGTGGAAGATGTGGATGAACCACCTGTGTTTTCTTCAAGGCTGTATTCAATGGTGGAGTCTGAAGCAGCAAAAATAGGCACTAGTATTGGAACAGTAATAGCACATGACCCGGATGCAGCCAATAGCCCAGTGAGGTAATTATTTATGTAATTATACATGTTATGCTTATTTTTCTTGTGCTCATTGTTTTCTTATTTTTCATGCAAGGTTGGACAGTACTGTTGTTCATTAATATACAGTCTCCCTAACCTGCATACCTTCTTTGGGTACCACCATTGTTATGCAGCTCTTTTATAATGATGAGAAATGCTGTATTATTCAGCATTCACTGTTATAATTTATTACAAGTAGTCTATATTGCCTCCTTAGGGGACATTTAAAGGTCACCTGTTGCCAAAAAATATTATGCCCAATTACGTTGAAGCTCCCTCCTGGTTTGGGCGGCCTAGCTTTGGCAGGGGGCAATTAAACAAAAAAAAAAAACCCAACTGGAGTGCGGGCTCTATTAGCTCACACCTTTGGTTGGGGATAATACCCCCCCCTTGTGCTCATTCCTCAGGCACTTCATCCTCTGGTCTGCCTGTGGTCTGCACCTTAAGTAGGATAAAAGATCCCTTTGCAGTCTCTTCTGATTATACTTCTCATTGCCAAATGTATTTTTTATCAAGTTTTTTTCTACAAAGTTAGGAAGCTTTTATTAAAGATTAAAGCAAGCAAAGTATTGATATGTTTTAACATAAAACAACCACTGTACACTAGTGATGGGCGAATTTATTCGCCAGGTGTGAATTTGCGCGATTCACCACCGGCAAATAAATTCGCGAAACGGCCTAGAAAATCCGCTGGCGAAAATTCACCCAAAAAAAGGACGTCCTAAATTCTATATCCCTATTATACTATGTCAAAGAGTTCCTTTTTAACAGACTGTGTTACATGTCAGATTGGAGCCCCAGGTATGCTTTATTCTTTTCTATAGGATAGATGAGAAACCAGAATGGGGTAATTTGTGACTTGACAAAACTATAGTATGGCTGTATCTTATGTAAATCCCACATACAGATAAAGAACACTCAGCAAGCACACCTACACAGTTTAAAAGAGAGAAATACAGAGATGCAGCATAATGCTGTAAAAACATGGTTTAAGGTTCTGCCATCTTTCTAAAAGAATATTAGACATGCTTTTCTGAACTTGTGCATTTGGTTTGATGACAAAGTTCAATGGAGCTTAGAAAAAGACATCGCCAAAATTGATATACTGCAGTATAGAATGTTTTGGATATAAAAAAGGCATTCTGATGTTTAAAAATAATTGACTGCTTAAAAAGAAAATGGAAAAAGCCCTGTACATCTTTTGTAAACTATAAAAAGGCAACTTGAGAAAATATGTTATTTGCATTCATAATTTTCTTTTATTGAAGAAGTATACTTTCAAACTTCAAGCATAGTTAAGTTATAAGATTGCTGAGATATGCTGTTTCCTTATTTTGTCTAAACAGAAACCTTTTATAAAACCATGTTCAGGAAAACATATAAAAAAGCACTGGCAGTATTCTCCATATGTAAAACAAGGCTATCACTTGTGGTAGGAAAGGCAGAAATAGCTCCAATTTTATGAACATTTGTAACAGTAAGGGGCCGATTCATCAAGAGTCGAATATCGAGGGTTAATTAACCCTCGATATTCGACTGGGAACTAAAATCGTTCGACTTCGAATATCGAAGTCGAACGATTTTGCGCAAATCCTGCGATCGATCGATCGAAGGATTTTTCGTTAGATCGAACGATTAAATCCTTCGAATCGAACGATTCGAAGGATTTTAATCCAACGATCGAAGGAAAATCCTTCGATCAAAAAATCACAGGCAAGCCTATGGGGACCTTCCCCATAGGCTAACATTGACTTCGGCAGGTTTTATCTACCGAAGTAGGTGGTCGAAGTATTTTTTAAAGAGACAGTACTTCGATTATCGAATGGTCGAATAGTCGAACGATTTTTACTTCGAATCGTTCGAATCGTTCGAATTCGATCGAATTTAACCAATTCGATGGTCGAAGTACCCAAAAAATACTTCGAAATTCGAAGTTTTTTTAATTCGAATCCTTCACTCGAGCTTCATGAATCGGCCCCTAAAAGTCCTATGACACTGGCAGTTCTATAAGTGACAAAGCAATTGAGAAAGCTGAAAGCTCTTTTAAAGCCAAGCTATTGTTTAATACTGTATCACAGAAAGAAAGCACATTTTCTGATATTCAGTTGCTGAATACTTGCAGAAGAATATTAGCAACAAAGGGGGAATGTAATATAAGTCGGTAACAGAAAAACTATTCACAATGCGAAAGTTATGCCTTTGCGCGAACAAATTTTGCTTTGCGCAAATTTAATATAGCTTTTGCGAACCCGGAAACTGTTTAGCGACCACTTCTGACAGTGGAAGGCCGTTTGCGAATTTTATAGTTTGTGACAATGCGCAGTCAATATAATAAAACTTCTTACTGAAAAAGTTGCTATGTTTGCTCCAAAAGATTACGACACCTTCAAGCACTTCTTAAGAGTGCACAATTACAATTCGCAATGTGCAATTACAATTCACAATGCAATAACAGTTTAAGGAACAATATTAAATTGCGAGACGTGGCTTTTTAGTCTTATCGGTGCGAATAGTTTTGCGCTTTGCGACTTTAATTACAGTCCCCCGAAAGTATGCTAATTAAATTGTCAAAATAAAATTAAAAACTGTAAATAAGTAGTGATGGACGAATTTATTCGCCAGGTGCGAATTTGCGGCATTTTTTTTTTTTTTTTTACACCGGCGAAGGTTCCGATGCATGCGCCAATTTAGACGCCTTCGAAGATAAATGGATGCCCATTGACTTTAATGGGTGCCAGTGTCAACTTTGATGCCAGCGGGCATTTTGACGTTTTTGATGTTTTTCGCCAGTTTAGCAAATTTTGCGGGAAATTTGCGAAATTCACGGTGAATCAAAATGGGACAAATTCGCCTCCTTAACTATACATAAGATGTTAAAACATAAAAGCAGAACTACAGTATACCAGATAAATCAGCAGCCTAGAAGGTAAATGAGGGGAGAAGTGATTCTAATGGGGGACAAGAATGATGTACCTAGAAATTGAAACATCAATATATGACATTATTTTCTTGGTGGTGTAGTTGCTTATAGTAGTGTAAAGTAGTTTTAGGTGCTCATTCATTAAGAAATCAACACATAATAATGTTGAAATGGTGACCCTATTAATTTCTTTAATATTATTATGCATATGGTGGTGGCTGAAACATCCATGACTCCGTATTTTTATATTGCTAATATGTTTTCAGTTAATCCTTGCGTAAAAGCTTGGCCCCCTCCAGAAACCTGCTTGGGTTCTAAAAAGTAAAAATGTGTAGTGAGGTAGGTGAGCACCATCTTGCTCCACTTCTGGTCTCCTCTTCTGTAATTCCAAATAGAAGTATGCATAATTGACTGTGGCTCTATGCATGCTCAGTGTTTGTGATCGCTGAAAAGAGGAGCTGAAGTGGTGCTAGATGTCACCTGTCAACACCACTCCGCTGCTCTGCTGTATTAGAACAGTTACAGCAAATAGGGCAGTTAAGGGAATTCCCAGTGCTGCTGTTCAGGAAGGTGGAGCTAGAAGAAGGGTTTTATTTTTCTTCAAGTGTAAATTCTCTTGGATTGTTTATGCTGAGCAACATGAATAATGTCATGCAGACTCTCACCGTGCCAAAACCACAATATAACAGTACATGCAGGAAAACATCCACATTCGGTTATTAATAGATAATATGAGACTATGCAAAAAGGGGAGGTGGGGTTCTACCTTCTCAGAATATAAGGAAGTGAACTGATTCTTCCCCTGACATCACATCCCGGTCTTTCTCCACCCCCAGCTTTCCTCTGCCTTAACTCATTGCTTATCACTGATTCTGCCAATCTTTAAACATAAACCAATGTAATCTGGCTGCTGGTCATTTGGATTCCTTCTCATGCAGCACCTGTGTTTATAGCTCCATGGCTTTTCTTTATGAGTATACATTTTCTTAGGTAATTACTTTGATGTTGCAATGACATTTCTCAGTCTAGACAGTATTCAGGTAGTAGAAAGTAGAAAGGAAAACAGGCAGTTTTGAAATTCTAAGGGGGAAATGTAATAACATTTGCAAAGAGAACAAATTTGAGAATAAAAATTTGCATGTTGTAATGTAAAATTCTTTTTTAGGCTTTAATTGCATTGAGAATCTTAATCGTGCATTTCACAATTTTAAAACCTGCTTGTTGGTGGCATAAACTTTTGGAACAAATGTAACAACTTTTTTATAAATAAGTTTTATTTCATACACTGCACATTATCGCAAACTATAACATTTGCAAACACAACTGTTGCCTGAGGGTGAAGTGTTTGAAAAGGCAATATTGTTCACTTTGCAAAGATTTATTCACATTGCAAGCGGCTTTTGTGTTAGCGATCAATATTACATTCACCTATTAGTCTGTAGGCAGAAAAGGAGACTGCACATATAGCTTTATATAACTTGCTGTATTAGACAAGGGTCACACACACCCTCATTGTATGTCCCAGAGTGAATATACCCTTCAATTGGTTATAAAATTAAGAAAATTGTCAGTGTGTCTGCTGTTGTGGTCTGTGATGCCCTAGGCCAGGGGTGTCCAAACTACGGCCCGCGGGCCAACTGCGGCCCGCGATCCATTTTAAATTGGCCCGCATCAAATTCCCCCAGCCTACTGCGGGAAGGCACCTCATTCCCTCTGATTGCAGTGCAGCTCCCTGGAGAGGAGAGACTGCTGCTGCTGTGCCGCACCCCCGATTCGCTGGCTGGCTGGCTGGGCTGTGTGGAGACTGAGTAGGTGGGGAGACAGAGTGAGGACGTCACAAGAGCTGCGCTGTACTGCCCCGTGCTGCCCCAACACGCCCCCCTCTACACGGCTTCCCTCTGGTTGGCTGGATTCGGACTGCGTGCCTGCCCTCTGTGGAGACTGGGTGGGGACTGGGAAGACCGAGTGTGGAAGTCTCGGGAGAATCAGAGAGACTGCGTGCTGCAGTGTGCTGCCACCAACCACGGCTACAAGGTAAACCAGAGTCAGTCTGTGCAGGAATCTTTTCTTCTGTGCTCACACAGCAAACTCCTCCACAACTGTCTCTGGCTGTCAGAGTGAGCTACAGAGGGGTGGAGAAGAGAGGCAGACACACACCAGACACACACACCATAGAGCATTATGGTTAGGGCAGTGTTATGTAATTGTTCTGGTTAGAGAACACTGTGAGACATAAGCACTTGCAGAGTTTTACTGGTAAGGGGTTGACTCTTACAGAGAAAGAGATGGAGGAAGCTTGTCAGGGCTGATTAGTGTGGTAAAAAAATATTATTTATTATCCCCCTCAAGTATAAACTGAAACAAACTATTGTACGTTAGAGTTGCCCTCTCCATTTTGGGGCCTCCCATTCTGTTGTGCCCCCAGATAATGGAACAATTAGCATGGTCGGCCCCCACACATTTTCACCTCACCAAATCTGGCCCTCGTTGTAAAAAGTTTGGACACCCCTGCCCTAGGCTGTTGGCCTCACTGTGCTGAATAGATATTATCAATATGAATCTAAACAGGTGTCAAAGCAATACTTACTTGTGTGCTTTATTCTAAACAAGATAATTCATCACACTTTGGGTGACTTACCTTGCAGTAAGTTAAAAGTATCTCAAAATTCTGACAACCCCCTAACCCAAACTGAAGGCTGAGCATACAGTGCAGTGTCGGAACTGTGAAAAGTAATGGAGTCCAGCAAGGGGAAAATGAAAAATAGGGAGACAGCAGGTTTTGGAAAAGATACTTATGTTTATTTTGCATAGTTTTCTACATAATAAAATAAAAACAGGATCATATGAAATATTTGTTTAAGTAACTGGATCATATAACATAGTAAAACGGCCAATTTTAATCTGTAAATTGAATTACAATTCATTCATGGTGTGGCAAGAATTGTTTTGTGATGTAGAATACTCATATTGCAGCATTAAAGAGGTTTATAGATGTGTACTCCTCGGTGACATTTTATACCCTAATAATGGGTTTGACCTTTGCAATAAGTTGTAATCTAAGTTCCCTCAACTTTCCCTATGTTCATTGATATGGATACAAAAACCCTCAGGCACATTGACCACTGTAATATTTAGGTAGTGTTATTCCTGCCACCTGCAGCTTTGTGGCTTTTACTACTTTTACATTCAGGGCTGTATGCAAAAAACATTCAACTCAATGCTTGCTCTAATTAAAGAAACATTCACAGTATGTCACTAAACACTTTGAACTGTTGTTTTAAAAAAGAACTTGACTCCATACTCTCGGTTAAGCCTTTTGGAAATGGTGTTTGACATTCATAGATCCAAAATGACTCCCTTCGCAAAATCCTTATCTTACCATCGTTTTAATAGAGTATTACCTATGCCTCATACCTATAAAGATAAAGGAAAGGCATTTAGCATGACAGGGTGGATTTCCAAAGAATAATTCTGCGTGTGTGCTATATCCTAATATTTTCAAACAAACTATACACTCTAGACCTAGCTGACAGATTGCATTATTTGGGTTTTATGAGCAAGCCTTCTGGTTTGGAACATTTATGAATCAGGTTGGCACACACGATTGAGCCTAATTTGCAAACAAAATGGCTGATTTGCCTGAATTTTTGTATACTACCCATAATGGCTGTACTTTTTACAAATTTTTACAAATGTAGTCATTCTGAAACTCCATAGATGTGGCATAATAAATATCAGCCTTTCACAATTACCTATATACTTATTCCATCCTATTACAGGTATGGGGCCTGTTATCCAGAATGTTCAGGACCTGGGGTTTTCCGGATAATGGATCTTTCTGTAATTTAGATCTTCATACCTTAAAGGAGAAGGAAAGTCATTAACCACTTGGGGATGCCAAATGTTAGGAACCCTTAATGAATGTATTTACTTACCTGAAACCCCAGGCTTGTGCTCCTATCAGCAGAAAACTGCACCGGTACAGAGTTATTCCAGCGAGCACCACAAAGAACTTCTCTTCTGGCTTCTTCTGTCTTCAAATTTCCAGTGGCAGATGCATGCACAGTAGAATGAAAAAGCTGAATTTTTATTTAAAGTTCGGCTTTTCATTCTAATGCGCATGTGCAGCCGCGAGAAGACAGAAGAAGCCAGAAGAGAAGGGATTCATGTTGCTCACGCGAATAACTCCGGGCTGGTGCAGTTTTCTGCTGATAGGAGCACCAGCCTGGGGTTTCAGGTAAGTGAATACATTCACTTTGGGTGCCTAACATTTGGCACCCCCAAGTGGTTAATGACTTTCCTTCTCCTTTACGTCTACTAGAAAATAATGTAAATATTAAATAAACCCAATAGGCTGGTTTTTCTTTCAATGAGAAATAATTATGGTTTTGTTTGGATCAAATATACTGCTTTATTATTACAGAGAAAAAGGAAATCCATTTTAAAAATCTTCATTATTTGATTATAATGGAGTTTATGGAATACAGCCTTTTCGTAATTTGGAACTTTCTGAATAATGGGTTTCCAGATAACGGATTCCAAACCTGTATAAGAAAGCTGTACTGGTTACACAGTGAAGCTTACATCGTGCATAATACTGTATTGTGGGTAGTTCACTATATACTCATTATTTCTCCAGAAATGTCTGAATCTATATGTTTTCCTCTTAGCTAGATTCGTTCTTGGCCTTGCTTTAGGTGATTTGGTGTCTGTTCCTTATTCATTAGAACACATAGCTTCAGGCCTTTGATAGTTGTTGTTATAATAAGAGAAAAAACAGTGTGCTACTAGCTGTTGGCTTATTATTTGAGTGGCTTCTCAAAGTTATACATATTTATCAAGGCAAAAATAGTCAATATGATTATGATTAAACAATGATTTCCAGGTTGGACTTAATCAGAATCTTTATTAATTGATTTTGTTCCCTTCATTCATAGCACATTAATTTCACAAATGTATCCTTTAATTGCACACCATGTAATTGACAGGTATAGGCAGGAGGTTTTCGCTTAGGGCTGCTCAGAGGTGCCTCTCTAATAAGGTCACCTGCAAAAACATACTATTTCTTTAGCATAGGATTGGGCAACTACTGTCATACAGTATAAAAATCATTAAAATTGTGCAGTACCTGAAGCTGTTTGCCAGCTCTAGAATAAGGGATTTTTAAAACATAATTTGTATTTAACACATACTAATGGTTTTGTATCAAATTCTCTTTTGGAATCTGCTTAACGTTTTTATAGCATCAGCTAACGGAAAATAATCTTTAGATGGGGATTGACTTTTAAATCTGGATTGCCACCTGCTTTCCTCATGTGTGAAGGAAAAACAGAAATAAGGAAATCTGAAGGTGCAGAAATACCAACATTTTCTAAATTAAATGTGTTTTATAGTAACCGAAGAGTCCACAATATTCCTGGGCTTTGTGCCAGTAAAGAGAAATCATTTCAATGAGATAAAGAGTAACAGATATGTCTCCTTGTAAAGGTCACAAGCCTCTAAAACATTGCACTTGTGGTAGTAATTATGTAATTAAATATTTTCATTAAACAGAATTTCTTGTGTATTGACCTCCATGTTTCTGTTTTCACTTACAAACAACTTGAATTATGCCCCCCTACTTCACATGAATTAAAATAACAAAATTCTATTGTGTTGTATTACTTTTTTTACCTTTGCAATATAACTTTGCTTTAACATCATAATGAGGTTTGCACTTTGTGTGTTAAAAACTAGAAACACAAAATCTTTTGAACTCTGTTTATCACAGCAAAACACATAAAACAAAGTGGGTGTATGCAAGGCTATGAACCGATTTATATGCGAAAGGAAAGGGCTAAAGCATAAATATGACAAGAAATTCAGTACTGCTATTATCTGTTACTGTTACTGTCTTACTAAGGCTTATTATATCAACCAGAGGAAAAATAACAAAGTATAATGATAAACTTGTGATTATTTTATTATGGTTATGTTTTCTAATGCTGAGTAATAAGCTTCATGTTTTTAAACTGTACACTTTTTATGTTTTTATTGCAGATATTCAATTGATCGCAATACTGACCTGGAGAGGTTTTTCAACATTGATGCAAACAGTGGACTTATTACTATCGCAAAGCTTCTGGACAGAGAGACCAATGCTGTTCATAATATTACAGTATTAGCAATTGAGAGTCGTAAGTTTTCCCCCTTTTTTTGTCCCTTCTGGAATATTTTCACATGCTGGTTTTGATATAGTTATAGTAATAAGAGGATGTGTTTGATTGCAATATAGTCACATGCAGATAATCCCATGATAACAATTGAGTGACATTATAGCATCATCAAAGGCCCAGAATTTTAGCACTTCCCATTACACAAGGACCCACTACATATGCTTATTATATACTTGGGGATCCCCTATACCCCAACAGATATCTCTATGCAAACCACTTTTCCTCAGGTATGCATATACTACCTTTGTCAAGATGATTGTCTGATATGCCAAGGTGCTGGTGGATTAAAGCACTTGAGAAAGGGCAATTAATAGCCCGAAACATGTCGTGCACAGCAGCTTTAAAATAAACATCAACCACTAGCAGTTAATCTGCGTCTGTAGTGCTCTCCTCTTTTACAACTAATCACATATGCAACAGATGGCCGGTACATCTACTCCTAGAGGATAGAAGCACTCATTTACTGCCTGGAATTGGCTGAGCGCAGATTCATCTACTCTATACGGATTAAAGCAGAAATCAGGGTTGGCTATTTACCACACTATTAAAATCTACTTTACATATGTTGTATATATCGACTCACAATAATGTTCCTCTTATTATTTTGTAATGAATTGAATTTAGCAGCTTAAACATTTCATGAAATATTAGTGGGAGGTGTGCAGCAGTCCTTATATGCATGATTACCATAGTATCTAGCTGTATATTTTTTTTACATTTCTTTTAAGCTTTCAATAAAAAACATCTTAATAAAATAGGTGCCATTATGGTTTTTGAATTTAGGTCATATAGGGTACATGGTAAAAATTTAAGCTGAATAGCCGCTGTGATTGCCAGTTGCACTTATCAAGACAATCCTCTAAGGTGCAAGAAATAGGAAAAAGACAACACACTAATATCACTAATAGAGGGTAACCATTGGGTAAATAAGAAATTGTATGTGCAAAAATTTAGTGCTGAGAATTTAGCTAAGATATAGATCATTAAGAAATAGCCAAATCACACTGTACTCAGATAAAGGTTGTAATATTCTAAAAAAGATGGAAGCAATAACCTTATATATCGGGTCATGCTTGGAAACTTTTTGATGATTATAAGAACTGAATAGGGACATCTGAACATGCAGTGCTTCCTTGGGAGCCAGTCTTGAGCTAAATGCCAAGGAAGAAAAGCAATGACCTGCTCTGCAGAAAGAAAGACAGTCGTACAATAAAAACAATGTCTGGGCAAATTAAATAGAAAACTTTGGAAAATTAAAAATGGCAAAAGTATGCCAAGGGGAAAAAGAACACTTCTTTATATTTTGAACTTTCTTTTATTCTGTTTTTTTTTTCTGTTAGAAAATCCTGCACAAATTGGTAAAGGATTTGTTGCAATAAGTATAATGGATATTAATGATAATGCACCTGAATTCGCAAATGAATATGAGACTACCGTTTGTGAGAATGCTTCCCCTGGAGAAGTAGGTTTTATTACATTATTTTTTTAACCTGTCCAGAATCAATATATATTTTATTTTAGCATGTATAGCTTAAAAGGAGCATGACTAATGCAAATGCAGATGGATGTGTGCCTCTGGATCCTGGAGTACAAGGCTTACCAGAATAAACAATAAGTAATGATATGACAGCTCATGGTGATGCCTTGCCTCCACAGTGGCCAGTGCCAACATACAGTATCTGATGATTTTGAGTTAAGCTGGGATGCATTAAAACATGAGTTGTGATTGGTGTAGGAAATTAATTTGGTGGGAGGAATTTTCATAGAAAAGAAAGGTTATAAACAACAACAATAAAAGACCTTAGAATGTTGTGGGGACCAAAAAACTGCAGTGCACTCAGTTGCCATTGCTTTTTAAGGCACCCAGAAGCATTCCTATAAAACGGGCATATACTGTATTTTGCACCATATAACTAAAATTGGAGCTGTTACATCAAATTCAATTTTCAAAATAAAATAAACATCCACTGGTTTTATTTTTTGACACTTTTGAATTGATGCTCCTAACATTTTTCTGACACTTGTAAAATGCTATCAGTTGTTGCAATGGTACTACAGAACTTTGCATGGAACATTTCATTTATTAAGTTAATGATGTCTTTACAGGTAATTCAGGAAATACGTGCAACTGATAAAGATGACCCATCAAGTGGCCATTGGTTTTATTTCACTTTGCCATCAGATGCCAGCAATGTCAATTTTACACTGCAAGACAATAAGGGTAGGGGATTTTTCAAAATGCTGTACATGTATTAAATAATAAGCTATTCTTAAAAGCCAGTTGGCATGTAAAATATAAGCAACATTATGGATATGTTAGGCAAATAATGGGGAGTCAAGCATATTATAAGGCTAATGGTGCATAGGGATTGCTTTCCCATTCACTTCTTCACATACAGTATCTGCACTGACAAGCATATTATGGTGCAAAATTGCATTATTTTGCATTTATACACCATAATCTAACATCGTGCCTATAAGTGCAGATAGAGTACTTAGTGTATATGAACTGTACAAATATAAATGTGTCTTTCTGCTTGCTAATCCTATTTCAGCTTGTCTGAACACCCAATTTTTGAATAATTATAGGATTTCGAAAACAATTGTTAGAATTTATAAGCTCTTCTTTCCGTCAAGGAAAACATTTTCATTGTGAGTCCACTATAACAAGGCTATATATAGAGTTACATAGTTAAGTTGGGTTATAAAAAGACAAAAGTGATAAGCAATTTTCTCCCGTTTCGCTTTCCCAACATTTTTTTGAAACCTTTGAAAAATTGCTGAAAAAGTTTTTTTTTGTGCAGAATACATACGTCAGTGGCGTTCATAATGCCATTTTCTTTCCAACAACATGCAATGACATCAATGGCCATTTTTATTCTTGCCGTTTTTCTTTTGCAATGTTTTTCATGCATGGCCATGCCATCACAACATCACATGACAGGACCACAACTCACAGTAAAGAACCATTTTAGCAGCTTCAATTAAAAAAATCAGTTCCTCAAGTCTAAAAGGCGAAGGGGGAACGTAATATATTTCATTAGCACTAAAAATTGTCCCAAATACCTTTATCATGGTTGCTTCCTTTTTGACCTCAACGACTTCCTTGCAAAGTTTGGGAACAAATGGATTTTGCAAACATGCGCAGTGTATGTAATAAAATTTCACAAAGCATGTAATAAAGTGCTGTAATATTCCCCAGCGAACAAATGTGAGCAGCACTAGACATTCGCAAAAACGCCATTTTAAATAACACTTTGATTTTTAATTACATTCCCCCGTAGGGTCTAGCCACATGGGCAGATTCGGGGAGACTAATCGCCAGGCAACAAATCTCCTCTTCTTCGCAGAGACTAATCTCACTGATCTGCCTTCCCCTGCCTTCCGCCGGCTATAATGTAAATCGCCTGGGGGCAGGCACACGGAGTGCTTCGTTTTCCAAGGTCGCCCAAAGTTTCCTCGTGAGGCAATAATGGGCAAAAATGAAGCGCTCCATGTGCCTGCCCCCAGGCGATTTACATTTTAGCCGGCAGAAGGCAGGGGAAGGCAGATCGGGGAGATTAGTTGCAGCGAAGAAGAGGAGATTTGTTGCCTGGCGACTAATCTCCCAGAATCTGCCTGTGTGGCCTGACCCTTAAAAGAATAATCTTAGAAGAACTCATTTCATCTTAAACAAATCTATAAATAAAAGTATTGTCATTACAAAATTTTGCTAAAAGAATTAAATAATAATAATATGCAAATAGTGCACAAATAGATGTCTAGGAAAATGCTTTATGCCCTAGGATATTTATTATAGATAGTTACATAGTTAAGTTGGGTTAAAAAAAGATCAAAGTCCATCAAGTTCAACCCCTCCAAATGAGCTAAATTATAGGTAAAAGGGATACTAATTTTTGTTTGTGTACCAGAGCCAGGCACAGTCAAAGACATGTTAAATCCATGCCAAAATATCACCATTGAGGCTTATAATGCATTGGCTTTTACTTCTGAAAAGAAATGGTTACCATATTAAATTGCCTAGATGCCAGATTGTGTTTATTTTACACAATATGCTTCAGTAGCTTTAAACAAAATGCTGGGGCCCCAAATAAAAAGCATGTGTTTTTAAAGCACATTGTATGTTAACAAAACAGTTTTATTTTCACAACTATGACTTCTTTGTTTCCTATAGCTTTTAGGGATGAGGTCAAGCTAATGTAATGTTATGCATAAGCAGTGAAACATAACATGAAAAATTATGTCAAAGTAAATCCTGAACCTTCTTATTTGTAATTGAAATTAACGTTTTAAACAGAATACATTTGACAGTGTGCAATTATTTAATCAAAACCACAGTACCTTTGTGTTATTCAAGCTGCTTAGCTAACCTATCCAGTGTACTTTCTCTTTTCAGACAACTGTCTGCTCAGCTATATCATAAAGCAATGTCATGGTAACTGTTTTCAGTGCTATCACAGATCAACGACAGTATATTACATCTTCAAGGACATCATTTGAAAAAAAAAAATGACATAGCTTCTTGTCTTCACATTTCGATTTGTGAGCTTCTGTCATACCTATGTGATATTTTGTATATGTGATTTTCTCATATAGAGAGAGAGAGAGAGAGAATACTGTACAATAAAGCAAATTAAACAGAATTACAAATTAATATTTAATATAAATGAATCTATTTCATTTATATTAATATTAAATAAAAGATAAATAGATCTCTCTAAAAACCTAATGTCAAAAATATATATTTAATACAATACACTTGATAACGTTTTTCATTTGAGACTAACATAGTGATCTTGGAATAAATATTTTTTGCATCTCTTGAGAACTTGTGTATGTGTATTCTTTATATATACTGTGTGTGTATATATATATATATATATATATATATAGACAAATACAAGATTCCTCTGCACTCAACCCATTATCAATATATTTAAGACAGAGACATTTTGTGCATACTGCTACTGAAAAATGCCTTACCCTTTAAACAAAATAGGGATTGTTTGTCCATATATTGCAATATATTTAAGCTGGCCAACTACGTCAAAGTCATCCCATATCTGGCCAGTCCTATGCTCAATTTTCATTTGATTCATTAAGAATTCTATGGTTTCATTATACATTTTATAAAAGGGACGAATACGTTTTACCTGCAACTTATATATATATATATATATATATATACATATATACAGTATATATGGTTACCTGATCACTATAAATCTATCTATCTGTCTGTCTTTTATCTATCTTATCTATCTATCTATCTATCTATCTATCTATCTATCTATCTATCTATCTATCTATCTATCTATCTATCTATCTATCTATCTATCTATCTATCTATCTATCTATCAAAACTAATGAACTGCCTTAGGAGAGACATTTATTTCTAAAACCCTTTGAACATTACACTTAGGGGCAAATTTATCAAGGGTCAAATTAAAAACTTTAATTTTGAGTTTATTTTAGCGTAATTCGACTAGGGAATAATCCAAATTCAATTTGAGTTTAATAACATTTCAAAATTCAAATTTCGAAATTTATCATATACTGTACCTGCCAAATTGGTATTTTAGCCTATGGGGGACCTCCTACAATTAATTTTGAGTCATTTAATGGACTTTTGAAAAATAAATTTAAAAAAATGTGTTATTTAAAAAAAAACATTTTCTTGGTGAAAAAACTCCACTTGAATTTTATTCTAATTAGATTCGAGTTTGCGGGTCAATCCTATTAACCCGAATTTAAAAAAATTGTCCTTTTTTATGAATTTTCAAGTTTATGGGAGTTTATGGGAGTTTTTATAAACTCCCATAAACTCTAAATTCGACACTTGATAAATATGCCCATTATAGTCCTTTAGAGATTTGCTTGTGCCTCACGTCCGCAATATTTAGGGTAGCAGATAGAAGCCAGTCTGTGCTACCAGGAACCCTGCCTATTTATGAAAAAAATTTCTCAGTCACTAAGAGGCAATTGTTTGTCATACAACGCAAATGTTTATTCCCCAACACAGCTTCAGTTGTTTCTCTCAGAGCAGAGCTTGCTCTCAGACCACTTGTTTTAACTACAGAGGCTTCTGGGGGGATATGCCTTCCTTCTATGACTTCCCAATAATTCTGCTACTATATACAGTGTGTGCAAAGATTCCCAAACAGGTAGCTGCTAGGGATGTAGCGAACCGCCGAGTATGTGTTCGCGAACGCCGTTCGCGAACACCGGCAAAAAATGCGAACAGTTCGCGAACTGTTCGCGAACTTCGAACATCCGAAAATCGTTCGATTCGAACGATCGTAGGATTTTTAATCGTTCGATCGAACGATTTTCGTTCGAATCGAACGAAAATCGTTCGATTTTAGTGATCGAATGGTCGAACGATTTTGACGCGAACGCCTATTGGCGAATGTCGCGCGACGTTCGCGAACTTGCGGCGGACGCGAACAGCCGATGTTCGCGCGAACAAGTTCGCCGCAGAACAGTTCGCTACATCCCTAGTAGCTGCATGGTGATTAGGCTGTAGCTGCACAGGGGTTGGCTCCCTAAGAAAAGGAGCTGGGTTTTTCAAAGAGAGAGAGAGAACCTTGGGGAAAGCTGTTCTGTGTGTTCTAACGGCCTTGTAAGCGTGGAAAACTTATTTGTGCATTTTGTTTTGTAAGGGATTGGATGCATGGCCCTTGTCCTGTGTTAGTAAAGGAAAGCCTGGGTCTGGATAGCCCAAATTAGCGTTACAATATTTTTGGACTATACAGGGTAGATGGCCTCAATTAATTGTGGGCAAGTGATAAAAAAAAAAACTAAGAGCCTACCCTTTGGAGCACTAGAACATTAGCCTAGTGCTGTGCCTACTGACTATGCCTTACCTTGTGCACTTTTTCATCTTCAATTTGTGCCTGTATGTTAGCCTCCGATCCACTTAAACTGTAAACTCTACAGGGCAGGGACCTCCTTCCCACTATGTCTCTTACCACATAGCACTTAAGCTCTTTGTCCTGATATGATTCTGTATACATTTATTATGTGATTTGTCTTCCCCATGTATACACATATATATATATGTATTGTACTTTTATGGGCTGTACAGAGCTGCGGCTCCTTAACCGCGTTAAACAAATAGAAACTCCCGCATTCTAGGTGCTGATCCAGGAAACGATGCGAGGACACAATCGTTGTGTAGAAAAGTCGGCTTTAGTGAAACACACACACAGGGGGAATCTTGCGGTGGATGTGCTGTACTGACTTACGCGTTTCTTGCCGTGTAACTCGGCACTTCCACAGGGGGAATCTTGCGGTGGATGTGCCGAGTTACACGGCAAGAAACGCGTAAGTCAGTACAGCACATCCACCGCAAGATTCCCCCTGTGTGTGTGTTTCAATAAAGCTGACTTTTCTACACAAAGTTTTTGTCCTCGCATCGTTTCCTATAGTAGTATGTGGGAGTTTCTATTTGCATAACGGATTTACCGGCACGGATCGGCTGGCGTCTCGCTAAGGCAGCAGCTGGAAAGACACAGTGAACTGGGTGAGCTCCGATGTGATCCGCATCATTCTAATTTACTTTACTAAGTTCCTTTTTACAAAAAAAGTCATACATACATATATATATATTTGTCTTTGACAAAAAATAGTGAAAAAATCAAGAGCTATGAGAAATGAACTGTCTCTCAGTTCTCCCTTGATTTAAACACTGCATTATGACATTTTCCTGACATTGCTGCATGTCTAGCTGACAGATATTTTAATTCAGCAGAATTATATTTGTATTATAGTTATAAACCACATCTAGATGCTAATTTGGTGCTAAATCGTTTGTTAGAGTAACTATAAAATCTGCTGCATCTACTGACTAGCAGTAGACTGAATTAGATGTGACTGATATACAGCATCTACTTATTCGATCGACTCTTTTCACATGCAGATATTGATTTCATGATTTGCAGCTGCCTTTGGGACAAAGTGAAACTTAGGGTGCCTAGTGCTCACTAGAATACAAATTCAGCATTTAAAAAAAAAGAACCATAATGTACAGTTCATATTTATCTGTTGTCCTGCTAAAAGTCTTTGTATTTATACATTGCAAAGTTCCCTGCACATAACAAATATTATATATTGATATCTTCATTGCAGATAATACAGCTTCAGTCATAACAAGAAGAGGTGGATTTCGGAGGCAGAGACAGTCTGTGTTTTATTTGCCCATTGTGATTGTGGATAGTGGATCTCCATCTCTCAGCAGTACAAATACCCTGACTATTAGAGTTTGTGATTGTGATGCAGATGGTTTGGCCCAGTCTTGCAATGCTGAAGCGTACACATTACCTGCTGGTTTAAGCACCGGGGCTCTGATTGCAATTTTAGCTTGTGTCCTGACATTACTTGGTAAGTTTCCTAACTTGTTTCAGAAAAATATCATACACCAAGAAATGACTTTACTTCCACTGGCATGTAACAGGAGGAATGCAGAAAAAACAATATTACAGTATTGTATCTTTCCTGTTTCAGTGCTAACTAACCAATAACAAAAAGACAAGACTCCTAAACTGTTGCTCCTATTTAAACACAGCAGGTGAATAATGCTATGTATCACTACAGCCATGATTAGTATATCTTCTAGTTTTGTTCTGTATATTTGAAAATGGAAAATAATTAATTGGATTACATTTTTGACCTTTGCCAAATAAAGTGCTATTATTTTTCTCTCTACTATAATTTGGTTTAAACATAGTTTAAAAAAAGACTACATGTAATGATTCATCCTTAAAAAATAAGCAATAAACAGTTACTTGAACTGCTCTTTGCAACGCCTAGAACAACTACCGACATGGTATCCATTTATTTCTTGGTGGCAAAGGCCTTTTGGTGCGCTCACAACATTTTCATTTATAAAAGTCTACCTTCCAGCTTTAGTATTGAGAGTGAAAGATGAAACTGTTGTTGCCTTCAGTGCAAACTATATCAAAATCCAAGAAATGCTTTGAGGTTCCAGGATTAAAAGGATCTCTTGACACTTCCTTAGGACCTAAGGTCAGGAAGAAAAAAAGAAGCAGAATCCAAGCTGTTTGTTGATCATTATCACACAGCGCTTTATTAAAAGGATACAACTGCTTTGTATTCATAAATATGAATACACAAGTCTGTATATTAACCTTACAGTGCTTAATACTGCAAAGAAGAACTTTATGGCCATATGTTGATCAATTAAAATGTGTCATACTACTGTCACCATCTGCTCTTGTTTGATCACATGGGAATAATAATTTAAACATTTATATGATAGTTATCAACCTTGTTTTATAACACAGGTCAAGAGACAGAACTGATTCTTGTTGTACTTTTTGTATTGAATATATGAAATCTGTGAATTTGTAAGCAAAGCTTACCCTGGTGGTCTAGTGGCCACCTGGGACAACCGCTGCGTGGTTCTTTTTCCCTCTGGTACTGGTTCCTCTATGGCATGCGCGGTGCTCACTTGTGGGTTTTACACGCCTTGGATCGAAATTCAAATGTATTTAAAGGGACTTTGAATAGAAACGCATTGCCCATTGTTAGGTCTATCTTGAGTTCCTGGGTGTTTATACCTGGTGAATTCTACTTGTGTATGCTGGTTTTGACCCTTGCCTGCCTGCCTGACTATTCTGAATTCTGCAATCCTGACCCTTGCCTGCCTGACTATTCTACACTCTCCAATCCTGATCCTTGCCTGTCTGACTATCCTGTGAACTCTGCCTGTACCGACCCGGCATTTCTGATCTTGCTTGAACTCTGCCTGTACCGACCCGGCCTGTCTGACCACAAGATTCTGTTTGAGTTGTGTTGCCTTTCATCCTAAATCCTTGGTAAACAATTGTGCCCCTTTGCTCATCCAGAACTCTTGCTTTGCTACTCTCTTATTAAGACCTGGCAGCATCTGAGTAGATGAGGGCGGAAGCAGAGACCAGGGAGCCTAGTACTTGTTCTGGATTTACGGTGCCGATTGTGACATAATGTAAATTGATTAGGCCATTCTATAGGCTTAATTCAAATTAAAAATACCAATCCTCCCTTTGTATGTATACATATGTAAAAACACTTGTTTTTCATTTTTTTAAATATTTGTTTTTAAAGAATAAATCCCATAACTAACTTTAAATACAAATCTTAAAGTGTATGGCACCAGTTATAAGAAAATAATTGGCCATTCTTTCATGGGAAATTGCCCTTCATTTACTTATAATTGATACTGCCTTTACTTGTTTAGACAATAAAAACATGTAAATGTCATTTTAAAGGTCACATTTAAAGCTTTTCTGGAAATTTTATTAACATGCCTGAAACCATTGTCTCCACTGTTTAATTTGAAAGTATACTACCGTGTACATTGTATTTCAAACAAGCACTAGGGCTTATCTAGCAGTATTTTACATTTTCAAGACATCTACTAATAGATGGATCATTAGAGGAAAGCCTGGTAGCTACTACATGACAAGCAATTTATTGCTTGATATAAGTGTCAAAGGAGACTGCAAGGGAAAAAATGTTTCACCCTATTATGGAAGAAAAGTCCAACTTTTAAAGATTTTCCCTATAGGCTCAAATACAGAAAAAAATATTTCCAAATAAAAGCCCAGTAAATTAAATTCATTTATCTTGCAGTGAGCACATTGTAGGCATTAAACAGTTCTTTGGTTTGGGGTAATCCATCTACAAATGCAAGCAACAAAATACCATAACATATAATATAATCATTTAAATCACAGTCTTACTTATAATTTACTATTTATTATGATGGACAATGTGTTTTTTATTAATCCATTAGCAATTCTGATGTAATTGAACAGACAACTGATGCTTGGGGTACTGCTTGGGTGTGCAAGAGATATCATATTAATGATCCACTTAAACATAGACTAATTTATAAAATTCTGTATTAGGTCCTAAACTTAAAAACAAACATTATTAATTTTGCACCATTTTTAAGGAAAACAAAAATAATTCTCTGCTTCTTATATTCTCTAAAAAGGATGGCACTAGCCTGCTTTCCTGCTCAGTCAATAAAATAAAAACATCATATCACAATCAAGTTTTTACTGACATCTAAGTGAAAGCAGCTCTTGCACAATGTCTGACAAGAACAGACATGAAGTACTGTTTTATTGCCTGAGCAGTAGAGCACACGAGTGCTGGTGGCCTGGACCTTCACAGGAGCTGTCTGGAAGATGAAAGAAGAACAGACTAAAGTCCATTTATGTCAGAGAATGATCACTTTTTTTCTTGCAAAGTGTACATTGGTAATACGGTTCACAGGAAAGGTTTCTGCTTTGAAGTTTAGGAGCTAATAAAGGCATTCAACACTATGCTAAAATTCTTCTTTAAAATTTCCTGTTCATGTGCCATTAGTCCTTAGTGTTGAGTATATTAATATATACTTATAAGGACTGACGCCATATACTGGTTAAAATATATGATGGGGATATGTTAATATAAGTATGAAGCAAACATCATATTTCTCAGTCAACAGCTAAACTTTCATCTTGTATGTTATGTATGAATTATTAAAACTCTTATGACATAATCAGTCCTATCCCCCATATCACCAATTTCCCTAACAAGCAAGCTCACAAAATTTGCTGCTACTAACAGTATATAAATTATCTTTACTTATCTTTTCATGAAATTGACAGTGTTATATGTTGATTAATTCATGTTGAATGATATTATATTTCAGTTCTCGTTCTTCTAATTGTTACCATGAGAAGACGGAAAAAGGAACCATTAATATTTGATGAAGAAAGAGATGTCCGAGAGAATATTGTAAGATATGATGATGAGGGGGGTGGCGAAGAAGACACTGAAGCATTTGACATGGCTGCTTTAAGAAACCTTAATATTCGAGATAGCAAATCGAGGAGGGATGTGACTCCAGAAATCCAGTTCTTGAGCCGACCGTCCATTAGAAGTGCACCAGACAATGTGATTTTCAGGGAATTTATCTGGGATAGACTGAAGGAAGCTGATGTGGATCCATGCGCACCACCTTATGACTCCCTGCAAACATATGCATTTGAAGGAAATGGATCAGTAGCAGAATCTCTAAGTTCTCTAGAGTCAAACAGCTCAAACTCTGAACAAAATTATGATTATCTGAGTGACTGGGGTCCTAGATTCAAAAGACTTGCAGATATGTATGGCACTGGTGATGACAGCTTGTATTCATAGCATTGGAACATCTTCTGTATATTACTGAACTGAAGATAAACTCAGTATTGACTAATACTTATGTACAGTACATTTGTCTAACATTTTAGGATGTATGAAACTTTTCTTTATCACTAATGCTCTATGGACTCCATTGATCATGCATCCTTTTATAAATGTCAACCAACTGTAAATACTACCAAAATGTTTATTTTTGAATCTGTAGAAGCAGCTAATTCCGATTTTAATAATAATCAGCACATTCAGGGGCTGATTTTGATAGCTGGGAATTAATTTTTTTTGCACATTACATTAGAGCATTTGAAAAACGTAATGTGCTTAAAGAATGTTATTACCATACACTTTGCTGGAAAATTACTTTCCAATATAACTCCTGGAACAAATAAATCCCTTGCAAGATAAGTATGTTGCTTGCTGTTGGAGCAAAAGGACACATTCTTGTATGTTTAAACACCTGCTGCTTAAAAACAAAATAGGCCTGTGTTGTAAAGGCAAATTGAGCTTTTAGAAACACAGTCTAGTAATTTTAAATGATTTATATTCAATTATGGTATATAAGCTTATACAGAAGCTTTGTAGAACACTGTAACATTTCTTTACATTTTAAAGCAAGCTTTTACTCCATTGACTATACTAAAGCCTCAGTTTGTACTATTGATTATATTAAACAAAGTACCGGTATAGGATCCATTATCCGGAAACCCATTATCCAGAACATAAGACCATCTCCCACAGAGTTTATTTTAAGCAAATAATAATAATCTTTAGAAGTGATGTTTTTTTGTCTGTAATAATAAAACAGTACATTGTACTTGATCCTAACTAAGCAGCATAAATGTATTTAATATTCAAATGATTTTTAGCAGACTTAACGTCTGCTGATCCAGATTATGGAAAATCCCAGGCTCCAAACATTTATTACAAATCCTATACCTGTAACAACTTTATTTTTGTTATCCATGTTATAAAATTAACCCAGCATCAGTAACACTTTAAAATAGCAGTATTCCCCTTAAATTCAATGAATATGGCTTGTGCTGAAAATACTTTTTACCTATTGCTTAATTACAAAAATGTATATGTTTTTATTTTTTTAAGCTTAACAGAGAACTCATAGAAACTGAAGCTACACAATGTTTGGTTGTTGTGAGGTAGATAAATAGATTACAAATATACAATTCTTTTCATTCCCATCCTTCTGACTGTTTTGTTATCGGTTATGTGGGATTATCTGTGAACTGTCAATCTATCTAACTTGCAATGACCAAACATAGAGTAGCTTCAATTACCCTAAGAGAAAGAGAAAAAGTGCCAGCGCACCTTTAAAAATAATTATTCCAAAAAATGAGGTGTTAGTACTACAGTTTAGCCAAAATATGTCAGCTCACATGCCACGTCAAGGCCCCTCATTGTACAAGTCCTACACTATTTGTGAGCATTCTAAGTTTGTAGTGCATTTAAAATAAAGTCCCCCAGCAACCAGTGTCACTGAGTAGTAAGACCATGTTGCACTTACCCTTAGCTCAGAAGCTCTAGGGAGAAAGCAGGGAGCCCTTACGCCCCAGCCAACCAACCTACACCTCTGAATAATTACCTTATCCACTATCTATTAGCATTTTAAGTTTGTACTGCATTCAAAATTAATTCCCCAGCAGTGTGACTAAGTAATAAGACCATGGTGCACTTCCCCTAACTCAGGAGTTCTAGTGAGAAAGCAAGAAGATTTTTTAGCTCCAGCCAACCATGCATCTATAAATAATTCTCTGTTTAAAGGCTTGAATGGCAGCTATAGGCAATATTTGGTTACAATTTGTTCACAAAACAGAAAAAAAAATTGCCAGTGCTTGGTCTAACCCATGCTGTGGTGTTGACGAGCTGTTATAGAAACTTCCTTGTGCCAGAGCTTGGTCTAAACCACAATCTGGAGTTGACCAGCTGCTATAAATGATACTGTAATGGCACGTGGAAGGGAATTTCAAAGAAGGAGATAAATTGTGCGTGTGTGAAAAACTTTGAGTGAAGTTTTTTGATAAGTAGCTGCTGAACTCTTGTAGGCATGTTTATAGATATTGGGTGTGCCAAGATCTTCAAGTTAAATTGTTAGGATTAGCATATATATATATATATATATATATATATATATATATATATATATATATATATATATATATATATACCTGTATATATATATATATATACAGATGCAGCCACTTTGGTTTGTCTGTTTGACACAGAATAACTAAACACAGATATCCCATTTATCTCATTTAACACAGAAAACTGTGTCACAACATCCCATCTAATTAAAGCATTCACCATTGTGAACAATGGTGCTTTGGTATGCTAATGAAAAGGTTAAATGCATTAAATGAGTTAAGATAACTTTAGATAACACAGTTTCTTCAATTAACTCTGAGTCATGACGCATTTAACTCACAAATCCAAGTGGCTTCATCTGTACATATGTGTGTGTATAATTTTTAACTTTTTTACTTTTTATTTTGTAATCTAGATTAATCTGAAAGGAACATATAAAACACAATCCAGCTAGTTGCAAAAACCTTCTGTTCTTGTCTTGAAATTCCCATTTCATAAATATGATAAAAACATTTAAAAATGTGATGTACACATTTTAAAAATATTGCTCTAATGACTGTGAGCAAAAAAAAGGATAAAGGCTCACAGATTCCTATAGGTGGGCCAGACAATTCTCCACAATTCCAGTGTGATTCAATAGATCTGCAAAGTATACTTTGGCTTGGGGAAGCATTTGAGCATGATATGCACCATTGATTCATGGTATATGTTACAGTGTGCATGAGAAATTATAATTTTATACTAACAACTAAAATTATAATTTTTTATCATTTACAAGGAAATGCTATTTCTTGGGATAATATTTTCTGAACATAAACCAAAAAGTTTAAATATTACAGTACTGGCGAGATAACACAAGCTTTGGGAAAAGTATATAGTCTGCCATGGGTAGGATATGGGCACCAAACAAGGAGAGATGTATTGGGCAACTGATGGAGAAAGATACCATGGAAGAAAATGCCATATTTGAAAAACAGAAGTGTATAGATAGATGGATAAATAAATAAGCCTGAAATGTTTTAGTGTTTTAATCATTTATAACGGTAATCCGTTGTCATTTATTTGTAGGAGAAACATTTTTTTGCCTTTTATTGCATTGATTTTAGAATCAATGTAAAAAAACAGATGAGCCAATTTTTTTTTCTAAAAACCATATTAACCCAGCCAGAAAAAAAAAAAATATTTTTAGCAGCCAAAGTGCTAACTCTATAAAAACAGCCAAAAGTGCTAACTCTGTAATAACACCAGTACCTGCATTAAAGGAAGGTACAGTTCTATTTTTGTATAGTAAAAATTGTTTTTTGGCTGGGTCTGTATGAAATAAAGAAAGAAAGCTGCTACCTGTACAATATGCCTCTTGTAAATTTGTGGCCCAGAAAAGACCAAGATCAGCTGGGTGTATGTATGTGTTGCCATACCAATGTAATAAAAGTTCTTGCTATTATAATATTCTATTTAGAAAAAATATAGTATCCCAAAACGCTCCGCCCGCTTGGCTCAGGAAAAGGGTGCAGCTTTCCTCGATCAGGTCACCAGTATCCTGATATCTGTAACACTTGATAAAGGGCATATAGGCCCGAAACATGTCGTGTACAAGTAGTCAAGCAATAAAAAGATAACCACAGAATATTCTATTTAGGTTCATGTTAGTCTAGCCTTGTGAACATATGTTTTTTAACTTTTTTTATGGTATACCTGTAAATGTATGTGTTAGTTATACCTAAGACCCCAAATAAAATAATGATTCTAGTAGGTGCTCACACCTGCTGTGAAACCAGACAGTTAGTGAAACTGAGTTGTCCATAAAATAAATGATCTTCAAACGAACTAACAATAATATACTGAATGCAAAAGTAGTTACTGTATATACTTTAGTGCAGGTTAAACTAAAATGTGAACGTATGAAATACGATGGAAATGGGAATATGAACGACCCGAAAATTAGTTTCATATTTGAATCAAATACGAATAAAAATCAAATTGAATTTTCCTCCCAAAAAACACCCTGAATGTCAGAAAGGCTATTAGCATCTTCAAATGGGTCAACTGACCTCTGCCATGGACTTGTAAATGAATTTGGCTGGTTTTAGGTGGTGAATATTGAATTAGAACTGTTTCCATGGTCGAGGTGTGATAAATCTCACATTCAAATTTACATTTGAGTTGGTGCTTTTAAACTAGAATTTGTGGGTTTTGATACAAATTTTATTTCGAAAATTCGAATTTACCATTCGAACCTTAATAAATCTGCGCCTGAATGTTACAGGTATAACTTTTACCTGTAATTTTGTGTCAATCTGTGGAAATATGGGTACAGTTTTAATTTAGTTTAATAATACAGGTTCAAAGAATGTTGATCTTAAAATAAACTTCAACTAATGTCACCACATGGTAACAAACCATATTTATAGAGTGAAAATACAAATAGGGTTGAAAATTGTATTTAAAAAAGTGCAAAGACATTTGTATTAAAACATAGATCCTCTAGTCCATAACTGCTGAACGAACCCAATAATAAAGAAGTAGATCAGGAAGTTCCTCTATTGTCAGCCACTTTGACAGGACCATGACTGTGGACCAGCATAAAAGGCTGGTGGATTGTGGCAGCAACAGATATGTTTTTTAATCAAATCTATAATCTCTTTGACTGTATATAGAAGGTCCTTGTGAGACATTTTAATAGATTATGAGAGATGTTTTTAATTGCATTTAATAGACTTTGAATGACATGATGCTGCCTCTCATATTCCTATTCTATATGAAAACTTTGAAAACAACACAGTATATGTCAAAACAAGTTTGTTTTGCTAACTAAAAGATAAATATCTAATTGCACAGACACATGAAACAAAGACTCCTATTCAATTAATGAGAAGAATTTTATGTTTACAAATATATTTATAATTTAAAGAAAAGCTATTTTTTTTTTCTAATTTAGAGCTCATCACATTACATCTGTAATGTAGATATACATGTGTAATAAACATTATAAAAAACTGTCTTTCTTCTATTATGGTGCACACGGAAGTGAGGGGGTGGGAGGAGCATTTTTTCTGAAGATTGCCAAGATATAACAACCAAACAACACAACAAAACAAACACATACATATACTGTACATATTTATACTTTAATAGCAAGTGTATCATCTCAGTATCTTCAGATTATGATTCAGCACATTGAAATTCATTTCATGTATGTGTTTGATTTTAATGATGAAAGAACTATTTTAATTGCCTACATTAGGCTTGTTAGGAAATCACTTTTTACAGTATAATTGGCACTTTTCTGATTGCCTTATTTACTCAGAGTATATAAAGAATACCCAAGGCATATCATAATGCTAAAATTAGAGTGGTAGTGCTCATAGAGTGAACTAAAAATTGTGTATTTTGGTTTGTGTCTGTCATTTAATTTTGGAACTTTTTACATAGTGTGTAATGCAATATTTGCTTTGGTGTGATCATTTTCTTTGAAAACGGATCCATTTTGTGGCCTGACAATATAAAACTCATGGGAATATGCTGAAGACTGACATACTCTATGGATGTGATGAACTTTGGGAAGCCTAAAGTGCTCTACAGCAACTGAATAGCACTTAGACGGAAAAACTCAACCAAGGACTTTTGACTCGCAGCACATTAATATGAATGAGCCATTAAAATGAAATAATTCTGCACACTTTTCTGAATAAAAATTACTGAAAGTCAAATGTTTCCTAATTTACCCATTGAATTTGTCGCTTAAACATGTGTTGCCACTAATAAAATGATTCTTTTTAAAAAAAATAAATTGTACCTTGTCACTACACTCACTAACAACAAAATTCTTGACTTCATCATATTTGTAAACAGGGTATCTTATTGTTCCCATATTTCTTCAAACTGAAACGTTTTGCTTATTAAATGTGTCTTGATTGTACATTTTGCCAAAGTACTAATATAACTTTCTGATTGATGGTAACACATTTTGGAATTCTGATAGTGACCGATTCTGAATCCTCGTGCATTATAGGGGTGATGAAAAAAAAAGCTTGGCACTTGGCATAGTGGCCAATACAATTTTGTTTGCTCAGACTAATGGCATTTACTTATTACTGACTGATTGCTAAGGGTTCCCAGTCTGGTATTAACAGCATGTGGTATGACTTTTATGCAAACATACTTCTTTTACAGAGCAGCTGTTTAACATACTCCAAGGTCAGTTATCTTTATGCAGGTTATGCATCCCCCCCCCTTTAAGATATATTGGATCTAACTGTCAATGAAAATCTAGACTCCCAACTCCTGCATGAAGACAGAATGAAGAGAAACAGAAGCTGAGAGAGGGATAGTGAAGATAAGCTTCACTATTTCAAAAAATGATGCCGAATATTTAATTGATTATATTTAGAAAATTTCTTATTTCAGTATGATGAGGCTTATATTACATTTTGATTTTCTCAATAGTTCCCCTTTAAGGATTTGATCCATATCATGGGACAAAATATATAAGCCCTTTTTAAACAAACAAATTGTTTTCCCCAAACAGGTAAAGATAATTTCATTTTGTTGTAATTCTGATATTGTAGGGAAATGGTAAAGTGTACATCCTTGACATAACCTGTTTCATATGAAGGGAACATACAGTATTATCATTTTATGTTCTTATTGTATTCTTAAAAAAATCCAATTTTACATAAAGTGGCATATATATATATATAGCTGTCTAAAACAATATTTTGTTGGTATAACATATTTATAAAGCTCCTTGCATGTGAATTAACACAATTACCTGCATAAACAGAAAGAAAATATATCACAAAAAATAATTGGAGTGTTTAAAGTGGCAGTATTTCTGTTTTAGGAAAAACTTACATAAAACCATTACAAATTTAGGCAGCAAGGAATTTTTAACTTTAAAATTGAAAATGCTGTGTAAAAGAAATCTCACTCAGTGCCAGTTTTTACAATTCATTTTTCAAGCTATAATCTCTTTTTTAATGCCAAAATTGTACACATCTACACATTTAAATAATTATTACATAGCTTTATAAATACAGTCAAATCCACATGTAAATTTAAAGCAGTAGTGCTTGATGGAGTTCAGTTCTGTTTTTATACATATATATATATATATATATATACAGTATATATATATATATATATATATACAGTATATATATATATATACAGTATATATATATATATATATATATACAGTATATATATATATATATATATATATATATATATATATATATATATATATATGTTTAAAGATTTCCAAGAATGAGGAGAGCACTCATAAATAGCAATTTATGCTGTGATGTGTTTATTCAGGCTACTACACGACATGTTTCGGATCCATGTTGATCCTTTATCAAGTGTAACTAATACAGAACAAATCAGGCTTATATAAGCCCTCCCATAAAGTGACTAATTAGCCCTCAGGCGTGTCATAAGTTAATAATGTAAAAATATAAAACGACATTTAGCCATTGAAACCATATTCAACATCAAGTGAATGAAAAATCCATATTGTCCAAAATATAGTGCTTAATATTCTTCGGTATTCTGAAAGTGCTGTAAAACAACATATAAAAATATGATAATCTATTTAAGAATATTCAACATACAATTAAAAACTTTAAAACACAGAATCTTGACAGGATACTTTCATTATTTGTCTAGCGAATACTAGTAAACTGGTACTTTCCTTTCTAGTAATTACATTGTAGTCTATTTGCTCTCAAAAAGTATCTAAAATGAACTACAACATAGGGGTCCGTTTACTAAAGTGCGTTAAAAATATTCGCACAATATATAGACAGAATTTTCGCCAAATATGTTATCGCCAGTTTACTAACCTGCGGTAAATATAAATTTGCGAATTTTCTTGCGCAAGAATAATTGTTCGCCAGTTATCGCATTTGCTGAAAATAACGCTACGTACACATTAACGCATGGTTTACTAAACAGCGAAATGTGCTAAAGACAAAATTAACGCCAGAATATTCGCAAACTTTTACCGCCACATATGAAGTGGCGTAAAAGTATTTTTTCTGCCAGAAAATTCTCAAGGGGCAGGAAATATCCCATAATAATGTTTTTTTTTTACCCATCATTCTTTGCTGACAGGAGAGAGATCTGTAGCTATTGCTGACAGGATGTTTGGCTTCTGTTTCTATCTGGTGCAACAGCAGCAGTTTCAGCTCAGAGGTGTATTATTGGCAGTGGCATCACAGTCCAAGGATTCGTCAGCCTCTACACTTTTTGGTTTCATTGGGATTGGCTACATTAAACTGTACATTTCTATGAAGCAAAGAGATTGACTGGTATCATTTCCTATGATTCTATTGGCAGAAGGGTTTATATGATGCATAAATGTTTGATTGGTGGTACTCTGGTGATGTTGTTGGATGGTATAATCATCAGTCAATAAAGTTTATAAGTTTTGAAGATGCATTTCTGGCCATAAATGTCACAGTAAAAATTGCCATAATAACCGCCATAAAACAAGACTATTTTATAGCATAAATATTCGCAAAAACGTAATTTTTCGCCAGAAAATTCGCAACTCGCTAAAATTACCGCTAACGTAAGCTGGTTCCTTATCGTAGTTACCGCAAGTGATCGCAATGACTTCTGAGCGCATCGCTGTTTAGTAAACTTAGTCGCTGCGAATATTCTGGCGTAAAAATATTCTCAGCGATAACATGCGGAAACTTAAAGTCAGATTTACCGCACTTTAGTAAACGGACCCCATAGTATTCAAAATATCACTAACTTACTATGGATCAAATCGTTACATTTATTCTGCTGACATAAATTTGCACTGGTATTAACTCTTACCACAGAACTTTACTCATCTATGCTGATGAAAATTCAAGGCCTGCAAAATCAAAGAAGAAGAAGAAAGAAAGGCATGAAAGGGTTATATATATATGTATAAAATATATATATATGATAAATGCTTGTGGCAAACAGCAGAACACTTTTTGTGTTAAAAGATAAAAAAAAAACTCATTTTTTGTAGAATACAGAAATTCACAAATAAACCTTAACATAAGGAACTATAACACAAAAAAAGGAAAGTGTTTTAAAGGAATGCCAATATAATTTACTGCTGCTGTGCACTGGTAAAACTGGGGTGTTTGCTCTTAGTCAGAAGTATGGTTTCATTAAAAGCAGAAAACATTGAAGTGAACGAAATGTAAAGCCTTCGTAATTCAGTTTCTTGAGATTTTATCTTATTTGTAGTGTGTTTTCAAAATATGTAAAATAACAAGACATTCATAGTAAGCACTATGATTAACCTCCCTCTTTTTATTTTTTTTTACAGAATGATTAATGAAATAATTATAGTATTGAAAATAGCTTCACCTTTATAATTGCTTGAGTCAATTCCTATTTCTTAGCAAAGTTAATAAATATGTTAGTCTTTTTACAGTTAATTATAAATCCTATTAACCAATGTAGGTGCTTGGTTTTCTTCATATTTATGGTGTGAATTTATGGTTATTATATGTTTTCACCTGAAATCATGAAAAAATATCACTACAAACTGTAAAAGGAGGTTTTTTTGCCATCTAGCATAACATTTCAATTCTTTTTTTTTCTTTGCATATATTACTGTATAACTTTACTAAGGGCATATATTTGTATTGCTGAATATGTGTGCATTTAAAAAAAAAAACCTGCAGAAGGTTTGTTTAGATTATAGATGTGATCTGTACTTCTGAAGTACATTGGACAGGAATGTGAAGAATTTATAATTTCATATAAGGTACTCTTTGGACAATATAACATACATAGGGATATCTAGAACAGTATACTGTACTGTAAACTCCAATATATCTTAAGATTTGGAGAAAGTAAGCAATTCATACAGTATTTAGTGTGTATAAAGTTTGCTCCCAGATCAACATTTTGTATGTCTATGTATTAAATATATGTAAAATATTTTGCTAGCTTTATGGAAAAAAGAGATCTTTAAATAGTCCCAATTAAGCTCCACTGGAATTTGAACCAAAGACTCCAGATTGTGATCCAATGTCTTAAATGTGTAGAACTTGATGTAGGTAAAGCAACCCAAAGCAGCCAGAAAACTTGGGACTAGTAAATTCTACATTTTAGTTAGTTAGTGGAACTGGTTTAGACTTAGTGGGTGTTTTAATAGTATCTTATCTGCAATACTTATTTTCCATGTAGGTGAGTAAAGATGAGGGCTTTTCATTTTAATTTGTATTACATTTTTTTAAATTTCTTTTTTTTGAGAGAGAGAGTTATGGGGAGAGTGTAATGTATGTTTAGAAGGACGTTCTATCTTTTTTCACATTCTAGAATGTTTAAGTGCCTAAGGGAGCCAAGGGTAACGTGTGCTGCATATTCTTATTTCTTTGAGAGTGTTATACAGTTTGATATGGTAGAACGCCTACTGGAGGGTTACTACAGAAGGAGGTAAGAGAGGCTAAGCAGGCAGTAGCAATATTACCTAGCTTGGCATCAGTTCATTGGTTAGCCATAGGGATTAAAGGGCAAATTCACTAAAGCCCGGAATTTTCGCCAGACCGCCACTAATCAGGAGGCAAAAGGCGCTAGCGTTAATTCGTCAGGGTAAGCGAAGTTTCGCTAGCGAAGGCTAATTTGCATATGGCGCCAAATTTAAATTTGACTGGACGTGTATGCAGCAGTGCATACAGAACACTACACAAGCCCAGGGAAAGTTATTAAAAGTTTATATAGGTTTTCTAATGCCCTACACATGTGCCCACAGTATATTTAAGGTGCCATATGTTAAGAAATGCAGGGGGGAAGGTGGGCACTCTATAAAAAAAAAAATTGTTTGTTTTCAGCTTATCACCCAAAAAACGCCAGCATTTTTTGGACTTAAAACAATTTTTTAAATTTTTTTCTACTAACTCCTATCTACTCTATTGAACTTCGGCTAATCTGGCCTGGCGAAGTAAACTCTGGCGAAGGAGGTGACGTTCAGAAAAAAATTGGTAAATTTGCGTAGTTTCGCCACCTTCGCCAGAGTGCAACTTCGTCAGTGTTAGGGTGCGAAGTTGCGCTACTCTATCTACATCGCTGTCGAATTTTCGACAGGGTGACTGTAAGTAAATTTGCGAAGTGGCAAAATAACGTCGCAATTTAGTAAATTTGTCCCAAAGTCTGAGCCATATAGCCATCTCAGTATTGAACCATTGTATTTTGGGGGTGGGTGACAACTTCTTGTACCTGGCTGCACTAATGCAATGTTTTTCAGCAAACGGGGAACTTTGTTATAGTAGATACTCTAAACAATGCCTTTGTCTTGGACAATTTTAGTCCTGTGTACCCATATTGATCTTCACAGTCATTTATCTTCATTAGAGGGACTCCTTCCCCAGTTCCATATGCTACATTAATTAATTTCATAAGAATTGTTTGCAATTTTTTAAATTTGAGACATTCATTTTTAAAAATGAATTTATGAACTGCAGAGTATAAATCTGAACAGTCATACATTTCTCTAATGACAGTATTGCAAATTAAGTTACAAAAGGTTTGAGTGTTGCTAAATTATCTTAATCTAACACACTGGGATGACATGACTGGCTGCTTTTGTTGTCTATAAATTACAACTTAGGTTGTAACTCTTGGCAAAAATATAATTCATTCTAGGAGAGTATTGTTCTAAATGCCATATCATTAAAGGAGAATTCAACCGTTTACCAAAAAAACCCTATCCCCAACCCATGTAGACCCCTCCCTTCTCCCCCCCCAGCCTATCTGCCCCCCCCCCGGGGAAATGCCCCTAACTTTATAGTTAGGCAGAAGATGGCTGTGATGAACTCAGATGCCTGAATCTGCACAGAGGGGTAAGTCTAAAGTTAGGGGCATTTCCCGGGGGGGGGGGGCAGCTAGGCTGGGGGGTAGGAGGGAGGGCGGTCTACTTGGGGTAAGAGGTAGGTTTTTTTTGGTAAATGGTTGGATTCTCCTTTAAAAGACACTCCATATGGCTTCAGCTGTTTACATCAAAGGGATGAGCTCCATGGCGTGATGAGGAGGACCGATTCGTCGCCAGGTGATGACACGCATGTGACGTTTCAGATTCAGAAAATAATAGGACAGGTACAAACTACATGTATCCGACTGTCGAATGAAGATGCAATGTGTGGCGTTCACATCCGACTGTCGAATGCATGTAGTTTGTACATGAGATTTCTCGATCAGTCCCATTACATTTTGGACATCTGACACGTAGCATGCGTATCATCGCCTGACGACGAATTGGTCCTCAAAGCGCTGTTCAGCCCTAAGTCAACAATGGCTACTCACTACTAGACTTTATAATTAACAAAATACAATTCTCTAAAGCTGGCCATAGATGTTGAGATTTTTAAAAGATCAGATCCTGATCGTGAGACCACGATCTTCTCAGAACAATCGTACGATCATACGAATTTACCATCAACTAAAAAGACCAATTTACCAGGAAAACAAAGGGGAGCTGCCTGCTTGGCCCTGCAAACATAGATAGATTGCACTGGGACCGACAAAGATTTTTTGACCTGGCCGATCAATTTCCCGACAGATGTTGGCCGAAAAATCATAAGATGTACGATCGTTCGAATACCACTAACCGCACGATTGGTCGGGCTTCCCTAAAATCGGTCGTTCGGCAAGAAGAATCGTCGCGTCTATGGGGACCTTAAGACACATACGCATGTGTTTGCTTGTTTATAATAATAAAAATATATTTAAAAAAATTATAAAAAATTATATATTTGATTCTTGTTAGCTCCAAAATGTTTTAAGGCACTTTTTTTCTTACATAATGTGAAATAGTCTTTCTTACTTAATAAAATACTGTTAGGATTAATGTGATTTTTTTTTCTTAATAGTGTAGATGTTTAACTAATTATATCTGTTGCAAAGTACCCATTTCAGTGAAATAAAAATGCATTCATTCATAAAAATAAAAGTCACGTTGATTCATAGCTGTAGCCATCATAGTCAGTTTATCAGTCTTCTGGGCTTTGAGCTTGCATCTCAAGTACTTACTGGAGTTTCAGCAATGTCATTAACAAAGATGGCTGAATACAATTATGTATTTTAAATTATGGCATTTGATATTTTAATTGTTTAATTTAGATAATATGTAGATATATAGAGGAGGAAGTACTCCATAATAAAAAAGAGAATTGCACAAGGTTCTTACCTTCGGCAGGTGTCAGGAATATCTACTAATTTCTGCATCCATTCAGATGTTGAATTTGAACTTCAGTCTAGAATTCTATGAGTTATTAGTTATATCTGTATTTGTTTATAATTATCTGAAGTCCAGAATACCTTGTTTAACCCTTTGCCTGCATCAACAAACAAAGCGAGAGCCTTTACGGTAGCATGTACATTTCAGAGTTTAAGGTCACTCTTTTGAAAAGTACATTGCCTAGCAACATGCTTTTCACAAAGAATCCTTAACCAGTAAAACACCAGCAAGGAAAGGGTTAAAACAAGCTTTTGGCTTAAGGAAAACTAATTTTCTAAGAGAATGTTTCTTTGGCATTTATTATCAACCGCTGCATTTCTTAAAGCGGACCTGTCACCCAGACATAAAAAGCTGTATAAAAAAATTCCTTTTTAAATTAAACATGAAAGACAAATATGTTTTTTTATTAAAGCATTCATAGCTGTTGTAAACTCATTTAACTATCTCAGCTGTCAATCAAATATTGCCTGCCCCTTCTCTATGCCTTAGGCATAGAGGTGGGGCAGGCAATTACTTTCACTTTCCATTCAGGACTTATTAGATGTCACTGCACCCCTCTCTCTTTACCATTTAATTGTGCAGCCAGTGCATGGGGATGGACATCTAGTCCCCCATTATGGTGCACAAACAAGATTTTGAGATGATGCAAAGCTTGCCTTGATAACAGTGCCCACAAAATGGCTCCTGCCTGCTTGCTATGATTGTGAATTCCCAGACAGAAGGAAACAATATTCAAATAATTTATATACTGTATTTAAATTGCTTTTGCTTAACTAACGTGATAAAATAGGATTTCGAATATTTTTTCAGGTGACAGGTCCCCTTTAATATTTTTCTTTCCCTTTATTAGGAGCACTGACAAAATGGCATACAAAAAGAGGAGAAGAGACCCTCAACAAAAAGGGATATATGAATATGGCTTCATAATTTATCAACTCTCTTACTAGGGATAGTTATCCTGAAAAGTAAATGAAGTGGCCAGTTGTTTAATTACTTTTTTTTCTAAAGCAGGGCTGTCCACCTGGAGCCCTGGTGCTGTGTGGGACTTTCTGGTAGTGATGACCAAATTTCTTTCACTTGAAAGACAAATATTTTTTTTATTAAAGCATTCATAGCTGTTGTAAACTCATTTAACTATCTCAGCTGTCAATCAAATATTGCCTGCCCCTTCTCTATGCCTTAGGCATAGAGGTGGGGCAGGAAATTACTTTCACTTTCC
This sequence comes from Xenopus laevis, assembly GCF_017654675.1. Taxonomy (NCBI): domain Eukaryota; kingdom Metazoa; phylum Chordata; class Amphibia; order Anura; family Pipidae; genus Xenopus; species Xenopus laevis. Next base: position 88,426,874 of record NC_054382.1, on the reverse strand, counting down.
ATTCAGGACTTATTAGATGTCACTGCTCTCCCCACATTCCCCCTCTCTCTTTACCATTTAATTGTGTAGCCAGTGCATGGGGATGGACATCAAGTCCCCCATTGTGGTGCACAAACAAGATTTTGAGATGATGGAAAGCTTGCCTTGATAACAGTGCCCACAAAATGTCTCCTGCCTGCTTGCTATGATTGGGAATTCCCAGACCGAAGGAAACAATATTCAAATAATTTATATACTGTATTTAAATTGCTTTTGCTTGACTAACGTGATAAAATAGGATTTCAAATATTTTTTCAGGTGCCAGGTCCCGTTTAATATTTTTCTTTCCCTTTATTAGGAGCACTGACAAAATGGCATACAAAAAGAGGAGAAGAGACCCTCAACAAAAAGGGATATATGAATATGGCTTCATAATTTATCAACTCTCTTACTAGGGATAGTTATCCTGAAAAGTAAATGAAGTGGCCAGTTGTTTAATTACTTTCTTTTCTAAAGCAGGGCTGTCCACCTGGAGCCCTGGTGCTGTGTGGGACTTTCTGGTAGTGATGACCAAATTTCTTTCACTTGATACAGATTTGTGGTGAAATGAATGTAAAACTTTAATAATCAGCATTCTTTAGATTGCAAGGCCAGCAAATTTTAAACAGTAGGTTTATGCCAGGGGTTAGTTCTTATTTCTGTTATGCATCATATTAAAAACTGTGTACCATGTAGAGGCCCGGAATGAAAAAAACTGCACACAAAGGTAAAAACAAGAAATTCAGACAAAAGAAAAAACTAAATATAATCACTAAAAATCAAATACTACATAATCAAAAAATTCACAGCAATTTTGACAAAGGTGCCCCTATGCCAGAAGCACGCCAGTACAAATACAGTATATATGTCTTTTTTAATTATTTGGCAAGCTATGTAACTTTTAATGAAAGACCTTTAAGCATTTTATTTGGGACTAATCATTTATTTTTCCCCAGAGAAAATTTTCTAAAGATGAATGTAGCAATGTAATACATTTAACTATAATTAGCATGACAATTTTTTGAAAATAAAATGAATCTTTTAGGAGGTTATTTATCAAAGCCCGAATGCCAAAAACTTGAATAATTCGAAGTTTTGTTAACTATTTTTAACTATTTTTCAGTGGAAAAAAAACCTTAAATTATTCAAGATGTATTATATCCTGAGTATGGAAAAAGTCAGAATCCGAAAATACTCCATCTCAGACCTGCTGAGGTTGTATATAAATCAATGGGAGAGGTCCCTATCCTACAGTATTTAGAAGTTATTGTGCTCTGCTCTGGAATTAGCCCAAAAATCCCACTTTTTAGGCAAAAATATGTACAATTCAGGCATTTTGGGTAAGAGCCCGAAAAAATCAAGCAATTTAGGAAAAAAACTCAGATTTTTCCATGTTTGTTTGATCCAATTAAATTGGGCTTTTCTCATAATAAATAAGGTCCAATCATGCATTATAGTTTAGTCAGACTTTTTTTATTGAAATTGTTCGAAAAATTAGATTTTTGGTAAATAAGGCCCTAAAAGTTGATAAATCTGCACTACAATTGCAAACAAGGGAACGGTATGCTCACCAGGGATGGGCGAATTTGACCCGTTTCGTTTCGCCAAAAATTTGCCGCCGGCAAAATGTCGCAGACGCCCATTAAAGTCTATGGGCGTCAAAAAAAATTTGTTGCGCGGCGAAATTATTTTTTTTTGGACGCACGTCTCCATACAAGTCTATAGGCGTAATTTTTCCGGCAAAACGAGGCGAAAAAATTCGCCCATCCCTAATGCTCACCACTAATTTTAAAAACCATTAGGCAGGAGTGCAATGAGGCTGTGACCACAAAATACACATAGACAAATTCAAGAGTCCTCTGCACTCAACCCATTATCAATTTATTTAAGACATTGAGACATGTGCATACAGCTACTAAAAAATGCCTTACCCATGAAACAAAACAGGGATTGTTTGTCCACATATTGTAATATATTTAAACTGGCCAACTACGTCAAAAGTCATCCCATATCTGTCCTACGCTCAAATTTCATCTGATGCATTAAGAATTCTATTGCTTCTTGTGGGAATAGAGGGACAATGTTACATACCTGGTGGGAATGTAGGGAAGCTACAAGACTTTGGTCCAGAATATTTACCTTAATAGACTCAATTACAGGACTTAGACTTCGGAAAGATCCCATCCAGGTACTTCTTAATAAAACAATTCCAGTATCTGATAAATATCTACGTAAATTGATTCAGTTTATTTTTATTGCAGCAAAGCAAACTATAGCTTCTTCCTGGAAAAAGCGTTCACTCCCCATATCTATGTTCCGTACCAAAATGAACTGAATTATGGTGAATGAACGACTGTTAAGTATTGTTTCAGACAAATAAAATATCTATATGAAAATCTGGACCCCTTGGATTAGGTATACCAGTCAGTGATGGATGTATCTGTTAATTGGGAAAGTTGGGAGAGCCCTTAATTAGAACAAGATTGGAACCCTGGGACGACATAACCAAATGTAAGGAGACGTTTATTATTGCATGACAAAATATACACGGAGACGAATACAAAGGAATAAATGACATTTCGGGGCACATTTATCAAGGGTCGAATATCGAATTTTAAATACTTCGATATTCGAGCATCGAATTGGTATGCTACGATAATCGAAGGCTGTCTTCGATCGAATACGGCCGCTTTCGATCGAAGGAAAACATTGTTCGATCGATCGATTCCATGCTACGATGCGAAGGTTTGCAAGTATCGAATAGTCGAAGATGATCGAAGGTAGCCTTTGCCCCACTTCTATTCGAATCGATCGATTCGAATTTTTCATGCCCCACTTCCTTTCTGCCATTTTTTACAAACAGGAAGTCCTCTGGAGGCCATTTTAGGTGCTTTTTCGCCCTTAATGCGCACTTGCTATTTGGATGAGCCAGGTGGAGGAGGTTTCCAAAGTGCTGCCAACAAAATGGAAAGAAGGAGTGAGTAGGAGGAAGGCGAATGTGGTTCCAGCCCTGATGAGGTGCCCAGGGTGACGTACATCCCACACTACGTGGGATGTACGTCACCACAGGAGGGGGAGAGAGGGGGACAGGGGCTGGAGTGTCAGAGGGAGGGGTTCCTGGGCTGAGGTGGAGGAGGAGAGCCTGTCAAGTGGAGGGTCCCATAGAGGGGGAGAGGAGAGGTCTGGGAGTGGCAGGACTATGAGCTCCCCCAGCTCACGCCACGTGTCCCCCCCAACATCGGGGACACGTGGAAGGTCCCGCACCCCAGCCAGGGGAAGCAGGGCCTCCCCCAGGGCACGCCACGTGTCCCCCCCAACATCGGGGACACGTGGAAGGTCCCGCACCCCAGCCAGGGGAAGTAGGGCCTCCCCCAGGGCACGCCACGTGTCCCCCCCAACATCGGGGACACGTGGCAGGTCCCGCACCCCAGCCAGGGGAAGCAGGGCCTCCCCCAGGGCACGCCACGTGTCCCCCCCAACATCGGGGACACGTGGCAGGTCCCACACCCCAGCCAGGGGAAGTAGGGCCTCCCCCAGGGCACTCCACGTGTCCCCCCCAACATCTGGGACACGTGGCAGGTCCCCCACTCCAGCCAGGGGAAGTAGGGCCTCCCCCAGGGCACGCCACGTGTCCCCCCCAACATCGGGGACACGTGGCATTTCCCGCACCCCAGCCAGGGCTGGAACTACATCGATGACCGCCAGGAGGAGGCAAGAGGAGGAGGAACCCACACCGGCCTCACAGAGGAGGCCAGAGGAGGATATTGAGGACGACGACGGAGATGAGGCCCCAGTGGGCGAATGGGCCGAAGATTTACCAGTGAAGAGAATGCAGCGCTGGTTGATGAAGTCATCGTGCAATGGGATGTGTTGTTTGGATGTCGATCCCATCGCATCAATGCTGCCAGACGTAAAAAAATCTGGCAGCTAGTAACGGACAAAGTCAACGCTGTAGGCGCTGTACACAGAGATCGCAACACTGTGTACAAGCGCTTCAGTGACCTGAATCGTTGGATACGGGCGAAGTTTGCTGCCAGGAGAGCAAAGGCCCAGAAGACCGGCGGTGGCCCTTTACCATCTTTGAGGCTGCAGCCTTATGAACGCCGGCTTCTGGACATTATGGGCAGAGAGGTCTGTGAAGGTATGGAGGGGACATTACATGACACAGACTGGAGAAGTAAGTACATTTTAATACACAACATTCTTACTGCTTTTATCCACATTCTTATCATTTGCCTAAATAACTCATTTCCCCTTTATCATTTAGCTTCTTTGCTTAAGTATTGCTCCTGTTTGCCATTAGAGGATTTTATGTTTCCAGGATTGTTGTTTGTTTTTATAGTAGTTAATTATGTGCAGCTGTAACATTGCCAAAAAGGCAAACGTTTATTAACCATTTCCCTACTAGAACAGAAATGTTTCTAAAGTGGATTAAAAGGGTTGTTGACCTTGATGTTAACTTGAAGCATGTTATGTTATCATTTTAGACTGTCATATCATTCTATTCCAGTCTCTGATTTATAGGAATGTATGGTTGCTATGGTAATTTACATCCTAGCAACCACATTTTCAAAATAGTCTACTGTAGAGCTGATAAAAAAAAACCCACAATATTGTGTACCATAGGAAAACATTACTTTAAGGTTAACAAACCCTTTAACTTCAGTGTGTAAAAGTGTGAAGCAACAGATGTAGAGCCTACAGCACCTGTATTGTCACCTATTACATTCTGTGCTTCTCACATCATTGCAAACAGTTCCCTTGTGTCATGTATTTAACTTTTCAACCTTAGCATCTCCCTTGCAGTGCCGATAGACTCCACATGGACTTTACCATCTCGTTTCCTCGCCCATTACATTTGAGTTATTATTTTAAAGGCTAACTTAAATATTTCCAAAACATGTTGTAGGTCTGTCCATCAGTCTAATAAACAAGTGCAATTGTAGTAGCTTATGACTGTCAAATTTATTTAGCACATTTCTTAACAATTGCAGCACCACCGCGGACAGCGCCACAACCCACGGACAGTGACCAGGACCAGGACCAGGACCTTGATCCTCTGCAGCCCCAGGAAGAGGGTGAGGCCGCAGATAGCCCTAGAGGCCCACAAGCTCAAGGTACAGACATGTTTGTGGCCAATGTAGTTGCTTCCTCAAATAGTTTACAACATTACTAATGTCCAATTTCACATTACAGAACATCGAGCTCCCCGGCGCGCCCAGTCGCCAGCCGTGATACCTGTGGTGCCCCCCAGACGTAAGAGCAATGTTTTCCCTAATAAGCCCTTCCTTTATTTGTCTGTGTGTGTGTCACAAACATGCAAAGCACATTTACTGAGTCCCTTATGCAGCCTACTTTATGTGCCTCTTCAGTGTTAATGAAAAGCAGTAGGTTGTTAAAGACAGATTTTGGATAGAATATACATTTTTGGCATTTCCTTATGCGACCAAAGTGTCAATTATATCAGATTCTTCTGCTGCTCTGGCTCTGCATCTCTCCCTTCCTCTTCCTGTGCCTCTCCCGTTCTGACTGTCAGCCTGAAATCACCATACACTATACAGCGCTACTACTATTTCACTCTCTCTCAGCCCCACTTTAAAATCCTACTGATGTCTTTGTGACTGCCCTTGACTGTTGGCTCTGCTCAGCGTACATTCTCACCTGTTGAGTCGACACTTTTCTTTTTCCTTTTACATGGTCCATCTTGCTCCCCCTCACTCCAAGCCACCCACCGTCTCAAGTTTTACTCTGGCTCCTCATGCCTCATAGTAGTTTTCTCCCTCCATGCTGTCTCTGCTGTCTCCCTTTCCACTTGCAGGTTCCCTATCTGTTCTTGCTCCCACCTCCTATACCACCCCTCTGTCAAGTTTCACTCCCCTCTCCCAGGTTCAATCACCACTCTCATTGTGTGTCTCATACTATCTCCTTAACTTGCAGCTGATGACAAACAAGGCAAACCAAAAACACATATATTTTGACAATATACAGATTAATGTTCTATTTCAAAACCAGTATTGGAATGATTTAGCCCCCCCCCCACACCCAAACATGGAAACACCCAACACCAATTTATCTTCTAAGATTATCTTTGTGAGCTTCCTTTCCCACCTTTGTTTTTTTGTTATGGGTTATGGACATGTCCAATAAATTTAGCGATCTTTATATTTGATTTTTGTTGTAGGTCATGCTGCTGAAGCGGGTGCTGCTGCTCCTGCTGCCGAAGCGGGTGCTGCTGCTCCTGGACCACCACAGGAGCAACCACAGCGACTGGGTGTGAGACATGGGGACTATATAGGGCTTCTGACTACAATAATTCGCCAGCAACGCCGCCAGGAACTCTGGATGCGCAGATGGTTTGCTCTCATGCATGGCTCCTTCCGCGAAAGCATGCAGAGCATGGAGCAAACCATGGAAAGAAACATCCAGGACCTGGTGGCAAGTATTAGAGAACTGGCTCACCAACCACGGGGTTTTGCTGAGGGTCCAGTCCCTGGTCCTGCTGCTGCTCCCCCTCCACCCCCTGTATCTCCTCAGCAGCGCAGAGGAAGGGGGCGTGGAAGGGGACAAGGTCCCCTTCCACGGGGATAAGCGCAAACGTCCCTAGCTCCAGTCTGTGACACTTCTCCAACTGACACTGGCCTCTTTGCCCATTTTATCCTGGCAAAGAACTTCGCCCAATTCACACTTCAGGTGTGACTTTGTCCGTTACCCAGCAATGGGACTGACATCCAAACAACACATCCCATTGTTTAGACCATGCTGCATTCTCTTCACTGAGGGGTGCCATTTTAAGATCTATTGGCACCCTTTCCAATAACATCTGGAAAAGCACTTACAAACATCAAAGTGCATTTGCTCTAACATATTTGTCTATTTATGGTGTTATCAGCACCAAGGTGTGCCATATCTACCATCCATTGGCACCCTTTCCAATAACATCTGGAAAAGCACTTACAAACATCAAAGTGCATTTGCTCTAACATATTTCTATAGTAATGCTGCAGTGTTTCCCAAAACATTCACTTGGGACCAAAATGTTACATGTAAGGCTCAAAGAATTGAAATACTACTCTTTTGCTTGTGTATTTTTCACTAATTAGTTCAAACATAACATATGTTAACATATGCTACCTCTGGCCTACTTTGGCTACCCAGCACTCCTAATAGGTGCTAACGCCTACTACCTCCTCCTCCTCCTCCTCCTCCACCTGTGCTCATTCAATAGCAAGTCCTAGGTGTATGATATGCCTTATAGGCACAAATGGTTGTTACTTTGCACAAGAAGTTATGTTGCCTACCTCTGGCCTACTTTGGCTACCCAGCACTCCTAATAGGTGCTAACGCCTACTACCTCCTCCTCCTCCTCCACCTGTGCTCATTCAATAGCAAGTCCTAGGTGTATGATATGCCTTATAGGCACAAATGGTTGTTACTTTGCACAAGAAGTTATGTTGCCTACCTCTGGCCTACTTTGGCTACCCAGCACTCCTAATAGGTGCTAACGCCTACTACCTCCTCCTCCTCCTCCTCCTCCACCTGTGCTCATTCAATAGCAAGTCCTAGGTGTATGATATGCCTTATAGGCACAAATGGTTGTTACTTTGCACAAGAAGTTATGTTGCCTACCTCTGGCCTACTTTGGCTACCCAGCACTCCTAATAGGTGCTAACGCCTACTACCTCCTCTTCCTCCTCCTCCTCCACCTGTGCTCATTAAATAGCAAGTCCAAGGTGTATGATATGCCTTATAGGCACAAAGCCTTGGTTGTTACTTTGCACTATCAAGCATTGTTGGGTGTCCAACACTCTACCTAGCCAGCACTAATCTCATATTGTTGATGCTTTTCAACTGACCAAATTGTCATATATTGACAAGTGTCATTTGTACATCATATTGATTGTTATATTATTGTTTTGGACACAAGCTTATCAGGGCCAAATTTTTGGATACTGTTTAATGTAAAGTTGGCCATGATGAATCCTGGGGTGCATTATCAATGTCATGCAACAAATGCTTTGTAAAACGTTTGTAAAGCTTTTGCCCTTTAGTGGTCTATAGGGGCTGCTATATTTTGAAATATATGTTGAGACCAAATTCCTCCTGTGCCTTCCAGCTAAGGTACATATTTAATGGTTTTAAATAACTATTGTGTGTTCCAAAAACAAACAAACAAACTTTCTACTGATATATATTGTCTTTTTATTGTTGTTCAACTGTTTTGGATTTTGACAAAGATTGTGTCAGTAAAGCCACTAAAACAGTACTGGGTGTGTTTGTTTTTCTTTTTTGACAAGGTGCTAGTCCAAAATAGTAACATGGGTAATGTCATTTCAAACAAGAAAACAGAAGAAGCCATACCTGTGGATCAAACAAGAAAAATGCATTAACACAAATCTAAACAAATTTAAGAAGCCACACAAAAGCCTGTCATTGCTAAACAAACACTGCCACTTACTGATATGTTTTCGAAAGGTGACTCCACCCAGGTTCAAATGAGCCAAACAGCTGTCAGTTCATCACATCTGTCGCTTGTGTTGAGTCCAATTTAGTACTTCAGGAAAAGTTTGCACATGGAGAGGCTGCAAAGGCACACAAATAATATGGTAAGTTGTTAGCAATATCTTTTAAAATTCCCTGAGTAATTCCTAAATACCTGAATAACGGAGTTTGAGGCGTGGCCAATCAGTCAGTGTCCATGTCTGTATCCTCTGTGGGCAAGTACCAAGATAATAAAGTAGAGTTTGACACACGTGAAGTATAACCATAACACAGTATACACATGTAAATTTGTTTATCATCTCATCATTTTTCTGCTTACAGCATAAGATGTTACAGGAAAGCATTCACTGCTAGGGGCACGTCAGCACATCACCATCAGCAGGCTGTTCATTTGGAAGAAAAGTATAAAAAATTGTTTACTTTCCAGATATCCATTCCAAACAATTTCATTTCACATCAATCATATAAGGCCTAATAATCGAGATTGGTTATAAAGACCTGACATATAACACTCATGACAAGGCAAACATATTAAGGCCAAACAAATGACCTAGGAATTAATGGATTTCAGACATTATTGAGTTGATCTAGATCATGACATTACTAAACCTCATTACAGGGGAGCGCAGGAGTAGACGCATGCAGTTGTTTTCAATGGGGCTGTACAGATTGAGACGCAACATGCTAAATTTTTGTTGTGTTTGTGGAGTACAGTCCCATTTCAAACAACTGAATGCGTCTACTCCTGTGCTCCGCTGCGGCTAAACACATAAAAACAGAACGCAGGGGAGCGCAGCTTCAAATGCTCGTGTGAAAGAGGGCTAAAGGTTAAGCAAATGACCAGATTTACAGTGGAAAAACATGGTTTGAAAGGTAACTGACAAGATTGCAAACAATCACAAAAAATGCACTTAGGAATAGGGGCCCAAAAAAATATGTACCACTATTTGTCCCTTGAGAAGTCTTAACTAGTACAAATTAACTATTTTTGTGTGGTTTGTTCAACTTACAACTAAAAGTGGTCACGGATGAGCCTTTCACGCACTCTTCTTCCCTCTGGTTGGTTGTCCCTCTGTCTGCCAACATACCCCTCAATCTCAGGTTCCAGGTCATCATCAATGTCTGCAGGTAATCCATGCTCCCTTGCCACATTATGCAGCATGGCACAGACAGTGATGATTTGTGAAACCTTCTGGGGGGAATAAAGCAGAGCTCCCCCAGTGACTGAGAGGCATCGGAAGCGAGATTTGAGCACCCCAAAGAGGCGCTCAATGATATTACGTTTTTTCTGATGGGCACGATTGTACCTACGTTGGGCAGGTGTTTGGGCAAACCTCACAGGGGTCATCAACCAAGGCAGAAGGCCATATCCTGCGTCTCCTAAAAATGTAAACAAAAATATATTATAGTAATTGATTCCAGTTGTCTGTTGTGTTGACTATTCCAATGCTGTAGTTATGGCCATTGTGTAGTCGAAAAATCTTTACAAACAGATCTACACACAAATTCTTGGCTGTTGGGGTACTTACTTTACCCCTTTTGTTAGCCAAACAACATTGGTGGCACAATAAAAGAGGCAATTCCCCCCCCCCAATGTCAAAAATTGTGTGTGTGCAGATCCAATAATAAATCCTCCCCTTAACACATCTCACCTGTAAACTGAATCAGGTGCCAAGAATTAAAATCCCTAACAAAGTTAGCTGATTGAACTAAACTACAGGTCCCAAGATGCATAGTGCATCTATTTTTACCAAATTCTTAGTCAAATGGCATCTGGTGGGGGTTTTTTATAAGTAAGCCAGTGTTTCCCAGCATTCCATGCAGCTTTTAAACATTTAACCATTTAGTGAAGTATAAGGATAGATAGTGCCAATTAATCTTTGATTAAAAAAAATAGAACTAAAAAATAATGTTTTAAGCCATTGATACTTGAAAATCTTAGGTTATATTCTGATAGATGCAAAAACAAACATGTTTCTGGTGTCAGTATTTATTTTAATGTAATTCACCAAACCTATAGTGCAGCCAGAACTAAAAAAACAGTTTATAAAGTGATCCCTAGGTGTCACTATACACCCACAACAGTGGAGAGTACCAGCAAAGAAAATAGAAGAAAATCGAATAGTCGAACGATTTTTTACCTCGACCATTCGATTATTGTTCCTCGACTATTCGATCATCTTCGAATGTCGAAGTCCAAAATCAACTTCGGTAGGTCAAAGATGGGGTACAAATAAAACTTCGGGTGAAGATTTGACAAATAAGGTATCCTTCGAGTCGAGTCGAATAGTCGAATAGGCGAACTAATACATCCTTCGATAATCATACTTGTCCACTTCGATTATCGAATTTGACTATTCACCTGATCGGAGGATTGCTCGACCGTTTGAATCGAAGGTCGAAGTCGAAGTAAAAAAACAGTCGAGGCTTAGTAAATCTGCCCCTTCATGTTGTTAAACGAGTTTACTGTATTTGTTTATTGATATGCATATTTCATTATGTTTATTTACATCTCAATGTGACAATGTAGCTTTATGTAATATGTTTTTATGCTATGTAATAGTTCTCCTCTGTGTAGGGGAACACATGCATTTTATAAAAAAAAATTGAAATGGCTTGTCAATATTGATGGATAATAAAAAAAGTTTTGAAAGAATTCTATTGCTTCATTATACATTTAACACAGGTACTAAGTTTTGCCTGCAACTTACTTGCTTCTTTCAAGGTTAAAACTCCCAAACATAGTTGCCCTTTTATTGGCACATGATTAAACACCCTATGTAACCTTAAAGGAACATAGAATAAGCTGGCAACACCCTGGTACAAATATATTGGTATGTCTTCTTTAATTAGTCAGCAAGCATAAAAAACCTTTAAACACTATTTTAATCACTATTTTAATATTTTTGAATAAACCTGTGTCTCTCCAGAGAAAAACTTTATAATATTAAAGATTCAAATATCAATGTGGTGCATCCTTATTTAAAATGTAAATATGTAGAAAATGTTTTCTTTCAACATTTTGGACTTTCTGCATAGCATAGCTTTATATTGACAAGACAAAACCCTGCATTATGGTGCAGAAACATATAGAAATGTCCCGGTTTGAATTTGACCTTACTGGAACATAGAATAGGCTGGCAGTGCACCAATACAAATATATTGTTCTGTCTTCTTTAATTACTTAGCAAACTATGTTACTTTTCAGAAAAGGCATCTTTTAATATTTGTGACTTTGTTGTCCCAGAGAAAAACATTATAAATTCAGAAATCAATGTTATGCATGTATTATATAGACCATTATATTTTATTTTGTCCTCAGAAAATTAAAAGAGCATAAGCCAGGAGGACTATAATTGTCACACTTTAAGACGTCTGTATTTTTGTATTGACTAGATATTATTGACTGTTTGTGATGAAGGAACCTACAAGTGTCCCTATTCAAATTTGACATTTCAGGAAGATAGGAGAAGTTGGCAAGCTTCTTTTATTAGTTGCAAGCTAAATTACTTAAAAAGAGAGTTTAAAGGAAAACTAAAACCCCATTAAATGTAGATCTCTATAAAATATATAGAATAAGCAGCTCATATTTAAAACCATCCTTCATGTAAATAAACCAATTTCATAACATACTTTTTAGTAGTATGTGCCATTGGGTAATCTTAAATAGAATATTGCCAATAAGGGCCCCCGGGGATCCTAGGATTCACATGCACACAAACAAACCAAACCAACAATACATGTTAGGTCACATGAGCCAACAGAGCCAACAGACAGAGTTCTGTCATTTGCTTCTAAACTTCTTCCTGTTACAATTAGAGCTGCAGTATTTTTAGTCAGGTGATCCCTGAGGCAGCACACAGACCAAAAAAAGGTGGTCCAAGGCAAGAGTAGTGATGGGCAAATTTGTTCCGTTTTGCTTCACCACGAAATTTGGAAATTTCCCATGAAATTTGCGAAACGGTAGAAACATTTCTCAAAAAGGATCTACATTCCTTTCTAATAACAGGTTCTCTCTGCATGCCAGATCAGAACAGCATGCAGAGAGGCACTGCTGGCAGAACTGCTGGCAGAACATTGCCTAGGCAATGAGCTTACCAAGTTTGATCTTCTTCCTCCACCCCAATAGCCAGTGGTGGAACTACCAGGGGAGCAGGGGGTGCGAGCAGGCCAGGGCCCGCACCCCCTCAGGGCCCCCCCGGCAGCCCGTGCGCCACTGAAAATGTGGCCGTAAGGAGGGGGTGGGGCCCGGCTGCGCGTCACGCACCAGGGCCCGCCCCCCTCTAGTGACGCTACTGCCAATAGCCCACACGAGGTCTTCAGATGCAGCAGCTTCTTGTCACAGGACTTCAGTTTCAGCTCCGCACATGCACTTCCTCCTTCTCTGTGCTCTGCACTCCAGGACTCACCAGCACTGCTAAGGATCCTCCCTTAACCTAGAAATAGCTTAGGGGAGGCTGAAGTTGTTGATCGATATTGAAATAATAGCCAGTATCTTGTTTTGTAAGGTCACACATACCTGGTTTAGCAGACTTGAAGCAGGCAAGCACCTGTAGCATCGAGAGCAAAGGCAGTCACAGAAAAAAGATATCTATCACTGGCAGGCTGGAGAAGGTCCTTTTCAGCTGGTATGGGGTACACTATATGTTATAGAGAATATGGTTAAGTGTGCAACTCGAACATTGTAAAAGTGTGAAAAAAGAAAAGCGTGAAGTTGAGGTTGTTTTTGTACACAGTGAAGTGAATATGGTTGGCTTGAGAGTTGATAGAATGCACATGGGTATATGATTTGCAAGGCCAAACATACCAGGAATAGTAGACTTGAGGCATGCAAACATCTGTAGCATGGAGGGCAAAGGCAGTCCAACCAATTTTTTCAGAACAGCAACTCCTTTTTATAGCGTTCCTATGTCTGGATGTGGTGTTTAAGTAATAACCTTTGGTTAGTTATGATGAGCCAGTAGAAAATGTTGATAAAAAGCTTAGGCAACGTGGAGCTTTAGAGGGCAATGGAATTTATTTTCCACATGAAAAAATGAAAAAGTAATGAACTTGACATATGTTGTATTTATGCAATTTTAGACGGAGGTAGAATTTCACCTGTTAACTTGGAACGTGATTTGTGAAAACAGTTTCCACTCACTCTGGTGGTCTAGTGGGGACTAGGGCCCAGCAGGGACACCCGCCGCATGGACGCCCACAGCCCTATATATAACCTCATTCGTATTAGGGAAGGGGATGAGTGGAAACGGCCTTTAATACCAGGGATGGCCATTACGAATATTTAGTTATGCCGTTCGGCCTTTGCAATGCCCCTGCAGTTTTTCAAGAGTTTGTTAATGATATTTTTCAGGATTTACTTGGTCAATATGTAATAGTTTATCTCAATGACAATTTGATCTTCTCCTCTAATCTGGGTGACCATAGTCAACATGTGTGTGAGGTCCTATGCAGATTAAGGGAAAACAACCTGTTTGCCAAACTAGAGAAATATTTCTTTGAAGTCCCTTCGGTGCAATTTTTGGGGTTTAACATCTCTGGTTAGAGCGGTTAGAGATGGATCCTGGGAAAGTAAAGGCAGTATTAAATTGGGCTCAACCTCTTAAACTACATGCAATTCAGAGATTTTTGGGTTTTATTAATTAAGAATTCATTAAGAATTATTTTATCATTGTCTCTTCAATTGCGGATCTGACTAAAAAGAGTGGGGATCTCAGTAAAAGGAATTTGTGTCTGCCCCTATCCTTCGTCATCCTGACACAACCCTACCCTTAATTGTGAAGGTAGATGCCTCAGAAGTTGTTGATGGGGTAATTCTTTCCCAAAGGCATCCAATAACTAATAAGGTTCACCCATGTGCTCCAGAAAATTCTCATCTGTTGAAGCCAATTATAATATTGGTAATAGAGAATTGTAGGCTAAATGGGCCTTTGAGGAATGGAGACACTTGTTGGAAGGGGCTGAACATACGATCACAGTCTATACTGACCATAAGAATCTTTTGTATATTGAATCTGCAAATCGTTTGAATCCGAGACAAGCCAGATGGGCTTTTTTTTTTTTTTTACTAGATTTCATCTTTCTTTGACTTACAGGCCTGGCTCTAAAAATACTAATAATAAGGCAGATGCACTCTCTAGAAGTTTTGAATCAAATCCATTTGAAACTTTTGAGTGTGTTTCTATTATTCCTAATGAGGTAATTGTGGCCGCCCTAGGGTCAGATCTTGCCAAGCTTCTCTCTCAGGCTCAAACATTGGCTCCTTGTAATACTCCCTCTGGAAAACAATTTGTCACCAAATATCTAAGAGAGCAGGTCCAGCTTAAAACTCACAGCTCTAAGATGCCAGGTCACCCAGGTATTACCAAGACCACTGCTTTGTTGTCTAGAAATGTGTGGTGGCCTTCATTCAAACAAGATGTGCATAATTTTGTTAATGCTTGTTTTGTGTGCCAAAGATCCAAGTCCTCTAGAACATTACCACAGGGGCTGTTAAGACCATTACCTATAACTAATAGACCCTGGTCTCATATCTCAATGGACTTTATTGTAGATCTTCTCAGGGTAATACTGTGATTTGGGTGGTGGTTAATAGATTCAGCAAAATGAGTCACTTTATTCCATTACCAACTCTTCCTTCTGCTGGCTGAATTGTTTATTTCCAAGATTTTCAAATTTCATGGTTTTCCTGAAAATATTGTGTCAGACAGGGGAGTAAAATTTGTTTCAAAATTTTGGCAGGCTTTTTGCTCATTGGTGGGTATTAACCTATCATTCTCTTTGGCATATCATCCCCAGACCAATGGTCAGATGGAAAGAGTAAATCAGTCTCCAGAACAGTTTTTGAGCTGTAATGTGTCTAACAATCAATCCCAGTGGGCTGACAAGCTTCCATGGCCAGAATTTGCATATAATAATGCATCTACTGGTCAGTCCCCATTTTTTATTGTATATGGTTTACATCCGAAATCATTTTATACGTGGTGGCCTATCACCTGTCCCTCAGGCATCTGGCGTGGGGTACAGGATTCTATTACCAAGGCCGCTTCCTTGCAAAAAATGGCAGCTGATAGATTCCGTAGGGAAGTGCCTAAATATCAGGTGGGGGATCTGGTTTGGCATTTCACAAAAAAACTAAAACTCAAAGTTCCTTTGTTTAAGTTGGGTCCTAGGTTTATTGGTCCATATCCTATTCTTGCAATAATCAATCCTTTCACATTTCTCTTTTAAAACCAGCTGCACAGGGTCAACAATCGTCCTCCTCCACCTCCAGTAATGGTCGAGGGACAACCTGAATTTTTGGTTAAGAAATTGGTTGATTCTCAGTTTGTCAGGGGTAAATTACAGTACCTAGTGCACTGGAAAGGTTATGGTCCAGAGTAGAGATCTTGGACTCCTGCCTCTGATGTTAGAGCTGATAGGCTTAAAGAATAATTTCATCGCAGGTTTTCGTATAAGCCTAGGGGTCCGTTGGCCCCCTCTAGAGGGGGAAGGAGTAATATATATAGGTCTTAATAAAAGTCTTGATAACCTTGATAAAGGTCCTAACAATGACGTAACGTCGAAATGGCTGACTTCTGTAAAATGTGTGCATAATAAAATCTGTACTTGAAAAGAAAGCTGTGATCATTTTTGATATTTTCTATGACAAACATATTTCTTCCTAATTAACTCATTTACTCTCTAGTTTTCTAAGCCCTTTAAATAGGCACAGATTTTTCATCTGCTCCTGTCTATACACTTATTTACCCTTGTCACTGACAGCTGTTGTATACTTAGGTAATAGTTTTAGGACAGGTAGCATATACTTTTGTTAATTGATTTTCAGGGAGAAGAATCTGTGCTCCAATTACTGAATAATCAGGCAAATATTATGATCTATATAAGAAACTGCATAATAAATAAATGACACTAATCTCTTGCAGAAAACATTTATTGGTCAAAAATGTTCTTTAGTTTAAAAATAAAGTTACAGTTTTACCTGGCATCTTACTTAAGCTACAGTTACTGACTGTGAAACACAAATTGTAAAACATATTTGGGGCAGATGTATCAAGGAAGAAAAGCACTAAGCAATCATGGCAATTTATCAAGGAATTACAATGTGTTCTCTGCAGGTTCACTGTGCAGAATCATTCTCTTGCCAAGTTTATGTTCCAGAAAAGGAGAGTTCAGCCATGTCAGGGCTCTGTCAAATTAGCTCCCTGCCAAGATTTTATCTGGCACTGATGATCCTTATATTGCTCTTACCTACAAGTCAACTTCACAATATCAAATACTTTATGACATGCTAGTGTACATTTCTTTTATATTAATAAAACATTTCCAATCTTCTTTTGAAATGAAAAATACAGGTCCATTATATCAAAAAGCACATCATATACAACAAATCTATTTTGTAGCCAAAATCTCATTATGACCTTACAGCATGGAAAAAAATGGAATATGCTTAAAACATCTACTCAAAAATGCTGAAAACGTCTACATTACTTATTACATTATTTCCATTTTCCATAATAGATATAAATATTCTACCAAATGGGACCATACATTATTTGTTAATTATACTTGTACTGTTAATATAATAACATGTGCTGTTCTTAAAAGTGAAGTCAATGGCTCAAAAGAAATTGGGGACCATTTTTTGACCATGCCCATTTTGTGGCCACACCCCCTAAATACCACAATTTTACAAAATTTGTCAGGTTATGGAAAGTTTGAGCTGATTTCTGGGTGTTTTAGGGCCTATTTTGAGTGTTATTTTAGTTTTGCTAATGAAGGTGAAATTACTGCTAGTCTCAGTTCCCCAGGAGTCTTGTTTATCTTATCTTGTTATAATTGTATAAGTGCAGGTGCTGAGTATTCTGATCTCTCTGCCAAAAGCTTCTTATTTAGTTAACTTTGTACAGTATGGTTTTTTGGAGTCAGTGCAGGAGATCAAAGAGAAACTTGGGATATTTTTTAAAAAAAAATACATGACTGTGGGCTGCGGTGTTAAAATTTGGATTGTCCCGCTCAAATCAGGACAGTTGGTATGTATGCATTGTTATTTTTTCTATTTTATTTTAATATTTCTTTTAAGTTGCACTGCTGGATCCAGTCAGGTGCACCTGCTGGGAGAAGAAGGCAGTCAAAGTGTGTGTGTGAAAGCGACGCTGTGACGTCACTGGTGCATGCTGAACCCGCCCCAGCGTAGAAATCTTGGGAGTTATAAGAAGTAGCAAAAACTGTAAAAAAAAAACGGTAGTCTTACAGAGCATTTGTTTTTTAGATGGGGTCAGTGACCCACATTTAAAACCTGGAAAGAGTCAGAAGAAGTGAAGTAATTCAAAACCTATAAAAAAGGAAAAGTGAAGGCCAATTGAAAAGTTCCTTACAATTAGCCATTCTATAACATATTGAAATTAGCTTAAAGGTGAACTACCCCTTAAATGAGCTAGAAAAATGTGCAGAAAGGAATTATCCACAGAGATTTCCAGCTCTGTGTGTGGCATCCCTCCTACTTCTTCTCCTCTTCTGTGCCTTTTTTCCTGTTAACAATCTAGCTCTCTAAATGCCAGATTCAGAGTTAGAACTGTCTTTCAAAAATTTGACTCTGACCAGCTCAGGATTTCTATTTCCGATGCCCCCAGGCCCGTAGGAAGTCTGTCTGCTCCACCGCCCCAGGTGTGTGTGCGCACATGCGCACACACTTTACCTGTCACTTTTGGACTGCTTGCTCAGGCAAGTAAATGTGAAGTTTGTATTGGGCCCAGTCCTCAGTGCATTAGGAAAATAATGTGGCTGGGCGGCAAATCCTCAGTAAAATCCTCAGTAAAAGCCCTCAGGCCCAGTGGTTCAAAATATGCAAGAGATCCATTCTCCAAAGTATGCATCCTCCAATAGGAATTCAGCCTGGTTTGTTCACACTAGGCTCTCTATTTTTAGTTCCATATTATTTTTGCCAAAGTAATTACACAAATGTTTTTCTAACTCACTATATCTGCCCTTCTGAAGTTTGATAAGACTGTAAATTTAGCTGGCAAAAATTGAACAATCCCATTATGATAGATAATGAACTAAGTCAATGCCAGTAGTGGTGATTTTCTTTTACTATCTTGTAGCTATAACTTAAGGGCATCTATAGCATTACGTTTGTTTTGTCCCCCGGAGGAGGATGCCAAGAGAGCTCAAGATATGCAAACTTATGTTGTAGATATCAGACAAATATAACATACATTTCAGAAAAATGTATTGATAAATAAGGGGGAAAACCCCGTGCTAATTTGGTCAGAATAGTTTTTAGTAAATACGGATTTTGGATTTTGTTAAATAACCACCTCAATCCTAAAACTGTGGATGGTATAAGTACATCTTCATTTTTACTTATATTCATGGAATGAATTGAACAATATTCTGTGACACTGCTGTAACCAATGATTCACCTTTTATAACTAAAGGTACCTTTTATTCTTTAACCAATAGCTCTTTTACTGTATCAAGGTTGTTCACGCTACACACTGATTCAGTAATGACAAAAGATTGATGAACCCAAATAGCTAGATGGCTCACATACATTCCTTAAAGGAAGAACAAAGCGTGATATAAAATTATCTACAGCTGTACCATACTTGTGCCCATTGTGAAGTCCAGATAAGAAACATCTTGCTCAGCAACATATATATTAAGCAGTTAAATAATATTCTTAAATAACCTTTGTAGTTATGTAAAAAATCTGACGAGAAACAGGATGTTCTGAAATGCAGCACTAAAACTTGCTATATAATATATTTTTAGGTTTTAAAAAGCACTAGAAGTTTTATGAATTATAAGTCGAAGAAAAGTCAAGTTATATAATAACATAATTTTTTCCTTCTTTACTCTGTATGATATCTTGATATGGAATAAGCCAGTTATCTGTACATATTCTAGAGTTTCTGTTCCGCTGAATTAATACCATAATAAAATAGTGGCATGAGAAAATGAAAACGTTCAGTTTTTTATGATTTTTTTCTGCAGAAACATGGAATTAAGGACATCCAAGACAATGTATGAGTTGTAAGAAATGAATTTAGATAGATTGCTTGTGAAAAGATGCTTATTTTGCAAGGGTTTTCAAATGAGTTCTTAATTTCTTAATATATTAGTTGCTGCTGAAGCTGCATGCACTAATCCTTACAACGCTATCAGTGCAGATGGCACTTAAAGCATTCTCCAAGGAATTCTGTAGCAGATTGTAGCATAAGCCTTTATGTTAACCCATTCTGTTATAAAATCATGCAATCTAACTGCAATATTTACTTAATTTCAAATACTCAATTAGACGAGCATTAAAACTGTTTTTCTACTCAGCAATAAGAACGTCTTCTCAATAAGAAGGCTGGCAGAAAGCCAAAGTTATCAAGATGAGAGAATAAAAACACAAAACTACTATTCTAAATGTCAGCAATTAAAATTAATTAAAAGTCATTAGCTAACACCCTGTTCTATTCTCCCAGTTGATGTTTTTTAATCTTCGCAATGTAGTTTAAACCATAATGGCAGATGATGCCTTATTTTGCTTTACATTTCAAATAAAATATAATTGTTAAAATGGAAAGAAAGGCTTCTTGTAATTTTGGAGAAGATACATCTAATTGTATTTATAATGAGCTTTTTTTTAACATATTTGAAATGTTTTTTCTTTAGTTGGTAAAACATTTTCTCTTTCTCTCTGTCGTAAGTCACAACAGCATTTTTTTTACAGTAGGTGCAATGGCACAAAATCATCATTCATGAATTCTGTGGATGTTTCAACTATTGCAGCCAAACCTCTAATTTAAGAACACGTTTTTAGGAGACATAGGAAGAAAAGGAAATCCATACTGTGCTGGGCTAACCCTTAATACAACCCACTTAAATGCAAAGAGGATGGTAATTATTTCAGTCCGAAATGTTGTGTGCCATGGCTATGAGAGGTAGGATTTTGAGATTATCATGCACTGAGGTTTAGAGAGGACTGGAATTATTTAGTAAAGTAGAAGAAAGAAAGCAAGATTTACTTTGGAACAAGGTAGTCTAGTTTAGTATTATGGAAGGAAGAAAATTCAAAAACACCAGTGAAAAGAACTGAACAATTCACAGTTTTACACCTAAACACCTTAAGATATAGATTGTTGTCAAATGAAACCTTGAAATTATTGTTCTAAAACTGGAGAGTCATATTTCATGTCTGTTTCAACAAAATATAGAAAATAAATATGTTTCTCACCCATAATAATTTTATATATATATAGTGTGGAAGCCATCCTGTATGGTGAGAACCCCTAGAGTGGGGAAAAGTTTAGCCTGAGGCTAAAAGGCTAATGAGTGGTATGTCAGTGACATTATGCTGGGAAAGGTTTTCGGAATAAACCTGTGTTTTTGCCTGACGATGCGGTGGCCCTGTCTTGCTCCTGATCCTCTGCTTACCTGCTTACCATAGCCAATTTCCACCAAAATTACATGTACAGACAGCCAGCTTGTCACAATATATAAATATATATACACAGTATATATATATATATATATATATATATATATATATATTATATATATATATATATATATATATATATATATATATATATATATATATATATATATATATATATATATTGTGACAAGCTGGCTGTCTGTACATATATATATATATATATATATATATATATATATATTTGTGGAAGAGTTTCTTAAGCAAAAGTGACATATGGAAAAACAGCGTTAATGTCATTTTTCAATGCTTAAATTACAGTATGAAATTATTGCTGTGGTAAATCAACACGATAGCTTCCATTAGGTATAGTATAAGCACGTCAATGAGCTATCATTTTCAAATAATTACTATTATTTGATGTCTTAGAAATCAACCTTGAAATTAACAGATAAAGGCACTAATTTATTATAGCCTACATGTGCAGCATTCACAAGTTACATTTAAATAGTATATTTAAGGGCTATATATTATAGTTTAATCATAAGTTACAGATTTAATTTTTGTTAAAAAATTGTAGATGTTACATTGGAGAATAAAAAAGCTCCACAAGGATGATTTTAATATGGTTCTACAGACAACTATGTTATATTTTTGTATATTTTTGTGTATTTATCTAAAATAATACTAGGGATGTATCGAATCCACTATTTTGGATTCGGCCGAACCCCCGAATCCTTTGCAAAAGATTTGTCTGAATACCGAACCGAATTATAATTTGCATATGCAAATTAGGGGTGGGAAGGGGAAAACTATTTTTACTTCCTTGTTTTGTGACAAAAAGTCACGCAATTTCCCTCCCCGCCCCTAATTTTTATATGCAAATTAGGGTTTGGATTTGGTTCGGCCAGGCAGAAGGATTCGGCCGAATCCGAATCCTGCTGAAAAAGGCCGAATACTGGCCGAATCCAGAGCCAAATCCTAGATTCGGTGCATCCCTAAATAATACTGCATGTTCTACATGAAATTCAAGTAGCATTTAGTTGTTACCTGTTTAACAGCAAACATCTTATTGGCTACTATGGGTTACTGAGCCTGGGCAAACTTGGTGCCTTTTATTAAATATGGAGTTTTGATTCTATTATAGATTTAAACTTTGTAAACTGCTGGACTTGTTATCATTACCTTTTTGGTTTTGGTCTTTCAGTATTATGGTGTTAACTACAGCCTTTTAGTAATCATGAGAGCATCAACCACTTTAAATATTGTTGAAGCTTGAGAAAAAGCCAAAAATGTTGCTTGGTCATTGACCTCAATAAACACTCATTTCACGTTTTGCAACTGCTACAGTGTGTTTTGTCTTGTATGGTGCTATCTACAGAAGTGGCCTTATAATTGAACTCCAACTAAATGTATTCTTTTGTGTTAGTCTTATAACAATATTAAAACATGAATGATCATTTTCCAGTCAAAGGACATCCCCTAACATGTAAAATAGTGATATAGTAGTTAAGGTTGAAAAAAGACACTCATCCTTCAAGTGTCTAAGTGTCAAGTTTTTCTAAAGGAAATCTGTCTAACTGCTATTTGATCCAGAGCAAAATAACATATCTGAAGTCTCACAGAAAACACAAATACTTAAAAATGACTCTCATTGATTCATGAATGGACAGATTGAATAAAGACAGTACCCTGTGGCACCCACAGTATTAGTAAGGCCAGCAGACCTTCATTTAGAAAGCAAACATTTATTTCACAACACAAATTCAATTAGCATAAAAAACAGTTGCATTAGTTTGACATTATATTACAGAGTCAGCCTATAACTTTGACTTCTTTATATTGTTGATCAGGAAATAGAAGTGAATAAGCATATTTTCTTTTTCAGAGTCTCCAATAACCAAAATAACTGTTAGTTATCAGTGATGGGCAAACTTCTCCCATTCCGCTTCGCGGCAAAATTAGTGAATTTCCAGCAAAATTTGCAAAACATTAAAAAATGATTGAAACTCGAATTTTGAAGCCTGTGTCAATTTTGACACCAGCGTCAATTTGCGTAAATTTTGAAGCCGGCGTTAAAGTCGTTGGGCATCAGAATAGTGTTAATGTACAACGGTTTTGACGCAAGCAACTTTTTTTTGACGACTGCAAATTTTCTCAAATTTATTCACCCATCACTATTATCAATGTATTAATTTTATGGAGCCTCACTCTATTCTTTTCATGATTAGTCTTTGTAAGTGAATCAATCAGTTCCTCATTTTCTAGTTTTGCCTTCTTGATATCTGCAATAGGACCAATTACCAAATATTAATTTAGGAGCTTTTGAAAGGGAATGAGAGGAATGAAGTGTTGTGGGTATGAAATGTAAATTGTTAATTGTAGGAGTTTACTACTGACTCCCTCATGAAAGAGGTAGAGGTTTATTTTCCACTTTAAATAGAAATGTTTGGGTCAAGTTTTAATTATAAGGGATTTTAATCACCTAGAAATTGACTTGATGTTTGGACATAGTGGCAAATATATACATTTGTTTCATGACCACTTAATGTCACAGATTGTTGTGGACCCAATGGTGCTGTTTGGATCTAGGTCTCATAGCATGAATTACTAAGATGCTTACAGGTATAAACTCATCATAGGAGGTTATTTATCAACGCACATTTTTTTGCAGTGTCAGTTTTGACAGTGAAAACCCGGCAAACGTCTAGGTAAAAAACAAAACATTTTTTTCACGATTTATTATGCCCCGGAGCTGTTCTAAGTCCGAATCCAAAAATACGTCATGTAAAGGTCAATGGTAGATGTCCCCTTAACCATTTGAAGATGTTTATTTATCAAAACCTGAAAAGTTCTCAACTGCTGAGAACTACAATGGCCAAATCCGCACTGACTTCCCCCCCAATTTATCAATACATTTTTCCGAAAATGTTTTTTGCGAGAAAGGAAATCAAAAATTGTACAAATTTTCAGGATTTGTCACTGAAACCTGCAACTTTTTCGAATTTGACACCCGAAAACCACAAAATCTATGGATTACTGAACAAAAATCAGCACAGACTCTAATCAATGTCTGGGTAATTGAAATCGCCCATAATAACAACTTAACCTACTGTACATGTAAAGCCACTTCCATATCCAAAAGTGGTTGTGCTTCATTCTCCTCATTTATGCTTCCACCATCAGTATTTAAGGCAGTGCATGTATTGAAGTGAATAGGGCTTTGAAAGCAATGTAATTTGCATTTCCCTTTAAGCACTGATTAATAAGTTCTGTTTTGTAGGCTTTTTAGAAAGGTGCTGAGGCAACAAATCAATGTTTCCATTACAGGCAGGATAACTTGGATTAACATAATTGCATACAATAAATAACATGTTATTTAAGAACTAGCCATTCAGGGACATACTTTGCATTATAGAGGACCTATAGATTAATACAGATAAATAATTATGCTACCTCAGTTAAATGGAAATGCAACCACAACATAATCATTTAAAGCCACCAGAACCTGAAAAGAAGATATTAATAGTTGAATTAAGAATAAGTATAATGTGCAGATATTGGGTACAAGTTGTGACTAAAGCTTTCAGTCTGCCCATTGGGTCCTTTCTATGAGAATCAAATGACTACTCCAAGTTCCCTCTCCACTCGATATTTCCCCAAAGCACATATATAGTCCCATGTGCTCAGCCTCCAGTGTCCCAACTGTAGTACTGCACCATACAACACAAGTTAGGCGGCACTCCGGATAAATAATTTATTAGTTGCAGTTGCAACAGGCTGCATGCCTATCATGTTTCAGGAGCAACTCCCTTAGTCAAGCCTATGACTAAGGGAGTTGTTCCCAAAACACATTAGGCATGCAGCCTGTTGCAACTAAGTGCCACCTAACTTGTGTTACATGGTGCATTAGGTCCTTTCTAGTGCATTATGTTTATACACCAGTAGCGTGTGATTCTTTTGGTGCAAGTCTGTTGTGTCTATTGATGCAGCACACTGCAAAAATCCTGGGACGGCTGCCATATTTTGGGCCTGTTTATTAAACCTCAAATTTTTCTGGTCGAGTTTTTTTAGGGGAAATAATAAACTCAAATGCTCTGAGTCTGCTAAAAATTTACTCCAGCTAAAACTTGTCAAAATCAGGTAGAAGTCAATGGCAGATAGTCAATTTGATGTTTTTTATCTTCAGGATTCTCGATTTTCAAGCTGTTTGTGCTGGTTTTTATTTGATAATCAGATAAATGTAAATTTCGGGTGATGAGTTTTGGATCGTTTGAGTTTCAGGCTGTTTGTGCTGGTTTTCATTTGATAATCCGATAAATGTAAGTTTCGGTAATTAGTTTTCAGATCGACAATTCGATAAAGTCGAGTTTTTGAAGTTAAAATTTGATAAAGTCAAGTTTTACAGGCGGAATTTTTTATAAAAACAAGTTTTCTGGGGTACAATCAGATGAAGTCGAGTTTTTCGGCATGACAATTCTATAAAGATTCTAATTGCCGCTCAATTTTGTTGCGACTTTTTATTGCACCAAGTTTTTTTATTGGAAAATTAAGGGGATTTGGGTTTGGGGATTTGGGTTTGAGGTTTTGTCAAAAAATTGTTAATAAAGTGAGAAAAAGTTGAGTTTTAGCAAATAACCCTCTTGCAGTTGCAATAGTTCTAGGTTTCCCTAGTATTTATAGGCACACTTGAACTTGAATGGACCGAAGTAATGGAACTCAAGGAGCACATTTGAACGCAAGTATCTTTATATAATGGAGTCAATATGCAAAATATTTTTTTCACTTGCACATATTGTTTAAGATTATTTACAATTACACAGATATATATGCACATATTTATTGGCGTACCTGGTATAGGTATAGAAATATATATAAGAACCAAGTTTTCCAAAAAAAAAAGTTAAATATTGAATCTCTTAGGCATTTCTCTGATGTTACAATTTCTGAAGCAGAAATATTTATACACACAGGGGTTGTCAAAATCTGTGCTCTCACTTTTTTCTCACTATTTTCTGAAAACAAATTTGACTCAATACATTTTCACAAATTTTTCTTGTGCGGGAAAAGTTGAGATGAAATCATAAAAATAAAAAAAAAATCAATTTTTTTCAGATTTTGCACTCGAAACCTATGATCTTTTCATAAAATCATCTGAAAGCTACGATATTTTCAGAAACCCAGTGCAACTCTTCCAATTGTTAACAAGACATCTGCCATTGACTTTTACATGTTTTTGGCAAGTCTAAGTTGGAGTACTTTTTTCATCTGACTTTTAACACCAGACTTTAATAAATACAGAAAAAAAAACTATTTTTTTCCTCCGAAATTTTTTTATTTTGCCCTATAAAAGTCAGACCAGAAAAATGTGGAGCTTAATAAATTACCCCTACAGAGTCAAAGTACGATGTGGTTTACATCAAAGCAAAATTCTGACAGGGACATGTGAAATGTATAGGGTTCTCTTTGCACTCAGCAGTGCTGTTATCTGCACCTTGTGCAATAATTAATCCAGTGCCAGGTGCACAGCACAATCCCAAGAGTTCTATAGACTGGTTTCTGTGGCCTTGATAAAAAGCCTCAAAATGCTTTTGAAAATGTATAGGGCTTTCATACAGAATAGAGAGACACAGAATGAAAACAAAAGAGTCAGAATAATTATACATAGATGCTCAAATCATTTTGTAACAATAAATATTGTGAACACACATTACTGTATGATAGAAAATCCATGGTACATCATTTTCCATTGCCTCTGTAAAAAATGATCTCGAGAAAGTTGGTATTTGCAATGACTCTACTGATACTGCTGTGAATGTGAAATCTAACAGATTGAGGATCACTTAGCACATTATTGCTTAACGTAAAACAATTCTACCTTAAAATGCCTGACACTGAAAATGTGTTTTTTTCCCCCAAAAGATAATTCTAAGTCCTGACCTTACTTGAAATGAAAGCATTCTGAAGCAAGCAATCCAAAAATTTCAACTAGTTTATGGAATTCTGTTAATATGAATGATGCAAAAATATGTTTAAGCCAATGTATGATTAGCATTAAAATGTCAACACTTTATTGAAATATTTAACATACATTTGTCCGTATTAAAGGGGAACTCTGACACTGCTATCTGGAGAGTCTGGAGACGCACACAATTACTTGACCTGTGTCGGCAAACCTTATCCACTCAAGGGTCAACGGTCCCATCAACCTGATCAGATTGCATTGTGTAATTCTTTGTACTTTTTTTTCTGAGCAATGAGATCTTGGGTTAATTACAGGTTGTGCCTTTTTCTCCCACTTTTTCTTTCTTCCCCAGTCCTCACTAACAACCCTCTTCTCCCTTTCCCAACGGTATACTTGGTGACTCATAGAGGAAAATGTATGGTGAGTGACAATATGTTGTATACCTAACCTGCTTTACTTTTCTCTTTGGAAAATAATAAAGAATATTTGGAAATTAAAGGGGAACTCTGTAAAAATAATAACATGTTTATATAATTAAACAACATTTTCCAGCAGGGTTTCAATATACATTAATTACAAATGTATAAAAAGTTATATGTAAATGTTGCTGTTTAAAGGAGTATGTGTATGGCTGTTTCTATTCTCCTTACAGCTCTTCCCCAGCTAAGACTTCTTTTCCCACAATGCCTTGCACCACAATGCTGCTAATAGAGTTACAACTAAACTATTAATTGGGTTATGCTTTTCACAGATCTGTTGATCACAGAATGCGCAAGGCATTGTGAAAACAGGAATCTTTGATGGAGAAGAGATGACTTCTGCTGCATTGTTCCAAGAGTAAGGAAAAGCAGTGCAGAGAATAGAATGAGACAGATACTGCTTCAATAGCCAGTCACATTAACATATAACTTTAAAGGGAATAAGAATACTGCCCATTCTGTTAAGAAAAGATGCATAAACACTGAACCACCAGAAATAAATGTCAATGTTTATGTTTTTCACAGACATGTCTCATTTCACAGATCAAAAGAACCATGTTACAAAAACAATCCACTACCCAACATCCCTTCGGTTGGAAGAGTAATGCAACACTTCCCTTATGAACTGTATATTGTGAAGTGATGGATTATGGGAATTAAAGTCCTTCTGCTTATAGAGAGTCTTTGCGCCACCTACAGGATTTCATGTGCTGGAATCCATTATGTCACAATTGAAAAAGGGGGTGAAGGAGGGGATGAATTAGGTGTTGGGAAAATATATGACCTTGTGTGAAAATCCATATGTCTTCATGAACCATTTCTACATAAGCCCAACTGGATGAGCTCATGTCAAAAAGGGGTTATATTTTCCCTTTAAAACTATCCAACATTGCTTATGAAATGAATGCATGCCAGAAAGTTTCTTAGAATTACATTTCTTTCTATACAGATGGTGCTTAGAATGATTTCTTTTTCTAGAGTCTTGTGAAATTTATACCTGGAAAATATTATTTTTGTATGTTATCTGTGATAAGATTCTCGGTAGCTATTCAAATGTGAATGAGGATCACCTGACAGCTCAGGTCAAAACTATGTAATATAGATAATATAGATAATGGTTACACTTTTACATTTTACACTTTTTACTGATCTCTCTGCCCTGTACAACATACTGACACAGCCACCCTGATATAGTGAGCAAATTGATTGCATACAGTAATTGTGTGCATTTTTAACTGGTCCTGGTGAAACAGCACTACTCAAGGAAGCTCAGCAATAGGCAGCAAAACTTTATAATATAGTGTGACTGGTGAAATGTGAAACCCACTACTCATTCAGCAATAGCAGTCCCCTCTCTTTTATACACCCGTAGACTGGGGCTGACTTTGTCTATCACAGATAACTTTGAATATCTTAAAGGAAAATAAAAACTAAGTAAATAGATATGCTGTGCAAAATAAAAAATGTTTCTGATATAGTTAGTTAGCCAAATATGTAATGTATAAAGACTGGAGTGACTGGATGTCTAACATAACAACACTACTTCCTGCTTTTCAGCTCTTGCTTTCCACTGACTGGTTACCAGTCTGTAACCAATCAGTGACTTGAGGGGGGCACATGGGTCATAACTGTTGCTTTTGAATCTGAGCTGAATACTGAGGATCAATTGCAAACTCACTGAACAGTTACGTCCCACGTGGCCCCACTTCAAGTCGCTGACTTACTCAGAGTTAGAGAGCTGAAAAGCAGGATGTAGTGTTCTGGCTATTATGTTACACATCCAGTCACTCCAGCCTTTATACATTACATTTTTTCCTAATTAACTATATTAGAACATTTTTTTATTTTACACAGGCTATCTATTTAACCAGTTTTTACTTTTACACTGAACTGTTCCTTTAACACCAGGGGAAGGTGGTTACTTACAAACCCCTGTTGTTAAGATAAGTACCCACGTTCCCCTGCACGATTTGTACCAGTTGAATAGCGGATAGAAACAGCTAAGGGAACTACTGGGACCCATTTGAATTTTGTTTTCCTTATTATTAGCTTTTTATTCAGTACCTCTCCAGTCTGCAGTTTATTCTAAGCAGTGACTTCTTTTTTGTGCAAAATACATTGGGGTCGCTCATCACTATCAATGGATCAGTCTTGGCATAAGCACTAATTCATGACCCCTCTAGGTGGGGTTTCAATACTACACTCTTGCTTTTTGCTAATTACGTTTTTACCTCTAAAATACCCACCTAGACATCATTGTCTAGATTTTATGGTCTCTTTCTGCCTTTTGCTTCACTATCCCTTTTATCCACTGCACTGCCCCATTTATGAGCCCTTTGTTAGATGCATGTCAAAATTGGGGGCTTATAAGCAAAACAGAATTTATCTTTAATACTATCTTAGAAACAAGTGAAGTACAAATGAATAACAGATAACTTCTGTTTTGCTTATGTCAGTACAGGTATAGGATCCCTTATCCGGAAACCCGATATCCAGAAAGCTCCGAATTACGGAATGGACTCCATTTTATCCAAATAATCCAAATTTTTAAAAATGATTTCCTTTTTCTCTGTAATAATAAAACAGCAGCTTGTACTTGATCCCAACTAAGATATAATTAATCCTTATTGGAAGCAAAACCAGCCTATTGGGTTTATTTAATGTTTAAATAAATTTCTAGTAGACTTAAGGCATGAAGACCCAAATTGTGGAAAGATCCATTATCCGGAAAACCCCAGGTCCCGAGCATTCTGGATAACAGGTCCCATACCTTTATACGCTTTATATTTATTACTATAGAAAATGTTCAGACTATATCAGCTTGAAAAAACAGAACAAACATAAATGCAAAAAAAGCAATAAGTATTAACCAGGAAAGCATAAAATCATACAAACCTAAACTGATAAAGCACGTTCTTACATATGGGATTATGTTGAATTGATTATTTATTCATTTTCTTTATTTTAAGAAACTTGAAGATGTGTATTAAGCATTTTTTCACTGAACAAAAAGGCTTCTTTTATAGAAAAAACTAATGGAAGGCAAGCTGAACTGTTCATCTGATATCTACTCCAGACCACTTCAGCTCTGGATGACTTTATTGTTGTTGGTTTTCACTTTGGTGATTTGCATTTTAACATTTATAAAATCTATCAGATGAGTGATGAAGTGTAGCTTTTACACAAGGTTAAGAATGTTTTTTAAATGGTAAAAGATTTATTATTTTTCATTTCCAATTGATCTTATGGTTCACAGTAATATCACGCAAGCAAATTGATACAGAATGCTCACAACAAAAAGCCTCAGATAAAAAGATGTTTGTTATAGTGTTCAAGAATATCACCTTGCATAATACCTGTATGTATGGTGCAATATTTATAAATACAATATCATTTAAGCTTTTTTTTAAGATATTTTCCATTAAACAATCTCAACATAGTGATTGGGCCATCTAAGAATTAGTTCAAGGTCAGAATCCTTGTGCAGCATTCTGTTTGGATCACAGCTTATTGACAATCTTCTTTTGTGACCAAATTGCACAACACCTATTTGTGTAATCATATATCCTCAATATGAGCCCATCTGTATTCTTGCCCTAAAATCTCCATCTTCTACAAAACCCCCCATCTTTGCCTGAAAAAAAATTCTACTGAGAGAGAGGTATGTATTGTCCGGCATTAACAATAGTAGGTATTTGTGTTGACTTTACCAAGTAACAAGCTCTGAAAATAGTACAAGGAATGATATTTAATAACACCTCAGTAGCAAGTGCACTTTAAAACAGTTTGGGTTCAGCTTTCTGTTTCAATTCACATGAACAGTTTTCTAATCTGTAACATACTGTACAGTGGTTAGTTACTAAAATCCAAAAAGTTTTCACTATTTTCTTAAAATGGGAAAAGACTCAATAAAACTGTGAAAAAATCCAAATTGTACGATTTTTTCGGATTATCTCCTAAAACCACAAATTATTCAGATTACTGTATGAAAGCCCAGCGCAGATCATTATATCTTCCAATTGTAAATGTAACTTCTGCTACTGACTTCTACATCACCTCGGCAGGTTCAAGATGCAGTACTTTTTAATTCTTTTAGATTTTTAGACTTTTAGCAATAAATCACAAAAAAATTGGTTTTTTTGTCAACAAAAAATTGTGTTTTTTCCCTTTGAAACTCCAACCAGAAAAAAATGGAGTTTAATAAATAACCCCCTTAGAGTAGGGAGACATTAGTGCACTCCATTTTTATTGCAAAATTCTCTGGTCTCTTTGCAGGCTCCTAGAAATTTAATTTTCTCAGGGAAGTGATGTCAAAGACAGAAAATATGAAAGCCACAATATACTAGTAATGCAGCAAGTTTTGGTGGTAATTTCTTGCTTAACAAGGAACATTTGCAAAACAATGTGACGGTTTAGGAGATGGGAATATGACCTATCTATAGTATAAATACAGTATGATAACCTTTCCTTCTTTACACTTTAAGTTTGCAGATAAATACACCTTTTTGATAAATTTTTACAAAATACAACTTGAAAAACTTTTTTCCAAATAGAAATGATTCATATTCAAAAAAATACCACGATAAAGAGAAATGCTGTACACACATTTCAATGCTATCTTTTTTTGTTGAAATAACATTAATACATTGAATTTGAAGGTTTTACTATCATAAGGAACCAATGGGTTTTGTAATCTATTTCAACAACATCCAACTGAAAGGCTTAGGAAGGCTAATTTGGTGCCTTCACTATGTTAGACTGACCTGAGGGTAAATGTATACTTGTTGATAGAAATCTATTGATTATTATCTCTATGTTTTTCTTTTTAATAACTTAACATGAAGTTCTGTAATTGTATTTTGTAAAAAATGGAAATTCTCATAGGTAAGAGAGAGAGGGAGGAAGGAAGGAGGGGCGAAAGGAAGGAGGGAGAAAAAACAATTATTTTGAACGGCTTTTTTATACATTTAAAGGGGTGGTTCACTTTTAAGGTAACTTTTAGCATGTTATAGAATGGCCAATCCTTAGCAACTTTTTAATTTTCATTATTTATTTTTTATAGTTTTATAGTTATTTGCCTTTTTCTTCTGACTCTTAAGCAACTTTTTAATTCTCATTATTTATTTTTTATAGTTTTATACCGTATATACCCAAGTATAAGCCGAGTTTTTCAGCATCCAAAATGTGCTGAAAAAGTCTACCTCGGCTTATACTCGGGTCAGCGGTACCCGACCCGAGTAGCTGAGATTGCAGTCACTTTTAATCATTCCTATACCAACAGTACACTTGGGGAGAGACTGCAATATCCCACAATGCCCTCTGTTGGTTATATGAAAGAATAACAGTGCGCCCTCTGTTGGTTATATGAAAGAATAACAGTGACTGCAATATCACACAGCGCCATCTGTTGGTTATATGAAAGAATAACAGTGACTGCAATATCACACAGCACCCTCTGTTGGTTATATGAAAGAATAACAGTGACTGCAATATCACACAGCGCCCTCTGTTGGTTATACGAAAGATTAACAGTGATGGCAATATCAAACAGCACCCTCTGCACATGGTAGTGGGACAGTGGGACAATGCACACAGTAATCCGTTTGGCAATTCTCTGTCACCATCAACTTTGCAAAGAAGTCCGGTTGATCGCTGGGGGGGTCGCTTTGGCAGAATGTGTGCTGCTGGGAGACAGGAGTGTAGTTGTGTCTAGGCTTATACTAGAGTCAATAAGTTTTCCCAGTTTTCGTAGGTAAAATTAGGTACCTCGGCTTATACTCGGGTCGGCTTATACTCGATTATATACGGTAGTTATTTGCCTTTTTCTTCTGACTCCTAAGCAACTTTTTAATTCTCATTATTTATTTTTTATAGTTATTTGCCTTTTTCTTTTGACTCTTTTGCAGGTTTCGAATGGGCGTCACTGACCTCTTCCAAAAAGCAAATGCTCTGTAAGGCTACAAATGTATTGTTTTTGCTCATTTTATTACTCATCTTTTTATTCAGGCCCACTCTGGTTCAGTGCATGGGTGCTAGGTTAATTCAGACCCTAGCAACCAGATTGCTTAAACTGCAGACTGAAGAGGTACTGAATAAAAAGCTAAATAACTCAAAAACCTTAAAGAATAAAAAATGTAAAGCCATTTGATACGTTTTCTCAGAATATCACTCTCTATATGATACTAAGGGGGTTATTTATCAAAGTCCGAATTTATCTCAATATTTTCTGCTACAAACTCCGATCAAATCCGCTCGACTTTTTTAAGTTTATTTGTTATTACATTTTCCCGCAAATTTACTTTGCACGAAAAAATCCGATTTTCATAATTGGGGTATTGCACGAAACCCAGCACACATCAAAAAAACATTGGGAATTCTCCCATTGACTTATATGCAACCTCGACAGTTCTATGTTGCCGGATTTTCAGATTCAGACTTTTCCATCCTCAGGGTTTAAAAAATTCCGAAAAATTTGTGATTTTTTAAAAGTCTGATTTTATAAAAAAAAAAATCACAAATTTTTTTGTTTGAAGTTTAGTAAATAACCCCCTAAAAGTTATCAACATGTGCATGAGGTCCTCTAATAGATGCCAGTAACTTTCATTGATTGGAAAACTTGACTGCAGAAAGCTTGATGACAATGTGAGTAATGACAACAGTGAAAGTAGCTGACAAATAGCTATAGCTATAGGGCTGCTTATAACAGCATAATGAAGGGATCCTAAAAATGTAGGAGTTCTGCAAGTGGCTAGTTATAGCATAAATGTTTAATATTTAACAAGAGCCATGAATCTCATGTAAACTATGCCCTTAAAAAAGGTGCTTATTGTCTGTGAAGGTTCTTATTCATCCAGGTCATGGTACAGTATATCTATAGTTATAAGACAAATCAACTGAACTTGCTGTATTAAAATAAAAAATAAAAAAAAATAAGTCCAGTTGATTTGACTTATTACGATAAAATGTATATATATATATATATATATATATATATATATATATATATATATATATATATATATATATATATATATATATATATATTTTTTACAATAGGTGATAAATTATTAACTATATAATACAAAAAAGCCATTAATATTCTGTAAATTATATTTGTAGGAATGGTTATTTATGATGTCTTAGGCTGAATTGAATAGATGTTCAATAATTCACATGAGTATATGCCAAAATAAAGCTCACAAATTTTAGCATCACTTTGATTAAGAGCCATGCAACCACAGCAATGGTGATGAGCAAATGTTTTTTGCCAAGCATGGATTTGTTGCAAAATTCCGTATTTCGCCATCTGCAAATTTTTTTGCAATACTGTGGTGAAAATAAGCTGTGACAAATTTTGCCACAACAAAAAATACAAAATTGTGGGACATTTATGCTGCTGAATAAATGTGGTCTGTCTGGGATTGCTTTGTTCACATTGATAGATTGATGAGCTGTAGAGACTGCACTCCCAGACAATGTCAAATACGATAGCTCTGCTAGTGGATTAGCCTTTTCCTATGAAGCCACTAGAATCAATGTAGACATTACCACAGTACAGGCCTATGTCAGTTTTAGTGACTTTAATCAATCGAACAAAAAGTGATCCCTTATTGAATATAATTACCCTGCGGTAGAAGCTGAGGTCTGACCTAAGTCAGTGCCAGTAAATAATTTAAAAATTGAAGAAAAAGTACCCCACTAGCTTCAAAACTCGCTCAGCAGTCTCAAGTGATTTAAACCTTCCTAATTTAATTTAGTCACTAGTATGTGCAAGTTAGCTAATAACTTAAATATAGATACTAAAGTGCTTGTGCTATTGTTAAATCAATTAAAATTGATTATAAATTAATTAAATATTGGTAATACTATTCATTCAGTTCTATATAAAAGTTACAAAAAACGTTGATATATATATTCTTAATTGTAACCAGTTCTATTTCACAACAGTGTATCTATTTTTGGGGGTTAGTAATCTCCCCCTTCCCAATCACTTTGAATTAAGGTGCAAGTGCTTAACAGTTAATGGATAATAATAATTTGATCCAGATTTAACCAAAATTCATAATATTGAAGGTGCTCAAAAGTGCTTAAATAGATTAAGGTTAAAAAATTAATTAATTAGAGACCGCAATAAATAGGATAATTATTAAAAAACACACATTTGCTCAGGTTCAGAAATAAGTTAGAAATGGAAAAAGAAGGAGGTGGAGTTGTCCCAAATCTACTACCTAATTAGTTTCTATCCCTGGGACACCACAAAGTCAAAGAAGGCAGAGTACCCGGGACTGTGGTCTCAAATTTTACTCTAGTCCTAAACTCAAAAAAACGAAATAAGCCTAAAAACCACAAATCCACGGGCTCTTGTTTGCTTGTTTTGATTGCTTTGTTCACATTGATAGATTGATGAGCTGTAGAGACTGCACTCCCAGACAATGTCAAATACGATAGCTCTGCTAGTGGATTAGCCTTTTCCTATGAAGCCACTAGAATAAATGTAGACATTACCACAGTACAGGCCTATGTCAGTTTTAGTGACTTTATTATGAAAAAATCCTAGGACTTACTGGTTCTTGCAATATTTCATGCAAGCCTCAGCCTTTACCAAGCCATGTTTTGCATACACTGTCGAATGTGTATTTATAGGATTACAAACACCCTTTCACTGATTCACTGTTTTGCATATTCGATGGCTTACCAGGCATCTAGGGAGCTATTGCCCTGTGGTTAACCTTGGTATTTTTGCGTGCAGGAACAATTGATTCAAGATACAAGTAGGGATGAGTGAACTTTTAGCAGGTGTAGTTTTGTGGCAAAAATCATGGTTTGAACCGTGGTGAAATATTTAGCCTTTCAGCTGCAAAAAAGTGTGGTCTAGAAAAAG
Source organism: Xenopus laevis (assembly GCF_017654675.1). Taxonomy (NCBI): domain Eukaryota; kingdom Metazoa; phylum Chordata; class Amphibia; order Anura; family Pipidae; genus Xenopus; species Xenopus laevis. Next base: position 88,390,602 of record NC_054382.1, on the reverse strand, counting down.
CTACACTGGGTAGTAAAACAGCTGTCAAGAAGTGAAGGTCTTAAAGGCAGTCAGTATATGAGCCATAATGGGACACTTTTTATAAATAAGAGATCATTTTTGGCATACAAAGAACATACAAAGAAGTATAATTAATACGGTTTATACATATAATTCGCACACATCTGATGTATCATTTTTTTTTTCCAACAACAATACATCATGCCTATAAGTAGGTGTGAAAATACTTTTTGAGCATTATACCAATTTTTGGTGGACATTGTAGTTCAGCATCAACAACAAACTTAATTTACAGTTATTGCGATATTACTATTACTCGGTAATAGAATTGTTTGTGCTACAGGAGGTAGGGGCCCCTTCTTTTATGGGTGTCTTTGGATTTTTAATGTGCTTTCAATTGTAGGAGTGTAGGGGGATAAAGGGGGAGTAGTTCCCCAGAGGTTATAAAAAGGTATGTTGCCATGTGTTCTCTCTCTTTCTAGTGCACCCACTCGCTGAAGGAGGTGGTTTGTAGCTGGAAGGGAATGAGGTGGAGGTAGACCTCAGAATTGGTGAAGTAAGTGTCAGGTCAGAAACTGTAATAGATCACTATAGGAGTGACATATAAGTTCAGGAAAGTTAGTGAGCAGCTAAGGCTCCACGAGGAGTTTAGTGAAGGGTGAGCACCCTGTGGTGACAAGGCCACCAGGTTAGGGACTCAAGTGGTCCCAGTTCTGCTTATCTGTTCTGTGAGACATGATGAGACTGGTGTGTGTCTGTCTGTGTATCCTATTCTTTTTGTTTAACTTTTTATTTATTTATTAGTGATTAGTAGCAATTAATATTGTAATGGGTTGCTGCTCCAGAGCAAACGTATTGCCTTTTATGAGTAAACACATGCAGATGACCTGGCTCCTTTTCCTTCTATGGAATGACATTCACCCTGGTACAATGGGAAACTTAATTTACTACAAAAAAAAAAGTTGTGACAATCTTACAAGATTGGGCAATTTTTACACTATTGCAGAGTTAAAAATGTCTTAACTGCAATGTTCTTTTGGCTTATCATTAACTCAACGCCATGCATGTTGGCAACATTTTAGAGCAGTTTTGATTATCACTAGTTTAGTCTATAGTACAATTCAGGGATCAAATTGTAGTTAGTGCTAGTCAGGTTCAGTTAAGGATACTTCATTTACCCCACCTACACCCCTTCACCTTCTAATACAAAGCTGCTTTCTTTTTTTTTAATTGTACATACTGTTCCAGTACAGTACGAGGAACAGAGGAATAGGTAGAAAGTAGGACGTTGTTTGTAGCATGCTGTCACAAAAGTTAGGACTAATTGCAGATGTCTCTTATGATGGTGGACTGCTAGATCCAGCCACCTCCTTTGCTGTGGGCAGAAGTGAGCAGGTACATAGAATGGTCCCAAGTGCCACCTCTGCCTCTGCTTTTTCTAATTCCACTTCAGTGTTGGAGATCTTACTACTTTCTGAGCAGGTGTCAGACTATTCCTCCCATCTGAAGCATGTGGTGGACCTGGTTCCATTTACCAATATCTTTTTGATGAACAAACTGACAAGGGGGCATTACTGTCTGAGGAGGAGGGTAATGTATGTTTATGATGAAGAGCTGGTCGGGAGACCTCCCATTACACTGCTAGGGGTAATAGGCAGAGGCAGCACTGCACCCACAGTCCAGGGGGACTGGATTCATTATTTATAGTGTAATGTGTTGATAGATTCACTGAAAAATGTATCACAACACATTGGTTCATAAACATTCATCAGTATTTTAAAACTCAACAATTAGATGAATTAATCCTGAGTAATCAATGTTGATTTTGTATTGTATATAATGTGTATCAAAGACTGCTAGAAACACTAAAAACCAATGCTGTAAGGATGTACAGTATGCTGTGTATGTAATATGTACTATGCACGTTTGTTTTTTTCTGTGAGTGTTCTCTGTGTGTTTGATTCTTTGTGGCTTTGAATTATTTGTGTGTGGGAATTCATTTTTTTTTGGTGCCCAGTGCTATTAGGTTCTGTTCTAATGATTCTGGTAAATTAATTGTACCGCAATTTTGCAGATGTACATGTGTTAAACATATACAACTATGCAAATTGAGTATATAAGCATTATCATTATCATTGCATTGTTTTAATTCGGAAAACCGAGCATATTCCCTCAAGCTTCATAAAAGCAATCTCGTTTTCTTTTTATCCTATTAACCGTTTAAAATGCAGAGCAACATTTACTCTATAGAACCAAAAGGTTATAAGCAAAATATTTTTTTTTCCATAAAATATGTATTTGAGCAATTGTTATTATTTTAACCCATTCTATAATTTCTGTTTAAAAAAAAGTTTCCAAATCATTACTCTAGTCTTTCTGTGAGAAATATTGGATGTTCGTCTTGTCTCATGTCTGAGCTTAGAGGAAAACAAATATATTTAAAGGTATTCTGGGGGCATTTATTTAACAACTGAGCGAACGTGATTGGGTTTTCTTGGTTGGTGTTGACTAATTATTGTAAAGTCCTTAATCTATTCTGTTCCCAATGCTGATATAGCTGTAGTGTGTGGCCTTTTTTAAATTCAGGATTATGTGGTAGAGGAAGTTATAATATATGGTTACTATACAGATTATTTTGTTTCTGTAATAGTTGTCAAATTTATCATGTGGTACAACAGCAGGTTATCTAAAAATCTCATCTGACAATTCTTTTTTTTATATATTTAATAATTATAGTAGGTAAATGAAGAATGAGTTGTTATTGTGTAGTGTTGGTATAGGTGGTTAAATTAGTCCTAATCCATATGTATTTTTGTATAATGAACCCCTGATACCAATTTATTTGCACAGAATCTCTGCTATTGCTGAGATGTTTAGTTAGTGTTGGACCTAGGGAAACAATTTGGACTGTATGCCCTGCAATCCCAATGCATCATCTCTAAGTATAAATATGCTCAGCTCCTTTGGATTTGCATCGAGAACCATTTGCCATATGTCTTTGGTCAACTCAGATATCCGAGTACTTGAATAAACATGACTTTTTCTTGTTTGTATCTCTGACAAGTCTTTGCAAAGTACAGCACCATAAGGGAGTTATTACTATGGGCCTGATTTAAAGGAGAAGGAAAGGCATTGTACACTTCCTGCTTCCTCTTTCTTCACGCGGCTGCACATGCACATTAGAACGAAAAGCTGAACTTTAACTAAAAAGTTGCCTATTTCACTCTACTGCACATGCGTTTGCCCCGGAAAATTTGAAGAAAGAAAAAGACAAAAGAAGATCACTCCGTGGTGCTCGCTAGCAAAACCCTGGGCTGGTGCAGTTTTCTGCCAATAGGAGCACCGGCCCGGGGTTTCAGGTAAGTCAATACAATCACTTGGGGGTGCCTAACATTTGGCACCCCCAGTGTATGATGCCTTTCCTGCTCCTTTAAGAATACTTAGCATGTTTTTATTTATTTTTTTACACTTTACAAGTTTAAAGCTTGTAGAATTATGACTACTATAAAGCCAAATGTATCTTGATGCATTCTTAGCTAAAATGATGCAGGTACTATGCACACATATTACAGAGGAGGAAAACCAAATCAAAAGTAAATCATTTAACCATATTGTACATTTTGTCCTGTATTTGATTACCTAACAGAAAAAGATACTATCATAAAATAGCTTAAAAATACATTACAGGGTATTCCTATAAGAGACAATCCTCTGGTGTAAGTACTGTGCGTGAATTTAGTATATTACTTGCATTTATATTATTTTTGCCAAAGTGCATAACCTTGATTGCAAGGTTATGCAAGGTTATGCACTTTGGCAAAAATAATAAAAATGCAAGTTATACACTAAGGGGCAGATTTATCAGAGGTTGAAGTGAATTTTTGAATTAAAAAAATTTGAATTTCTATCTATTTTTGTGTACCTCAAATTTGAAAAAAAATGTGGAAATTCGAGGGTAGGCTGTCAAGGTTGGGATTGTTTTCTCTGGAAAAAAGGTGCTTGTGAGGGACATTATTACACTTTACAAGTACATTAGAGGACATTATAGACAAATAAAAGGGGACTTTTTTACCCATAAAGAGGATCATAGCACCATAGGCCACCCCTTTAGACTAGAAGAAAAGAACTTTCATTTGAAACAATGTAGGTGGTTCTTCACAGTGAGGACAGTGAGGTTGTGGAATGCACTGCCGGGTGATGTTGTGATGGCTGATTCTGTTAATGCTTTTAATAATGGCTTGGATGATTTCTTGGACAAGCATAATATCCAAGGCTGTTGTGATACTAAACTCTATAGTTAGTATAGATATGGGTGTATAGAATTTATATGAGGATATGAAGTGGTGTGTATATATGGATACTGGGTTTTATTTGGAGTGGTTAAACTTAATGGATTTGGCTTTTTCAGCCCAATTTAACTATGTAACTATGATCACTCAAGAAATGTAATTCATCTATTATGAAAAAAATATTAAGAAATATACATGCATACATACATTTACTTAAACAGGACTGTATCATAAAGAAAAAAGGTGACAGAAAGAAACCTGCAAACCCCAATAGCATTGCTGAGGTATCCAGTAAGTGACAAGGTAAGATTCTATTGCATATCAATATATGCACAATATTACACGTTTGCCTTATTTTACAAATGAACTACGGCCACTGCGAACTACACTTGAGATTTTCATTTTCAGTAGTAGCCCATATTCCTCTCCATCACAATTTCATCCCTCTATGACATTTGTGAAGTATAAACAGATTGCAGGAACTGGCACAAACTTAATCAGCATCTTCTAAGGCCCAAACAAGTTGTTATAAAAGGAATTCAGGATTTTATTTCAGTATTTCATTATACTCCCTTTACATAGTGTTCTTGGCAGCCAATATTTACACCATGGTCACTGAATACAGTTGTATTGCAAGTTTTACCTTAAAGCAAGCAGTTTTTAGTAAAAATAAAAATAAACATAATCTCTTGCTGTAGTTCTATGCATATGTTATTTTCATTAAAAAAGAATGCAATATTAAATTAGGCATTTGTCCCTATTTCATAAATGAAACTTAACACATCCTTCCTTTGGTGCAAATTGCAGGTGGCTGAAGAAACAAAAAAAAGAAATGAACAATAGATACATAATTCTGTTTCACAAGTGGTCAGAAGTTATAGGATACACTGTATGAAATGTACTTCAAATAGTTTGCTTGCTGTTAATTTGGAAAATGAAAGGGATGGGAAGAAAGAATTCATTGATTGCAATATTCAAATGGTGTACTAAGACTGATTTCTTAATCCTGTGAAAACATGAAGTCTTATGGTTGTGAATAATTACATATTGCTCTCAACCATTTGACTCAAAGCACTCTGTAAGATATCCATAATGCTTATAAGTGACATTTTAGTGACAAAGGGGCCCATTTACTTACCTCGAGTGAAGGAATAGAATAAAAAAAACTTCGAATTTCGAATGTTTTTTTGGCTGCTTCGACCATCGAATGGGCTACTTCGACCTTCGACTACGACTTCGACTTCGAATCGAACGATTCGAACTAAAAATTGTTCGACTGTTCGACCATTCGATAGTCAAAGTACTGTCTCTTTAAAAAAAAACTTCAACCCCCTAGTTCGCCACCTAAAACCCTACCGAAGTCAATGTTAGCCTATGGGGAAGGTCCCCATAGGCTTTCTAATGTTTTTTAGGTAGAAGAAAAATAGTTCGATCGATGGATTAAAATCCTTCGAAGGATTTTTGTTCAATCAAACTATTTGGGCTAAATCCTTCGACTTTGATATGTAAATCTGCCCCTAAGGTATTAGAGGTATTTGAAGCTACAACTAAACTCTAAAACCACGACTATCACTGAATTTATTAAAAGATCCCATATAGAAATGGGTAAACAAAAAAAAAAAAAGGCTGAAAGAGGTGGTAAAAAAGTACGAATACCTTGAAAACCTAAACAAATTGAGTTCTATGGACAATTCCTAGCAAACAAAAAAACCTCTAAGGGGGTAATTTACAAACAATTGAATTTTTTTTTCCACAAATCTCTAAAAATTTGTGGTTTTCTATTTTTTTTAAAGCCCTAAACATTTAAGATCTATTGAAGGGGATGTAAAGTGATTTTAAGAATAGATGATAGATTCTTAGCAGTAAATAAAACAACTTTGTAATATATGTCTCTACCTGCTTTGATACACAGGTAATCATTTCTCTACTCTCCCTTTATCACAATCCACCTTAAAATTCAGCTGCAGCATGGGCTGCCCCTCCGATGCTGATACTGTAACTACTTAAATGGATCAAGGATGGCCTGACCTTTACATATATACATACTTGTTGAGGAACTGCTGTCCGTTAGAGCACCAGGGAGTAAGAAAGTCTGTATCTCAAAGCAGACATATGTTACAATGTTTCTATGATTTCTAGAGGTTTTCATATTTTTGGGGGGTTTTTTTGCTAAGAACTGTATGAAAAATATGCATTTTTAGAGATATTCAAAGTATTTGTATTTGTTAGCGCATCGTTCAGCGTAATTCATGCTTATGAGTTTAGCCATGGTTTTTACAATACCATACCATCCCTATGCTCAGGGGAAATGGTTTAAAGGTATAAGACTTGTTTAGACTTTTAATTTGTGTAATGTTAGAGGTCTTTTCTACTTCAAATAAACAAATTTGAACACTTTAATGTTTGCGTAATAATGATTGACTAAAATTGTAAAAAAAAAACTTTAATACCTCAAATTTGTAGACTATCATTTTCCTATTCAAATTTCCTGACATTTTTAAAGAAATACATTTTAATAAATATTGCACATTTCTGTTTTTGAAAGTCTAGTTAAAATTCAAAAGTTTATGCTGTTTTTCGATTTTCTTTGAGCTAAGTCAAACATTTATAATTCACCCCCTTAATGTAAAACGAATAGCATATTTATAAAACTACATTTTAATAATTATTTGGGAAATAATTACAGGTATGGTACCTGTTATCCAGAATGCTCGAGACCTGGGGTTTTTTGAATTATAAATATTTCCGTAATTTGGATCGTCATACCTTAAATTTACAAGAAAATCATGTAAACATTAGGGGGGGCAGATTTATCAAGGGTTGAATTTGACCCTCAAATTGAAATACTTCAACTTCGAATATTCAAAGTCAAATTATTTTTCACCAAATTTGGCCATTGAACGATCGAAGTAAAATCGAACGATTTTAGCGTACGATCGAACGATTTCACTTTGACTACAAAAAACTTAGAACAATGCATTAGAAGGTCCCCATAGGCTAACATAGTACTTCGGCAGGTTTAATTTGGCGAACTATTGAAGTCGAAGTTTATTTAAAGAGACAGTACTTAGATTATCGAATGGTCGAATATTCGAACGATTTTATTTTGAATCGAAGTCGAAGTCATAGTAGCCTATTTGATGGTCGAAGTACTCAAAAAAAATTTTGAAATTCAAAAATTCATTTGAATCCACTTCGACCCTTGATAATTTGGAGCTTTTTGGTTAACAGGTTTCAGGATAATGGATCCCATACTTGTATTTGGATCCCATATTTGTATTTGTATTTCTAAAGATATTTCATTTTTTTAATGCTAGATTAACTAAGACATACAGCGGTGAGGTCAAATCGTACCTTTTTTTACCAAAAAATCTCACCTTTCTATACCATTACAGAGATCTGTAGCTTTTCCAACATAATAGTGAACCCAATGAGAAAATAGCTGTACAATGTACAATATAGATCTACAATATAATTGCCATTTAAAACTTTTAAGATACATTTTGAAATGCTTGTAGATTCTGAACAATATTTAATGGAAAAATACAAAGCTATCTACACCTTCTGAAGGAGAAGCATTTAATCAATAAATCTATTTTCAGGCAAATCATTAAGGTATCAATAGAAATAAAGTAGGAGATGCTTATGACTTAGATCAATAAAACTTCAATTTAGTCACAGGTATATGGTGCCATTAGCAAGAAATCTGCCTTTCTGTAAATAGAAAAAAAAATTGGCTGCATTATTATGAGTCTGGGTATTATAAATTGTTTGATAAAAATAAAAACTCATAAATTCAATAGAAGTTTAGGAAACAGAAAGGAAAAGCAAGCGCTTCTGAAAATAATATTGTTAGTATACGTACCTAGCATAACAATTTGCGCTCATTTAAGATAATAGGTAGCACAACAGCAAAATGTTCAATAATTTGAATTCAGTGAAAGTAATCTCTATTGTTTCTGCCCAACAGCAAAGCACATCAATTCTTTTCTTCTAGGTATTGAATATTGATGGGAGACTTTTCGACTGACAGGCAACAAAAAAAAAGTCAGCACTTAGCCAGTCAAAGCAGTTGAATGAATAAGAAGGTTAATGCCTCAAACTAGGTTTAAATTACTTCACTTTCTCTAGTAATTATATTTTTGCATTACATTTGTCTAAAAATGAATGTTTGATTTACAGTTCCTGAAGGCTACAGTATATGAGATATGAAAAACTTTCTTACTCCCACCGCTGAGAATTCAAGTTTTCAAAGGTTAATAAAAACGGAGAAGTTGAATGACTACAGCCATAGCCACAGGGGAAACAGCAAGAAAAGATATTGAAATCAGTAATATATGGACTTGTGTGTGGAGCCAGAGACAAAAGTGTAAAATTAATCTTTTCATATAAAAAAGTTTAAAAAAACAAAGGAAATGTTAATAACTAATGACACAAATAGTTCTCACCCTTCCATCAGCAGAGATTAGGGTTATGACGTTACAGATGGAGCATATTGTATTGAAGGTCAAGATCACATACAAGTGAACATCAATTTATTTAGTAACTGCTTTTATTCTCTCTATTGAAATGAATCACATCCTCTTTAATCACAATGACTTGACCATCATATTCATGGCCAATTCATTATTTGACTGCATTATTCTAGTATCCATTATTCTTTCATAATTATCCTGAGGTTTAAGTAGGTTCCACCATGCAAGCAAGATTTTGGCCGAAACCATAATTAGATTTTAAAGGAAAATCAGGATTAAACCAATGCACTCTGTATTTTTAAGTATACTCAGAGAGTTGCATCGAGTTTTAGTAATTTCTTAAAGGGATTCAGTCATGATTTTTTTGATGTATTTTTTATTTCTAAATTACACTGTTTACACTGTAAATAATTCACTCTACAATATAAAATTTAATTCCTGAACCAGCAATTGTATTTTTTGTAAGTTGAAATATTGGTGTGTAGGTACCAATTTAGGTCATTTTGCCTTGTCATGTGCTTTAAGAAAGAGCCAGGAATTTAGGATGGAACTGCTTTCTGGCAGGCTGTTGTTTTTCCTACTCAATTTAACTGAATGTGATGCAGTGGGACCTGGCTTTTACTACTGAGTGTTCTTATTTCTACCAGGCAGCTGTTATCTTGTGTCATAGAGCTGCTATCTGCTTACCTTTAGTGATGGGTGAATTTATTCGGCAGGTGCGAATTTGCTGCGAATTTGCCCGTTTCGCAGCCGGCAAATAAATTCGCGAATTTGCCACCAAAGTTTAAGCCAGCGCAAAAAAATTTTTGACGACGGCAAATTTTTGCTGCAAATTCCTGAATTTATTCGCTGGTGGCATTTTGACGCTGCTGAATTGCCGGCAGGCGTCAAAATTGCCGTTTCACAAATTTTTCGCCAGTTTGAAGAATTTCGAGGGGAATTCGCAAAATTTGTGGCGAAGTGAAATAGCACAAATTCGCCCATCACTAGTTATCGTCCCATTGTTATTAGGCTGCTGGGGGGGTGATATCACTCCAACTTGGTGCACAGCAGTAAAGAGTGACTGGAGTTTACTAGAGCACACGTCACATGACTTCGGGCACCTGGGAAACTGACAAAATGTATAGCCCCATGTCAGATTTCAAAATTAAATATAAAAAAAACTGTTTTACCTTTTGAGAAATGGATTTGAGTACAGAATTCTGCTAGAGTAGCGCTATTAACTGATGCATTTTGAAAAAAAAAAGTTTTTCCCATGACAGTATCCCTTTAAGGATAGAAGGGTCTATACCTACTTGTACACAATACACTTAGCAATACCGCTCTGCTGCAACTAAAGGTAAAATATAAAATTCTGTATTAAAGGACTGTAAAAACACAGTGGTGTATGGCTACTTATAGAATACTCAAGAGCAGTTATATAACTATTGAATAGGTCCTGAAATGAAGGATCAGCCACACCTGCCAGACAGAGATAAAAAGCATCAAACATATTTGCATATAATATGGTCCCACATTTTATCCAGAATTAATTGTCATTAAGATATAGCATAGTGGTGATAGAGCACCATCAATCTGTACATTCTATTTTGAGGTATAACTATAAGCGGACCAGAGGGAAAATATTACTTGTTTATTTTAAACTCAGAGAATGATATTAAAAAAATGTAATGATGCTCAAAAGCTCAAGATGAAAAAATAATATTCCTAAGAACACTGTCTACTTTCACAAATCACTTTCTATGAACATTTAGAGCAGGGGTCCCCAACCTTTTTTAATCATGAGCAACATTTAAATGTAAAACAATTGGAGGAGAGCAATACGAGCATGAAAAAAGTTCGATGGGGTGATGATATGATTGGCTATTCAGCTGCCCTATGTGGATTGTCAGCCTACAGGAGGCTTTCTTTAGCCATAAAACTGTTTTATGCAATCCAAACTTGCATTCAAGCAAATAATTTAAAAATAATCACCTGCTTTGAGGCCACTAAGGGGTTGGTGAGCAACATGTTGCTCACGAGCCACTGGTTGGGGACCACGGATTTAGAGACTGATCAATTGGTATAATCCTATAATGTTTTTTATTGCCTCTCTATTTTTATCCTTCTCTCACAGTGTAACATATATTCTTATTAACCCTTATTGTAAAAACCCTTTCCTCCTTTTTCTCTCCCTAAAAAATAAGGGTTAAAGCATTAAAAAATCTGAGTCAGTCTCTGTTTTATGACACTTTGAATACTACACACAATAATTAAATATTATTAAATTATATTATAATTAAATAATATACTGGCGTATGACTTCTATTCTTGAAGTCATGATTATAAAATTGATTCAGAATTGTACGAAAAAAATAAATGACTAATTGCAGTAGTTTCTTGAACTGGACATGCATGAGCTTCTCTAAATGCCTTTCCTGAAGACATGATCATTGATTAGTCATTTTGAAAAACACACCAAAAATGTAAGACTAATAATTGAGTTCCATATATCTTTCTTAATTAATATAGATTATAATGCTTTCATAACTAATTACAAAAATAAGAAGTGACAATAATAAAATGCTTTCAGCATAATTGATTGCTCTGTTGATGATGTTAAAGCAAAATATTGATTTCTTCTCTGTGTATCAAAGTGGATGTAAAAAAATACAGCATTTATAAAACAAAGTATGTGTTATTAGGGATTGTATAATGTATTGTTTGGCTTGCTATCATGGTAGAAGGCACTAATGGCACTGGACCACCATCTACCTGCCAACCGATACATGCATGCACCTAAAGTTGCAGTGCAAGGCATGTGTATATATATATATATATATATATATTTATATAGTCTTATGAAGGATCAGCACACACTGTTCTGTAGTGAAGTCACTACAGAACAGTGTGTGCTGATCCTTAATAAGACTATATACGATTTATTGATCGTGCACCACTGGCAACATCTGTCTGAGTGCTGGTACTGTGGGACTGCATATATATATATATATATATATATATATATATATATATATATATATATATTTATTGAAAAGACCCGCACTCCAATTTGAAGTCAATCAAAAAAGCATTTTGATTGACTTCAAATTGGAGTGCGGGTCTTTTCAACAAATCTGCACCTGCATTTATTAAAGCAAGTCCAAATTGAAGTGTGGCTTATATATATATATATATATATATAAAATTCATGTACCTTAATTAATCATTGCTGTATCAAAAATGACAAAGTGTTTATATAATCCTAATGTCTCCCTAATTGTACCCTAAACTTTAGTTTTTAAACTCTAATCTCTAGGTCCTTCTAACCCTATTGTACTCTGTAATCCTTGTTTGTTATCCACCATTTATTCTCTGTTTGCTATAACTGCAGTAAAGCACTGCGTATCTTGACAGCGCTATATAAATAAATGATGATGAAATAAATGATGATGATGTACAGTGTTTGCACTGTTACCGGATTCAAGTCACTGTCTGGGTCCTTGAGAAAGGCCCTAATAACACATTTAGAGGCCGATTCACAAAGGGTCGAATATCGAGGGTTAATTAACCCTCGATATTCGACTGGGAATTGAAATCCTTCGACTTCGAATATCGAAGTCGAAGGATTTTAGCGCAAATAGTGCGATCGAACGATCGAAGAAATAATCCATCGATCGAACGATTAAATCCTTTGAATCAAACGATTCAGCCGAATACCGAACTAAATCCAAATCCTAATTTGCATATGAAAATTAGAGGAGTGAAGGGGAAAACATTGTTTACTTCCTTGTTTTGTGACAAAAAGTCACTTGATTTCCTCCCCGCTCCTAATTTGCATATGCAAATTAAGTTTTGGATTCAGTTTGACTGGGCAGAAGGATTGGGCAGAATCCAAATCCTGCTGAATAAGGCTGAATCCTGGCCGAATCCCAAACCAAAACCTGGATTCGATGCATCCCTAGTATAAATATCAGCATAAAGGGAGATTCGAGTTGGTAAATGTACTTACTCCAGACCTATGTAATGGGCATCTGGATTATAAACTAGTTCAAGGGATACTGTCATTTGAATATTTTTTTTAAAAAAATACATCAGTTAATAGTGCTGCTCCAGCAGAATTCTGCACTGAAATCTGTTTCTCAAAAAAGCAAACTTTTTTTTTATATTTAATTTTGAAATCTGACATGGGGCTAGACATATTTCCCATGTGACTTCAGTCACTCTTTACTGCTGTACTGCAAGTTAGAGTGATATCACCCCCTCCCTTTCCCCCCAGCAGCTTATTAACAGAACAATGGGAAGGTAACGAGATAGCAGCTCCCTAAGACAAGATAACAGCTGCCTGGTAGATATAAAAACAGCACTCAATGGTAAAATCCAGGTCCCACTGCGACACATTCAGTTACATTGAATAGGAGAAACAACAGCCTGCCAGAAATCTGTTCCATCCTAAAGTGCTGGCTCTTTCTGAAAGCACATGACCAGGCAAAATGATCTGAGATGGCTGCCTACACACCAATATTGCAACTAAAAAAAAATACACTTGCTGGTTCAGGAATTAATTTTAATATTGTTATATTGAATTATTTGCAATATATAAAAGTATAATTTAGAAATAAAAACAACATCATAAAAATCACGACATAATCCCTTTAAATTGTTATAAACATCTACTGATAGTTGCTCAACTGCATGTTATAAAGCCCATCTACCCATGAAGAGTTAAACTTCATAAATCATGTTTTTTTAACATGATCATAAATCAATATTTTAACACAGGTATACCTGATTCCACAGAAAGGAAAGAGTAATGCTTATAGTGATGAGAGAAATTTTTCGCCAGGTTTCCGAAGAAATAGACGTCCATAGACTCCAATAGGGGAAAAAATTGTTGCGCGTCAAAACATTTTTTGCCTACAGACATACAGTATGCCAACTTTTTTGCTGTTTTGAAAATTTTCAGAGAAGCGAAATGGGTCAGATGTGCCCATCACTACACATAAAAAAACAATTCAAACTCATCTTAAGCTCATGGTGTCATGCAACCCATCCCTTGTAACCTTGTTACATTGTTCTCTGAAAAGTTACATAATATTGTAAGCTCTTGGGACAACACATACTTATACAGTATGTCTATTATTACACTGTTTAATCTGATACATATATCATAGTTTTCATTCTTAAATACAAAATAGTCCAAAGCATACACACCTGTCATGTAAAGTAAAAGACATTAAAAACAAATTGCATTTTTCCTAACCTTTTTGATTAGTCAGTACCACTGTATAACTACTAGAAAGCTAATCATATAAATGAATGCAGATAGGTTGGGTCTTAATGATAGAAAATCTTTATAATGGAGTTTTGCCTAATCCAATAATTAAAAACAAATATGTAAAAGTACACAAGCAATTGGCAAACAAAATATTTTGTAATCATTGATTATATTACACGCACATCATAGTTCAGTACATTTGTTTTGATTTGTGTCTAATTACTTGTTTAAATCATCATTTTATCAGATGGTTCAATTAATGACTCCAAAGACCCTTTAAGTAATTATGTTGTATTTAATGAAGAAATGACATGCATTGTAAGCATGTTATATTTTACCAAACTATATGTTTATTAGAAAGAAATAACAGATGCTTAAATAGTTTATATCATATAATGGATATGTCAATCATATCTTCCCTAGAGTCGTATGTAGCATACAAGCTTGCTTTTTATCTAATTACTTTAATTATCTGCCAATATAAACATCATTGCCAAAGCCATCACAACATGCCATTGTTTCTCTTTCATTTATTTCCAAGAAAATATTATTAATCCAAATTAAACTGTATTGTTTGGTTAAATGAAGATATGAAAGAATACGTATAATTTATTAAAACAACAGAAATGCTCTATATTATTCATGCAAAGTGCAGTGCTGTGTGTATGGCATGAGACAAGTAAATACCTTCTGATTTCAGAAGGCTTTACTTTGCATGTAAATTGCTAGTTAAGGGCTTTTTGACTCCTTTTAGCCCTTCTCACCCTAACCAGGTTCGTTTTCCCACTATATTATTCACTACACTACTGCAAGTACAAGTCTATTCAGACTTAAATCATTTCTAGTATATTTTATATGGCCCAGAGATAATTGCCACACTGGATAAGCTTTTCAACATTGATTTTTTTTTTATAAATATTTTTTATTATTATAAAATTATAAAAATGAGTCACACCACAAGAGGTGGGTACACAACAGTTTAACACTAATTTACTTTGGTGAAAAACTCAAAATGTGGTGCACTCGCCATGTTAAGATTTTTTTTGGGAGGAGGGCAACAGTAAAGGGTTTATAAAATGCAAGCTTTGATGTGATAAGTTTTCAATGATAAAGGCAGATTGGAGCAGCACCACAAATTCATTTTATTGCACATTTAGGGCAATAAGATTTCAGGCCATTCATCCTAACTGACAGTTACAGCGGTGCAAATAGGTAGTTCAATTAATTGACGGCATCCGTAAAACTCCCCCTTTTCTTAGATAATAGTTTTATAGGCTTATTCTATCCCATTCCTAGCTGATAGGCTCAAAACGGCTTGTGTTTTAATAGGGTCATAATATCTCCTTTAGGACATTCTTCTCTTATATAAACAATTCCAGCTTTCCCAGCCTGTCTTAACTGAGATTGTCCATGATCTTTATTAGTTAAGTCATGTTTATTTTTGTTAGTCATTGTAAAGGTCAGATAAAACTTGTTTGTATTATTTTATGAAGCAAACACAAATTACCATTAGACTAATGTTGAAATGTTGTGAAATTTGAAAATATTTCAAACGTAGCTTTTACAGAAAAATTATTTGAACATTATTTTTATTTGTCCCAATGCATTGCATGGTTTTTGCAGAACCGAAGTCTAAATGTTTATTTTCCTATCAAAGACACAAAATTACTTGTGTAACAGATTCTTAATCAAAATAAAGGCTATTGCCATTCTAACATAGTAACTTCAGTTATAAGCATGAATGATACCATGAGTGCGACATGACACTGTTAGACCTGTCACACTCTGATTAGAAATACAATTGAATGGTAGAGCTTATGGGTACAGTTATGGAATCCTTTATCCAGAAACCCATTATCCAGAAAAAAAAAATGTTTTTTCCTTTTTCTCTGTAATAATAAAACAGTAGCTTGTACTTGATCCAATCTAAGATATAATTAATCATTATTGGAAGCAGAACCAGACTATCAGGTTTAATGTTACAATACAGAAAAACAGTAATGACAAAATCTAAAAATATGGCATCATAAATGGTGTTTAATGATGTATTCAAGGGCGATCATGGCCCCTTTGCAACTTGAAGCAGCTGGCTGTTGTTGCCCCCACCCTCGCCAGAGCTCACCTTTTTGGCATAGGAGGGTATCCAGGAAGCTAGCGAAGAGAAACGCAACTGCGCTCCTAGCGCTAGAAGAAATGGAAACTCATCTCTTAGAGGCACATTTATCAAAGGTCGAATTTCGAATTCATGTGATTTTTTGTAAAGTCTAACAAATTTGAATTGAAGGGATATTTTTAAAAAATGGAATATCTAAAACTTGAACAAATATTACCGACATGAAAACTCGAATCAAATTTGAATTCATTCGACTAAACTCAAACTGAGTTTTTTCTCCGAAAAAAACTTGAATGTCAGGAAGGCTAGTAACATCTTCAAATTGGAAACTGGACCTCTCCTATTGACTTATATTTGAACTCGGCAGGTTTTAGGTGGCAAATAGTCTAATTAAAATTTTTAAAGAGGTAAGGTTTTATGAATATCGAAATTTGAATTAAAATTCGAATCAAGTTTCACAATTCGAATTTGAGTGTTTTGACCATAACATTTTTTTTGAAAATTCGAATTTGAATTTTCAATTCAACCCTTAATAAATCTGCCCCATAAAGCGGGGCAATTCTGCCTGAGGCAAGTTTATCAACTCAACTATTACTGCACTATAAAAAGTAAGTTTGGAGTACCATGACTGGTATAAAAGTAAACTGCATGTGACCTTCTGCCTTTATATTTTTATTTTATACAATATAAAGGTTTATCTTTTCACTATTACTACTATTAAGTGCATATACATAATGTCACCTGTATTAAAAGTTATTATCAGTCTCTCTTTGGTTTGACCTAGTGAATCAGGTAGGGAGAAGTGTATTCAAATGAAAATAATAGAAAGTAAAAGAAAATGAACATCTCCAGAGTTGCTGATGTTTTGAAATGCACGAATGTCACACTTGGCTTTACAATGTCTTGTCAGGTAAGCTCTTTTTAATATCTCTGTGACTTCTAACAGACACACACAGAAATGTTGAGATAGGCTGTACTGTAGTGAGATTCCCTGCTTACTTGCTTCTTGTCTGGTGCTAATTGGCAGTGCAATCATAACACCGCTAGCTGAAGTTTCAAAACTTGGATATTCTTTCTTTTTCAATTACAGTGTCCCCAGATAATAAAACAGCAGTATGGCATGTTACTCGTGTCAGGTTCACAGTTTCAATATTCTAAAAAAGATACTTCAAGTCAGCACATGTCAAGGTAAATTGCTTTTGGGGGTTGCGTGTAATGAGCTGACTGCAGGTTAACTGGTTTATTTTCCAGTCTAAATTTGCATTGCAATTATACCTTTGTAAGTGTTTCTCATGCCTTTTATTTGTAGAGATTGATCATGCAAAAGTACAGATAGCTCAAACTTTGAGATGCATCACACCCTGCATATTTACTCAACCAGATGTCAATATCTAAAGTTAGTTGGCTGATATACCAAAGGATACCTAGATTTCCAGACAGCAAGCACCCCGGCACCAAAGGATTGCAAGGATTCTTCCAGTACCATGAACCATTTGACACCTTTACCAGGCATTTTGCAAGTTTCTTAACAGACCTGACACACAGTTATACCAGCCTCTAAACTACTGCATATGGGGTTATGTAATAAAAGGCACTGTTTGCTCAGGAGCAGTAACCTATAGCAACCAGTAACCTATAGCATGACCAGTTAATGTTATCTGCTTATTGATTGCTATGGGCTACTGCCCCTGGGCAAACTTAGTGCCTTTTATTACATAGCCCATTAGAGTTTAAAAATAGAATGTCTAATGGCTACTTAAATGTAATACCTACCTAAGCCTAGCAATAACCCTGAAATGTATGATCCTATTATCTTTCTATTGCTGTTTAATAGGGATGTAGCGAACTGTTCTGCTGCGAACTAGTTCGCGCAAACTTCGACCGTTCGCGTCCGCCGAATGTTCGCGAACGTTTGGGAACGTTCGCATTTTGAGTTCGCGTTCGATCGTTCGACCATTCGACCATTCGAATTCCTTCGACCGCTAAAAATCGAACGATTTCCATTCGTTCGAACGATTGTAAGCATTCGATCGAATGAAAAGCATTCGATCGAATGGCTTCGATCGTTCGATTCGAATGAAAATCCTTCGATCGAATGATTAAAATCCTTCGATCGTTCGAATCGAACGATTTTAGCGGGTGTTCGAAGTTCGCAAACTGTCCGCGAACGTTCGCATTTTTTGCCGGTGTTCGCGAACACCAAATCGGCAGTTCGCTACATCCCTACTGTTTAATACAACTGCACATTTTGTTTTAACATATATATATATATATATATATATATATATATATACATATAACTAGATAGGTGCACTCAGATAGCCATGGTAATGCCTAGGTGCTGGAACAAAAATTCATATCTATAAAGCAAAAAAACTTCCGCACACATAGGTCTTGATAAGTGAAAAAAAGCTGGTAGATTTATTTCAATGTTTCGGTTTACAAACTCAAGCCGTCATCAGGAAGGATCTATTGGATCTATTGGAGGTGCATAATTTCAATTCCTGGTGGCACTGGGAAAGACAGAATGGGAGAAGTAGAAGATGGCTATATATATCAAATATATATATATATATATATATATATATATATATATATATATATATACAGATGAAGCCACTTGGATTTGTGAGTTAAATGCGTCATGACTCAGAGTTAATTGAAGAAACTGTGTTATCTAAAGTTATCTTAACTCATTTAATGCATTTAACCTTTTCATTAGCATACCAAAGCACCATTGTTCACAATGGTGAATGCTTTAATTAGATGGGATGTTGTGTCACAGTTTTCTGTGTTAAATGAGATAAATGGGATATCTGTGTTTAGTTATTCTGTGTCAAACAGACAAACCAAAGTGGCTGCATCTGTATATATATCAATATATAGATTTATTTGTTGTTTGTTTTTACACAGACATATATATTATTCTTCTGACAGATCGTGAATCATGATTATCATACTTACTGTACTGCCCCTCCCCACATATGTGGAGTAGATATTTCAGGAACCAGGCACTGAGTCAACAACTGTTGAATGCCATTCATTAAGTGAACACATGAGCATGGACTAGAGTTGGCACCAGGGCTGGAACTAGTGGTAGACAGGCAGCTGATGAGGGTGCAACGATTGGGGGGCATTGGGCAGGTACTTCTTCTGCCTACCCCTAGACCGGACTCACTTGCGACTCAGCTTGCGCGCTCCTCGACCCACGTGTACGCAAGTGTGAGCAAAGTCAGCGGGCATGTGCACAGAATGGGGGAGGGGGGGCCTGGCCCGCTTCTGGTTGGCACAGTGGCCTTCCATGAGTCCAGTTTGATAATAGAAACGGTTAACTTAGACATGACAATAATCAGGGTAAATAGAAAGCCAATCTTTGGGAAGGAGTAGTGACTGAGGGATCACTTAAACAGTCCTAGTGCAACCAAAACACAGATGGCGTCACTTCCACAAAGGAAGGAAGTCGAGACAAGCTGCAACTATTGCAAATTCTGACCTGTTGGTCTCTACCTCTGGCTATTATCGACATTTGTAAATACTTTCCCATTTCTCTGTATTTCGCTTTGCTAGTTTTGCTTACTACCGCACATTCATTTTCTGCAACTCACTGCTACAGAATTATTATTTATTTAATTATTTATAATCCTATTGATACAGCCCCAGTCACCACAATGTGTATCGACAACAATTCATTGCCCCATGTCTGGTATTAAGCCTATCCTTTGAGCATTTGCAACTGTCCTGACCTCTAATGTTAATGTCATACTGTACATGCTTTGCAATCAGTTAAATAGATGCAATACAGGTATTAGTAAAATAGATACATGTATGTATGTGTATTTTTATGTATAAATGCTGGTAATATGTTTATTAAAAAAACAGCTAAAAAAATAACCAATAAATGGCATTTCTTCAATATCCTTCTAAATTATAGCATTGTACAGAGACTGGAAAGAAGTGACTTACAGTACCTTAAAGTGAACCTGTCACCCAGAAAAAGCTGTATAATTAGTCCTTTTCAAATTAAACATGAAATCCAAATTCTTTTTTTTATTATAGTGTATATAGCTGTTGTAAAATCATTTAAAAATCTCAGCTGTCAATCAAATACTGTCTGCCCCTCCCCTATGCCTTAGGCATAGAGGCGGGGCAGGCAATTACTTTCACTTTCCATTCAGCACTTAGTAGATGTCACTGCTCTCCACACATTCCCCCTCTCTCTTCACAATTTAATTGTGTAATCAGGGCATGGGGATGGACATCAGGTGCCCCATTCTGGTGCAAAAACAAGATTCTAAGATGATTCAAGGTTTGCCTTAATTACAGCGTCCACAAAATGGCTCCTGCCTGCTTGCTATAATTATGAATTCCCAGACTGATGGAAACAAGATTTAAATAATTTATACAGTGTAATTAAAGTTCATTTTGCTTGACTAACATTATAAAATAGGATTTGGAATCTTTGTTAATAAGATTTGAGAATTTTGAAAGTTATATCAGTACACTACAAATACTGTATTTGTTTTATGGCATTTGGCCTTTTAAAATTTGACTGAGCTCAGTTAATAGGCATTATCTTATTTTCCATCTTCAGTTGAAAAATAATACCTTGCCTTAATTCTTCACCTGTCAAGTTAGGCACGTATTTGATGATATAGCTTTTGCTTGAAGGTCCTTTCAATGTACAGTATGATGGCTATTAGGTTTAATAAAAATGTTAAAGCTGTATGACATACTTCAAAACAATTAAGATTAAGAATGACTTGATTTATCTTCTTTGTGCTGAGAAATCATTATAGCTGATATAGTGCTAGCATATGCATGCTTTATTTTTATTCTTCTTTCATTGTATTTTTAGCCAGCCGACTCACATCCAAGTTACATGAATCATGTCCCTCAAGTGCTGTCTATCATTCTTTCTCAACATTTGAAGAGCAAGAAGTAATTATCTAGCTTTTAATGTGTAGCTACAATTTTACCTCTTCAATCTTACTGTCCTCTAGGTGACTATTGTCCTGACATAAGGACATGAGTAATTAAGGTATTAAGGTGAATACTGATTTTAGGTAATTCTCACTCAATTAAAATATAAAATTAAGAGGGGAGGAATCAAGTGTGCATTACTTAAATGGTGACCTCTAAACTGGGAGTTAAAGATGCAACTCTCTTATGAAACTTTGAGCTGGTGAGACAATTACAAATAAAAAAGAGAGTGTCTGTACATGGTAATAAAGGCTGTTAACATCGAGATTATTTTTTAATTATTTGGCATCAGTTTATTATTGAAACAATAAGCATATATAATGAAGGGAGGTCAATATACAAAATGCAATAATATGTTTTTCTGTCCACAACATATCCTATTTGCTATTTTTGCCCCAAGCACTATAATCATAAGCAAAACATACAGATGCAGAGAGCAGTTCATATTGTACAATGTTTAGCACATTAGCACAAGGAGTTACTGTCCTATCCTTACTGCATGCCCTAAAAGTTGGCTTGTAAAATAATGCTCAATGACTTCAAAATATTTTCTGTGGAAAAACTCACCATGAGAAAACATCAGTTGAATCAAATGTATTTCACGTGAAAACAAAGGTTGCAGTGAAAAAATACCTACTGACTTAATCAAGCAAATTTTTGCCACTTTGCCAATTTTGCTTTTGCATGGGACAGATTTGCTCATCACTACTCTTGGGTGCCAACTCAGCCAACTGCATCATACCCATGTAGTTTTCTTGCAAGGAAAGGAGTGGTGCACAACCTGCCTTTTGGTAGGTGGGGTTGGGAGCTGCCATGTCCTCAGGACCCTTTGCCTGAGCTTGGATTCTTTTATTCTATGAGGTGCTTGTAACAGGGGAATCTCACTTCATCTTAGCCATCTTCTACTTCTTCCATTCTGTCTTTCCCAGTGCCACCAGGAATTGAGATTATGCACCTCCAATAGATCCTCCATTGTTGCATCTTCCTTATCAAGGGGCAAAGGGCCCATCTTGTGCCTTCAGAACATTCCAGCTAATAGTTATTCTTCCAGGTCATAACTCTTGGAGAAGGACTGGCCTCCATGACTCTTTTGTCACCTTGCAGGTCTCATGTATTGCAAATGCCAGAACCCATCTAGGATTGCCAGCCTACACAACACATTCTGCTTCTCCTTTACAAGTTCTCGCTCAGCTTTCCAAAGCCTTAGACTCTCACCCACATCATTTTCTAGACCCACTGAGGTCTCAGAGCTCTCAAATTGTATCGCAGGTCAGAAACATTTAGAAGATCAACCACCCTCCTACCCATTGCATTTAGACCTCACAAGGGTCTGCATAAAGTCAAATTCTTATTATTACAAATATTTCAAGGTTTCCTACAAACCAGCAATACCGTATTTTGTATATAGCTGT
This sequence comes from Xenopus laevis, assembly GCF_017654675.1. Lineage (NCBI taxonomy): Eukaryota > Metazoa > Chordata > Amphibia > Anura > Pipidae > Xenopus > Xenopus laevis. The sequence goes on along the minus strand of NC_054382.1, from coordinate 88,368,076 downwards.
GTACATTTTTGCCTTAGTTATAAACAATGTTTCTAAATCAGCTTATGACATATCTGACAGGGAATAAAATGATAGGCTACTTCAAAACTCCATTTCAAAATATTATGAATTATATACAAGAGCAACATACACAATTGTCTCATTTTACAGTTCTGTTGTTTTTAGTGAAATACAAATGCATTGACTTGGTTATTTGTTTCATCACAGGCAATGAATTTCTGTCTTAATTTTTTCTTTTTCTTTTCTTCTATAATATTTCACAATTCAGAAAATTTCTGTAAAAGCATCTTGTGTTGTTGTGTCTATAATGTAAATAAAGTTCATATAGTATAAAATTACCGTATATACCCGAGTTTTTCAGCATCCAAAATGTGCTGAAAAAGTCTACCTCGGCTTATACTCTGGTCAGCGGTACCCAACCCGAGTAGCTGAGATTGCAGTCACTTTTAATCATTCCTATACCAACAGTTCACTTGGGGAGAGACTGCAATATCCCACAATGCCCTCTGTTGGTTATATGAAAGAATAACAGTGCGCCCTCTGTTGGTTATATGAAAGAATAACAGTGACTGCAATATCACACAGCGCCATCTGTTGGTTATATGAAAGAATAACAGTGACTGCAATATCACACAGCGCCATCTGTTGGTTGTATGAAAGAATAACAGTGCGCCCTCTGTTGGTTATATGAAAGATTAACAGTGACTGCAATATCACACAGCGCCATCTGTTGGTTAAATGGAAGAATAACAGTGACTGCAATATCACACAGTGCCCTCTGTTGGTTATATGAAAGATTAACAGTGACTGCAATATCACACAGCACCCTCTGTTGGTTATATGAAAGAATAACAGTGACTGCAATATCACACAGCACCCTCTGTTGGTTATACGAAAGATTAACAGTGATGGCAATATCAAACAGCACCCATCTGCACATGGTAGTGGGACAGTGGGACAATGCACACAGTAATCCGTTTGGCAATTCTCTGTCACCATCAACTTTGCAAAGAAGTCCGGTTGATCGCTGGGGGAGTCGCTTTTGCAGAATGTGCGCTGCTGGGAGACAGGGCTGTAGTTGTGTCTATAAGTTTTCCCAGTTTTCGTAGGTAAAATTAGGTACCTCGGCTTATACTCGGGTCGGCTTATACTCGAGTATATACGGTAAGTTTAGATATTTGATGACACAAAAAAGAGAAATGTCCTCTTTTTTTTTTAGAAAGAATTTTTACACAAATTTTCACAAAAAATAATTGGTCACTGTTACCTCAAAGAAAAACACAAAGATATGTATCTCTTCTAGATAAGATGTTGTATTACAGTTTACTTTTAATATAACTTTTTTGTAAGTTGTAGAAAGATTATTTTAAGCTCCTTTTTTTTTTTCTTTGTTTTGCTGTAGATCACTGTCCTGGCAACCAATAAGCAGATTACTTAAAGGTTAAATTTAAATGTTTTATCACTTATCTTTCTGTTTAAGCTTGTACTCCTCTTCTATTCTGGAAAATATTATTAGAATACTGACCTCTGTCCAGGTGACAGACCTTGCCACCATTTTGTTCAAGGGAGTTGTTTGGCACCAGAATTAGAAATAGGGTTAAGCAGAAGAGTTACATGCCTAAGGCACAATGCTGAGGGAGCACTAGGCACATACCTTTTCTGTCAGCCTCCTCCCTGTTTCAGGGTCCTGGAGAATCACCAGTTCCTCATTTCTAAGCAGAAAGTTGAGGAATATGGACTTCTTATCACTCAGCCATACCTGCCTCCCGCTCATTACTAGAGGGGCATCTGAATGCCAGTTTGCCTTTGGCATGCTTCCCTCTTGGTCTGGCACTATTTGGCAGCAATGTTTGCCCCATGATCGATATGTCTAATATAATTCTTTTCCTTCACTGATATCAGGAGAGTTGACAGGTGGAAGTGGTATTTTTTCTCCATTATTATTTGCCAGAGGGCAGCATTAGTAAGGAACAGATTACTATATTTCTGCAAGACTGCATGTAAGGGTGTCCGATAAGAAATAAACTATGGGTAATTGTAAGGAATAAGATAAAAATAAAAACCCAAACAAATTATGGCTGCTAGGCAAATACTTACTTTTGCATCACATGTAATTGATTATACTTTGTATATAAGTTTGTTAAGTAGAAAATAACCTGACACCTGCTCCTTGCTAGAGAATAGCTTGACATATGCACTCTACTGTGTTACTTCCACCATTTTTGCACCCCATCCTGCCCCAGCACCTAGTGCACCATAGAATGTAATAAGGATTATCACAGCAGGCCCCAGTCAGTCCTTCATGTCAACTCTAAAGAGAACTTAACGCACTTCGATACATCTGTCTGTGATTTGTGACATCACCTCTTCATCCTGCTTCTAAGTGTAGTGTCTGTCTCCCTGACTGCCCCAGTTTGTGAGCAGTTTATGGAAGCTATTATTTTAAGAGGGAGGCAGACAGAAAGGCAATCTACTGAATAAGAGCTGGACACAAGCATTCTTTTCAAAAGGCATAGTACAAGTCACTCAACTCAGTAAGGCATCTTTTCTTTTTTTTATATATTTCCTTTTATGTATTCTTTTATTGCAAACAAGGAGGTTTGGGGAGTCTTAGCATGCCTGAGCCTTAGTAAAAAATCAGCCCATGGACCCGGTTGATAGGAATTAGATAAGGAATTGCTTGTCCATAGAGTCAAGCAAATAATGAACTAGAGTCACAAGACTGCTGTGACTACAGTCAAGGATCCCATAACCTGTGGTATGATTAATACCTGCAGTTTTGATGTTCATTCAATAACAGACAGACTTTAGAAATTTCTGCAGTGTGTATCAGAGGCAATGAGTTTGAATCTTGATAAAGCAAAACTACTGTAGGGAGAAACACTGCCATGTGAAATAAATACATTTGTTTGCTCTGTTGAATAAATTACACCTCATCCCAGAAACATTACATTTGTCTGAAATGTGTAATAAGACATTACAATGCAGTTGTATAAGACACGGATAAGCCATGCCACAGAATCACAGAAAAAATTAATGAATAGCTTCGTTTAGCTGCTGCTTAAAGGAGATACATACCAGGGGCTAGCAACCTGCAAGCCCAGTGAAACACTTCCATTAGCGGCATCGGTTCCAGGTAAGCAAATAGCTAGGCTATGATCAAGCCCCTGAAAAGTCAGCATTTTGCAGGACCCCAGGTTCATATCCCTTCCATTGTTTGCACACATCTTGAATATGGTGTCATGATTAAAAGACTCCAATGGGAATGGTCTACAGTATTATAACTGGGTCATAACCAAATTAACACCTTTTAAAGAAGATTGAACTGGAGTGCTGTCAATTGCAAACATTTCTGAAGGACCAGGTGGACATGGCCACATGTGACGTGCACTAAATCCAGATATTATCTGGTTGAATATGGGTTTTGAATATAGACTACTATATTATAACACTATAGATGTATAAGCATCGTCATAGTGTAACCTAATCTACCCCAAATGTCTAAATGCCCTAAAGACTGGCAGATAATGACATCTCATTATGGCTCCTGCAACTTTTCCACAAAAGCCTCACATTGGGCCTTGCTTGGTGCACATTATGAGAGGATGGAACTTTGCAATTCCAATTGATATAAATCAAACTGCAAATGAAATTGTCCCCGTTCGACAAACTTTAATTATAACAAGTGTGGCCTACTTAAAGTACTAAATTACCCTTTGATTTACAATATACAGTAAGAATTCCATCTCTTGTTTGATTTATATTATAATTAGGAGTACCTGTATAATCAGTAATGCCAATTTATGGGCAATTAGTTTTATCTTTGTTCATTGCAGACTTGAGGCAATTTTTTTAACATCTACAAGCTTGGCACCTTCATTTATTTAATAATTAAAAAACTGGCAATATCAGCAGAGTAGCTGAACATAAAAAAAAATAAGTAGGAAGACAAAGACAAAATAACAGTCTGGAAATGTCCAATCACATGGAGAGAAGTGCTGCACTGAAGAAAATTACACTTGCTATCATCTTTAAAGCCCTTGTAGAGAAATGACATTTTGACAGTGTGCCAATCATGAAGTAAGAATAAAAATAGCTGTGAGATTGGCATGGTAGTGGTCACAAGAGAATACTGGAAATGTCATAAACTGATGGAAAATAATGAACTTAGCAATTTGGTTTGGTATGTTTTGGTTGTTGGTTTAAATAGGTAACATTTTATTACAAAACAAGATGATCATTTGTTTGTTAAGAATATCCATAAAAAGCCCTGAAGAAAGATAACATCAAAGCATAACATATTTTAGGGGGCATCATAAAGTCCTTCCAATAACAACAATATATATAGTACTTATTAGGTTTTATACTAAAAGAGTTCGTCTAACTGGCTAGTTTAACAGTTTAAGGTATGTCTTATTAAAAGCCTAATGCACTGACAACTATCTCAGTTACATGCAAAATGATTTATCTATACTGTTAAGGTAAATTCATTTTGTTTGTTGCACTTAGCAGAAGAACAAGTCTGATTGCCATCAGATATGAGATAAGATATATTTAACAACATTGCCTCTAATTTTCCTCCTGGGGTTAAAGGAGTTGAGATTCTCAGTGTCAGGTATTTGATCTTCAATAAATGCCTCAGGGAATAAAATATCAGGAAGGTCACTCTACGAAGTAAATTAAATACATCCAGTTGCTTGTGCATCTATGTTACATAGAGAAATATAGATGGGCAATAAGAGAAAGAGAGCGAGAAAGAGAAAAGTGTCCCCATGTGACCAAACAAGCTGTATGCCACCTCTACCTCTCTAACATAAATGTCATGCTGAAATATTCTTAACTTTGCTACAGGTACCTTCGAAAAAAAAATAGAAACTTTTGTATTCTGTTTTTAAATTCCTTCTTAAAGCACTCAGTACAAATCTGCATTTCAAGTTTAAGCTGATCAAACGTATACAGAAGTCAGGGATGCCTCGACTGTGTTCTATAATGTATATCTAATATTGGTATATACCAAACAAATCCAGGCATTATTTTAAATACCAACATCAAATCCCTATGGGGAGACGCTACAATATTGGCTAACAGAGCACATTGCAGGTTTAGTGTATGATATAAAACAGACAAAAACCTCAGTCTATGTGTGATTGTCGAATATATGTATCCATAAATACATTAGTTAATTTTAATGTAGACGTTATCCCCAAATAAGTTACATAAAACATGTAGGACCCACACACTGTACTCCAGGGAATGTGGACAGATATTTACTACATACTGTATGTTATGTGGCTACTAAATGATTCATTCAGATGGACTGTAGCTCTTCAACTTAAGAGTGAATTTCTAATAAAATATAGATCTTGACACCTAAATAGGGATGTCGCGGACTGTTCGCCGGCGAACTTGTTCGCGCGAACATCGGCTGTTCGCGTCCGCCGCAAGTTCGCGAACGTCGCACGACGTTTGCCATTTTGGGTTCGCCTTACCTGGCGCTTTTTTTTGACCTCTCACCCCAGACCAGCAGATACATGGCAGCCAATCAGGAAGCTCTCCCTCCTGGACCACCCCACACCCCCTGGACCACTCCCCTTCCATATATAAACTGAAGCCCTGCAGCGTTTTTTCATTCTGCCTGTGTGTGCTTGCAAGAGCTAGTGTAGGGAGAGAGCTGTTACTGATTTCACTGATTTCTTTGAGGGACAGTTGATAGTAAGTTTGCTGGCTAGTAATCTACTTGATACTGCTCTGTATTGGAGGGACAGAAGTCTGCAGGGATTTGAGGGACATTTTAGGGTAGCTTTGCTGGCTAGTAATCTACCTTCTACTGCAGTGCTCTGTATGTAGCTGCCTGCTGTGGGCACTGATCTCTTCTGATCTCATCTGCTGACTGCTGTAATAACCCAATAGTCCTTGTAAGGACTGCTTTTATTTTCTTTTTTGTTGTTTTACTTTGCTACTTTAACAGCCAAGTGCTATTAGTCTAGCAGTGTTGGGGAGTGGGACTGGTGTGCTACTGTGCTGCTCCTAGTAGTTCAGCAGCACCAACCCGAGAATATTTTTTTTTTTTAATATACATATAATTTTTTTTTTTATTTTACTTATCTTACTGTTCTTTAAGGTGTCCAGTGCTGTTTGCTGTTCTTCATAGTAGTGCACCAATAGTAGTGCACTTGCAGGCATTATTTGCCCAGTGGCCATCTAGCTGTGTGAGCTTGTTCACATTCTGTCTAAATATCAATAATAATACCGTCTCCAGAAACACCACCTGAGTGACGTTTTTCAAGCAGCAATAATATATTCCGTATCCACCACTGCTGTAGTGTATACGTTGACCTTGTAGGCATTATTTGCCCAGTGTGTTCTTCATTTTCAAACCACTGCCACTTAGCTGTGTGAGCTTGTTGACATTCTGTCTAAATATCAATAATAATACCGTCTCCAGAAACACCACCTGAGTGACGTTTTTCAAGCAGCAATAATATATTCCGTATCCACCACTGCTGTAGTGTATACGTTGACCTTGTAGGCATTATTTGCCCAGTGTGTTCTTCATTTTCAAACCACTGCCACTTAGCTGTGTGAGCTTTTTCACATTCTGTCTAAATATCAATAATAATACCGTCTCCAGAAACACCACCTGAGTGACGTTTTTCAAGCAGCAATAATATATTCCGTATCCACCACTGCTGTAGTGTATACGTTGACCTTGTAGGCATTATTTGCCCAGTGTGTTCTTCATTTTCAAACCACTGCCATCTAGCTCTGTGAGCTTGTTCACATTCTGTCTAAATATCAATAATAATACCGTCTCCAGAAACACCACCCGAGTGACGTTTTTCAGGCAGCAATAATATATTCCGTATCCACTGCTGTAGTAGTGTATACGTTGACCTTGTAGGCCTTGTTTGCCCAGTGTGTTCTTCTTCTTCTTCATTTTCAAACAACTCCCATCTAGCTGTGTGAGCTTGTTCACATTTTGTCTAAATATCAATAATAATACCGTCTCTAGAAACACCACCCGAGTGACGTTTTTCAAGCAGCAATAATATATTCCGTATCCACCACTGCTGTAGTGTATACGTTGACCTTGTAGGCATTATTTGCCCAGTGTGTTCTTCATTTTCAAACCACTGCCACTTAGCTGTGTGAGCTTGTTCACATTCTGTCTAAATATCAATAATAATACCGTCTCCAGAAACACCACCTGAGTGACGTTTTTCAAGCAGCAATAATATATTCCGTATCCACCACTGCTGTAGTGTATACGTTGACCTTGTAGGCATTATTTGCCCAGTGTGTTCTTCATTTTCAAACCACTGCCACTTAGCTGTGTGAGCTTTTTCACATTCTGTCTAAATATCAATAATAATACCGTCTCCAGAAACACCACCTGAGTGACGTTTTTCAAGCAGCAATAATATATTCCGTATCCACCACTGCTGTAGTGTATACGTTGACCTTGTAGGCATTATTTGCCCAGTGTGTTCTTCATTTTCAAACCACTGCCACTTAGCTGTGTGAGCTTGTTCACATTCTGTCTAAATATCAATAATAATACCGTCTCCAGAAATACCACCTGAGTGACGTTTTTCAAGCAGCAATAATATATTCCGTATCCACCACTGCTGTAGTGTATACGTTGACCTTGTAGGCATTATTTGCCCAGTGTGTTCTTCATTTTCAAACCACTGCCACTTAGCTGTGTGAGCTTTTTCACATTCTGTCTAAATATCAATAATAATACCGTCTCCAGAAACACCACCTGAGTGACGTTTTTCAAGCAGCAATAATATATTCCGTATCCACCACTGCTGTAGTGTATACGTTGACCTTGTAGGCATTATTTGCCCAGTGTGTTCTTCATTTTCAAACCACTGCCATCTAGCTCTGTGAGCTTGTTCACATTCTGTCTAAATATCAATAATAATACCGTCTCCAGAAACACCACCCGAGTGACGTTTTTCAGGCAGCAATAATATATTCCGTATCCACTGCTGTAGTAGTGTATACGTTGACCTTGTAGGCCTTGTTTGCCCAGTGTGTTCTTCTTCTTCTTCATTTTCAAACAACTCCCATCTAGCTGTGTGAGCTTGTTCACATTTTGTCTAAATATCAATAATAATACCGTCTCTAGAAACACCACCCGAGTGACGTTTTTCAAGCAGCAATAATATATTCCGTATCCACCACTGCTGTAGTGTATACGTTGACCTTGTAGGCATTATTTGCCCAGTGTGTTCTTCATTTTCAAACCACTGCCACTTAGCTGTGTGAGCTTGTTCACATTCTGTCTAAATATCAATAATAATACCGTCTCCAGAAACACCACCTGAGTGACGTTTTTCAAGCAGCAATAATATATTCCGTATCCACCACTGCTGTAGTGTATACGTTGACCTTGTAGGCATTATTTGCCCAGTGTGTTCTTCATTTTCAAACCACTGCCACTTAGCTGTGTGAGCTTTTTCACATTCTGTCTAAATATCAATAATAATACCGTCTCCAGAAACACCACCTGAGTGACGTTTTTCAAGCAGCAATAATATATTCCGTATCCACCACTGCTGTAGTGTATACGTTGACCTTGTAGGCATTATTTGCCCAGTGTGTTCTTCATTTTCAAACCACTGCCACTTAGCTGTGTGAGCTTTTTCACATTCTGTCTAAATATCAATAATAATACCGTCTCCAGAAACACCACCTGAGTGATGTTTTTCAAGCAGCAATAATATATTCCATATCCACCACTGCTGTAGTGTATACGTTGACCTTGTAGGCATTATTTGCCCAGTGTGTTCTTCATTTTCAAACCACTGCCATCTAGCTCTGTGAGCTTGTTCACATTCTGTCTAAATATCAATAATAATACCGTCTCCAGAAACACCACCCGAGTGACGTTTTTCAGGCAGCAATAATATATTCCGTATCCACTGCTGTAGTAGTGTATACGTTGACCTTGTAGGCCTTGTTTGCCCAGTGTGTTCTTCTTCTTCTTCATTTTCAAACAGCTCCCATCTAGCTCTGTGAGCTTGTTCACATTCTGTCTAAATATCAATAATAATACCGTCTCCAGAAACACCACCTGAGTTGTTGTTGTTTTTGTTTTAAAAATAATGCCAGGCAAAGGCAGGCCGCCACGCAGAGGCACTAGGGGCCGTGCTGCTATGCTATCCTGTGGCCCTAGGAAATTGCCCAGTTTTAAAAAGGCAATGACCCTGAACTCCCAAAATGCTGAAGAGGTAGTTGACTGGCTTACACAGCACACCCCATCCTCTACCGTTTCTAACTTTACCACAACATCCTCATCCTCCACTGCTATGGGCACCCCACGTAACACTTCCTCCACCACCGGCGCCCCTTCTTCACTGGAGTCAGAGGAGTTATTTTCACATGAGTTTCTTGAACTGAGTGATGCGCAACCATTATTGGCAGAAGAAGATGAAGGTGATGAGGACGTTACACCAGATTTAATTCTGGCAGAGAACACAACAGAGATGGACATAATGAGTGATGACGAGGAGGTCCCCGCTGCTGCTTCCTTCTGTGAGCTGTTAGAAGAAATTGATGCATCTGAGGAGAATGATGATGAGGAGATTGATGTTTTGTGGGTGCCCAGTAGAAGAGAGCAAGAGGAGGATAGTTCAGATGGAGAGACGGAGAGTCAGAGAGGCAGGAGGAGAATAAGACTTAGAAGAAGCAGGGAGGACAGCTCGCAGGGAACAGTAGGGCAACAACATGTATCGGCACCTGTGGTCAGCCGGCCAACGCACCCGCCATTGCCGCCAACGCCGCCGACTTCTACTTTTACCCCCAGATTGCCAGCCTCAAAAAGGTCAGCAGTGTGGGATTTTTTTAATGTGTGTGCCTCTGACAAAAGCGTTGTAATTTGCAATGAGTGCAGTCAGAAACTGAGTCTTGGGAAGCCCAACAGCCACATAGGTACAACTTCTATGCGAAGGCACATGAACGGCAAGCACAAAGCACTTTGGGAGCAACACCTCAAAGGCAACAGGCAAACTAAAAGCCACCCTCCTTCTGGTCCAGCATCTTACTGCTCTACCTCTGCTGTCCTTGACCCGTCTGAACCACCCTCCACTCCGCCTTCCACCTTGACCACCAGTTCCCATTCCCAGTCATCTGCCCCCAGCCAAGTTTCTGTGAGGGCCATGTTTGAGCGTAAGAAGCCAATGTCTGCGAGTCACCCCCTTGCCCGGCGTCTGACAGCTGGCTTGTCTGCACTCTTAGCCCGCCAGCTTTTACCATACCAGCTGGTGGACTCTGAGGCCTTCCGCAAATTTGTAGCAATTGGGACACCGCAGTGGAAGGTACCCAGCCGCAATTTTTTTTCAAAAAAGGGAATACCACACCTGTACCACCATGTGCAGAGCCAAGTCACCGCATCTCTGTCACTTAGTGTTGGGCCAAAGGTCCATATGACTACTGACGCATGGTCCTCCAAGCATGGTCAGGGCAGGTATGTCACCTACACTGCCCACTGGGTGAACTTGGTCATGGCTGGGAAGCAGGAAATGTGTGGCTCAACAACGACAGTGGAGTTGGTGTCACCGCCACGGATTGCACGCGGTTCTGCCACCACCTCTACTCCTCCTTCGCTCTCTACCTCGTCTTCTTCCTCTTCTTCGTCCTCTGCTGCTGGGTCCTCCTCCTCCTCCACACCTGTGCACCCCCAGCTCCCCCTAGGCTATTCGACGTGCCAGGTACGCCGTTGTCATGCTGTCTTGGGGATGACGTGCCTGGAAAGCAAAAACCATACCGGATCTGTACTCCTGTCATCTCTGCAGTCACAGGCCGATCGGTGGCTGACCCCACACCAACTGAAGATCGGAAAAGTGGTGTGTGACAATGGAAGCAATCTGTTGGCAGCACTGAGACTGGGCAATTTAACACATGTGCCCTGCATGGCACATGTTCTGAATTTAATAGTACAACGTTTTGTCTCAAAGTACCCAGGATTCCAGGACGTTCTCAGGCAGTCCAGGAAGGTGTCGGCCCATTTCAGACGTTCCTATACAGCCATGGCACGCCTTGCTGACATTCAGCAGCGGTACAACATGCCAGTCAGGCGTTTGATTTGCGACAGCCAGACTCGCTGGAATTCAACGCTCCTCATGTTGGAACGTCTGCTGCAACAACAAAGAGCCGTCAACGAATACCTGTTTGAACTGGGTGGTAGGACTGGATCTGCAGAGCTGGGGATTTTTTCCCCCCGTTACTGGGTGCTTATGCGCGATGCCTGCAGGCTCATGCGCCCTTTTGAAGAGGTTACAAATATGGTCAGTCGCACCGAAGGCACCATCAGCGACCTAATACCCTTTGCTTTCTTCCTGGAGTGTGCCGTGCGACGAGTGACAGATGAGGCTGTAGACCAGCGTGACGAGGAGCAGGAAGCGCACGATTTCTGGTCGGAATCACCAGAACGAACCCAGGCACCTGCTGCAACGCAGGGAGAGGTGTCAGAAGTGGAGTCAGAGGAGGAAGGTGGCTTTGTGGAGGAGGAGGACCAACAGGAGCAGGCTTCCCAGGGGGCTGGTGGTGACCTTTTGGGGACCCCTGGTCTTGTACGTGGCTGGGGGGAGGAGACCGTGGATGATGCAGTCCTTGATAACGAGGAAGCGGAGATGGATACCTCTGCATCCAACCTTGTGAGAATGGGGTCTTTCATGCTGTCATGCCTGTTGAAGGACCCCCGTATCAAGAGGCTTAAGGAGAAGGACCTGTACTGGGTCGCGACTCTACTAGACCCTCGGTACAAGCATAAAGTGGCAGAAATGTTACCAACATACCACAAGTCTGAAAGGATGCTGCATTTACAAACCAGCCTGCAAAACATGTTGTACAATGCTTTTAAGGGTGATGTCACTTCAGGAACTCATCAACATTCCAGGGGCAGAGGTGCCAGTAATCCTGCCACGAGCGCACCTGCAAGGACAAAGCACTTTGGCCACTCTGTAACGTCAGACATGCAAATGTTTTTCAGCCCAAGGCAGCGGCAGAACCCTTCGGGATCCACCCTCAAAGAACGCCTCGACCGGCAGGTAGCGGACTACCTGGCATTAACTGCAGATATCGACACTCTGAGAAGCGATGAACCCCTGGACTACTGGGTGCGCAGGCTTGATCTGTGGCCAGAGCTGTCACAATTTGCCATGAACCTCTTGTCTTGCCCCGCCTCAAGTGTCCTCTCAGAAAGGACCTTCAGTGCAGCAGGAGGGATTGTAACTGAGAAGAGAACTCGCCTAGGTCACAAAAGTGTGGATTACCTGACCTTTATTAAAATGAATGAGGGGTGGATCTCGGAGGGTTACTGCACGCCGGAAGACTTGTTCTGAGTTTCTGATTCTGACTGCCCATGCAGCTGTCCTTCTCTGCACGCCTCATGACTCCACATACAGCTGTCCTTTAGCGTCCTCCTCCCTCCACCACCATTACAAACTAGGGTGCAAACCCTACTGGTTTAATTTGAATCCAGGTAAATCCTGAGTTTTTCTGGCCTCTGTGCTTCAGTGGCTGCGACCAAAAAAAACAGAATATTTTCAGCATTTATATGGCATATTTTTTCTGGCCTCTGTGCTTCAGTGGCTGCGACCAAAAAAAACAGAATATTTTCAGCATTTATATGGCATATTTTTCCTGGCCTCTGTGCTTCAGTGGCTGCGACCATAAAAATTGAATATTTTCAGCATTTATATGGCATATTTTTTCTGGCCTCTGTGCTTCAGTGGCTGCGACTAAAAAAAACAGAATATTTTCAGCATTTATATGGCATATTTTTCCTGGCCTCTGTGCTTCAGTGGCTGCGACCAAAAAAATTGAATATTTTCAGCATTTATATGGCATATTTTTTCTCGCCTCTGTGCTTCAGTGGCTGCGACAAAAAAAAACAGAATATTTTCAGCATTTATATGGCATATTTTTCCTGGCCTCTGTGCTTCAGTGGCTGCGACCAAAAAAATTGAATATTTTCAGCATTTATATGGCATATTTTTTCTGGCCTCTGTGCTTCAGTGGCTGCGACAAAAATAAATGAATATTTTCAGCATTTATATGGCATATTTTTTCTGGCCTCTGTGCTTCAGTGGCTGTGACAAAAAAATGAATATTTTCAGCATTTATATGGCATATTTTTTCTGGCCTCTGTGCTTCAGTGGCTGCGACTAAAAAAACCAGAATATTTTCAGCATTTATATGGCATATTTTTCCTGGCCTCTGTGCTTCAGTGGCTGCGACCAAAAAAACAGAATATTTTCAGCATTTATATGGCATATTTTTCCTGGCCTCTGTGCTTCAGTGGCTGCGACCAAAAAAATTTATATTGTTAGCATTTATATGGCATATTTTTCCTGGCCTCTGTGCTGCAGTGGCTGTGACAAAAAAAAAATTAATATTGTTTGCATTTATATGGCATATTTTTTCTGGCCTCTGTGCTGCAGTGGCTGCCACAAAAAAAATTAATATTTTCAGCATTTATATGGCATATTGTTTCTGGACTTCTGGTTCAGTGGCTGCGACAAAAAAAACATAATTTTTCAGGAAAGTACACATGCCTAATTTTTCAGGGTTCTGCAACAGTGGCAAAATCGCATCTTTTATGGTCACCGCAGGTGATCAATAAAGTAGACCAAAACTGGGCCCACACTGCAGAATCAGTGTTTTTTGGTTCGCTTCACTGTACATTGAATTACCTCTGCCTGACCGTGCACGTGCGCACAAGCACGGTGACTGCTAAACACACCACTACAGAAATATTGCCACCAACAGGACGAACATCCTGGAGGTGACAAGCAACTAGTAATTAAAAACTATTATTTGCTCACTTGACGGTATCATTCATTAAAGCTCTTTGCGTCTTTTTGCGTTGCAGTAAGCACCGCGTTTCGTCTTTGCGTGTGAACAGGCTGTAACTTTTACACGACTTGATTGGCATGTAGACGCCGGACGTTTTAAAGCATTTTATTACACAGGTTTAGAAATGTAGTGTGATTTCTGCCCTTTACAGCACAAAACGCAGCGCTGTGTCAACAATGGATTTTTTAGAAACATTTTTGCCCTTGATCCCCCTCTGGCATGGCACTGTCCAGGTCGTTGCACCCTTTAAACAACTTTAAAATCATTTTTCTGGCCAGAAATGTCTTTTCTAGCTTTTAAAATTCGCCTTCCCATTGAAGTCTATGGGGTTCGCGACGTTCGCGAACCGTTCGCATTTTTGACGCAAGTTCGCGAATATGTTCGCAAACTTTTTTTCCGACGTTCGCTACATCCCTACACCTAAAACATGAAGGACAACAAGAGCAGGCAAACCAAATATTTTATTTGTAACTATGGGTTTCTAGACCTGGAGCCATCATTACATCTGTTATTACATACTTGCTACTGTATGTCTATATGTAAATGGCAGATATAGAACATTATTTATTAATGCCCTGGACAGAAGTGTAAGCGCCCATTGAACAGGCACTTGTGTTTGGGCATATTTGCGCTCTATAAAGTGCATTAAAAAAAGTTATTTGCTAAAACTTAACTTTTTCTCACTCTGTTTTAAAAAAAGAATTGGACCAAACTCCCAAACCTAAATCCCCACAATTTACCAACTATAAAATGCCAGTCTTCATTTCTTCATTCATTCAGTTTTGTCCACCGTGACATTGTCCTAAAATATACAATTAATTCCATAAGGTTTTAAAATATTTATTGTTGGGACCTTTCAGTTTTTCCCATGCTTCTCACCCTTTCATAGATAACTAATCTTCTTGATTTTAATATCTGGCAACCCTGATGATCCATAGTTTATTCTTTCACTTTTTCAAATAATTCCCTAAGCAGCTATATTACTATTTTTTTTTATTTAGCTGAGGACTTTATTCACTGAGGACTTTATGTAACTGAAGAACAAACTGTTTACTGGAATACTGTAGTCATACATGTATATTGTTATTGATAGCCATTATGCAAATAAAATGCAAAAAGAAAATGCTGATCCCCTTGGTTTCAGTTCAATTACCATAATGATTTCAACATTTCACTATTCAGCAATGTCAAACGTTACATGTATTACGTGAACAGTATGACCAATTACTAGCATTGTGCCAAGATCTACAGAATAGGCAATTGAATGATTAAACATTATTTATCCAGATGTATAAGGTGTGGGAAAACTGTAAACAGTCAAGATCATTTAATAACACTGGGCAAATCTGCAACTGGACAGTAATCCATAGCAACCAATCAGTGAAAATAAACTTTGCCTTTTGGTGGCAAAACTTGACACAATAATATTATTGTGTACTAATGTGCCATGATAATGCCTCAATAATATCACAGTGCCATGATAGTAGCATTTATGTCACCGTAGTGTGACATCTTTTTCACATTGCCCACAAGGTCCAGAGAGCCAGAAAGTATAATATCCAAAGCAAGTACAGTATTTGTCAAAACTTTTACAATCAACACAAATATATTTGATCTTTTTAATTTTTTTCCCTACTGAATCATATCTACCTAGATAGATAAAGAAATTAAAGTACAGCTACTAACACACGCATTTAACTTGATTTTGTATTCTTCACTCTGTTATTGTACAAGGCCAAGGGTACAGGAAACTGGAATTTATAAAAAGTAACAATTTGTTAACAGAAAGCTCAATTTAATACAGAATGTACTAGGGAGACATAATCATCATTAAAAAGCTCATCATTGAAAGCTGCCATGTGAAAACAAATATAGTAAACATTTTTCTACGTCATGTGCAATGCAGTTGGTTGAGTGCATTCTTAGGGATGTGCATGTCATGTTATTGGGGTTTTTTAAATGATATAGCCTATTCAGCCTATAGAAAAATGTTATGAATACAAACCTGGACAGTAATCCTTATATATATATATATCTATCTATCTATATATATATATATATATATATATATATATATATATATATATATATATATATATATATATATATATATATATATATAACATGTATATATATATATATATATATATATAACATGTATATACACAGTATAAAGCATCAGTGTGCATATATTTAATACATATGGGTGCTTTAATGACACCTGTAGATACTATACAAGTCAGCTACACAGAGAGCAGAGTCATGTGTCACCACTAATCTACTTATATATCTCAAAGGAAGGCTCACTTGAACTTGCAAGGTTAAGTCAATTAATAAAACCAGGCTGCGATAAGTCAGAGCTGCTTCTTAGAGCCTGTCTGGCTTCTGAACTGTTCAAGTGCTGCCAGGCATTTAAAAGAATGCTGTCATTACATAATTACCCTTTTTAATACAATACAATTTATGCAAGCTTTGAAGCTGCTGTGGTTTTTTGTTAGGGGTTCAGATTTCATATATTTATACATAAATTGTAAGTATAATGCATTCACTCTTGTGGTTAACTCTGCAACAGTCATACCAAGTAGCAATGTAGTAAATGTTAATGAGCCTTTCTGATAAAGAGCAATTACATTTTGGGACACTGGCTCAGATACAGAGCACGTATCTAGATTCCTGCCCATAAAGCAAGAGACTGCTTTTGTTGAGTGCGAGAAAGGAAACTAACTCATGTCTCATGACTACCAAACATAAAAAGAGGCAGCATGGATCACTTTAAATCTTCCATGCATGAGTTGATATGGGCTATTTACTATGGCCCTCTGGACCAAATCTACAGCCTATTTATTTATATGTGGGGCCTGTCCAACTGATTACTAGCTCCAAATTATCCATCTATCTACTGGGGCTACATTTGCTCAATCCACTGATGGTTTTGTTGAAAGTACTTGCCATGTACACCTACAGTATATACAGTGTAATAAAAAAAGTCTGCATAAAAGAAACAAGCACAGAAGACACATACTTTTATTAGTATAAACATTGGTAAAAGTATTTGCTCACTGCCACACCATTGCATCTAATTGGATAAATGAATATCTTTGTGTGCAGTGTAGCTTTTAAAGCTTTCAAAATCAAATTCTTGACCTCCTTGATTTTCTAGAACAAATCATGCATAACAGTTTTTGACTGAAGGGCTTAAGCACGATCCCAAGAATAAGAAGACAAAATAGGACTTTCAACTTTCTACTTTACTATACTTGATATACACACTATGTAGAGACCCTGAGGGTTAGGAATGTTTTACAAAGGGAGTTTACCCTTTTGATGTACCCAGGCAGCTATGTCCCTTTTCCTGTGTTCATTGCAGTTCAAGGTTTGCCCAGTAGATGGCAGGAGCATATTGTTTAAAAGGATAGCACACCATGTGCTCTGGGTCTTTCCTGGGACTTCAACTATCTGAGAGGTTGATACAGGTCCTGGCTCTGGGCAGGTTACAGGCCCAAGTTAGGGAAAGTTTATTTGGTGTCAGAAGTTTATGTAATAGTTGCTCTACGAGCAAAAGATTGTGACAGGGTAATTTAGTGAGCAACTTTCTGGCTCAAACAAGGAGAGTAGTTGGAGTAGTTGCAATCAAGCCGCCAGACAGGGACATGAGTGGGTGAGCTCAGGAGCAGGGAAAGTGCCAAGGGGCAAGATACCACCTGTGAGTGGGTGAGCTCAAAGGCAAGAGGTCTGCCACGGATGCAAATACCACCAAAGAGTGGGTGAGCACTGGGGTGGGGGGAGCTCCAGTGAGCAAGAAATCACAGTGAGTTACCTGTACTGGGGATATGATCACTAAGACAGGCTGCTGTACCTCTAATGGTGGCCATACATGGGCAGATAAATCTGCCGATATCGGTCGTTTGGACCGATTTGACAGCTTATCTGCCCGTGTATGGGGGCTTCCGACGGGTCTTCCCGATCGATATCTGGCCATCGTAATTCGATCGTTGGGCCATACGGCCGAACGTTCGAATTACCCCCGATATAGCCATGCCGTTAGTGGCATATCGGGGAAAGATCCGCTCGTTTGGCGATGTCGCCAAACGAGCGGATCTTTGAGTCTATGGCCACCTTTAGAGGGAACTACTTGAGATAATGTAGAGAGGGTTTATATGGGACAAGCTTTACTGCCTGGTTGCTGTGAGCCATAACCTGCCATTTGTTCAATAAAGACGTTCTTTGTTTGAAGCAGTCACCCTGGATTATTATTGCTGTCAGCCTAATTGATCTGTGCATCAGGAGACCCCCAGGTTCCACTTTGGGTAAGGTGCTTAAAGGGGCACACACATTTTGCTGGGAGTTGCCCACAACCCAAAGGTACCAGGGAGCCTTTGGCAGCCAGTCACACTTTAATCTCACATATCTCAGGCCCACCTACAAGTTTAATATATATTAGACAACATAAACACTACAACTGCCAAAAAAAAGTAATTTTTTTGAAAAAATGTTTCAGTCTCGTTAAAAGACCTTTCTCAAGTTGTGCTTATTGCAAAATTTTAAATTGTTATATAGGGGACGGGTTAATGGTATGACCACACAAAATTCATACTGACAGAAAACAAGAGATTCTTTGCACTCAACCCATTATTAATATACTAAGGACATTAAGGCATTTTAGGGGGAATGTAATTAAAATTTCAAGCAATGTAGAAAATGGTGTTTTTTACATTACATTATTACAGAGGAAAAGGGAATTTTTCTAAAAATTTGGATTATTTCGATAATTATTATTATTAGGTATTATTTGATAAAAAATAAAGTCTATGGGAGATGGCCTTCCCATACTTCGCAGCTTTCTGGATAATATATTTCCAGTTAGCAGGTCCTATAACTATAACAAAACCTACCCATGTGAATTACTGTGACAACATTTGGTAAAGCTGGAAAAATGCTAAACAAAGTCCAACAGTACCAACAGTGTTTTCAGCAATGAAACAGATTTTTCAAGATTTAGCTGAAGTGCTTCACTAGTGCATGGGATTAAACCAGATCATAGTGTATCTACTTTTTACCACGTTTATGACCCCATGTTCACGCAGAGGTCTGTACAAGGTATTTTAAATTTTGACCATCCGATAACCAATTTGCAGTAATCTGTATGAACTTACTGTACTGTGGGGATATAAAGGTATTAACCTTTCCTGCTTCTAAATCTCCATAGCTACAGACCTTTTAAATAAAAGCTGGTGAAGCCATCACTGGGCTATCAACACAATTGGTACAGAATACAATGTATAAAGTTAGCATTGCTAGACAGAATTGCAAAAAAATCAAACAATGAAAATTATAACAAAAAAATAAAACAAAACTAAATCAGAATGGAACATCATAACATTTGTGAAATAATTAATTAAATGTCAAAATTAGAATCCTATTATTAAACTAATCAGAATGGAACATTATAACATTTATAAAATATTTAATTAAACTGCAAAATTAGAATAATATTATTTTAATATAATTAAATAATAATTTAATATAATTCATTAGAGCTTTGATCAGTAATATAGTCGTTAAGGTGAAGTCATCATTCGACCTTCACAATAGTATTGTGACCGAATAACATACGCACCATTATTAATTAGCAGTCTCGTGTATAATGGTGGAGATTGGCGTGTTAATAAAAATTCCTTCTTACAAAGTTTTTGCCTAAGTTCTTTTGTAGTATGATCCTTTACCTATACCATCAAAATGTCCCCCCCCCCTTTTTTTGCAACTCTAATGTATTACTGATAATCACTAGACAATACTCTAAAGGGAGCATGGTGTTTGTTTTTAGGTTAACACTGTCACACATAAAGGCTTATTTATTTAATGTCAGAAATCAGGGGTCAGGGATCAGCAATCACAGAAATCAGAGACTAGATCTAGCTCAGGAGCTCAGATGACCATTCAAGGAGCACTGGTCAGGGACGGGTTTATAAAGGGTGTATAATTCGAAATGGGAAACACATGAGGGTAACAAGATGGGAGGAGACCAGGGAGGAGGCAGAAAATACAAAGAATATATATATAGGTAGGAGGACTGATCAGAAGCACCCGTGAGAGCCTCCAGTGGCTCAACTGGAAGGAGCGTTGGCCCAGGCAAACACATTCCAGAGTTTGAACCCCCACACATTGCCAAAATAGGTGTTTCAAAATTTTGTTTTTTATTTAACAGGCAAAATACTATGAAATGTTTAAATGACAGCAGATTCAAGATCAAAACAACAGCAAATGTAAAATCCAAATTGTATTGATCTTCTTTTATCTTTAAGTTTGCCAAAATAAACCTGTGTTTTTGCCTGAAAATGGTGGGTCCTTGTCTCTACGGGGCCATTTACTAACAATCAAATAATTTTTTCCTACGAAACTTGATATGTTTGTGGTTTTTATGTATTTCCAAAAAAAAAGCTCTAAAAATTCTATATTTATTAATTGAAAAAAAACAAAAACTTCGCCAAGTACAGATTATGAAGGTGCTATAGAAGCCAATAGATGCTGTGCTGATCTTATTGGACCACTTTTAATCCAATCAAACTTTTAAAGGTTTTTAGATTTTTTTTCACTAGGAGTTTTCCAAAGAACGTGCATTTTTAGAGGTTTTGGAGGTACAGGTATGGGACCTATTATCCAGAATGCTCGGGACCGTGGGTTTTCTGGATAACAGGTCTTTACGTAATTTGGATCTTCATACCTTAAGTCTACTAGAACATCATGTAAACATTAAATAAACCCAATAGGCTGGTTTTGCTTCCAATGAGGATTAATTATATCTTAGTTGGGATCAAGTACAAGCTACTGTTTTATTATTGCAGTGAAAACGAAAATCATTTTTAAAAATGTGCAGAATTTGATGATAATGGAGTCTATGGGAGACTTGGGCGTTCCCTAATTCAGAACTTTCTGGATAACGGGTTTCCGGATAGCAGATCCTGTTCATTTGCACTTTTTATTTAAAGTATTCGGATATTTTAATAAATTAAAGGACACATTTTCATGGAGTAAAAGATTAATTTATTAAAATCTTATTTCATTATTTAATCAATTCTTCCTAAAATTATCATTAAATTAAATAAACATCAGAAACCCTTATGCCTATTTATACAAACAACATTTTAATTAAACAGAAAAAACAACAATACAGGTGAAGCATTTTGCTGTAAATGAATGACTGTTTGAGGATTAGCCATTTCTAGTACTATGGAACTATTATGGGGTTTACTTACTGCTGGAACTAGACAGCTGGATGTGTGTATAACAGTCATCCTCATTCCAAGAATCAGCGTTTCTATAGTAACCACATCATTACACTTTTCAAAATGTTCTCAGAATTTGTGTGCATATAATAAACCTACAGTATTTACTGGTATTGTGGGTATATGAAATAACAACGCCTGCTTTTGCCCTACATAGCACCCTGGCTTTTCCTGTTTATATTCAGTGCAATTAATAGATGGACCAATTTCAGTCATTTATGTGCTATTATAGGTAGATGTTGGTACAATAAAGCCTGAATATCTACTAGTTAAACAGCCATGATTTGAGGAATAGCAGTGTCTGCTTATGCCATATTTTAATCTGCTCCTCAGAATTCAATATTGGTTTGAGGAGTTCAGTGAAACCAATTTTACTCCGTAATGACAAGCTGTGTAAAATACAGCTACTAATTGAGATAGAAATACTGGTTTGCATTAGAGGAGAAAGTGTGGTGTATAGCAACTTCTCATCCCTGCTGCCTTGATTAGCACATTAATTACAAGGCAGGTGTTTCTGGACTCTGTAAATTGGCAGCATAAAAAGGTCAGGAATTTGTAGCTGTCATTTCCCAAGTCAGGATATTGATTATTTTACAGCTCCTCTGAATATAATGTCTTTGCTCTGTTGATTATGCTTTTCTCTTACCTGCAAGTAACTATATCTATTTTATCTACTTAATCACCAGCTGTAAAGATAGCAATTGATGGAAATAGTTACATTTGTTACCCAGTATTCCTTTTTTTCATACTTTTCATTGATTTTCAAATGAAAGTGACAGGAGGGAATGCTGAATGCAAGAAAGGCAGTACAATAAACATAGTAATAGTTTTTTTTAACAGAAATTTTACATAAACCTACAAGAGTCTTGTAAACCATGTTAGAGATGTCCAGTTAGAGTAATTTTCTAAGCATGTTCCAATAGGTTTCTTATGTCACTCTGTGCCAATGTGTTTCTATGTATATGTTTTCATAATAGTGAACATGTTTTATATTGTATAATCTAATTGGACCAGTGTTGTTAGTGGAGTACCACAGGGCTCTGTACTAGGTCCCTTGCTTTTCAACTTGTTCAGGGTCGGACTGGGGGGCCCGGGGCCCACCTGGACTCCAGTCCAGGGCCCCCCTTACAGGCCCCCGGTCCCCCTGCTGCAAAGCGCCGTGCGGTGCCCCCTCAGTGCGCATGCACACACAGTGCCGCCTCTGTGTGCATGCGCACACGGTGCTCCATCGGCGCGCATGCGCACACTGTGCATCAATGAAGATCCCTTCTTTTTTTCAAAAACCTGGAGGTGGGTATTGTAAGTACTTTTTATATTTTTGCAGATGATACTAAATTGTGCAGAACTATAGGTTCCATGCAGGATGCTGCCACTTTGCAGAGTGATTTGTCTAAATTGGAAAACTGGGCAGCAAACTGGAAAATGAGGTTCAATGTTGATAAATGCAAGTTATACACTTTGTCAAAAATAATATAAATGCAAGTCATACACTAAATGGCAGTGTGTTGGGAGTTTCCTTAAATGAGGAGGATCAAGGGGTTTTTGTAGATAACAAGTTGTCTAATTCTGGGCAGTGTCATTCTGTGGCCACTAAAGCAAATAAAGTTCTGTCTTGCATAAAAAAGGGCATTAACTCAAGGGATGAAAACATAATTATGCCTCTTTATAGGTCCCTGGTGAGGCCTCATCTGGAGTATGCAGTGCAGTTTTGGACTCCAGTCCTTAAATTATTAGGGTAGACCGTCAAGGTTGGGGTTGTTTTCTCTGGAAAAAAAGGCACTTGCGAGGGGACATGATTACACTTTACAAGTACATTAGAGGACATCATAAACAAATAGCAGGGGACCTTTTTACCCATAAAGTGGATCACCGTACCAGAGGCCACCCCTTTAGACTAGAAGAAAAGAACTTTCATTTGAAGATGTGGTCCATGGGAGATGACCTTCCCATAATTCAGAGCTTTCTGGGTAATGTCTGGGAAATTTGACTTTCATAAAATGATACTGTCATTGAAGCTGCACTTTGGTGGTGTTTTTCTTTCACACCCTTTAAACCACTGATGGGTGAGGGGTTGGAATTCTTCTTTCCTCTTACTGTCGAAACTATTCTTTCAGCCTTCACTTTCAACTTTTTT
Organism: Xenopus laevis; assembly: GCF_017654675.1. Classification (NCBI taxonomy): domain Eukaryota; kingdom Metazoa; phylum Chordata; class Amphibia; order Anura; family Pipidae; genus Xenopus; species Xenopus laevis. The sequence goes on along the minus strand of NC_054382.1, from coordinate 88,344,790 downwards.
GATGTGTATGCTCTTCAGATCTTCCATCCTCTCTCTGTACAGGTTTCTGTCATTTACAAATGTCCATCACCCTTCTCCTCTGCTACCATCTTTTCTCACTTTGAAACCTGGCATTCTTTTTTTCCTTTAAATTGACAGTAAGGCAATCATCCATAACTATGATGCTTCACAACCTTGGGCTTTTTTGTGCCTTAACCACCTCCAACACAGACACTTTCTAAATCTAAACTTTATTTAAAATCTGTCTCTGATTATAATAGTGACCACTTCCCTCTTTCAGATCATCATTTGATTACATTTTACATCTCATATTTTCCTTTCCCACCGGCTCCTTCCCCCACTATCGAATTAAGATTACAGTACAGGTGACAATAGGGCAGATTCACTAAAGGGTGAATGGTCACCAGCGAACACTTTGTACACTACGTGCCATTTCGCCAGGCGAAAATTCTTTACCACTACGCTAATTTACTAAAGTGCAAAGTTGCGTCCTGGGTGTTGAACGCTGGTGACTTTTCGCTAGTGTTACTTCAGCAGTGTGAGCATTTTAAAGCAAAATTACGCTAGCGATCACTTCTGCCTAATGAAACTTTGCTAGTCCTCGATTTGAATAGGACAGGTACATTAAAATCATATGGGCGTCTTTATAAGAGATGTTGGTGCAAATGCTTGTCCACTTGTTATTACAAATGTCCAAGGAACCTGAATAAAGACAAAAGAGATCCCCTACACATGAGCCCAGCTTAAAATGAATGTTCCATGCCCCTCAAATGTCTGGGGAAAATGTTAACCCAAAAAAGTTCAATAGTTAAAACTTTTGCAGGCAATATTGCTAAAAAAAGAACAAGTCACCAGCGTTTTTACAAATTTAATGCATTTCCAGCAAACAGGATATGATGTCACTGACATAAGATTGCGGAAGATGTAGCTTAATTTTAGCAGTTTGCCTGGTCTGAAGTGGGGAAGCCAACTCTGGCGAAAGAGGTAACGTTCAGTAAAATTCGCATTTACTGAATTTGCAGAATAACTACTATTCACCAGAGCGAGTGCAATTGAATGCTAGCGACAGTTCCCTTAGCTAGAGAATTGTTGCCTACACCTGTTAGTAAATTGGCGATGTCCAATGGGATTTCTGGTGAAATGTCAATAGCATTAGCCACTTTGCCCTTTAGTAAATCTGCACCATAGACTTCCCAGTAGTGATGGGCAAATAAATTTGTTGTTTAATAAGAGTACTGTATTAGACAACAAGCCCTCCTGTGCTATTTATTTAACTAGACAGGCTTTTGTTTACCCTTATACAGATTTTGTGTATTTGTATAAGATGCCTCTTATTTCTGTTTTTTTTGCTAGTTCGTACTGGGTTAGGTAGATGTTATATCTAATATGTTTACTCTATAATACCCAGTGCACCTGGGGGCTAATTCACTAAACGACAAAGTACCTAACGCTAGCGTGAATTCGCCAGCGTAGTGCATTTTCATTAATTCTCAGATTCACTAACGGATGCTGGCGTAAATTCGCTAATGTTACTTCGCACCCTTACACCTGGCGAATTTGCGCAACGGACGTAACTATGCAAATTCACTGACGCGCTAATTATTCTGAACGCTACCTTTTACGCCAGACCAGGCGAAGTGCAATAGAGTAGATAGGGATTGCTTAAAAAAAAGTTAAAAATGTTTCTAAGTCACAAAAAATGCTGGCGTTTTTTCTTGGGGCTTTTATGGGTAATAGGCTGAAAAAGATCGAAAAAAATTTTGGGGCTACCCTTCTTTCCCCCTACATTTCCTAACTCATGGCACTTTAACTATACAGTGGGCACATGTGTAGGGCAAAATAAAAATTTTATTTGCTGTTTTGAAGGTTTCCCAGGCTTGTGTAGTGCTGCTACATATACCTCCAATGTAACTTCAATTTGGCGAAGTATGCAAATTAAGCCTCGCTAGCGTAACTTTGCTTTGCTTGGCGAAATTAACGCTAGCGCAACTTCGCAACCTTACGCTTCCCCTCAGCGCAACTTCGGATTTTAGTGAATTTGTGTAGCGCTGGCGAAAATACGCCTGGCGAAGTGCGGCGAATCGGACGCTGGCGCAACCACGAATCTTAGTGAATGTCCCACCTGGTGTTTAGAATAGACATCTCATGTGAATTGAAGTAATCTCATTACAGTGCTGGTGCTTCTTTTAATGCTTTTATTAAGTCAACAGTTGCAAGTCGTTGCAGTTTTTTCATAGGGTCCACTGGGAAAGCATTCCTGGTTTGGATTTACAATCTGGAAGAGCAGAGTTTTCAGACAAGAGTGCAGGTACAGTAGATACTTTCATCTAGCTTCTGATATATCTATTTTGTAGCTTTCTCAACTGGCTATTGCACACTTTTAATACCAGTCAAAAGGAAGAAAAAATAATGTTTTTATTCAGTAGTTTTTCTTTACAAAAATAGAATAAACCACAGCTTAATACAACTATAAATATATATCTTTAAAATATGTATTTTACCTACTATGCATATGTTTAGGGTAAAGTTTTGTGCACGATACACCGCCCACTTTTGAGGAGTTGTATTGCTTATGGCCCACCCTAATGTACTGCTTCTTAATTCTCAAGTGCTGCCTTGGGACGTAAGGGAAAATTAGGATTTAGACTTACCGTAAATCCCTTTTCCCTCAGTCCCAAAGGCAGCACAATTTTAGGAATGAGGGGAAAGGGATTTACAGTAAGCCTAAATCCAAATTTTTCACCCACTTGTTAAAGGACATATAAACCCCCTCTGCAAATAAAATAATCTGTGAACAGCCACTTTAATCCCCTTAATCACTTAAAACACATTCTCCTCCTCAAACCCGCTCTGCCCCCTCTCTCAGGAATTTGCTTTTAACATGCTCAGTTCTTCTCAGCTTAGGTAACTAAATACACCCTATAGTCTAACAGCCAATGAAGAGATAGCATGCTGGTTCCCATAGAAACTCTAACTGTCTGATCCTATTTTTTTCTCCTAACCACCTGTTCTGAGCTCAGTTTAACCACTACAGTGCTTAATTCCAGCAGAACTTTTTATCAAAGTATGTTGTGCCTGAGTAAACCTGCATTCTGCATTGCATGAACTTTACAGCATACATGTCTCAATGTTACTGACGATGTGTCAGAGAGAAAATTGCTGCTGGGTGAAAGCTGCTATTTGTTTTAGGAAAATGTGATGGTGCTTTCAAATGGAAGGGGTATACTGTATGCAGTACAAATGATGTGGCTTGGGTGGGGAAGATATGCCCAACTTGTATACATAGTAGGAAAATGTAGGCTTTACATGTCCTTTAAAAGTTGTCCAGGTGGATTTTTTTTCTGGAAGCAAAACTGAATGAAACAGCAGACTTTTCCTCTAGTGAGTCTATATCCTTGAGAATGAAAAACAGTTGTAGAATAAAAACCATACATTTAGTTCCTTTTTTGTAACCACATTTGAAAATGGATGCATTGATCTCTACTGATATAATCCTTTAAAAATGAAGTAGAAAATTTCTACTGCAACACCACTTTCTAAATTTTATACTCATACTGTATGACAGATAGTTGTTCCATCAATATGATACAGTATCTCTGGAACAATGCTGGCTCTACTTTAATGTACTCCTTATTTTTTTTTTTTTGCTAAAACATGTACTCTATGAAGCAATTCTTGATTTTGGATATCTTTTTGAAGACTTTTAAACTGCACACCATATGTATACTGTGGTCCAGCAAATAGTTTGTATGAAGGTAGAATTGTATTTGCATCTGTACAGTTGATGACTTCTTTTATATAAAGCAAGTGTTGTGTCCCTGACACAGTGGTGTGTGTTAAGTCAATTCTTATGTATTTGGTTTCATATATCAAATAGTACCAGTTTTAATATTTTTTTGCATCATCTTACTTGATTAAGTGATTAGAATTTGTAAATGGCACTTGATTGAGGTAAGTATGCAATTGGCTGATTGCAATCAGGATACTTTGTGTTTTGTCTTAACTTATTTAAAACTGAGACATGGTAGGATGGGTTAATTATATTTTGGGGGAGGCAATATGGATATTGTATTTATAAGATGGAACCAGATAAAATGGTGGAAAATCTTTATAAGCAGCCAAGACTGCATTAATATGGAGGACAACCTTATACAATATCTGCAAACATCTAGAACAAAGGTTGTTACTGGTAGGATCAGGAGAGAAATCAGACTGGCAAATTTCATGATTGATTATGGACCAGAAAGCTGCTTTGTATCTGAAATGTGGAACTGTTCTTAGAACTACACGATTCTAAAGGAATATATACAGTAATTATAAGTTACAGTAATTATTATATGATTATAACTATGTCAAAACACTTTTTATATTTATTTACATTAACTTTGAGGACACATAGCTTACTAACCATTTGGTTACCAACATATAAATGCCACTGTAGAACTGGTTTCAAAACCTTCATTAACCTATTTACTGGCGGTCTTCTGGTCTATCAAGTCTATAATCCTTTCCAGTTGTATCAGATTGTTTTATATCAAGATGTAAATATGTTTATCATCTTAGAGTCAAGTCTTTTCCAGTATCATGCTTATAATCTTTCCTATTTTAAAATTCTTTTAAAAAGCCTTTATTTGTTTAGACATTGAATCAACCCAATAAACTGCCTTCAACTACTTCATCATCTGTTGAATAATAAACTTATGTCACTGTAATATGGTACAATCTGCATCCTTCAGAGATATAAGAAAGCTTTCTCCAAGATTAGACAGTTTGTGGAGAAAAGATTGCTTAATCCCAAAAAATGTTGCTGGATATCCCCAGAAATGTTTCATTATTATCTGGCAGATGAATGTCACACTCTCTGCAAAACAGGTGTCTGGTCTTTGAACACATCTTGAGGAGCTTCTTGCCATGACAATGTCAAGGACAAGGTGAAAGCAACAGCAGGAAGAGAAAGTTTAGGGACCTGAGCAAAAGAATACTGGTTACTTTGGTTTCCCTGGGCACCTTTCTCTGTGTTTTTTCCATGTGCCTCTTGTGGAAGGATCAAACATTGCTCTTTAAAATGTAAGCCAAACAGGTCATTCAGCCCTGGGTCCACAGCATAGAGTTCCTAGAGGTTCAGTGACATCACTTATGGCTACTGTGGCATCATTTGAAGGGTTGAGTTCCCCCCAGCTCCCCACCAACTTGTTCATTTGCTGCAGGCAGCAATGTTTAGCTTATAAATATATAAAGAAAGTGCACACAATGGCTTGCAAATTAAGTTCTAAAGAATCAACATAACCTAACGCAAAATTTCTATGAAGATTGATTCTAAAGTGTATATTTAATTAACCTAATCACAATCAATTACAATACAGATATGTGATCATATAAAAAGATACTCTGGGTAGAAGTAATTAAAGAAAAAATTGTAGAGCTACTGAATGTCAAAATGTTAGCATAATAACAAATGCTAAAAACAAAAACAAGAAAAAACATATTCTCAGATACTGATCAAATGTAAAAACACAAAGCTTAATAGAAACAAAAGACATCTGCAAAACCTCACTGTCAATATTAGAGCTAATTATTTATGTATTATCATATTTATAAAGGGGACTTTACTTTTGAGAATTTTGTGTCACCAGTCTGTACCCTGAGTTGCTCTGGATTGCCTTTGGAGTTTTACATTCATTGGGCCAGATTCAATACAGTTTTCTTACTGAATTGAATCTGGTTCATTGTATGATACAGGTATCATAAGCATTATGATTAAGGACACAGGCACCCAAAAAGAAATGCATCAGAAGTTTGCCTCAAGCAGCTGTTTAATTTCTTGAACAAATAAAAAAGTATTCTTTTATAGAAGGTTCCGGTAATGTAGTTCATCTTTTTTGTTCTTGTTTGCTGTTGGACCACCCAATATATGATTGGATCAAGTTAGCAACTGGTAGAATGGGAGGGAGGCTGAGGAATAGCCTAATGACAAAAGCCAGGAAGATCATGAAAGACCTCTCCCATCCCAATAATGGTCTCTTCTCACTGATGAGGACAGGAAAGCACTTCCGCTCCCTTAAGGCTAATACAGAGAGAATGAGGAGGAGCTTCTTCCCTCAAGCTATTCGGTCCCTTAACCAAGTGTAGGACTATAGGACTGGACTCTCTCTTATATATACAGTATATCTCATTTATCACATCAATGCACATGCACTTTAATAACATTAATAATATACGTCACTAATACACATCAGGAATTTTTATCTACTATGTAACTCATTCCTTTTTCTACTGTAATTCTTATTCTTATTTTATGGTCGGACTTTGCTTTGCACAGCAACAAGCATTTCACTACATGTCATACTTTGCATGTTGTGTATGTGATAAATAAAATTTGAATTTGAATTTGAATTAACGAGACAACTCTTTTCTATTGTACAGGTATGGGTACCTTATCTGGTAACTTGTTATCCAGAAAACTGTGAATTATGGGATGCCCATCTTCCACTGAGTTCATTCCAAGCAAATAATTCTATTTATTAAAAAGTATGTGCATTTTCTCTGTAATAATTAAGGATGCACCAAATCCACTACTTTGGTTTCAGCTAAACCCCTGAATCCTTTGTGAAAGATTTGGCTGAATATCAAACTGAACCTGAACCCTAATTTGCATAAGTTAACTGCACTCATGCATAGTTAAAAACGTTTTTACTTTCTTGTTTTTTGATGAAAGGTCACTTGATTTTAAGGATTAGTATTCAGTTTGGGCAGGCACGAGGAATCTTCTGAATCTGAATCCTGCTGACAAAGGCTGAAACCTGGCCAAATACCAAACCAAATCCTGGATTTTCTGCATTCCACATTCCTAGTAATAGCAAAACTGTACTTGAACTTGATGCAGGTATGGTAATACAATTAATGAAAATATGAATCATTTCTAAGACCAGTTGCCCTCTGTTGTGTACTTGGGTCATTTGTTATCAAAGAAACAAAGCAAGTCTTGCCAGACTATAGGCTCCTGTGCTAAATAAAGGCAGAGTGCATGAAACATTTTAGTTCCAATAACCATTCCAGTAGACGTGTTGTGCTTAAAAAAGAAAAACATATCATGCTGACGTGAAAGCTTAAAATCAATAGTGCAATGAAAAGCCATTGAAAAGGTTTGTTGAGAATAGTAATCTAAAATACATGTTGGAAAACATTTATATTAGAAGGAATCAGCATGGTGTTACTTATAACATTTGGGGTTCAATGTCTAACTATGTTTTTCAGTCCAAGGACACCATTCACTCTGGGTTCCAATTTGCATTCTTGGAACACAAACGCTTGTATTTGATTAAGCTCCAAGTAGGTGCCAGGCAGTTAATGGATTAAATCAACAAAGCTGGCTAGGGAGGAACAACTGCGTTTAGACTAAAATCAAGTTAAGGACATTGCTCAGATAGTTGTTCAAAATGCAGCTAAAGCTATTCAGCGAAGTACTTATTTTGTTTGTTTATACTGTCCTTGAACATGTAGACCTTGTATTGGCAGTAGAATAACACATCCCAGCAGGAATTTATTAAGGACATACTGAAGAAATCAAATCCACATTATACTGATCAGTTATGTAATTTGAAAACGATTGCGTGGTGTTTTTTTCCCAATAAATGGATTTTGTAATGTCAATAATTTTTCATTATGCCAGTGATTAGACCAATGAAGCTAATGTTTAATGTAAAAATATAAATTATATTTCATTTTACCCTAGAAGGGAATCATTTCACTCACTTTGGAAGAAAATACATGCAAATAACCAGGTGATGTAGCTTAATATTTATCTTTATGTTCAAACATTTACAGACCAGGGATGGGCGAATTTGACCCGTTTCGCTTTGCCAAAAATGTCGAAGTGTCGCAGACGCCCATTAAAACGAAATTGTTTTGACGCGCGTCTTTTTTTTTTTTTGACGCACGCCGCCATACAAGTCTATGGCCGTAATTTTTTCGCCGAAACGAGGCGAAAAAATTCGCCCACCACTATTACAGACCTTTTTATTTAAAATAAGCAATAAAGTTATAGAAACAGGCATAGGAAATTGAATAAACGCAAACTTATTTGATCTTTAGGACGAATAAGGAAAAAGACAAATACGAATCATCATACTTATATCATCTTTATCTTTATTTTACGCAATTAAATATTCTCAGAATTATATTTTTACATTATACAGGTATGGGTTCTGTTTTCTGCAAAACCTGAATTACAGGAAAGCAATCTCCCATAGACTCTAACAAATAATCCACATTTTAAAAGATTATTTCCTTTTTCTCTTTAATAATAAAACAGTACATCTTACTAAGATATACTAAATCCTCACTGAAGGCAAAACAATCCTATGGTGTTTATTAAATATTTAAAAATGTTTTTGTAGACAATATGTGGTTATCCAAATTATGGAAATATCCCTTTTTCAGAAAACCACAGGTCCTGACCATTCTGGATAAGAGGTCACTGTTATTTTACTGGTTTACTGTTTCTTTCCAGGAAATTAAAAGTTTAAAAAAGGCTTGTATCTGCCCAATAGAACATAGTGAAAAAACCTAGAACAAAGAACATTTTAGGTTAGCTTTAAAGGTGACACAGGAATGGAACCCAGATTTCCCAGGGTCAAAATGCAACGACTTTTCATGCTCATAACTGTGTTTGACCTAAAGATCTGTTTCTGTTTAAATGGTTTCACCAGCCGTAAAAGTATATTTTTGTTTTATTTTCATCTGCATTTAAACCACTATATAAATTTTCAGATTTGTTTTTAACTTGAAAGGACTTGATTCAAGCAAGTCCATTTCTGCATTTGTATATCAAAAGTTCATTTGCAAAGTATCAGCCTTGAAAACACTGTATAATGTATTTTTTAAAAGAAATGTAGACAAACCTTTATTTTTTAAATGTTGAACTAAATGTATTGATAAAATACAGTATCGGGCCATTCTGACAAGGGTTCTGTGAAAAACCATATTGATTCAATGAGAGAGTTCCAAACGACAAATAAATTATTCTTTAATATTAGCACTTGTATAAACATTTGTTCAGATGTGTATAGTTTTTTCAATCTATATTATTGCTGTTCTTGGGTCATAGTTGACAAAAATAATTGCAAGTATTTAAGCTGCCTTTCAATATATTCTCTTTGTACAAATCCTGCTTTATTAAAGTTTTGTGCTGTGTTGATTATTACACCTGTTATTCCTCCTTATTGTTCTCTGTTCCAGGGAACACAGCATAATATTTCTGTGTTCAGCTTTCTGTGTAGTTTGCTATGAACATTACTTATTTTTCTTTACAAAGTTATTTGGTGACGAGTGCTCATAGGAATGTTATTATGTTCTCTAATTTCAAGCCATTGCTACGACCTTCTGTGTTATATGACACAAATGTTGTTTGTTATGAATTTATAAAATTTGATATGGTTTACATATCAGCAAACTAATTATCCAAGAGAATTGTATGTTTTTGTTATAGGTTAGCCAGACAGAAATTAGAAGAGTGCTTGTGAAGTACAGATAGAAATAATTATTATATAGACATATACAGTATACAGTATTCATTTCACCCAAAGGGTTTTCACAATGACACAAGGTCATCTTTTTAAATCAGAAAGGACGGGAGCAAGGACATATTTGTACTGAGATCATACAGTGCAAAAATTCATATTTTAAGTAATTATGAGCTTGTGATGAGGCAAAGGGGAAAATAAATTAAGAGAGTGTCTTCATTTTCTTCAAATGTTCATTGTAATGAATGAGGTCTGTTGAGATTACATTTGCCATTAGGAGTACATACACTATAGGAAGCAATGTAAATATTGACTGAAATATTTGTTGACTTATAGTTCCTTAATAGTGCCTTATAGTACCAACATCAAACATGTCATTTGAAATACAAGCTACAGTATATTTTTGGGTACATGTGTACAAAGTTATCCAGCCACTATTTTTAAAGAGTTGCCCTGTGATAAAAAAAAGTGATGTAAAGCTGACACGCTTATTTACCAGTGAAGATGATAGTCATTGTTATCGTGATTATGACTAAGCTAGAGTGGCCCATGATAGTGATAAATACTGTATCTCGGGATATAAATATGGTTAAATGCCAAAAGATATGCAAACATATACAAACATTAGTATATACAATGTAACATTTTCAGAGGATGGTTAGGAAGAGCAGAAAAGTAAAACAAAATGCAATAATTCCACTCAGAGCTTGCTACTTAATTGTATTTGGCCAAAGTATGTTTATCTTAAAGGCATCAGTTAATGGTGCTGCTCCAGCAGAATTTTTCACTGAAATTTGTTTTTCAAAAGTGCAAACAGATTTTAATATTTAATTTTAAAATTTGATATTGTCAGTTTCCGAGGCACCTTCAGCCATGTGACTTGTGCTTTGATAAATGTCAGTCACTCTTTACTCCAAATTAGATGTTATCACCCCTCCCTTCTTTCCCCCCAGCAGCCTATCAGCAGAACAATGGGAAGATAACAGGATAAAAGCTCCTTGATAAAAGAGAATAGCTCCCTAGTAGATATGAGAATAGCACCCAACAGTAATAATCCAAGTCCTACTGAAATTGCTCCAGTTCAACTGAGTAGGAGAAACAATAGCTTATGTGAAAGCAATTCCATCCTGAAGTCTGTTTTTTTTTCTGAAAACACAAGATCAGGCAAGATAGATTGAGACCTTATTGGTTCAGGAATACAATTTTATAAGGAAGAGTGAATTAAATACGATATAATGTAAGCACTTTAATTTAGAAATAAACCATAGAAATCATGACAGAACCCCATTAAAGGAAATGAATATCCACCCTAACACAGGGCCCCTGTCATTGGCCCTTTTTATTCCTTATCCTCTAGGCTGCTGTCTAAGGTGTGTGTACTATATATAAAAATGCAAAGTTGCTCAGTTGTGTTGATAGGCGCCATCTTGTGCTGCTTTAGATCAATTCTGTCACAGCTGCCAGCAGAAGCATATACAACTGAAGGTTAAGGATTAGCTGCAATTTTAAATGCTCCTGCAAGCTATAACAAGTATCTTGAATGAGGGAGCAGAGAGGGGTCCAACTGTTGGGACCTAGTGTTAGGGGGCTGGTTTATCTTCCTGTAATTTTTACAAATACATATTAAACACATGTTAAGGACACTTTGTCGGGACCAATGTACAGGAATGAAGTGTAATTACCAGAGCCATAAGCAAGGCCTCAGGGGCCACTGGTCTCAATGTTTGGTGGAGGGACTAAGGAGGATGTTGACTCAAAAACATGCCTGACAAATGTTTGGCAAAGAAAAACTATTTATTGAAGCACAGGCAGAAAGAAGGAAGGCGCTGTTACAAGTAGGGCTAATGAGACAGGTTAACAAGAGTTCTGTGGAGTCCTCACGCCGTAAGGGGAACCAGGCACCAAGGAGGAAGGATCACCTCAGTGGGCGTCCCTGCAGGCCCACTAGAACACCAAGGTGTGTCATAACAAGGACAAAACAACTGATAGTGATGATACTTTTTATTTATCATCACTACTATGCTCTTACATATCAATGACAGAAACCCAACATTTAGGGGATTATTTACTAAAATCTTAATTTTTCTATTCAAGTTTTAAAGGGGAATTTTTAGAGAAAAAAAACTAAAATTTTTCGAGATTTATTATACTTGTAAGCTGCTTACAATTCGAATCCAAAAATACTCCATCTTAAACATGTCGAAATCATGTAATTGTCAATGGCAGATGTCCCTTTTGCATTTGGAACATGATTTATGCCTTCATGGTTACAGGCGGGTTGCACTGGTTTTCTTTCCATAATCTGAATTATTCAAGTTCAAAAATATAGAGATTTCAGAGTATCAATTCAAAAAAGGTGTATGATTCTACTGACTCAATTTTGTCACAATGTTTTTTCACAACTTTTTTTTTGAGAACAGTTATTGATAAATAAAGGGGATTCAGGTTTGGGAGTTTGGTCAGATTTTTGTTTTATTAAAGTGAGAAAATTTTTTATTAAACAACCACCCTTACAGACATTAGTATGCAAAATAGATCTCTATACTTTATACTTTATACAAATATACCAATTTACAGTAGCTTAGTACAGTTTATTTCTAAACTCCATATCATACTTGCACTCTAAAGGTAGCCATGGACATTACGATTGTATCTCCCTAAAGACCAATTTTAGTGAGATCTGAGGAATCCGTCAAATTACTGTAAGGTTAGTGGGCATCGAACAATCATGCATTTAATGATTTTTCGGCCGACATAGGTCAGAAAATCAATTAGTCAGGTTAGAAAGTTTCATAGTTCACAGTGGATTTTATCTATTGTTCAATTGTTTGCAGGGCCAAGCAGGCAGTTAGCCACCGTTTTCTTAGCTTCAACTAGGCCACATCACTTGAAATGTTCTTTTTAGTTGATGGACAAATTGTACATTTAAATGATCATTTCAGGATAAGCTTGGTCCTACAAAAACAAAAAGATCTTTTAAAAATCTTAGGGGCAGATTTATCAAGGGGCGAAATGAAAATTCGAATTTCAAATTCAAATTTTTAATTTTCTAGTTTTTTTATTGAAATTCATCATGTACTGTTAAGAATTTGAATTTGACTATTTGCCACCTTAGTCCTGCCGAATTGCTGTTTTAGCCTATGGGGGACATCCTGAGATCGATTTGGAGTTGTTTGCAGCTTTCCTGAAAGCTCACCCGAGTTTGAAAAAACAGACTATCCCCTAGTCGAGGTAAACAAAAATAGCTCTAAATTCTAAATTTTTTAATTGGAAAATTCACCTCGACCTTTGATAAATCTACCCCTAAATTCGACCCTTGATAAATCTGCCCCTTAATGTATCTATGGCCACCTTATGTCCTTATGGCCAAACTCCAACAATAGCAAGAGAAATGGCACAACATTAATATGTCCATGAATGTACGGTAGTTAACTTTCCCCTGTGTTCAACCATGCATCTCTAAGTACTGTATATAGAACTATGCTCCATAAGCACAATACCTAATTTTTCTAATATAATGTAAAAGTGGGGTCTTACAAAATTCTAGCTTTTAATTCAATATGTGTCTGTGTGTGTTCAAATAGACAACCCCATCCTCTTCACAATAGCTGCTTATAGTTCAGTAAATGTGGTTTGTTTGGTCCTAGTAGTAATGTGTTCATCTTCTAAATCATGAGTTCATAGTCTTGATTACATATGATTTGTATAAAACTATAATACATGAACTCGATCATTAGAGTTTTTTTCCCTTTGTTTTTCATGCAAGGTTTTTGACACACAAGCATTCGTAATTCAAGTTGATCCGAAGGAGAAAAATCCTCACATAACTAACAAATTTGTTTCTTGATAAATACGCCCCTAAATAGAGCACATTCATATCAGGTCACATAATAAAATCATACTTCCAATAAAAATTTGATATTGAGTTATAGATCGGACACAGTACAGGTTTGAGACCTGTTATCCTAAATGTTGGGACCTGGGGATTTCCAGATAAGAAACCTTTCCATAACTTGGAACTAAGGGGCAGATGAAGGTTCGATTGGAAATTTCAAATTTTCGAGTTGCATTCTTGGTCAAAACTCCCAAATTGGAGTTTGAAAAAATCCAAACTCGAATTCGAGGTTTATCATACCTCGACCCTAGAAGTAACTTAAACTTTAGGTAGTCACCTAAAACCTGCTGAGTTCATGCAGTAGTCAATGGCAGAGATCTGTTGACCCATTTGAAGTTGTTTAATAAATAGCCTTCAAGTTTTTTTTTGGAAAAAAACTTGATTTGAATTGCGTTCGAATCCGATTTCAGTTTTGGGGTCAGTAATATTTGTTCGAATTTTAGATGTTTTTAAGAAGTTTTTCTTAAATAAGGTAAATTGAGGTAAAAAAAACCTCTATCACCCAACCTTTGATAAATCTGCCCCTTAATATCTTAAGTCTGCTAAAAATTATTTCTACAATAAATAAACCCAATAGAACTGGTTTGCCTCCAATAAGGATTAATTATATCTTAGGATCAAATGCAAGGTACTATTTTATTATTAGAGAGAATAAGGAAATAGTTTTTAAAAATGTGAATTATTTTATTATTGAATCTCTTGGAGATGGCCTTCCCAGTACTTTGGATAACAGGTTTCTGGATAACGAATACCACACCTTTACAGTGATAAGGATTTGTCTTTATGTGAATAGTTAATCATTTCCATATTTTCTTAACCACGTCAGGCTAACCAATGTCATCAAGAGTTGTCCCCAAAAATCAATTTTTATACTATTTTTTTACTTTTTCAAAATAATTTGTCTTCCTAAAAAATGGCATTATCTATATACTTCACTCAAACACAAGTTGTACACAGCCAATGAGTCAAAAGTGTTTAGCCATTGTTTAAGCAGCCCTGAATACTGTCTGTATCAGCAAATGATATTATATTAGCTTATCAAGGTTTATTTTACATTCAATATGCCCAGTTGATTGCAGAGGAGTGTATGTTTTCTTCCCAGTGTCTTAGTTAGGTCAATTGCAGAACAGTAGTTGAATGATTATTATGTGACAGAATAGCCTGCCTGTGGGAAGCCAGTAAACATAAAAGTAAATTGGTGGAGAAAACTTCAATTAATTTCATAGCGAACCCGCACAAAATCTGTTCAATATTACTAACTAAGAAACCAAGCAATTTTCTGACAGAATCCCGAAGAAATATCCAGACAAATATATGTAATCTCAAAACCAATCTAATAAATGCAAAAGAAATCAGCTTGAAATAAATTATGTTTTAGAAATGCTGATTATGGAGAGGATTTTGCTTTTAGCATTCTCCATCAGAATAGGATCCCCTGACTATTATATTTGATAGTCTTGGGGGGTGGTGGGAAATGAGTCAGACAAGGTTAAAAAAACATTTTCAAGTTATAAAGAGCTGTCTGACACTGCATTCCCATTTACTTCTTCTTATTAACTTGAAAAAGGCAAGATATAGATATGGCAATTACATTAATCTCTCAAGGGAGAGTAAAACAAATGATAATTTATATTAGTCATTTATGATTCAGAGGATGTTGGTATAATATAGTTATTGAGAAGCAATGCTACAATTGCTATTCATATAACAATTTAAAAAGCAACAGTAATTCTTGCAGCACATAAGCTGTATGCAGGAATAAATTAACTCTATCAGTCTGTTATTATTTGTTTTATGATTAAGCATCATTTTATGAAAGAGGATGCATGATCACATGCATATGTATTTTGAATGTGGTCTTAATTAAACTAGAGTAAGTACATTAGTTATTATTACCAATATTAAAGTACCAGCATTACATTCATAGTAATGAATCTTATCTGTACAGAAATGAATAATACATGCAACAGACAAATATACTTGGGTTTACATCACCCATCAGTACCTTGAGAATTTCGCCTAGAGAATTTAAAATAAGTTCATTTCTAGATCTCACTCTTCTCCACCATATTTTTATTTAAATGCTTCCTCATAGTTTGAACTAGGATCTCAGACACGTTTTTTATCAAAGCTGAATTGATAATTTAGATGAAATACCAAGTGACTACATGAAAACCAAAATAATGTGTGTTTAGTTGTTCAGTACAGGCTGCATCGAGAACTAGAGAGAGGACATTTGTGCCATGTTGTCGTAGACACTTGAACATACGTCTACTGTATATAGTCAGCACAAATATACGTTAACTAGGTGTGTATTCCTCTGAAGCAAAAATGACAAATCTCAATCAAACCTTGCACAAGGTTCATAACTATGGAAAAACAGTTATAATAGGTTGTTGTTATGATGATACAACTGAGCTAAATAGCTTTACACGTTAGTGACAGTTATGGCAAAAAGGCTCATCTATTTGTTACTTTAATTATACAGAAATTCATAGAAATGGTCCCTATTCCATGAGGAAGCCAGAGGAAAGACATGGGGCAAATTCACTAAAGGGCAAATTTTGTGCCATTTTGCCAGGCATAAATTCGTTACTACTATGTTAACATACTTAAATGTGAAGTTGTGTCTCAGCAGCAGAACGCTGACAAAGTTTTGCTAGTGTTAATTTGTCAGCATGATTATTTCTTAGCAATCTTTTGCTAGCATTCAATTTTGCCAAGCAAAACTTTGTTAGTACTCTTTTTAGGTCACTTTGAATAAGCCAGGTGCATATATGTCGTCTTCCTTAGAAATGTTAATTAAAATGCTTGAAGTGGCCACTTATTATTACATATGTCAAAGGAAGCAAAATAAAGAATAAAGAGATCCTCTAATGCCCTAGACAAGAGACCACCCTGAACCAAATGTGGCATGCCGGTCAAATTGGTTACAAGAATCAACACAAACATCTTTTATAGTTAGGACTTTTGAGGGCAATCCCGCTTTAAAACATTTGTTGTTTTTTACAACTTATATGTATTTCCAGTATACAGGATATGTCACTGACATAAGATTAAGGAAAATGAAGCCTCATCTTATTAGTTCCCGTGATCTAAGGTGGTGAAGGAAACTCTGGCAAAAGAGGTAATGTTCTGTAAAATTTGCACTAGTGAATTTGCAGAGTAACAATTGTTTGCCCGAGCAAAAATTTGCCTGACAATAGGGTGTGAAACTCCACTAACGATTGCCACTTTCGCTGTCGAATTGTCCTCTACTCCTGTTGGTGATGTTGTCCTCTACTTCTTGGTGATGTCCCTGTGGATGAGATTTCTGGCAAATTTTCACTAGTGACAGCCACTTTGCTCTTTAGTATAGCTGCCCTTAAAACAAAGGGACAGGGAGAAGAGTCAAAAGACATATGCTTGATTTACAATTCCATTTATTATAGTGAGATAATATACAATAGGCAAAATAATTCACAAATTTTCACAGCATTCATTCTGAATTGAGAAAGTCAGTTGGATGACTAGAGAAAGGTCTTCAAGAAAAAAAAAATACAGCAAGTCCAGTTGATTCGACTATTTACTATAGATATACCATGACCTGGATGAATGAGAACCTTCACAAACAGGCTAAGGTAGTGAGTATTCCTTCAGGGGTTACAGGATCAAGTGATTTAGAGTGCACATCATGTCTGAGTGTACCTGGGAAACTAAGAATATGCCCCATGTCAAATTTTAAAAATACACACTGTGAGCAGCAGTAAGCAAGATCTCCCAACTGGCATAACATTGAACGTAACCCTTATTGTCCTAGAACTCAGCATTGTAGCATTGTACCCAAACTCCCATATGTAATAAAAAGAACAATGTTTGTCCAGGTGCAGTAACCCATAGCGGCCAATATGATTTTTGCTTTTAAACAGGTGACCATAAATCAATACCTTCTAATTGGTTGCAATAGGTGACAAGGCTGTAGCAAAATGTGCACCTTATATTTTTAGACCTCCAGGAAACCTTTAAATGAAGTTGAACTGCTGAGAATCCCTTTTGGCTCCCTGCATTTTGTAAATCTGGACCCAATGATACAAATAACTTGTATCTGTAATTAATTAAAAATATTCCTTATGACATTTCTAAAAACTCATATAAATACTTGTGGGCTTTTTATTAACTTTCAAAATTTTCATTTCCTTTACAGAAAAAAAAACAAAAAATGTTTTTGTTTACCTTAAATAAATAAATAACATTCTGAGAACTACATCTCACAGTCTGAAAAGCTTTGCCCTTGACATTTTTTCATGTCTACCTTGTAATCACTTTGATGTGTGTCTTCCTTGTCATGCCAAATGGTGTTGTCATAGAAACAGGATCACAATTTGCCATGGTTTATTAACACACATTGTTTGTGTTTATTTCACAGTTTCTGTATGAAGATGTAGAGGTTGTGACATAATGTCATGGAGAGAAATCTTGATTAAGCAAGATGGCTTTTGCATCAGTTAATTTAGATCTCGGTTAATTTTTTATTTAATACAATAATGTTTACTTTTAAAAATGATTAAACTATGAGATGAAATTAAACTTTTTTTTATGAAGCAGCCTTTTTTACAAGAGTATAATTATAAATTAACATATCTAGCTATTTTTCCCTGGGAAGGTACTCCTCTTCAGGATGGCACTTGGATCACTTAGTTTTCTAAAGTCGCCTCACGAGGAAACTTCAGGCGACTTCAGAAAAAAAAGTGATCCAAGTGCCATCCCGCCAGTGATTCACATTCTAGCCGACGGGAAGGCATTTTGGGGAGATTAGTCACCCGAAGAAGAAGAGATTTGACGCTGGGCAACTAATCTCCCTGGAATGCTATGGGTGCCATAAAACAGTATCTTGTAGTTAATCCAAGTTGATCCAAACTAAGATATAACTAATCCTTATTGGAAGCAAAACCAGCCTATTGGGTTTATTTAATGTTTACATGATTTTCTAGTATGAAGATCCAAATTACGGAAAGATCGGTTATCTGGAAAACCCTAGGTCCCGAACATTCTGGATAACAGGTCCCATACCTGTATAACGAACACCACATTATTTTATCCCGAATTGTAAAAGTTGAAAAATGCTTATATGCACTGTATATGAAAGTAAATATTTATATAGGGTATATGGGTATATAGAATTTAATTAAAAGTAGGGAGGGGTGTGTGTATGGATGCTGGGTTTTCATTTGGAGGGGTTGAACGTGATGGACTTTTTTCAACCTGATTTAACTATATAACTATGTAACTATAGGTATAGAAAAAGTAAATTAGCTGAAAACAATTTTTTTTTTAAATGGACATAATAGTAGATTACCTTTCCAGAATTTGGAGGTTTTTGGATAATGGGTTTGGGAATATTGGATCCCACATCTGTATTAGGATTTATATAGAGTACTGACAGCTACAACCAATCTAACCTCTACCTCTATGAATCAAAAATACTCATTATCCCTTTGCCCCAAAGGTACTTTACAAAATCCCCATGCATTGACTGGTAAATGCATTACTTTCAGATGCCATATGAGCAGGCAAATACAGTAAAATAGTATCCACCCTCCAACAGAAGCAGAGTTTATGCAAAAAATCCATTATAAAATTAGGATGGAGTACCTGATTAATCTCAGAAATTACACAGTGGGCATTTTTTTGGGTTTGGGTGATTTGGGATGTAGTGCCGGGTATTTGATTAAAGTGACCTTTCTAAAAAATCTGGAATTTTGTTTATACCATACTTAAATTTAGAGCAGAACTACTGCATAATAACACTTACAAAGGAACATTCCGCTAGGGATGACTTTTTGATGCCATGAACACTTAAATGAGATTGTGTAGATAACCCAATGTAGTTTAATATTCTGTTATGGTGCTAAGAAATCCTACAGATCATGTCTAGGGCAATAACAGTTGCGGTTTGTGCACCTTTTGATGCTAAATATATTATGTGAGCTATAGTATCTCATTTGCTTTGGCTTTTTTTTTTCTTCTGGATTTTCAGCAGCAATAGTTTTTCAGTGAACATTTATCAGGTTCCTTTAATAAAAAAAAGTTATTTTTTTCTGTTTTTCTGTTGGTTATTTCTCCTTTAAGGGCATTATTTATCAAAAATCGAATTTCAAAGTTATGTTAATTTTTTATCTCTAATAAATTCGAGGTTATTTATGAAAAACCTTGAATGTCTAACATTCGATTGAATATGAGAGATCTGAAAATTCTAATCATATTTGAATGGAATTTGAATCAAGTTTTCCTCCGAAAACAAAGTTGAATACCAGGAAGGCTATTAACATCTTCAGATAGTTCAACAGACCTCTGCCATTGACTTCTACATGAACTTGGCAGGTTTTAGGTAGCAAAGTATCGAAATAGAGCTGTTTCTAGGGTCGAGGTGTGATAAATGCCATGTTCAAATTCGAGTTAGTGGTTTTAAATTGTTGTGACTGAAAAAAAATGTAAAATTTGAATTTGCCATTCATACCTTAGTAAACCTGCTCATAAATGTCGATTTCATGTGGCAAATAGGGAACAAAATACATAGGGCCATTAGGAGATGTTTAGTTTTTAATTTAAATTGAACTAAACTGTTCTATGGATTTTCCAGAGTGCCTGGAGCCCTTTAAAAGTATTGCTGTCACATTTATGAGGTAACTCATTGGTGGAATATTGAAAAAATTCTATTGTCATCTAGGTGATACATTTATGTGATATACTACTTTGTTGGGTTATGTGAATTTTCCTCAGCAATTATCATACCATAGAAAATATTGCTCATGTAGCACAAGCCATCCTTCTTTGTAGAATTTCTCAATATAGCTAGCTTTGTGCAATAATCATGCATGAACATTATAAGCCCTCTGAAGAGTTACAATTTCTATATGTGTATGTTGACCCAGAGTCCAGGCTCTCCCCCATATGAAATGCCCATAAAAGGCCGTTTGCCACGGACGGAGCAGTAATCCATGGTAACCAATAAGATGTTTGCTTTTAAACAAGTAACCAGTTTATACTACCTGCTGATTTGTTGATATAAGTTATTGCTCCTGGACAAAGTTAGGGGTCTTTTTATTATGCTGTATACAATTACATTTGCTGGATAAATGGTTTAAAAAGCTGTGTAAAATAAATGACAAACTTATCAAGGTGTGTGATATTTTACTCCATTGCCAGATTTTCTGCTGTTATTTTACACCACTTCAGACCTTTGTAAGTAAGTTCTGGTGTTTAGTTGCTCAAAGAAAAAGCGTGTAAGAAAAATGCCATTTTTACCCTGTTTTTACAATGCTGTGCCTGGCAATGTGTGACTAATTCTTACACCACATAATAAATATGCGCCTTAGTGCCTTTTAGCCCTGGATTGATATAGAAATTCACATGTTACGCTTTAATATAGTAGCAGTTTATTAATTTTATTTATAGCATGACATACAAGTAGAGATGTCGCGAACTGTTCGCCGGCGAACTTGTTCGCGCGAACTGTTCGCCGGCGAACTTGTTCGCGCTCGCCGGAAGTTCGCGAACGTCGCGCGACGTTCGCCATTTTGGGTTCGCCATTGTTGCCGCTTTTTTTTGCCCTCTCACCCCAGACCAGCAGGTACATGGCAGCCAATCAGGAAGCTCTCCCCTGGACCACTCCCCTTCCCTATAAAAACCGAAGCCCTGCAGCGTTTTTTCACTCTGCCTGTGTGTGCTGAAGAGATAGTGTAGGGAGAGAGCTGCTGCCTGTTAGTGATTTCAGGGACAGTTGAAAGTTTGCTGGCTAGTAATCGTTTTGATACTGCTCTGTTATTGGAGGGACAGAAGTCTGCAGGGGTTTGAGGGACATTTAAGCTTAGGTAGCTTTGCTGGCTAGTAATCTACCTTCTACTGCAGTGCTCTGTATGTAGCTGCAGTGGGCAGCTGTCCTGCTTCTGATCTCATCTGCTGACTGCTGCAATAACAGTAGTCCTTGTAAGGACTGCTTTTATTTATTTTTTTGTTGTTTTACTACTACTACTACTACTACTATAAGAGCCCAGTGCTATTAGTCTAGCAGTGTTGGGGAGTGGGACTGGTGTGCTAATCTGCTGCTCCTAGTAGTTCAGCAGCACCAACTTTAATTTTTTTTTTTTAATATTCATTTTTTTTTATTTTACTTTTTTTTATTTTACTACCGCTGTAGTAGTGTATAAGTTGACCTTTTAGGCATTATTTGCCCTGTAGGCATTATTTGCACACTGTTTTCTTCAACCCGCCATCTAGCTGTGTGACCTTGTTCACATTCTGTCTAAATATCCATAATATTACCGTCTCCAGAAAAAACACCGGAGTGACTTTTTTCAAGCAGCCATAATATATTTTACGTAATCCGTATCCACCGCTGTAGTAGTGTATACGTTGACCTTGTAGGCATTATTTGCACACTGTTTTCTTCAACCCGCCATCTAGCTGTGTGACCTTGTTCACATTCTGTCTAAATATCCATAATATTACCGTCTCCAGAAAAAACACCGGAGTGACTTTTTTCAAGCAGCCATAATATATTTTACGTAATCCGTATCCACCGCTGTAGTAGTGTATACGTTGACCTTGTAGGCATTATTTGCACAGTGTTTTCTTCAACCCGCCATCTAGCTGTGTGAGCTTGTTCACATTTTGTCTAAATATTGATAATATTATCGTCTCTAGAAAAACCACTTGAGTTACTTTTTTTCAAGCAGCATTCATATATTTTACGTAATCCGTATCCACCGCTGTAGTAGTGTATACGTTGACCTTGTAGGCATTATTTGCACACTGTTTTCTTCAACCCGCCATCTAGCTGTGTGAGCTTGTTCACATTTTGTCTAAATATTGATAATATTATCGTCTCTAGAAAAACCACTTGAGTTACTTTTTTTCAAGCAGCATTCATATATTTTACGTAATCCGTATCCACCGCTGTAGTAGTGTATACGTTGACCTTGTAGGCATTATTTGCACACTGTTTTCTTCAAACTGCCATCTAGCTGTGTGTATTATCGTTTCCAGAAAAACCAACTGAGTTTTTGTTGTTGTTGTTGTTTTTTTAAAAATAATGCCAGGCAAAGGCAGGCCGCCATGCAGAGGCCGTGCTAGGGGCCGTGCTGCTATGCAATCCTGTGGCCCTAGCAAATTGCCCAGTTTTAAAAAGCCAATGACCCTGAACTCCCAAAATGCTGAAGAGGTAGTTGACTGGCTTACACAGCACACCCCATCCTCTACCGTTTCTAACTTTACCACAACATCCTCCTCATCCTCCACTGCTATGGCCACCCCACGTAACACTTCCTCCACCACCGGTGCCCCTTCTTCACTGGAGTCAGAGGAGTTATTTTCCCATGAGTTTCTTGAACTGAGTAATGCGCAACCATTATTGCCAGAAGAAGATGAAGGAGATGAGGACCTTACACCAGATTTAATTCTGGCAGAGAACACAATAGAGATGGACATAATGAGTGATGAGGAGGAGGTCCCCGCTGCTGCTTCCTTCTGTGATGTGTCAGAAGAAATTGATGCATCTGAGGAGAATGATGATGAGGAGATTGATGTTTTGTGGGTGCCTAGTAGAAGAGAGCAAGAGGAGGGTAGTTCAGATGGAGAGACGGAGAGTCAGAGAGGCAGTAGGAGAATAAGACTTAGAAGAAGCAGGGAGGACAGCCCGCAGGGATCAGTAGGGCAACAACATGTATCGGCACCTGTGTTCAGCCGGCCAACGCACCCGCCATTGCCGCCAATGCCGCCAACTTCTACTGTTACCGCCAGATCGCACACTTCCAAAAAGTCAGCAGTGTGGGATTTTTTTAATGTGTGTGCCTCTGACAAAAGCATTGTAATTTGCAATGAGTGCAGTCAGAAACTGAGCCTTGGTAAGCCCAACAGCCACATAGGTACAACTTCTATGCGAAGGCACATGAGCGGCAAGCACAAAGCACTTTGGGAGCAACACCTCAAAGGCAACAGGCAAACTAAAAGCCACACTCCTTCTGGTCCAGCATCTTACTGCTCTACCTCTGCTCTCCTTGACCCGTCTGAACCACCCTCCACTCCGCCTTCCACCTTGACCACCTGTTCCCATTCCCAGTCATCTGCCACCAGCCAAGTTTCTGTGAAGGCCATGTTTGAGCGTAAGAAGCCAATGTCTGACTGTCACCCCCTTGCCCGGCGTCTGACAGCTGGCTTGTCTGCACTCTTAGCCCGCCAGCTTTTACCATACCAGCTGGTGGACTCTGAGGCCTTCCGCAAATTTGTAGCAATTGGGACACCGCAGTGGAAGGTACCCAGCCGCAATTTTTTTTCTAAAAAGGGAATACCACACCTGTACCAACATGTGCAGAGCCAAGTTACCGCATCTCTGTCACTTAGTGTTGGGCCAAAGGTCCATATGACTACTGACGCATGGTCCTCCAAGCATGGTCAGGGCAGGTATGTCACCTACACTGCCCACTGGGTGAACTTGGTAATGGCTGGGAAGCAGGGAATGGGTAGCTCAACAACAACAGTGGAGTTGGTGTCACCGCCACGGATTGCACGCGGTTCTGCCACCACCTCTACTCCTCCATCGCTCTCTACCTCGTCTTCTTCTTCTTCTTACTCTGCTGCTGGGTCCTCCTTCTCCTCCTCCACACCTGTGCACCCCCAGCTCCCCCTAGGCTATTCGACGTGCCAGGTACGCCGTTGTCACGCTGTCTTGGGGATGACGTGCCTGGAAAGCAAAAACCATACCGGATCTGTACTCCTGTCATCTCTGCAGTCACAGGCCGATCGGTGGCTGACCCCACACCAACTGCAGATCGGAAAAGTGGTGTGTGACAATGGAAGCAATCTGTTGGCAGCGTTGAGACTAGGCAATTTAACACATGTGCCCTGCATGGCACATGTGTTAAATTTAATAGTCCAACGTTTTGTCTCCAAGTACCCAGGATTCCAGGACATTCTCACCCAGTCCAGAAAGGTGTCGGCCCATTTCAGACGTTCCTACACAGCCATGGCACGCCTTGCTGACATTCAGCAGCGCTACAACATGCCAGTCAGGCGTTTGATTTCTGACAGCCAGACTCGCTGGAATTCAACGCTCCTTATGTTGGAACGTCTGCTGCAACAACAAAGGGCCGTCAACGAGTACCTTTTTGAACTGGGTGGTAGGACTGGATCTGCACAGCTGGGGATTTTTTTCCCCCGTTACTGGGTGCTTATGCGCGATGCCTGCAGGCTCATGCGACCTTTTGAAGAGGTGACAAATATGGTCAGTCGCACCGAAGGCACCATCAGCGACCTAATACCCTTCGCTTTCTTCCTGGAGCGTGCCGTGCGACGAGTGACAGATGAGGCTGTAGACCAGCGTGACGAGGAGCTGGAAGCGCACGATTTCTGGTCGGAATCACCAGAACGAACCCAGGCACCTGCTGCAACGCAGGGAGAGGTGCCAGAAGTGGAGTCAGAGGAGGAAGGTGGCTTTGTGGAGGAGGAGGAGGAGGACCAACAGGAGCAGGCTTCCCAGGGGGCTAGTGGTGACCTTTTGGGGACCCCTGGTCTTGTACGTGGCTGGGGGGAGGAGACCGTGGATGATGCAGTCCTTGATAATGAGGAAGCGGAGATGGATAGCTCTGCATCCAACCTTGTGAGAATGGGGTCTTTCATGCTGTCATGCCTGTTGAAGGACCCCCGTATCAAGAGGCTTAAGGAGAAGGACCTGTACTGGGTCGCAACGCTACTAGACCCTCGGTACAAGCATAAAGTGTCAGAAATGTTACCAACATACCACAAGTCCGAAAAGATGCGGCATTTACAAACCAGCCTGCAAAACATGTTGTACAATGCTTTTAAGGGTGATGTCACT
The DNA here is from genome assembly GCF_017654675.1 of Xenopus laevis. Classification (NCBI taxonomy): domain Eukaryota; kingdom Metazoa; phylum Chordata; class Amphibia; order Anura; family Pipidae; genus Xenopus; species Xenopus laevis. The sequence goes on along the minus strand of NC_054382.1, from coordinate 88,319,523 downwards.
TCAGGAACTCATCAACATTCCAGGGGCAGAGGTGCCAGTAATCCTGCCACGAGCACACCTGCAAGGACAAAGCCCTTTGGCCAGTCTGTAACGTCAGACATGCAAATGTTTTTCTGTCCAAGGCAGCGCCACAACCCTTCTGGATCCACCCTCAAAGAACGCCTCGACCGGCAGGTAGCGGACTACCTGGCATTAACTGCAGATATCGACACTCTGAGGAGCGATGAACCCCTGGACTACTGGGTGCGCAGGCTTGATCTGTGGCCAGAGCTGTCACAATTTGCCATGAACCTCTTGTCTTGCCCAGCCTCAAGTGTGCTCTCAGAAAGGACCTTCAGTGCAGCAGGAGGGATTGTAACTGAGAAGAGAACTCGCCTAGGTCACAAAAGTGTCGATTACCTGACCTTTATTAAAATGAATGAGGGGTGGATCTCGGAGGGTTACTGCACGCCGGAAGACTTGTTCTGACTTCTATGCAGCTGTCCTTCTCTTCAAGCCTCATGACTCCACACACAGCTGTCCTTTAGCGTCCTCCTCCTCCCTCCGCCACCGTTACAAACTAGGGTGCAAACCCTACTGGTTTAATTTTTTCTGGCCTCTGTGCTTCAGTGGCTGCAACCAAAAAAACTGGGCAAACAATGTCTACAAGGTCAACGTATGGCAAAAAATGACTATTTTCAGCATTTATATGGCATATTTTTTCTGGCAACTGTGCTTCAGTGGCTGCGTCCAAAAAAATGCATATTTTCTGCATTTATATGGCATAATTTTTCTGGCCTCTGTGCTTCAGTGGCTGCAACCAAAAAAATGCATATTTTCTGCATTTATATGGCATAATTTTTCTGGCCTCTGTGCTTCAGTGGCTGCAACCAAAAAAATTTATATTTTCTGCATTTATATGGCATAATTTTTCTGTCAACTGTGCTTCAGTGGCTGCGACCAAAAAAATGACTATTTTCAGCATTTATATGGCATATTTTTTCTGGCCTCTGTGCTTCAGTGGCTGCGGCCAAAAAAACTGGGCAAACAATGCCTACAAGGTCAACGACGTTGACCTTGTAGGCATTGTTTGCCCAGTTTTTTTGGCCGCAGCCACTGAAGCACAGAGGCCAGAAAAAATATGCCATATAAATGCTGAAAATAGTCATTTTTTGCCATACGTTGACTCAACGTATATGGCAAAAAATGACTATTTTCAGCATTTATATGGCATATTTTTTCTGGCAACTGTGCTTCAGTGGCTGCGACCAAAAAAACTGGGCAAACAATGCCTACAAGGTCAACGTATGGCAAAAAATGACTATTTTCAGCATTTATATGGCATATTTTTTCTGGCAACTGTGCTTCAGTGGCTGCGTCCAAAAAAACTGGGCAAACAATATCTACAAGGTCAACGTATGGCGAAAAATTACTATTTTCAGCATTTATATGGCATATTTTTTCTGGCAACTGTGCTTCAGTGGCTGCGTCCAAAAAAACTGGGCAAACAATGCCTACAAGGTCAACGTATGGCAGTTGTTTAAAGAGAACAGTAGATTACTAGCCAGCAAAGCTACCTAAGCTAAAATGTCCCTCAAATCCCTGCAGACTTCTGTCCCTCCAATACAGAGCAGTATCAAGCAGATTACTAGCCAGCAAACTTACTATCATCTGTCCCTGAAATCACTAACAGCTCTCCCCCTACACTATCTCTTCCAAGCACACACAGGCAGATTTTTCAGATACATTTTTGCCCTTGATCCCCCTCTGGCATGCCACTGTCCAGGTCGTTGCACCCTTTAAACAACTTTAAAATCATTTTTCTGGCCAGAAATGTCTTTTCTAGATGTTAAAGTTCGCCTTCCCATTGAAGTCTATGGGGTTCGCGAACCGTTCGACGTTCGCTACATCCCTACATACAAGCAAATGACATTGTGATTCATCATCATCACCATGTTTACCAATGTAAAACAAATGTATTTTTTTAGGCATCTGTAGAAATAACAATGCCACATGATGTCAATATATTGTATAGTTATGGGATTCGTTATCTGGAAACCAGTTATCCAGAAAGCTCAGAATTATAGAAAGGCCGTTTCCCATAGACTCCATTTTCTCCAAATAATTACATTTTTAAAAATGATTTCCTTTTTCTCTGTAATAATAAAACAGTAGCTTGTACTTGATCACAACTAAGATATAATGAATCCTTATTGGAGGCAAAACCAGCCTGTCTACTTACCGTTTACAAGATTTTCTAGTAGACAAGGTATGAAGATCCGTTATCCAGAAAACCCCAGGTCCTGCGCATTCTGGAAAACAGGTCCTATAACTGTAGTATTACACAGAAAAAATAAATTGTGTATGAAATATAAAGATAACTTCATTACTGATGGGCAGACAATAGAACACTTCAAAATGCACCATGAATAGATGCTGTGCTTGATCTGTCAACACTTATAAAAGTGTCAGAAAACCATTTTCACCCAGGCATAAATGTTAATTATTTTGTTTAGCTTAGAATTTATTATTTTTACTGTTTTACTTTAATAAAAATCTTTGTAGAATTTATTATAGGCATGTCCAGGGCAGTTGTGGCCTGGTTTATTTATGATGCCACATAAACTGCACACCAGATTGTGATCTTATTAGTGATAAGTGACGTTTTTAGCCACATTTGGCAAAAAAATAGCAAAATGTCCATTGTATCCAATAAATTTTTTGAGAAAAAAACCCAATGCAATGTATTTTTGATGCAAAAATTTTCTGCGGATTTGTGAATTTTTTATCAAAGCAAACAAGACAGATTAACTAATCAGTGATGTGCGGGTCAATAAAAAGTGAAACCCACACCTGACCCTAACCAAACCATTTGCTACCTTACCCAATCCTAACCCAGCAAGCCCCATTGTTTATAGGTGCGTGCCAGCCCCGAGAGTGATGGGGTGCACAAATAAGTGCAAATCTATCTGAGCACAGTAAGCTAGTGGGCGAGAGTGGTACACGGAAAAGTTTAGCCTGCACCTGCCTGCATCCAACAAAAGTCTTGTGGAAGTCGACCCGAACCCGCCTGACCTGAGGGTGTCGAGCAGGCCTGTGCATCACTATTGCGCATCACTAAATTTCATCATCAAATATATTCATCAGACATGTGTAGTGGATCAGACAAATCTTTCCCCTGATATTTGTGACATCATCCAGCCCATATACAGGCTGGAAAGCAATCCTAATGGTTGGGAGCCTCAGTGCATCTCTGGGAGAGGAGGACCTAGGGGAGTGCCAAGCTTTAAAGCCAAATGCACAGCTTGTAAATGATCCCCTTCTGCAGAAGCCAGCCAGAACCAGATCTGTGGAGAGTGATAGTGCAATGTGAGAGTAAAGAAGCTACAGTAAATGTGAGACTGTATTTGTGCTCAGCTTGGGCAAGAATTGAAATTCAGATAAAAGAGAGGTTGCCCTGCATCCAAATCAACTGTTGGATGCCTGTTTCAACCCTTGTGTGATGACAGGTATTTCTCGTAAGCCTGCCACGTGGCAGCTACAGCCTAAGTGTATATCCTAAAGGGACGGTGCATTGGGGCAGGTAGTACTACCTGGAGAAAAAGAGCCCTGGGTGAAAGGGATATTCCATGTGAACTGAACTGTGTTGTCCACCCAGAGTGGAGTGAGAGACTGTGCTAGACAGATCCAAGGTTCCCCAGTGTAGGAATATTAATGAATTGTACTTGTTAACCTTATTGTTCTTTTATTTTTCATATAAAGTAAAATTGTTTTACTACATACTGTGTTTTATTTTCTTAGTAGAATTCCCCCTAAGGTGTGCTCCTCTGTGCCCACTAGGTGGAGGCACTATGAATCTCAGTTCATAGTATCTTTATTACACAAAGAGAATTCAGGGCCCTGGGTTGCAAAGGGCATAGCTATTTAAGAGAGTGTACCAAACTAGGGTTATATGTGGATGTATCTTGTTCCAATTGTAGACATGTACAGTATCAACATTCGCTATTCAATTACATTCACATGGTATGAATTATAAGGTCATCTTCCATAGACTCTATTTAAATGAAATAATTCAAATTTTTAAAAGTGATTTCACTTTCTTGCTATTAATAAAATAGTACATTATACTTGAGCCTAAGTAATATATAATTAATTTTAAGGTATGGATTTGTGGTGAAAATTTTCAAAACTCCCATAGACGCCTATGTATTTTGCGCAAACAGCCATAGACTCTAATGTATCCTGTACTTAAAAAGTTGCTGCAAGAAATGCCCATAGATGCCACTGTATTTTGGATGGGAAATATTGCCTGAAAAAAAGCACCACTTGACTTCAATGTGCTTTGCAAATTTTCCTGCACAATGAAATAGGACAGATTCACTCATCACTGCACAAACAATGAAATGTCATTGAAATTTAACCAGATGCATTGCAGTCAATGGGAAGTTGAAATTATATAGTGTTTTTTTAGCTCTACTATACGACAATGCTACAGCTGTTATTTATAGTTTCAAAAATGGAATCGATATAGCAATTTCTTTCCCAAATATAGTATTCAGACATCTTCTTATACAGTAAGAGGGAGGTCTGAGGGCTAATATTAAGTGCATTTATTTAAGATATTTTGAATAGGAGAATTTAAAAAATTCCAAAAAAATACTGGAGGCAATTAAATATTTCAATGCAAATTAAAGCCATGAAGGAAAGTATCATTTTATTAAGTCTTACTGAATACATATTGCTTTTGTTAAATTAATTTCTGAAGTTATGATGTATTTTTTATGACAAATCAGTATTCAGGCCATCGTCTTCAATATTTCCATCAACGTCTTTACTTAAAATTACTAGAAAAGCTTTGAACTTTATGATCAGACCAGAGCCGAAGTAATGCTGATGACATAGGTTTTCATGTTGTCTTAACAAGCCTCTGTGGAGTAACAAAAAAGGTTTTCTTCCAGTTATATAACCTAAAGATCAGTTACTTTTTTTTATGAAAAGGAGACTAACCTATAAAGGGAGAGGGGGAAAGTAGCAATGAGCAAGTAACAATTATTCCCAAAGTCAAATGTCAGCTATTTCCTTGTATAGTATATTTAAATTTTTATATAACTTTTATCGTTCCTGTAATTATAGACATTAAGACACCATATAGCCGAATAATGGCTTTAAAGATTAAAGTAATAAAATACTTTGTATTGAAGCAACTTTCCTTAATTACAAAAAATACTTACCTATATGCATCTAGTAGATAAGAATTTGATATCCAGTTCGTGACTTTTAATTAACCAATTCTCAACTAGTACACAATGAAATAATTTGTTTATACATAGTGATGTGCTATTGCCAGACAGATTTGATCTTCTTAAAGTTATAGAATGTAATGCCTATTGTGGCATCTCAGAGCGGAGCCCCCTGCAGCTGCTTATAAAGTGAGAAATAATCTACCTCCTGTCAGGCAGGTAATCTCTCAGAAATGCCTGAGAGCAATTGACAGTGTGAGTTAATGAAGACACAAACTAGTGTAGCCACTCTAGTAACCACCAGCAAACCAGATTATTCACATCAGGATCTGGCAACAACTTGGATATATATATATACCACTAGTGCTGGAGGTATGCACTCAACCCTTAACACTAGCCTGTGGCCCTAGAAAAGGCTTGGCACTCACCAGCATCTAGCCCCACAGCTCACACTAGTGTTGATAGCAGTCAAAACTTAGCACCAACCAGAGATCAGTGGCAGATCAACCAACTCAATGCTGATACAGCACACAGTGAAGAAGTCCTACAATGCAAGGACACACCATTAGTCAAACCCCACTTCAATACAAGGACACCTTGGGAGCCAAGGCTGCTACAGCACATGCAAAGCTGAAGCCAAATCTGCTACTGCACACTGAAACTACTGAGTTCAAGAGGCTACTGAACCAGCAAATTGTCAGGACCAAGTTCAGGGACAGTACATGCCCACTGCTGATGCTAAGTTAGCAATCTTGCAGGTAACCACTGGTGCACAAGCCAGCCACCATGTACACAAACTCTAGCAGACAAACCAGCCAATGCACATTCTACACATGTTGAGAAATCTAGCAGCCATGCATGGAATTCACCAACAAAGATGCTGTAGAAACCATGCCCGACAGACAAGCCAGCTACTGTGCATGCCAACATAAAAACACAACAAAGTTGCCTCACCTATGGTCAAGCCAGCTACAGAGCATGCAATCGACCAGAGCTGAAGACAGCTAGCACTCAAGCAATAGAATGTAAGCCAGCACCTGTTTTGTTTCTTCCCAACAAACATTCATTTGCATACTGTGTGTCTTGTTGCATCATGTAAATTCTTCTGCATTACATAGGAATCACCCCTCTGTGTGAAGTAAAAAATGAATAAATAAAAAGACAAAAAACAAAAATGTGTTTCACTTCTATCAGTGAACCACAAACCATTCCAGGTCAATTCACCAAGAGAGTGAAGAATGACAACCTTCTTCCCTGTCCAATAGAACAAACAATTACATTGGTGCAGAGAAAGTCAGGTGGTCTTGCAGGTCACAATTAATTTTGATTGGCTTTGTTATAGGTCCTACCATCTAGCCTGGAATTTGCAATACTGGCCATGTTGTGAAGGGGCCTTGCGGCTCCCAAGGGGGAAAGTCGGGACCAAGGAGGAAGCCCAGGAGCAGTAGTCCAAGTCGTGGTTGCCAAAGGGTTAATCAGGAGTCGTTGTCAAGTTTCAGGCAAGAGTTCACAAGGCAGGCAGCGAAGGGTCACAAATCCAGAACAGGAAGGGGGCAGCAAACAGGAATAAACAGTAGAATAAACACCCAGTTTCTAATAGCACAAAAACCTATACTCGGGCAAGGATACAGTGTTTGAGGTGCCCTCTTATTTGAATTTGGCGCAGAGTGATGACGTCATCGCGCCTGCGTCACCGTGCCAGTGATGCAACCACATGGGCGCCATGGGCGACGCCATTTTGGATTCTGCGTCACCAGGAGAAGACGCACTGCTGTGCGCTCCCGGCAGCGTTACTGACAGTACCCCCCTCCACGGGGGGCCACTGGACCACCATGTCTAGGTTTCAGGGGAAATTGTCTGTAGAATTCCCTTACTAAACGAGGGGCATGTACATCTGAGTGTTTCTCCAGGGGAGAGATCTCCTGGAGAGTCTGGAATCTAAGATCTTTTCCCCTTCATACTCTAGTTGGCCATCTATGGAGATGGCAGAAGGAGGAAATTGATCAGAAGAGAAGGTTAGAAATAATTGGTTTCACCAGGGAGACATGAAATACATTAGGAATTCGCATCTCCGGGGGAAGTTGAAGCCGAACAGGCACAGGGTTGATAATCTCAGAGATGGGAAAAGGACCAATGAACTTTGGACCTAACTTGGGAGAAGGAATCTTCAAACGAATGTTTTTAGAAGAGAGCCACACTTTATCTCTAATTTTATATGGTGGAGAGGAGCTCCTTCTGCGATCTGCAAAAGTCTTATGCACCAGAGCACTCTTTTCAAGTTTAGACTTGGGTGCAGCCCAAATGGCAGACATATGAGCCGCGTGATCATCGTGGCTGGGACGTCAGATAGTAGAAAGTCCTGCGGGAATGCTTGCGGATGCTGACCTTACACCGTCGGGCGCCGCCGGGAGAAGACGCTCTGCTGTGCGCTCCCGGCGGCGGCGTTACTGACACATGTGTACTGACTTGGAAGGGAGGCAGAAGAAATACATGTATCAGTGCTTCGGCTCTAGTTCCAAGAATATGTACAACAGCTAAAACATATTCACCCCCTCTCCCTCTAACTAGAGTTGCCACCTTTTGGCTGTTTTCTTACCGGTGAGGGTGGATCCGTGATATCAGGGGTGGAGTTGTGATATAAATGCAAGACGTCAAAGACCACAAAGAGGAAACAATGAGTAGGGCAGGCTGGAGGAGGAGTTTGGAGAGGGGATGGGAGGTTGGCTGAGGACAAGTTAGTACAAATTTACTGGCAAGTACATTTTTTGGCCGGTGAAACACCAGCCAGGTGGCAACCCTACCACTAATTGAGCTTCAGCTAACCTTTAAGGTGTATCTAGGAGAGCAACTTACCATGCTCCACAGTTTAAGAACCACTAATTCTAAAGAACGGGTATCATTCATGAACTCTGCATAAAGTGGGACTGATTTACAAATTGCAGCTTTGCAGGGTGCAGGTGCCCATAGGGACCAGTCAGCTCTTAGCTTTTATATTCTAATTTGTAGTAGACCAATAAAAAAGATTTGTTGATTGTTAGCTATGGGTATCTGCACTTCTGGAATTATCACCCATGTTAAAAAAAGAAGTGAATTAAGGGACTGAAATCCATCTGCGTGTTTTGGCTGCTGCTACTTATGTAAGACAATTTTATCCCACTAATAGGGTGCGAACCCCCTAAACCAGTATGAAGGCATTATCTGTGACTTTTATTCTGTTCTTGTTATCTGTAGCTAAAGCTACTGAATCATAACACATATGAGCTAAGCTGCTGAACTTCATCATAACATTACTGCTAGTGTGGTATTAGAAGTACATTTCAGACAGGGAAACCTAATTCAGCAGAATTATTTTTCGAAAACCTTTCAAAAGTGACATCTCAGTGGTGTGCTTGCCTGGAGTCAGGTAGAAAGCATCTGAGCATTGTTAGAGATGCTGAAACAACTGTTCAGTAAGAACCCACTTGTGTATGGTGGTCAAAAAAAAGAAACTTGACAAAACTGCTGAGCTTCACTAATTACGTCTTAAAACTATTTTGATTGGAAAAGTTGGGACTTGTCTAAGGTTACTTTTTAAGGGATACTAATTTACTTCTTTCCATGCAATTTATAATTTAAGCATACAATACATATACAGACATCATGGTTCTATTAAAATATATTGTCATTTGAACAGTATTAATTAAATCAAGGACAGTTCATTTAAAATAAAAATTCTACTGCTAAACATATTAAAATGTTCTGTGTTGCTACTGACAGATTTCTTTTATGTTGTACATTTCAAATTTAAGTTTCAAATGTTTCAAATGCATAGATAAGAATAATGGTGTACTGCATAGGCATGGAAGTAATGTTAAGAATTAATCTTTTTGGGGTGATCTGCATTTGTGCTTGGTTATATAAGCAGTATGTATATCAATTATAGAACTAAAAATTCTATATGGCATTGAACATGTGAATGTTGCAAGTCCTACAATAGATGTCCTTTACCTGTTTCATATTACACTTGTTGACACAGTATGATTGCAAACATTGCAACAGAATTTCTTTTCATACCGCAGCACACAGGCAATTGAAGGTTGATACTGATAGAGATGACTAAATAGAGAATAAATTGTATTCTCTAAATGTATACATATATATTTATACAGGTATGGGATCTGTTATCCGGAAACCTGTTATCCAGAATGCTCCAAATTAAGCCTGTCTCCTATAGACTCCATTTTATCCGAATAATTAAAATTTTTAAAGAGGATTTCCTTTTTCTCTGTAATAATAAAACAGTACCTTGTACCTGATCCCAACTGAGATATAAATGACTCTTATTGGAAGCAAATCCAGCCTATTGGGTTGATTCAATGCTTACATGATTTTCCAGTAGACTTAAGGTATGAAGATCCAAATTAAAGAAGGATCCGTTATCCGGAAAACCCCAGGTCCCGAGCATTCTGGATAACAGGTCCCATACACTTTAGGGAGATTATATATCATTTACTCAAATCAGATTTTCCCCGTAGAGTTTACAGAGATCTATGGTCATACAGGTATGGGATCCGTTATCTGGAAACCTATCCAAAAGGCTCTTAATTACAGAAAGGCCATCTCCCATTGACTCCATTATAATCAAATAATCCAAATGTTTAAAATGTATTTCTCTGAAAAAATAAGGCAGTGGCTTGTACTTGATATTATTGATCCTTATTGGAAGCAGAACTCGCCTATTGAGTTTATTTAGAGGCACATTAATTAAGGGTCGAATTCATGTGAGTTTTTGAAAACTCCCTTAAATTCTATTGAATTGGAAATTCGACTTGGGGAAATTTATTAATAAAATCAAATTTTGATGTTGTCAGTTATAACTGGTGCTTGTCACTTTATTAAAAAATGTACTCCCATCTAATTTTACAATAGATGGTATATAAATATATACATTACTGGTATATAATCAAAATAATGTCAATAGCAATCCCTGTGTGGTATTTAAGCTTTTTGAAACATATTTGCTTGTATGGAAGGAGGATTTTGAGCATTTTTATATGAAATTTCGATAGTATGTACTGTATGTATTTAATTTATTACACACGGGAAATTCAAGACAGAGACAAAACTGCAGGTTGTGCTTAACATCAGAATCTTATTTTGTCACAATTCTCCACCTCTAACTTTTTAAATCTATTACACCATTCCACCATCATTGTAAGGCAGTTTGCTTTTCTTACTATTGTAAAATTGGACATAATTATGTTTAGGTTACAGGCCACTAATTTAATGTGAATCATATGTGGGAATTTGCTCAAGCTGGTAGTGGCAAAGTGAAGGCAGACGGGAGACATGGACACCAAATTGCAGTTTAAGGCAGTTTTCTGAGTATAAATTATTATCAGCAATTCAGCTTTCACACAATAGTGTAAAACATGGGTCCCTGACTTTTTTTTACCCATGAGCTGCATTCAAATGTAAAAAAGGAGCTGGGAGCAACACAAGCATTAAAAAAAGTCTGTTGAGGTGTCAAATAAAGGATATAATTGGCATTGGCATTGGCAGCCTACAGGAGGCTCTGTTTGGCCATAAACCTGGTTTTTACACAAAACAAAAACATCAAAACGTGTCTCCAAGTCAGGAATTGAAAAATAAACACCTGCTTTAAGGCCACTAGGAGCAACATTTAAGGGATTGATGAGCAACATGTTGGTCATGAGCTACTGGTTGGGAACTACTGGTGTACAATATACTCTTTTTTCCAAAGTGTCTGGGTAAAAAGATGAAGGTCCCTTACTCCTCAGGGTCTATAAGGGTTTTCTTTTTCCAAAATAAAATAAGGCACAGTACCTTGAAGGCATTCGGCTTCCTATCCTCTCTCATACTTCAGTTAGCACATGTTTTCATTAAGCCTGCATTCCCACAGGTTGCTTTTTTCACCGATTCTTTTCAAGCCCCTTGACTCTCTTTCAGGCTCTATTAGACTCTCACACAAATTTAACATCCAGACCTGTGTTGAGACCATAGGTGTGGGAGCAGACCCCACTTTACAGGCAATAGCAGCTTAAACCTCAGCCACTTAATTATCTGGAGAGAGCAACTTAACCTATTTTCCTGTAGGCCTCCCTTTACAGCCCATACAACCTAACAACCTTAATTTTGCATTTTTAAAACTGACAGGTGTCTAAAAATTACACTGTCTCACATGATAGATACTGAAAAGTGAACGAGATATCCATTTTACAGTATACGGTGCTGATAAAGTCAAATTCCAATGAAAATGCTTGGTATTTTCTAGGGAACCAAAGAATCCTGGATTCAGTTCAGGATTCTGAAAAATCTTAACCTTTTTTTTTAGCAGGATACAGCCACAACTACGAGCCTGGCTGAACCAAATCTGAACCCTGTATAAAGCAAAACATTTTGTTTTGATGCACCTGTTCAGATTTGCTTCAGTATCATTGTGATGAGCAAATAATCATGATTTTAATCTATTTATAAAGGTATGGTTTATACTTTATCCAGAAAAAAAAACATTAATCAGAGTCCATCTCCCATAGAACCCATTTTAAGTGATTATTCCAGTTTTTAGAAATTGATTTCTCTTTTCTCTGTTCCAATAAAATAGTGACTTTTACTTGATGGAAAATAACTGCATGAATCCATATTGGTGGCAAACAATAATATTGAGGTTATTTAATGTTTAAATGATTGTTGGCAGATTTAAGGTATGGTGATCCAAATAGCTAAAAAATACCCTTATCACAAAAACATGACGTCCCAAGCGAAATGAATAAAAAATCCCATACCTGTATAATACAAGCAAGCTACTGTGCTTTCCAGTAATTGCATAGTCCTATCAAATATGTGGCAATAAGTATTTCTTCACCTAAGCACTATTCTGCTGGAAAATATAAGTGCCCATTAAAGTTAGAGAAGCTGTTTTATTAGATAAAAAAATACATAATTCCTTTATTGAATTATTTACTTATTTAGCACATGGTAGAGCACAGTTAAAATGTTAAAATATGGGCACCCTACCAAAAGTGCACACTGCAGTTTGTTATGATTCTTTAATAACTTGCTGCCATGTACTGAGACTAAAAAAGATGGTGGGGTGAAAATAACAGAAAAACAATAACACGTTTCATAAAATTATTCAAACATTTGACCATATTCAATGCCATATATTGGACAGATGCAAGTAAAATAAATGAAGTCCATTTACAATTTTCTAAACATATTTTGGAAAGATCTGTTACAGAAATGTCCATATACTGATTCTTCAACAAATTTCTCTAAAGCTAAATAAGAATAACACCATTATTGTTCAACACTAAAATAGTGGGCTAGTAGATAACAATGTAGAAATTACCAACAAAAGGAAAAAAATTAACTCCCAAATCAGTGTTGATCCCAATCATAAGGGGATCAATAGGTTCTGTCACACCTCTAGATCCAACATTAATGAATATTTGTGTCATAGAGAGCTCAAGAAATGAGCATTTGGGAAAAAAATAAGAAAAATAAGATAGTACAGTATTTCCCCTCACTTAAACACCCTTGCGTAAAACAAACACATTGTTCCAGATAAGAAAGACAAAAACCACTTTGCGCAATATGTTGGTGCTCTAAAAATACATTTTATTAAAAAAGTATCAAATACATCTGTGATTAAACACCCTGTTCAGTGACTTAAACTAATCAAACACATGTAATTAATGTGAAGAGTGAAATAGATAGTAGTAGGCAATGGAAGGGCAAGCACCTGCTTTTTCAGTATATTTCTGGTGTTCCAGTGTAATCACAAGACCTCCTTAAAGAACAATAAAGAAGTGGCATGTGCAGTAAATGTTTCACACTTGAATAAAAGATTAGAAGATGAAAGAATAAAAGCTTTCTCTTGATCAATGGAAAACCTTTAAACGTGCCATTCTTTATTGCTCCAAAGGCACTTGAATAAACTTTATTGTTCCAAGAATGATTGTACCTATAACAGTTTTTCCTCTATCCAATATTTATAACTTCACCATAGAAATACATTTAAAATACTAAAATCATATTGGAAACATAATCACTTGTATTCTAGTATACAAATGTTTCTCAAATAACACCAACAGGCATCTACTTAAATATAAAAAAGTTATACAAACATTAAAAACTTATTACACTAAAAAGTTTTTAAGATTAAAATTTATATTAGGACCCTGAGGACAAAGGGTTTTTAGCCTATAAATCCACCAACTTTCCCGTTTCAATGTATCCTTTACAAAATAAGAAAAAGTGGGAAGAGAACCTGTGAGCAAAATGCCACAGCAGCCTTTTTTAGGGAGTAGAAACAGGTCCAGCCAGGTGAAGGAGGAAAAGTATTGGAATCAAAACAACCACAGGCACAAACAGAATATGAGAGGACAGCCAAAAAAGAATACAAATTACAACAGAAAAAGGAAAATAGAACAGTATCAAGACAAGTGTCCAAATATACAAAGAACAAGGAGAGCAATGGGACAGAAAATTTAAAATGGGGGAATTAAAATAAGAAGAAAGATAAAGAAAAAAAAGTCAGGAGGAAGGTAAAAAATTAAATATGTATATGTAAATTGACTGTTAAGAAGTATTTTATAAATAGTAACAGTATATTTGGGAATTATGAATGTGCCAGTGAAAAAACGAAAACTATTAATAAGAAACAACCTTTATACTATCACAAGTAAAAGGGAGAGCTGTTGAGATGTACTGTATGAAAAAGTTATTTTGAAAGATTTGTAAAATTTTAAAAGAGAGAGAAAGAAAGAAAGAAAGAGAAAGAAAGAAAGAAAGAAAGAAAGAAAGAAAGAAAGAAAGAAAGAAAGAAAGAAAGAAAGAAAGAAAGAAAGAAAGAGAAAGAAAGAAAGAACTTAGTAAAAATAATTTGATGAAAGGTGAACAAAAAGCAAAAGAAAAACTAATGGATAACACTAATATCATTATAAAACCGGCAGATAACAGTGGTGGAATAATTCTAACGAATACTGGCAGTTATATGGTAGAATTTTATAAATTAGTGGGAGATGTAAACACTTAAAAAGTTACTAACAAATCCCACAGATGTCTTCTAAAGAAAGTTGTGTCATATGCTTAATGAGGCTCAAAGTAATTAGGTAATTTGGAGGAAAGAAATTATTTAAATAGAAAATAACCAAAAATCTAAATATTCTACATCTTACCCAATTCATAAAAACCTTTTAAACTCTCCTGGACGCCCTATGATTTCAGGTACCAATTTGGTGACAAGTAATTTATCCCACTTTATTGAATTAAAATTACAAAAGTATGTGATAACTCTGGAGTCGTATATTAAAGGGAATCTGTCATCATTTTAAACTTTTTTTTTTGCCTTTTTCTAAAAAGTACACCTCAATAAACACTGTCTGGCAAATAAAATGTTAATTCACATTTCAATACATAAGTTATTATAGTTTTTATTTTGTCATGGGGGCTTCCATATTTGCTCATTATACATGCATCAAGGGCTACACTAACAGCAGGCACGGCATTACCTGTGTGCTTGGAGGCAGCCAGCCTCTGGTAGAAAGCCAAGTCGTGCTGCGACATGAGGATCCATCTGTTAACTCCCCCCCTTCTGTGTCCTCCCCCTCCCCTCTCTGCTCATGCGTGTGATGTCACCAGGAGAGCGGTCACATGGTATGCAGAGCGGCTACTGCTTTCACTTCCCACTTCCTGTTTGCTCTCCAGCGTCCACGAGCAGCCCTTTGCATACTGAAAACTAAAACAGCTCCTGCCCTTCGGTACATTTACTCTCTGCATTCCTTTGATAGCGTTTGCAGAGTTGGGAGGGGGGAGATTTTACTCCTTGCTGCCTTCATTTGTTTGTTTGAGGCTGGTCACAAGATAAGGTGATAGAGCTGTGACCGTGTTCCCTCTGCTATCCCACCCCCACACAGACTCACTCCGTGCCTGCAGTGTTTATATATAACTATCTACTCCCTTCTCTCTTCATTGATAAACTATAGAAAGCAACCCTGAACTATTTAACCCTTCCTACACTTCATCCCTCTTAGTTTTTCCTGCTTCTCGAGAATGTCCTTTTTTTTTCCTTTTCTGTTCCCTATCATCAGTCTTGGCATTGCGCTTTTGTTATAAGAGGTATAAATAATTCACAATTGCACTCTTCACTACCATAGCTCTGTTAACATTTCCAAGCCCAACACTGCCTTTCTCCTCCCTGCCCACTATTACCAGGGTCCAAGGCTGTGGAGTAAAGCACTGGTAACAGCAGGCAGCTACAGAACTCCTCTCAGTCCACTCAGCAGAATCCTTCTGAACAGTTGTCAGTGAGAGCTGTTATCTTGATACCTGCCTATTGTTCAATTAACAGGCTGACTAGAAAAGGCTCGGTTTACATTACTTCAGCTTGTAGGAGGGAGGGCTAATGACATCACTCCTACTTGCAGTGCAGCAGTAAAGTGTGCCTGAGGTTTTTTAGAGCACAAGTCACATGACTGGGGGCTGCTGGGAAAATGTCAAAATGTCTAGCCCCACAGCAAATTTAAAAATTAAATATAAAAAAATCTGTTTGCTCTTTTGAAAAACGGATTTCAATGGCAGATTCTGCTGAAGTAGCACTATTAACTGATACATTTTGTAAAAAAAATTTTTTCCCGCGACAGTATCCCTTTAAGGATTCTACAGAGATTTTAAACATATTCTAAGCAGAACCAGGTATGCTAATTGCAACCCTAGATGTTAAATCATTGTTAAATCATTGTATTAGATTATACATGTCATTAAATCATTAAATCATTGTAATACATTATACATGTATTAGACATGATCAGGGGATTAGAGCTGTGAAACATTATTTATTACAAGATTAGGATTAAAAAAGATAATATAATTGATAGTATAGATTTTATACTTAACCTCAATTGTTTTGGTACAATGGAAACTATTACCTGCAGATTTGCAGGACTGCCATGGGGACCCAGTTAGCACCAAGTCTTTGAGGTCTTTTATTAGTCAAAAATGGCAGAAAATAGGCCGACAACATTTTCTTTTAGTTTTTTGTGAAACATATTATATTCCCCCTTAGTGCCTACATTAAGTAGATGCCTGGTGGTGTTATTTGAGAAAATATTGGTAGACTATAATAAAGTGATTTTAGTATGCATAGATTTTAAAAGCATTTATATGTGTCATGTCTGGCCACAGGTGAGTGACCCCCAGGCTGGAGCCTATTTGCAAAGTAATACCCCTGAATTGATGGACAATTAGTAGAAGCCATAGTAAGGCAAAAAATAAATATTTAATAACAAAATGAGAAAATAATAAATCACACAGAAGTTGAAAAATACAAGCCTGGAATGAGGCTGGCAATGGAGAGAGGCAAGTCCAGAAACAGGCAAAATGGTCAGGGCTGGCGGCAGGTAGGCGAAGTCCAAAAGGCAGGCTGAGGTCAAATGGCAGGCAGCAGATGAGCAAGGTTGAGAAATAGGCCGGAGGTCAGAAACAAGGGAATCCAGAGTAGTAGGAATTGGGAACCAGATGAGAACAGGAAGGTAGGAGCGAGGAACACAGGAAGGCGAACACGGAGCAAGGCAGGGAACACAGGAACCAGGGATCAGCCAGGAATCAGCATAACACAGGTAGAATGGGCCAGGAGCTCATATGATCAAGCAACAGGAAGTTTGATGGCACAGGCTTATAAAGGGCCATGATTGCTTGACTGACAACAAATGTTGTTAATGAGGCAAGATAAGGTAAGCGTGTTGCAAGAATATAGTAAGTCTGTTCAGGGCAGTGTCCAGTATAAGCACTAAGATTCCCCAGTGGCTCACCAGTATAATGCAGGATTGTCCAAATACCAGGGTTTGCTTCCATCGTGATTCCTGACACTATGGTGTAGTTATAAATATTGGATAAAGGAGCGACTGGTGAAGGTTCAATAGTTCTTGGAACAATAAAGTTTATTCAAGTGCCTCAATAAAGGTGGCAAGTTTAAAGGTTTTTTATCTCTCAAGGGGAAGCCAGAAGGCGAAAAACGTCAGCAGAAACGTTTGTTCAGGAATCAGGAAACTAGGAGATGCCAAAAAGTTATGGGACTTGAACGATGGCTGACTTCTAATTGATATGTGCGTGTTTAATACTATGTTTGTAAGTGTACTATGAGTCTTTTATTCAAGTGTGAAACATTTTATGCACATCCTACTTCTTTATTTGTTCTTTAAAGCGATACCGTCATGTTTCTATAAAAATCATAGGAACGTGTCAGTATCAAGTAGGTGCTGCACCGGGAATAGTTCCCCTCAAAGCCCCCCCCAAAGCCGCCCCACCAACCTTTGTGCAGCTGACCCACTGACACTACTAATGGATCTTCCACGTGGCTTCAGTGACGCTGGGCTGGGGGTGGAGTGATCCTTCCATAAGTCCTTCTTTTCATTTGTATTTAGCCTACGGAAAGATTGAAAAGCCCCCAGCCCAGCGTCACTGAAACGGTACAGAAGATCATTTAGCAGTGTCAGAGTGTCGGGTTGGGTTTTTTTCAAATGCTTCAAATTTTTTAGCTCTCTAGGGACATGAATATTCGTTAACAATAGAAAGGATTTACTGTTCCTACAGATTTAGTGACTTGCTGTATTATACACACTTACCCCCATACACTTAGAAACCCTACACACTTATGGTAGATTGTTTGTTTGTAAAGAAATAATATGGTAACCAATATCATGTTTTAGGCAGGTATGGAAAAGTTTAAATTGTAATGTTACAGGGGAATGTAATAAAATGCACAAAGTTTGCCCAGGTGCTGTAAATCATAGCAAAAATGCCACCTGATAAGTGTCTGTCAAACGTTACACCTTTGTGAGCTTTAAAGTTCTATACAATATGTAAGCACATCTTATCAAAGGAAAATTAATTCATACCGCCTCCAACAGTACCTTGTATGTTAAACCAGGTAATTGTAAGTCAAAACAAGAATAAGAGTTTATCTATGACATTGGCAATATAAAGTATTTTAGAGAATTACTTTATATTTGCTTTTTCATATTGTCAATACATATATACCATAGGGGTCATGACTCCTGGTGGCACAAGGGCAAGAGAACTAAGGGGTGCAAGAGCATATCCCTTAGAGCTCATTTCCTAAGCACTTGCACCCCCTTGCATTCTGTTCTGCCTTTGAGTGCAAGGTAGGAGCAGGAGGGGTGGATGTCTATGTGCCTCACCTCCCATCTCTCTTGAATGAAATGCAACATTCCATTCAAAGCGCATTCTTTTTCTCAAAAACAAAAAATAAACAAAGGAGAGAGAGCTCCAGTAAAACATGAAAACAAATATATTTCAGGTGTATAATGATTAAGCATTCACTACTATTAAGAGTTTTCCTTTATAACAAGTTCAGCGATCAACCAATTACCCATGTACAATGAATAGTTGCTCTTCACTGCCACAATCAGGCTTTTATGGGCCTTTATGTATATTTTCACCTTTCTAACTATATTGCATTTGGTTTCCTTGAAAATATGCTAAAATCGGAAATAAGTGCAAACGCTACTTTACAACATATACAAGCTATAATGAAAATAAGGAATATGTTCACCTTTAGGTATTTAAGATCACATTGGCAAATGTATATTTCATATGTTGATGATTCCTGTTTCAGGTATATTGCTAATTTGGACAGGAAAATAATAATTATCATTACATTTTTATTTCACTAGTATAATATTTTTTTCTGCTTTTCATCAAACACCAAAGTATTTTTATTTACACACATTTCTAATTATTGATAAAGCTATTTGATAATTTATTAATACAAAATTGCTGAACAATGTCACCAGTGTATCTCCCTTTCCTTTTTTTTTACTGTATACAAGATTCATCTCAATTCTTTGGTACAATGTTTGCTTTGTACAGAAGCTGATTTTATTGAATATCATGATCATAATTCATGGAAAAATGTTTATCTTAGAAGATATGTTTCACAAGATTCCATGAAAAAAAGCAGATGTTACAAATATCTAAGAAAATATGTACTTTATATTTGGTTAAGAACATAACCTTCCCTGTGGGTATCAGGAAAGCTTTGAATCTGCAGTCCCCAGTCACAGATATTCTGAATGTTTGGATCAATATCTGAGGATGTTGATTCTATAGAACTCAGTGATCCAGCTAAAGAGCCAGTGCCTTCAAATGCATAGCACTTTAGAGAGTCAAGTTGAAGACTATCAGTGTCTGCATTAGCTTCCTCTAATTTTTCCATGAGGAATTCTTTAAATACAGCAATATCTGGTCCGAGTTTTAAGGACATCCTATAAAAACTTTGGATATCTGTTCTGAATTTTCTGTTCCCAGGTTTATGCTTTCTCAGTATGGCTTGGTTTGTAAGGTGTCCTATGTCAAATGCTTCAGTGTCTTCTTCTCCACCTCCCTCATCATCATACTTGACAATATTTTCTCTAAAATCTTCTCCTTTTTCTGAAAGCATAGTATGCTTCTTCTTCAATTTCACAAATAGAATGATGCCCAGCACTGTAATAAAAAGAGCAGAACTTGCTATTCAAGACTTAAATGTGTCTATAAAATTCAGATACAAGATTTTGTAGAAGTAATCTCAAATATAGTTATTCAAAGCTCAAGCATAAAATCTTCCAGGGTCCAAGAACAAATGGCAAAATTATACTATAACGTGAATGCCAAACTTTTAGGGGCATATTTATCAAGGGTAGAATTTCGAATTTGAAAAACTTCAAAATTCAAATTATAAAGACGAACCAAATTTAAGTTTTAGGTTTTTTTTGGCAGAATAGGTCAGTTTTTGATCGAAAAGGTCCGTATTCGGCCAAATTCGAATTGTACGAATCAAAGTAATAGTACATTCGATCAAATTCAAATCAAAGTTTTTCCCCAAAAAAACTTAGAATTTTCAAAGTTCACCAATTGACTCCAAATAGATTCTAGGAGGTACCCTAATGCTAAAAGAGCAATTCGGCAGGTTTTAGATGGTGATTGGTTGAAATCTAATTTTTAAAGAGACAGTACATTATACATTTCGATATTCTAATTTTTGGATTTTTTTTTCAAATTCGAATAGAATTTGGACTATTCCCTAATCGAAGTACACAAAAAATAGCTCGAAATTCGAATTTGAGCTTTGATAAATCTACCCCTTAATGAAAGCATACAAATATAATGACAACTTGAAACTAAACAATTGAAAGCCAGATGGCTTCATTCTGCATGTTTCAAAACTTGCCTATGTTAACAATGCATTTCAAGCGATGTCTATTCAAAAACGTATAATATACAGTAGAGTTGCAGCAGCTCCAAACTTTGCAAATAATGCGATCTTTCCTGCCCCATAAAGAAAATTAAATGTTGTTATATAATTACTTTAGAAAACAGCACACTCGCTTACTCCAGGTTGGGAAACTTTAATGGCTTCTGTATGCTCTGAGAAACAGAAGTATTCAGGTCTAAGAAAGTGTTCTACAATATAAAGATGGGGCACATAGCTTTTAGATTACAACATATCAAGAGGAAGATGTGCACATGAAAGTGTACACTAACCTAGTACCAGAATCAACATGCAGAACTGATATAGGTCAGTTATATCATAATGTATCTTATTAACATAGTATGCATATTTCTTACCTAAAATTAAAAATGAACACACTCCTATTGCAATTAAAGCACCAAAGTTCAGTCCTAGATACAAGAACATTCCGTTGTCTTTACAAACTTCTGTATTGCCATCCATGCCACAATCACAAACATAAATTGTCAGAGTGTTTGTGCTGCTAAGAGGTGGGATCCCATTGTCATTTATTACAATTGGCAAGTAAAAATGTGAGTTTTCATGCAGATTAAATCCATCTCTTAATGTAGAAATGGTAGCTGTGTTATCTGTAGAAAAAAAATACAAAAACATTAAAAAATCACAGTTACAAAAACTTTTAAAATTAAATAATAAACTGTATACTATGGGGACATATATTTGAGGCCACATGCTGGTTTAGTTTTGAAAATGAATTCAGTGTTTGGAATGTCATACATAGTTATGTTATGTCTGGTCTGAGTTCCTTTTTCTAAATGTAATTCCGCAAGAGAAAAGAGTGGATCATATTGCTACATGCACTTGTGACTTTTTGCATCCAGTTTGTGTCATTCAAAACATAAATGATTAAATTTTCTTGCTAAGTCAGCATTACTTTCAGAAAAATATTATGAATTTGTTTAAAATAAAGACTAAAGAGTTATAAAATCAGATTTAACACGATCTTTAACTTGCTAAACTGAGCTCTATGGTTGTACAGTGTATGCCAATTTGGCACCTATATCTTCTTTGTTTTTTCAGAAAAGTGTTGATAAATAGGAAAATATTGACTCCCAGGAATTCTTAAGAATTCATCAGATTAATATTCAATTAACCTTAATAAAGGCTAAAAACATTTCTCAAACTTCTCTCAAGACTTTCCTCTCCCTTTCAAATTTCATATTTTGGCCTTTCCTTTTACTCATCGTCACTCATATAAAAAACATACATTTTTATTGAGAAAAACACCGCAAACAAACAAAAACATGATAGTTCTAAAAATAAAGCCATTACCTTTGTTGTCTCTGATAGTAAAGTTTGTATTATTTGCTGCTTCAGGTACCAAAGCAAAAGAAAAACGTTGTCCAACTGTTGCCTCATCTCTGTCCGCTGCACTTATTGTCTGTATTGGCTACAATTCAATATAAACAGATATAAATGCTTTGGAGATGTTGTATGTACTAGATTTGCCACAGCATCATTTAGGAAGTAATATTGGCTACAATTCAACATAAACACATATAAATGCAGGTATGGAACCTGTTATCCAGAATGCTCAGGACCTGGAGTTTTCTGGATAACAGATCTTTCTGTAAGTTGGATCTTCATACCTTGAGTTTATTACAAAATTATGTAAACATTAAATAAACCCAATAGGGTGGTTTAATTTCCAAAAAGGATAAGCTATATCTTAGTTTGGTTTAAGTACAAGTACTTATTATTACTACAAATAAAAAAGAAATAATTTTTAAAAAGTTGGATTAATTGATTATAATGGAGTCTATGAGAAATGGCTGTAATTTGGAGCTTTCTGGATAACAGGTTTCCAGATAATGGATCCCATACATATATATATATATATACCGTATATACTCGAGTATAATCCGAGTTTTTCAGCATCCAAAATGTGCTGAAAAAGTCGACCTCGGCTTATACTCGGATCAGCGGGCAGTAGCTGAGATTGCAGTCACTTTTAATCATTCCTATACCAACAGTTCACTTGGGGAGAGACTGCAATATCACACAGCGCCCTCTGTTGGTTATATGAAAGAATAACAGTGACTGCAAAATCACACAGCGCCATCTGTTGGTTATATGAAAGAATAACAATGACTGCAATATCACACAGCATTCCACAAGTATGGGCACCAGTGGTTCTTATGGCATTTGCACACCCTGACCCTCCAGAAATAATGACACCCTGTTGCACAGTGATAGCGGTAATGGCCACCTCAATTCCAATGTGGTGCAAGAAATCGACATCACAAAAGGTAATTCTAGCAGGCATGCTTGACAAAGGGTTTTTTGACTCCAAAACACTGCATGCTGCAATAAATTCTAAGCAAGGACTTACCCTGTTAGCATTACCTTGTGTGCTATCGATTTCTTGTACCACCAGTGGTTCTTATCATAAAATGTATTTATTGTAGAACATAATCCACATATAATTTTAATACAAAACAAGAAATATCAGTGAATAGTCATACATTTACAGCACTGTGGGGAAAGAGAAATAATACACTGAGTAGATAAAGGCACTCCCAACTTTCAGCCTTTACCCTAAGTGGAGTTCCAATGGTGTCTCTCTAGTCCTACTCACACTCCTTGGTGCAGCCTTTGCTGCTTGGATAAATAGCCCTACCCATCTATCACCCCTAGAGAAACCTATTAAAATGAGAAGCCTATCCTTGTTAGACCTTACTTGTCTCAGTTCTACTGCACCCTTCCTGCGTGCTCAGCTTTTATATTATTGCACACTGCCACCTAGTGGCTAAACTTGGGAAAGCTAGAGGTCATGCTTTGACCCAGGAAGAGGAATCTAACTCCTGTGCAAACTAAGGCCCTTCAGTGGCCAAACTTTAGGGGTTGCACTATAAATGGGGAATAATTTTATCAGTCCCCTACAACAACATTTTATCCTATACCAGTATTTTTGAAACTGTGACTCTACCTCTTGGACCACCATTCAGGACCCAGCTGAAAAAGTAGATTTTGGTTCCAGCCAATGCCAGATGTTACAAAGTCTTTAAATTTAACTACATAAAACCTATTTCTTTTAAAGGAAAACTATACCCCCAAAATGAATACTCGAGCAACATATAGTTTATATCAAATTAGGTGACATATTAAAGAATCTTACTAAACTGTTATATATATTGCCCTTTTACCTCTCTAGCCTTAAACCACCACTTTGTGATGGTGCCTGTGCTGCCTCAGAGATCACCTGACCAGAAATACTACAACTCTAACTGTAACAGGATGAAGCGAGGAAGCAAAAGACAGAACTCTGTCTGTTATTGGCTCGTTTGACCTACAGTAACATAAATGGTTTGGCTGGTGTGTTTGTGTTCACCATGAATCCTAGGATCCCAGGGGGAGGACCTTATTTTTTAAAATAGCAATTTTCTTTTAATGACTACCCAATGGCACACACTGCAGGGTTTTAAATATGACTTGTTTTATGCAATATATTTTTATGGAGACCTACATTGTTCGGGGCGTATTGTTTTCCTTTAACTAAATCATCAAATAAGAGGAAATATTTTTGTTAAGTGTAAAACAATGTTATGGATTTGCCAACAGTAGAAAAAATTGATGGCAACTGAGTATAAAATATTTACCAGCTTTTAAAATTACAGAATGCATGGATTCATTCTAAGGTATTAGATAAAGATTCTTTGCTTTGCCAATAGAAACAGTGATTGGAAATATGTCAGGATTTTTCTGTTTGTTTATTTACTTTTTTTGTTGAAATTCCTATGTTCTAACTGTTTTGTACTGCTGCTTAGCTGTTGTACATGCATCAAGGCTTGATATACTAGTTCTCTGAAAAGTGGGGGCATATTTTTATCAAAGGGTTAACGCACACTTTCACCCTTTGATAAATATGTCCCTTAAAATACCGTACAAGTGCATATGGAGCAGCAAACATTCCCTCTGGCTATAACTGGTGAGCTTATTTGATCTTTTCATAAATATTCCCCTGTGTTTGATATTCTATAAATATGAAGTGGGCATACTCATATACACGGATTCATTTTTATTGCCTGTTTTTGCATGTAGCAAATAATATGATATCTAATCCAACAAAAAGCAATTGATCTTTTAGGCAAGCAAACATTTCTTATAGGTATACATTTGATCCATGTTGTTCATCCATGGAATATGCACCTACCCAAATGTTTATAAATATATTTAACCACATTAGTTATGTTAATGACATAATCATATATTATATACTTCTCTCACTTTCACACTATGATAAATATGTCTCTTAATATACCATACACAGCAGCAGAATTTCCCTCTGGCTATCATTGGAGAGCTTTATTTTATCTTTTGATAAATATTCCCCTGTGTTTGATAGCCTATACTTATTAAAGGAATTGTTCAGGGTAAAAATAAAAACTGGGTAAATAGATAGGATGTGCAAAATAAAAATGTTTCTAACATAGTTAGTTATCCAAAAATTTAATGTATAAAGGCTGGAGTGACTGAATGTCTAACATAACAGAAAATCACTTCCTGCTTTTCAGCTCTCTTGGTTTCTACTGATTGGTCACCAGGCAGTAACCAATCAGTGACTTGGGTCATAACTGTTGCTTTCTGACCTGCATTCTAAGGATCTTTTGCAAACTCACTGAACAGATATGCCCCATGTGCCCACCTTAAAGTCACTGACTAACTCAAAGTTAGAGAGCTGAAAAGCAGGAAGTAGTGTTCTGTTAGACATCCAGTCACTCCAGCCTTTATACATTAAATATTTGACTAACTAACTATATTAGAAACATGTTTTATTTTGCACAGCCTATTTACCCAGTTTTTATTTGTACACTGAACTGTTCCTTTAAGTGAACATATTTATTCATATAATATACTGATTTTATTTTATACTGTTTCACTTTTATAGCCTGCTTTTGCATGTAGCAAATTAATTGACAGCATTTAATCCAATAAAAGCAAATGATCCTTTGGCGAAGCAAACATTTTCTATATATTATCTACATATATGATTGTTGGTTATCAATAAGCATCTACTTTAAAGTTTATAAAATAAATGTAATCATATAAATACAGTATATTATTCACATAACTAAGGTACTGATATTTTACTAGGCTAACTGTTACTGAATTGTTGACTTGTATCTTGGCAACTGGGGATTGATAAAGTAGTTGGAGCCACACAAGTTAGGCCATATCCCAAATTTCTATAATATCTTATAATATAATAAGTATGGCCACTCCATGGAATCAAATGCTTTGGTCTCCCTCAAGGACCAATTACTTCCCCCTGGGTTATAGGGCTATCTAGATAGACTCAGCTGCTCAGTTTTGGGAATGTAATGTTTTCCAAAAACAGGATTAGCTCTATGTTTCTGAAGCATGTGTAGTATAGAAGCCACGATAGTATACCACAAAGGCCTCACTGTCTGACACATTTGCACCCCGTGCATTCCTAATTCTAGCAATCATTGTGGTGGGGATTACTTAAAGGGATTCTGTTATGATTTTTATGATGTAGTTTTTATTTCTAAATTACCCTGTTTACACTGCAAACAATTCACTCTACAATATAAAATGTCATTCCTGAACCAGCAAACGCATTTATTTTATTTATAATATTGGTGTGTAGGCAGCCATCTCAGGTAATTTTGCCTGGTCATGTGCTTTTAGAAAGTGCCAACACTATAGGATGGAACTGCTTTCTGGCAGGCTGTCTTTTCTCCTACTCAATATAACTGAATGTGTTGGATTGGGACCTGGATTTTTACTATGTTTTGTGTATGAGTGTTGTTGTTAGAACTACCAGGGAGCTGTTATCTTTTGTTGAGGAGCTGGTATCTGGCTACCTTCCCATTGTTCTGTTGGTAGGCTGCTGGGGGGAGGGAGGGGGTGATATTACTCCAACTTGCAAAATGTCTAGCTCCATGTGAGATTTCAAAATGATATATACAAATCTGTTTGCTCTTTTGAGAAATGGATTTCAGTGCAGAATTCTGCTGGAGCAGCACTATTAATGTTTTGGAAAAAAAAATGTTTTTCCCATGATAGTATCCCTTTAATTTAGAAAGGTAAGCAAGGGTCTTTCCATTTATCTGTCTTTTTTATGTAGATGTAGATGCAGGGTCGGACTGGGGGGCCCGGGGGCCCACCGGGGGCCCACCGGGACTAATGTCCAGGGCCCCCTCTGACCCCCCTGCCTCCCTACTATGACGCGCTGAGCACTCCTGTGTGTAGGCGCCGCTCCTCACTGAAAGGTACCGCGCGCCTGCGCAAATGGCACTGCGCGGCACATAGAAAAAACTTTTTTTCTTTCAAGTATGATCGGGACGGGGGACTGGCCCGGCAGGGGCCCATTAGGAGTCAGGGCCCACCGGGTTTTTACCCGGTATCCTGCCGGGCCAGTCCGACACTGTGTAGATGTGTGCATTTTCTGAAAATAGAAAAACTAAAAACAACTTTCTGTTGTGTTTCTAATATATTGTGCAGATTCAATTAATTGAGAAGAAGTTATCTAATGGTTTATCATGTGAAAACTCATGGACAAGATTCAACTTTTATTAAAATTCAGTCCCCATTTTTCCCCATAGACTTAAATAGAGTTTACCTGTGATAAACAGTGAGTTAAGTTTTTCTGAATTGAATTGCATTTCCAATTGAATCTCATTCATGAGTTTTCATGTGATAAGCCGTTTCCTCTCTGAATTTAATCTGGGCCATTATGTCATATTTGTTCCATATGAAATAAAAAGTTTATCTGGCAAATCAGTTTAATTACCCTTAGTGAATATAACCCAAATACTCTATCTGCTCCTTTGAATATATGGACTTGTTTCGAAGACTAGTTATCCTGTATTTAAAATAATGTCTGCAAGCACAATGATCAATTGCCATTACTGCTGTCTGTCTCAGCCTTAAAGAGCATGTAAAGGCAAAAAAATAAAATCCAATTTTTACTTTCTTTAATGAGAAAGAAACCTATCTCCAATATACTTTAATTAAAAAATGTGTACTGTTTTTATAAGAAACCTGACTGTATGCAGTGAAATTCTCGCTTCATTTACTGCTGTGGATAGGAATTGTCAGACCGTCCTTAACTGCTGGACAGGGAAACAATCATACTTATGAACAGCAGGGGGAGCCCCCGCCTTACTTCCCAGCCATGCAAAACTCAAGCAGCTTTGTTTGTTTCCCTGTAGAGCAGTTGGCGACTGTGTAGAGATTTGTATTGGATTTTATTATGGCTTTACAACCCCTTTACTGTTTTCCAACTCCAGCTGCAGGGACAGAGATCATGGAGCCAGATTTAAACAGGGATTTTATTTGGAGGATTATTTTGCTGCAGCCACTGGCTCTGCAGAGTTGGAGAATGTTTGTATTAAAAAAATACAATAGGTATAAAATCCAAATTAGATTATTAATAAGTCTTGCTGTATCGGCTTCTGGCAGATATTATTTTACTTTTTCTGTTTTGATAATGTATGAAGATCCCTAAGCAGCTCAGACCACACTGATCATGTGCCCAGTCTTGGTCTTGCAAAGATGTTTAACAAAGTTACAAGATGGTGACCCCATGTGGCCAAATTTGAAAGCATACATAATTTGTTTATTTAGGCTTGTGGTGCAGTAAATTCATGTTTATGTTTAGCATACAAAATACAGCATTTATAGCCTTATTCTATTTTAGACTTTACTTTCCCTTTAATAAACTCTGTCATAGCTCTCTTGCCTTAACAATTCCCAAAGCTTGCTTTCCTTGTTCTTGAGTCCCAGATTAGACCAAGTTCTGGGTTCTTGCATATATTTATTGCTCCTCGGAACTCTGTTTCAATCTGCCAATTGTCAGGGTTCTTTTCCAATGTGCCTTGTACCCAGATAATTAGTACTTTGTTTTAGATTGCTAATTTCTTTTGCAGAAATATATAGAGAATTTCTGTGGTTGTTAAAATTACAGGCAATTACCAGGTGTATTAGAAATGCTCTATTTCATTCAGAATACAGCTGAAAGAACTGACCTAAAATCTGAACCTGAAATACCGCTGTGTCAAAATTATAGTTCTTGGAAACAGGAGTACCTTGACAAACATTCTGTAAATATGTCAATTTAAAAAAAAGATTTCTATAGAAATGATTACTTTGGTTATAAGTATATGAAAAAATTTAGAAATGTGCTTACTAAAAGAACATCATGTTTAGTAAATATTTTCATGTAGGGGGTTATTTACTAAAAATCTAAAAATGTACTAACATTTTTTTCTCATTGTTTTATTAAAACAACTCCCCATCACCATTTTAACTTATTAATAAACTCAAAAAAATTTAGTGCAGGAAAAGACTCAAAAAAATCGAGAACAAATCCAAAACAAATGATTTTATCAGATTTGACTCCCGAAAATACCTATTTTTTTGGATTATCACCTGAAAACCACAAATTATTTGGATTATCGTCCTAAACCCCGTCCTGTAAAAGTAATATCACAAATTGTGAATATTTATGCACACATATATGCCGCAACTTTGATGGTGGAGAAAAAATTTGCAAAACAGTTTCACAAATTGCAGATTTAAATAGCTGTCAACGTTATTTTCACTCACAACAGCCTTGAACAGTGGTTGCACTCATGCAAACACCCATCTTACTTGTGAAAATTTGTTTATAATGAGAAATGCAAAAAACTTAAAGATGACCACAGCAGTGCAATGTTTTAGCATTCATTTATATGCAAATAAATATGTGCTTGCCGTGCAAACTTTATAAATGACCCCAAATGGGTTAACAGACATCTGCCTTTCCATCACATGGCAACTGTGAAGGTGCAAACATGAACAACAGAAATCCTGCCATAAAATAATCCTTGCAGCTTCAGTGCAATCCATATCAAAGAGATGCAAATAACTGGATACACTGGTGTGGGTGCAGGGATAACAAGAGTTTCCCAGGCAAGAAGACCATGGATCTTTGGAATATGGGATTTGATCTTTAGAGCATCCTAGCTTGATTTGACTCTCTTGTCTGCCCAAGAAGAGATGAATCATCTCCAAAAACAACTACCATAGACCGGATTGGCTGGGACTGTCTTTTGGGTGTGACTGTCTTTTGGGTGTAACTGTCTTTTAGTGTGACTGTCCTGGGAAAAGGGTAATATTCTTGAATGAATGATCTTCCTTGTGTACATATAAAGAGCATTTGTAAACACTTTGTAGTTAGGCACTTTTCACTCTGGAATCTGGAATGACAGTGGATATAATCTACTCAGACTTTGCTAAGACATTTGGTACAATAAAAGATAGAAGGCCACTGGTTAATTAAGAAATGTTGGCCTGGAACATAGTATTTTATTCGATTATTCTATATATATATATATATATATATATATATATATATATATATATATATATATATATATATATATATATATATATATATATATATAGATATACACACACACATACTACTCCCAACTCTTTTAGATGTTAATATGTTTCATGTTAAAAAGATAACAAGGACTGGTTGAGCTTTTAGAAGATTTCTGCAGCTGTGATATTGATTGGATCACAAACTAATTGCTATGAATTGTGTCATTTCAGGACTCATTAAACTGGAAGCTTTGGAAAGAAAATTAAAAATCAACATCTTTCCAAGAAATTGGCAACCAAATAAACGAAGTCTTTTAAAAGTAAAGCAGAATACGTTTTCATTTAGTTGAAATAACAGAAACACATAGGTCACATTAGCGTGTGCTTTGCTTAAATTACTGAATAAAGCATTTGAATATCCTTAAAGGAGAAATTAGCAAAAGAAGTCAGCTAGAAATGTTGTACATTATGTTTTTAGCTTCTGTACCATCCCAAGAAAACCACAGCCTTTTAGCGAGGAAAATCTGTGCCTTCAAAGATGCCCAGTAGCTCTCCATCTTCTTTTCTGCTGATTCACTGCACATGCTCTGTACTGCTATCAGTTACTGATCTTAGGGGCCCACTCAAAATATACAATATGCATTGAATATAAATATCAAAATACAGTATAAGGCTGAATAGTAATTAATACAGATAATTACTACAAGCACAGAAACCAGTTCAACTACTGTGGCATGACCATTGAATAATCAACCCTGTAGCATCAGCTTATGTTACAGGTCAACCTCATTTTCTGCTTAATAATTTGTGACTACCCCTAAGCTTAGCTTCTCAACAGCTGCTCTAAACTCACTGAGCATGTGAGTGTCACAGACACTTTCCAAGATGGTGACCCCCTCTGACAAGTTTGAAGTCCTGGATCATTGCTGCTATTGAGAAGCTGAAACTTGAGGCTGGTGCAATATGTTCAGTATATAAAATATGTCATTTTTAGCAATAATTCTTTTTAGGGTTTAGTTTTCCTTTAAGCCTTCTATTTACTTGCATTAATGTGAGTTCTTTAGCAGGCATACATTCTAATTGCATTTTATCATGCATTGTATTGAGCTTAAGTTGGCTTTAATTTAAAATATACAAATGCACGGTTTCAGCTGAAACACATTCCTTCTCATGACTTTATGAAGTTGGAGGGTGTTGTTTTCTGTCCTTGGGTTGTTTAACAATTGCAGAAAAATAGTCACAATTTGCTCCTGTTTAGGTCTACTTTACACAAGATACAACTCACAAGCAATTAATCATGCATTTAGAATTTCTTCCCTTGGCATAGTTTATACAGGCTGAAACTGACTATGCATAAATGTTTTGTCAGCATCACTTCATCAAAGAATTTCATGAAAATTTTTAATTTAAATCATTTTAAATTGAAAATGTAACTCTTTTAGAATTATAATATAACTTTAACTGAACTATGTGATTTTGATTCAAATCAGATCCTTAACAGCTCTTGCCGTATTTATTTTGTTGAGGCAATTATCTATTAAAATCCAAGGTTTCAATCACAAATAAATGCTCTACAGACATTTGGTCACAAATCAATCATTATTAAAAAAATTACTGTAATTCTTACCTCTCCTGGTTTGGACTGTTCACAGACATAAATGTGGTATTCTTCTGACAACTGTGGAGCATTGTCATTAACATCGATAATGCGGATATAAACTGGAACTTCAGCTACATGAGCTGGATTTGCTAAAGTCAATGGAAATCATAATACCAACATTACATCACTGGTATGTTGAATATGCTGAAATCAACATTGATGAGTAAACTGAGAAAGATTGGTCCCTTGATTATCTTATTTTTATATCTGTGAGAACAGGTCTCCTTTTAGTTATAGTAACTTGAAATAACTAGATAGAGATCCTTACTCACTTGCCTCTGTTGCGGTAACTGTTATATTATACCAAAGTGCCTCTTCTCTGTCCAAAGGTTTAGTTGTGGTGATTGCTCCAAGATGCAAATCGATGTCAAAGAATCTGAAATGCTTGATTTTATGAAGGCCATACCTGGTAGTTTATGCAAAAAGAAATATAAAACAATCATTGTAAATTAAAAGCTGCTTGACCATAAAAAAGTAAACTTCGTGGCAATTTCACGAATTTATTCACCAACGGCAAAACGTGGAAATTGGCATTGAATTTGCGCCTGGTGAATAAATTCCCCCATCACTAATGTTATGAAAAAAAATTACACTTTTTTTAATGGTTGTGTTTTATTTTCAACATTCCAGATTAACAGAAAATTGTGATTACTATAAGAGATAAGATAAACAGAGACAAGATGTGGTTCTGTGTAGTGTGTAGACTATAAAAGAAAGACTTATTGAAGGTAAAACGTGATGCATATGGATGTGGGTAAAGGCTGTGCCGTAGTTTGTTAATGTTTTAGGGGCACATTTAATAAGCTAGAGTGAAGGATTCAAATGAAAAAAACTTTGAATTTCGAAGTATTTTTTTGAGTACTTCAACCATCGAATAGGCTACTACGACCTTCGACTTCGATTCAAACGATTCAAACTAAAAATCGTTTCACTATTCGACCATTCGATGGTCGAAGTACTGTCTCTTTAAAAAATACTTTGACTACATACTTCAGCAGTTTAAACCTACCGAGGTACAATGTTAGCCTATGGGGACCTTCCCCAGCACTTTTCTTACAATTTTTTGATCAAAGAAAAATCCTTTGATCGATCACTTAAAATCGTTCAAATCGCTTGATTCAAAGGATTTTATCGTTCGATCCATTGATTTTTACTTCGATCGATCGATCGAAGGATTTGCGCTCGAATATCGAATTCGAAAGATTTAACTTCGAGGGTCAAAATCGAGGCTTTATTAACCCTCGAAATTCGACCCTTGATAAATGTGCCTCCCCATGTTTATTTTCATTGACTTAAAGGGGGTTATTTATTAAAGTCCTATTTCTTCTGGTTGTAGTTTTAAAGGGGAAAACACAATTTTTTTGTGATTTATTAAACCAAGTAAAAGTTGCCCAGTTTCTATTGAAATACTGTAAATGGGAAATAACTTTATGGGGTTTCTACTAAAGTCTGATTTTTTTTAAGAGTTTTAAAGTGAAGAAACTATTTTTTTATAGAAAAAAAGCTCAACGTTTTCGACATTTATTAAATCTCAAGGCTGCTAAAATTCCAAATAAAAAAGTACTTCATCTCAAACCTGCTAAGGTCATGTAGAAGTCGATGACAGATGTCCCGTTTACAATTTGAAGATATCATGATTTGCGCTGGATTTCATCCAATTATCGGGCTATAATCCACAAAAATCTGAGTTTTCAGGGCATCAAATCTGAAAAAATCTCACAATTCGGATTGAGTTTTTTCCTGCACCAGATTTTTTTCGAATTAATTTATTGATATATACAGTAAAAAAAGTGGATGGGAGTTTGGTCAAAGTGATTTTAAGAAAATAGTTAGAACTTTTCAGATTTTAGTAAATAACCCCCTCTTGTATTGAAATACATGGGGCAGAAGTTTGCTCACGCTTTAACTTCACAAAACCCTTACCCAATTTTTGGTTTGAGAATTTTTACTGAAATGTCAGCAAAAGCAGGGGCAAAAGGTCCACCACCATTTTAGTGGGCTTTTTTCACCTTCCTCTGGGTCATCAAGCAGTTAGGTGTGATGAACTTGGTTTTCTTTCAACTTTATGTTTGCAGCTGTGACTACAATCCATATTTTAGTCCATCCATATTTTATATAGCTTAATGCAAGATTGCATTATTTTCTTGATTACTTAAGAAAAGAACCAATAGTATACCTGACTGGAGTGTTGCTGTTATCAGGGTCTTTTGCAGTCACAGATCCAATATATGAACCAGCAGAAGCATTTTCAAGAATTTCCATAAAATATTCCTTGAGAACAAAAACTGGAGGTTCATCAATATCTTCAACATGGATCTTTACTGTTGTAGTATCTTCAAATAAGCCATGTTTCAGAAACCTTTCATCAATATGTTTATTTATAGCTTTCACACGTATGCTGTATCTCTTTTTACTTTCATAATCGAGAACCTAAATAGTTGTAAAACAAGTTTTGATTATCTTTCTATTCTGAATTTAGAGATGCAATTAATTCTGAAACCCATAAAGCTAGTGATGCCAAATATTTCACTTGCTTTACTGTTGATGAAACTTTAATGGACAGCTTTTAGGTAGAAAAAAAAGCACTCAAGGACATCCACAGTTATGGAAATAAAACTTAAATCCCATACAATAAAAAATTCCTTTTCGTACTTGTTATGATTTTTTTTTATATGTTTTTTTCACAACATTTTTAATGAGCTCCCCAAAAGTAATACAGATTCTCCAGTAGTTTTGGTTAATGATGGTGTGGGTATAAAGTCTTTAAGATTAAGGGCTCCAATATTTTTGCATGGTTACAGAGAGATTCCAAAATTGTGTGAAAAGTATTGGGGGGATTTTAGAAAATTCAGTATCTCAACATTAGGTGCATCTTGTATTTACTAAAAGTTTCCACATTTTAAGATCTGGTGATCTTAGTCTAAAGACCAGAGGAAAATACAATAGTAGCATAATATAGATGCACTGAATACAATAACAGAAAATAATAATTTGGTGATCAAGTTTAAATAAATAATGCTGATCTACTAACTTATTATAAACAGCAAGACTAGATTTTAAAGCATGCTGTTATGCTTAGTACTTGAGCTGGTCCCAGAAGTTAAAACATGGTTCTTTGGATAAAGCCATCTTATCCGGAACAGTAGTAAGAGGAACATAGAGTAGATGAAATTTGTTTTACTATACTGTAATGTAAACTATCTGAAGCTTACATTAAGGGGCAGATTTACTAAGGATCGAAGTGAATTTTCAACCTTTTTAGCCCTTTTTTTTTTTTAAAACCTGCTGAATTGCTATGTTAGCCTATGGGGACCTCCTAGAAGCTCTAGCCAACATTTGTTTTTAGAAGTCAAAGTAAAATCATTTGATCGATCGATTAAATAGTTAGAATCTTTCAATTTGAAGGATTTCATTGTACGATCGAACTATTTTACTTCGACCGAATATGGCCAAATTCGATAAAAAAAAACTTTGACTTCGAATATTGAAGTAATGCAATTCGATGGTCGAATTTCGAAGTTTTTTACATTTCGAAATTCAACCCTTGATAAATCTACCCCTAAGTGAGAAACACTTTTTAGCCACAATCAGTTGGGATTAATATATGGTGCTACCTAGGGCATCTCATCTCCCATCTGGTAAACTCCCTTCAATGCCATTATTGAATTCTAAGGCAGGTTTAAGAAACCAAAAATCGGAAAACAATCTTTTTTCTGTAAAGGTGCTTTTTGAGCCTCCCCTCCACTACCACCTCCCCTCCACTACCACCTATATAGGAAAATATAGACCACAATGCAGAGAAGAAGAAAAAATAATGCAATCTATCTTCTAGTATTCTGGAATACATGTAAAGACCAGTATCCATTAAGAAAGTATTGACTCCATTTTATTGTACAGTATAAATACAAAAGAAAAGCATAATCTAGAATAATGCTTTTTAGTCATTTTTTAGTCAATAAGTACTATTATACCCCTTTGGTGTATGTGAATGGGTAGATCCCATCAAAGAGGTAACTTTTAAAAATTTTCACTATTTAGTGTTAATAAAAGAGCTGTGGGTTGTGTTAAATTGACTAAGTTAACTGGACTGTGTTGTGGATTTCTTACAAAAAAACTCCTGTAAGGTCGACATTGCATTACATCAACCTGTGTTATCGACCTGTGTTATTATATTTTCTAGTGTGTCAAACTGAGATATATCCCAACCAGCTCTTCTCACAAAACTGTGTTGAGTCTTTTGAGATTTGACCCTTTCCAACAAGAAATCATCAATATGTAATAAGACTGAGGTAAATAGTTTACCAGAAGTCTGTTTTTCAAATGTGTGATCCACTATTCTAATGCAAAATTATTATTCTATAAAATATGCATATTATACATAAATAATACAAGTATTTTATGTTCTGGAAATACAGAGAAATCTTACCTTCCTTAATTTGATGATACCTTCTTGGGTTAAGTTGTCAGTTATTATATCGAACATGCTGAAGTCTCCCTTTTCTTCAATCTTATATATCATTTCTGCATTCTTTCCTATGTCACGATCATCAGCCATAACTGCACCAACAATTTCTCCAACTAAAGATGTTTCTAAAATTGACATATCGTATATTTCTGCACATAGAGAAAACATGAAAACAGTTATTTTTTCTGTTCCAAAAATATAACTGACTTTACAGTGATTGGAAAAATTTAACCCTTCAATGCATCTGTTTATACAATGTAGGACATATTTAAAAGATTTGTTCATTTCAGTAAAAAATCTGGTTGACTGCTACTGCAAACTTTTTTAAAAATAATATATTATATATATATATAAAACCCTTTTTATAAGCAAGCATTTAGGGTCATAAAGATCTCTATTAGAAAACTGTTTTCAGGGCCAGAACATTTTGTGTTAACTCATTGAAGATAAAATATTTTTTCAACATAGTGATTTGTCATGATACAAGTAGCATGAGAAACAAACTTCAAGGCTCATCTACAAAAAATTGTGGGCACAATTCACAAAGGTACAGTGGTTACACTTCTCATGCACAGTGTGAAAAAATGTTGATTCAGCCTGCTTGAAAATATACAAAAAAGAGGTTAGGGTAGCACTCCAAGGCTATGTAATATATACAAGTACAATGAAACTGCAATTCCAAATTGCAAATTGCAAATTAGTAACAAAAGAGAAAGGACATTTAATCAATGCACATTCACTGCATCATTCCTATTTCACTAGTAATTTAGTATGTTTGGCACCATACCGTGAGATTACCTGGGGGGCAGACGGGACGCCTGTTGACTCCCCTCTTGCACGCTTCTCTGTACTGACTAGAGTGCTGCTCACTTTTATTGTGGACTTGGCACACTCACATGGCAAGAAATTCAAATATTTTTAGGCACCATAATTTATTTTAGCTGCCTAACATAGGTTCTGTTTTATGAGTTTATGGTTGCAAATATGGTATTGGTTCTTGTGTCTGAACACTGCCTTGTCGATTGCTACCTGTCATGACCCTGTTGCCTATTCTGGACTATGTTTTTGGATTCTGATACCTCGCTACTCCCTGTTCCTCCTTTTGTTTACTCTCTGGTTCCTTTGCCTGCCCAGAACCTATGCCCTGGTTCTCTCACCAGGTGGCATCCAAGTAGTTGAGGGCTCCTCCCGAAGTGAAAGGCGGCTGTTATAGGCAGATGCTTAAGCTGTGACTGAAACTTTGGACCTTATTCTGGGTTTTGGGAGACCGTGTGACACATACCACATCAAGGTAGACCCCCAAATTAACTTTGTATTTATGCACCTGCCTGCATTATTGTGTTTCTTGGGAGGGTGGTGCCAACCTATGAATAATATAACCAGATGTAAAAAGATGGGATTGTCATATGGGCTTTACATTGAAGTGGTATGGTGGATTGTCAATTTAATGATCAGAACTAAAATAAAAACACTATTTTTGAAATTGTATGCACTTGTACAGATAATAAATTACTGGTGTAACAAGGGACCAAGGTATGTGCATTGTTCAATCCCCATTAAAGTAAGCCTGCTTGAAAATGTGGCCACAGGTAAAAGAGCATCATATTGAAATGACATTGAAATGTTATGGTAGCTTAGCCACTTTATCAAATATGATTCTGCAGTGGGCATATATGAGTCAGGGAGACAAGATAATTAAATAGACATTCAGAATACTTTGAAAAAGACTTTTGGATTGATGATTGATTGATTGATGATTATTAGAAGAGAAGAGTACATTGGCACATGAGAACTAGAAATGAAATGTTCATACAGTAGGATGTGTATATATATATATATATATATATATATATATATATATATATATATATATATATATAATACATATATATATTTACTTAACTGTAGTTCGATATGATTTTAATAAACCTCGAATTTTTTCTCTGCTCCATATAAATGAATTTAATATTGTTTTAGAAAAACTAGAAGATTAACTAAAACACAAGCAGCAATGATAAATGTGATTCTTGTCTGTATAAATTCTTTTATTGCTAATTCTTATTTTACTCTCCATTTAAGAGTCCAATTTATGTGCAATTTTAGGCACAAGAGCCCCTTGTTTTCCCTGTTCATTGTTTCTAGCTGGTAGAGCACGAAGGAAACTTTCCATAGAAATCACATTAATATAAAATCATAGCACAACTTAATAAATGATAGAACTATGATTACATTATTGCAAAGTGTTGTCGTATTTGATAAAAACTTTTGTCATTCTTCAAATATATCGGGAATATTAATTGCTCACTGGGATCAATGCAAAATGTATATGCAAAACCCCAACTGCCCTGCAATGAGATGAAAGAATTGTAGGAGGAGATAAGAACTTTAAAAATAGCAGCATGAGAAGTATGTGTATTATTTAAATTGTCAGTTGAACTGATCTGCTGGAACATAAAAGACTGCCAAAAAAAGAGAACAAGAGGGAAAAATCTATGGATGTCTTGCTAAAGGTAAATCAGAAAAGTCTGTCAAAACATAAAAAGTTATTCTGGTTTGAGAAAGAAAAGAAAAATATGAATTTAAGCGCTATGGCACAGCAAGACCAGTAAGCACATATACAGGTATGTAAGCACATACATATAGTATCATATATGGTTCATATGGTTACAGCTCATCTCTTTCACAAGGCCATGCAGAAATATACCCATATAATACACAAAACCATGAATATCCTTATAAACGGTGAGTACTGATTTCCTCAGTTATAAAGGATGAGTAGTGATGTCATTTCTGTCACATGACTCACTGAAACTTGTGTATTATAATAAATAAAGTACCCCCTGTTGCAAAATATGAGGATATTAGAAGTTACCTCGGAGTTCCACGACCTGTGTTTTTATATGGTCATGAAACGCTTTAATTATAATATTGTATTATAATATCCTTATCATTTACAAGAGGGGGTACTTTATTCACTATATAATCACCCCTATACAAACATGCTCATTATACAGTACATCTCTATGAGTAAGTAAGGAGGTAAAATATATTTTCAATGTAAACAGCTAATATTATATTACAGCAGAAGATTTCTTGTAATTTTTTATTTTTTTTGGAGAGGTCTCAGGGCCACATAACCTATATAGGGGAGTGGGCAAAAAGGAACTTTCTCTCTGGCCAAAGAAAAATCAAATAACAGGACAGACTTTCAAAACCCAGCCCAGGCAGGGAAGCTTTTCCTGGGTAGGTGCTAAATAGGGTATAGTGAGATCTTCTAATAGCTCACTTAAAAGGTGAAAAGCTGCTTAGCTTAGGTAGGTTAAAAAGTTATTGTGTGTGTGAGTAGCACTCCAGAGGCTATTGTGCACCAGCTAGGGAAAATACCATTCAGATCTGGTTATCGAGAACCTATGGACACTGCAAGTGAAGCAATGGGAAAGTCTGGGCTCTGTGGTGCTGTACTCAACAGAGGAACAGAGGGACAGTAGTGGTTGGGTGGACTCTTCAGCAGTTCATGATAAGCTCCATCTGGCTGGAATCTTTGACAAATAGTATAACATTTGTTGGAGGAAGTGTGATAAAAAGAGACATGTTCATTGTGTTAAAAGGGGTCACCAGTGTACCATTGTCATTCTTGTGGGAGTCCACTATAGCATAAACCTCCCTTGATTCATTGCATTCACACACATGATAACACTACATTTCAAACAGATATACACATACTCTCAGAGAGACACACAGACAAACTAAAATATACATATCTATTATTCACACAGAAGTAGAAATATTACTAGAAACACTAGTGTAGGAATAAATACCAGCCTATTTAATACTGATGTAGAACATAATATTGCCAGGTTGTTGTATGTGCAATATGTGCCTATGCCATTGCCACAGTGATACAGAAATGAGTATTATCAGCCTGTGTAAAAACAGCAATATGTACATTAATAAATTCAATAAAAAAAAACTATTAGTATTTTCAGCGTGTGCTAATTTCTGAAAAGTGTAGAAATTAATATCACCAGTCTGTAACGAGAAATGAGGGTGACAGTGTATTGGTGGTGGTGAACCATTCCTCATTCTCGATCATTCTCCAAACAGATAGAGGACGAGAAATAATGCAAAGTAAACCATACATGTATAGTCAAAGCAAAGAAACTGCACATTTTGCAATTAGATTATATATTTCTTTTCACAACTTACCCATTTCAGAAGAATATAGGAGAATGCTTAACATATTATAGGGATTTATCTTAATACAGCAGAGAAACCAACCTGGTTAGGGTGAAATATGCTAAAGGGAATCAAAAAGCCCTTTACAATGCAAGACATGCAGTGTAAAGCCTTCTGAAAACAATGTATTTACATGCTTCATGCCACACACACATATCGCTGCCTTCATACAAAAAATTAAATTGTGATTGTCAAGAAGGGAGGTGACGGGCGTACCAGGTAATCTCACAGTATGGTGCCAAACATACTGTACTTAATTACTAGTCAAATAGGAATGATGCAGTGAATGTGCATTGATTAAATTTCCTTTCTCTTTTGTTTATTGCAACTCATTTGGGCAGATCAAAGGCATTTTGGGAGTGGAGACATGCAAATCCTCCTTTATGTCACTGTGGCCAACTCTGCATCCAGAACCTTTGGTTTTATTGCACAGATATAGGCTAATAGTTAAGAGCCATATATCCAAATTTGCAGACAGCCTGTTTCAATCTAGTTAGATCTCATCAGTGCAAGATATCAGAACATGGCTTCTGATTAGGTAGGATTTTGAGAGTAGCGAAGCAGTAAGCAAGCAGGAGTTTTAGGTAAAGAAGAGACAGGGGCACCACCAATGCAGTAATACAGGACTTGTTATTTTCTATATTTAACAGCAGTCCAATAGCACACTGTCTGTTTAGGTTCTTGTTAGACCGTTTTGACAAGCAATATCAGCTGCAAATACAGAAAATAAACTCCTGCTCAGCTGAGCACTAACTACACAGTTTTCCTTTTCTATACAGGTGCCTTTGCAACAGGAACAGATCAGTGTAGTGAATACCTGGCTAGGGATGCACTTTACTCTTTTCCCAAAGGAAGTCTATATTTGTACTTATTTATTTGGCGGCATAGCACAGCAGAAGCTTATATTGTTCTCTACATTTTCTGTTCAGACAGACACCACTTCCTTGTGCACAGTCACATTAGTTCTAGACTTGCTCAAGCTGAGCAACTGCTTGTACAGCAGAACATACATATTTGAAGTAGGTGCTCTCTGTTCTCCAAACCTGCCCTGTCATATTCCAAACATGAGGTAAAATATAAAAAAATACATGCCTCCACCGTATTCATTTAAAATTCAACTCCGTATGAAAACAGTGTTATAGATAAAAGCACTAGCATATTTGATTATTTTAAAAAACATTGATACAGTTTCAAAACTATGCCTGCATTAAAAGAAAAAGTTAGAGCAGATGAAACAATCTAAAATGACAGCACATCAGTTGTAAAGAGACTGCTATTTCCTACTTATACAAGAATCAGTTTTCCTCTATAATAAGTACATTACAGAACTGTCAAAAACATATTGTACTTACTTTGCTGAAACTTTGGTGCATTGTCATTGACATCAGACAAGCTAACTGTTACAGTTGTTGTTGTTGACAATCCACCCACACTTCCAGCCATATCTTTTGCTTGGATCACAACAAAGTATTGGTCTTTAGCTTCTCTATCCATTTGGGAAACCACTCGAATAATCCCTAAAATAGATACAATAATACATGTTATTTGGAACTAATGCGCCTTGCCATTTCTCTTTGTGTTTAAAATATGTGTATTGCTTTATGTCAGAATAAATAATATGTATAAAGAGAGAGAGAGAGAGAGAGAGAGAGAAATCTCCTGACTTAAGAGTTAACTTTAGTAGAGCTCCTTGTTTCTAGTCAAATCAACTGTCCCATTGTTTTGAGTACAACTTTCTTTTCTTTGAAGCTGGGAATTCTATCTCCATTAAACTCAACAAAAGTAACTTGTAAAGACCATTTTTGGAAAATATATGTTTAAAGGCATCCTCTCATCGGAAAACATGTTTTTTTCAAAACGCATCAGTTAATAGTGCTACTCCAGCAGAATTATGCACTGAAATCCATTGCTCAAAAGAGCAAACAGATTTTTTTATATTCAATTTTGAAATCTGACATGGGGCTAGACATTTTGTCAATTTCCCAGCTGCCCCTGGTCATGTGACTTGTGTCTGCACTTTAGGAGAGAAATGCTTTCTGGCAGGCTGCTGTTTTTCTTTCTCAATGTAACTGAATGTGTCTCAGTGAGACATTGAGTGCTGTTCTTAGATCTACCAGGCAGCTGTTATCTTGTGTTAGGGAGCTGCTATCTGGTTACCTTCCCATTGTTCTTTTGTTTGGCTGCTGGGGGGGGAAAAGGGAGGGGGTGATATCACTCCAACTTGCAGTACAGCAGTAAAGAGTGATTGAAGTTTATCAGAGCACAAGTCACATGACTTGGGGCAGCTGGGAAATTGACAATATGTCTAGCCCCATGTCAGATTTCAAAATTGAATATGAAAAAAATCTGTTTGCTCTTTTGAGAAATGGATTTCAGTGC
Organism: Xenopus laevis; assembly: GCF_017654675.1. Classification (NCBI taxonomy): domain Eukaryota; kingdom Metazoa; phylum Chordata; class Amphibia; order Anura; family Pipidae; genus Xenopus; species Xenopus laevis. The sequence goes on along the minus strand of NC_054382.1, from coordinate 88,276,915 downwards.
GGAATTCTGCTGGATCAGCACTATTAACTGATTCATTTTGAAAACATTTTTTTTTTCCCATGACAGTGTCCCTTTAAAGCTTGTTATATTGAATGTATTGTCATGCACAGGCTCCCAAAACCCAGAACAAGGACCAATGTTTCAGACACCGCTCACGCTTCTGCCTAAACGCCTTTTGCTTCAGAAAGAGCCGTCCTCCGATGTTGCCAGGTCTTAAAGTGAGAGAACCAAGGCACAGGTTCTGGGCAGACAAGGGAACCAGAGAGTAAATGGAAGGAAAAAGGGAGAGCGTAGTCAGGGGACAGGCCAATGTTAATAACCATGAGGACCAAATCAGAATCCAAAATGAAGTCAAGAACAAGCAACAGGGTAGAAATCCTTATACCACAAATGCTAGTAGATTTCATAAAGGAGATCCAAATTATAAAAATATCCCATATCAGGAAAACCCCAAGTCGAGGGTAATAGTTTTGACATCTATTGTACAAACACAGCACACAGCTTTTTAATAATTATTTTTCCATCCTACTTATTGATTTCATAAAGTGGAACATAAAGCTAATATAGACAGAAATATATTTGTGTGTCGTATTGCTTTTATGATTGGCAAATAACATGTTTTCCTTTTCTTAATTATATGGAACAGTACTGCTAAGATATAAAATAAGTCATCATAAAATCCCAAATCCTTCTTTGTTACAGCATTTTATGAATGATAAAATCAACTATTTACTAGCCCTTTCTTCAAAGACATTGTAAGAGTGCTTGTTGTCCTACAGCAAGGGAACAACCTTGTGCCAAGCTATAAACCTTACATTAATTGGTTTAGACATTGGCTTTAGACAAATGCTTAAGGGTTCCTGTGACCACTCATTGTGTTACAAACAAAATAAATTAGAGAAGAAAGTTTGAAGCTGTAGGTGTTTAATGTTAGGTAGATTAGTTGTCAGCTATAACCCTTGAGATTTGATTTGGGCAAATCCGGTCTTAATAAGTATCAAAAACCTCAAAGAACATGGATGAAAGCTTTTCTATCTCTGTACAAACTGGTTTTTCCTAATAACTTTTTATTAGAGAAGAGTTTTTTTTTGTTATTACACCTTTTTCCATTGACATCAATACAAGTATGGGATCCATTATATGGAAACACATTATCCAGGGAAGGCCATATCCCAAATAGACTCGATTCTAATCAAATAACTCAATTTTTTAAAAAAATATTTCCTTTTTCTCTGTAATAATTCTTTGTAATAATAAAACAGTACCTTGTACTTGATCCTAAGACACACTTCATCCTTATTGAAGACAAAACAATCCTATTGGGTTTATTATTTAATATTTTTTAAAATTTCAATTATTATGGTATAGAAATTATGGAAATAACCCTTATCCGGAAAACCCCAGGTCTAAGGTCAAAAGTTTCTGAGTCATGTAACCCCTAGCAAGAAAATAGATATTTGCTGTCCTTATTTTAACATTACTGAACCAGTTAATGCAAATAGCTGATTATTTAGACGTAGAGATATTCATCTTTTCTCTATTACTGTATAACTTAAATGGTTGTTTTTGTGATTAAATTAATAGTTGTGTATGTATACTAAATACATCCATTTTTGACTGAAATATATAATAGATAAATATAATAATAGATTTAAATAAAGGGTTTCTTTTATATTTATCATGTGTTTTATATTATTATATTCATTTTATGCAGAGTGTAGATGTATTATTTTTATGCAAGGAAACATCTCTATATCTAATATGGCTTTAGCTTGCATCTCCTTTTCTCAGTTTTTTTTTCCTGTCCTGCGCTCAGTCAACACACAGCCATCAGTCAATACCTTTGGGAAATTCACAGCCCCTCTCCCCACTGTTTAGTAAAATGTACAGTACACTCTGATATTGGCTTTTTTGCTTCTGGCATTTGCAAATAACAGTATATACCTTGTCATTTCTGTGCAGCAAGAATAATAACGAGTGCAGTGGAAGTACATATTTTATAATATGGTTCTAACTGCATAAATAATACAGTGATAAATGAAAAGTTCCATTCCCAAGCAATCCGTTTCATTGCAACAATAGGAAAGCAATTATCACCACAACTCTGAGCCATGTTTGTATAATACTGTGTGTGTTCACAACAATGCCAATAAAATAACTGGTTTTCTTAGGACTTATACACTTGGCAATCTGGAAGAACAAAAACAGACTTTCATTGAAGATGAAGGACTGACTTTATGTCAGTATCACATACATGAGTATGAAATCTGGCCCCAAAAAAGAGACAGAAACTATTTCAAAAGTTTCAAAATTCTGAAAATGTTGGTGATTCACTTACCATAATTTGATAAATAGTGATTTAAGCTTAACAATACTATTTAAAAAAAATTATGTGTTTTGTACAAATTGGAGATGTCTTCATATAATGTTCTTTTACCTTCCTCGGGATCAGCTAGAAGTTAGGCAGGAGAGAGGTTGAAATTGGTGGACAAATGTATACTATGTTTAAAAGAAAGAAATAAAGAAATAAATAAATACATAAAATAAACATAATAACTTTGAATATAAAAAGGCTTGGATTTGTGGGCAGGCCACACAGGCCTGGTCTTAGGGTAGCAATGATCTGGGGGTGGCATGCCACACATTGGCTGCATCTGAACTGGGGACTGGGTGGGAGATTTTGATCTCCCACCCAGTTAGGGTTGCCACCTGTCCAGTTTTGACCCAGACAAGGGTAGACTACGCCTTGACATCACTGCTCCGCCCCACACCTGGAGTTAGCAGCTGGGATAGGTGGCATCCGTATCCCCAGTGCTGGCAAACACCACCAGCAGTAATATCTGGGAGTGGGTGAGGGGAGTTCAAGCGAGATGAGGGTGTGCATGTGCAGCAGTTGGTGGTGTGCTAGGGTGTTCAAGTGGGGGGTGAGCAGGTGGGGATATGCAGGGGGTGGGTGCAAGTGGCCTAGGGAAGCACCAGATTGAATTGCAGCCTAAATATCAACCTATGTGAGGTAGAAAAGCTGTTTAGATATGGGGGGAAATATTTGATATCAGGTCATACTGAATTGGGGCTCAGATGCTTGCGGTGATAAAGCAAAAGTGACAATAAAGCAGCATACAGTTGGTTAGAGGCTAAATAAGCTCTGTTACCTCATGTATAGGTGGTTCTTTCTGGTATTCAGTGAATATCTCCTTTACTCTCCTTATTCTGAATATATAACAGTAAGGGCTAGTGCTTTGTACATAAAAAACAGAAGGCAGGAAGCCCAACAACAATATTTACTTTGGGACCCCACTCAGCTGCAGATGCCGTCTCAGGTGCATTGTTCCATCTGATTCAGGATGAAGCAACCATGTAGTGTCCCTGTATGAACACTTTAGGGAAAATCACACATTTCAGTTTTTACAGTAAAAGCAACAAAATCCTTAAAGGAATTTAGTTGTTACATCCAGATGTTACCCTGTATTTTATGATATACTTGTGCTTGGTTGTATTATTTGTACTTGTATGAAATCTGACCTGTCTTAATAAGTGACTCCTGTTACATGAAGCATTTAGGGAACAGCATTTCTAATGAATGCATGTCAGGGTTTGATTCAAATGAAGAATTTTTTTTCTCCAAAGGATCAAAAACAGCATTTGCTGCTATTCAAGCAAAATCCCAAATTGAACATATCAATCATCCCTTGACACATAAGTAAGTATGGAAAAATGTTTTACAAAGCTTTTTTTCTCTACCGTTTTTATGTAACTATTGCATAACCATCAACATTTCTTGACATTTGAGTAATGTGTATATTGCATTGCAACTCCAAGTTCTATTTAATAACTAAGTGCTGAGGTTTGTCTATTGTCATTTATGCAACTCTACTTGCTAAGCAGATTTTGAGGTTAAGAGGCAAGTCAAACAATAATGTTTGTGTGATTTTGTTCCCCCTCAATTTGTTTCTGTTGTTCAAGGAAATATATAACTCTTTTTTTATAGGAGCTTATTATGTTTGACTTATGTAGTAAAGGTGCATAAACACTATCTGAACTCCCAAAAATAAATATAAATATGTATTAAAGACGTGCATACCTGATTCCACAGAATGAATCCGGGCAACCATAATAGCTCCTGCTGAAACCCATTGCCATACACAACCATTGGGCTCAATTATACATAAATCTAGAGCATAGGCTGCCAACCAATGGCTAGCTTTCCTTCAAGACTGGAGTGGGAGAATTTCTAATATAATAGCAAGAACCCCACTTCCTGTTTTTCAGCTCTCTTGTTGGTTGCCACTGGTAAACACTTACCAGTCAGTAACCAATCAGTGACTTGAGGGAGGGGCATATGGAACATAACTGTTTGCTTTTGAATCTGACTTGAATGAACAGTTATGTCCCATGTGGGCCCCCTTTAAGATGCTGACTAGATGCCTAAGTGTTAGAGAGCTAAAAAGGAGGAAGTTGTGTTAAGTTCTGTTAGACATCCACTCACTCCAGTCTTGATTTGGCTAAACAACTATAATATAAATATTTTTATTTTGCACGGCCTATCTATGAAGTTTTTATTTTTATACTGTACTGTTCCTTTAAGTCAAATCATATGGCTACGTGCCACCTCTTGTCAATTTAAATGGGTGCCTTGAGCAGACAGGATGCCATTCACAATTCTACTGGGACTAGGAAGAGGTCCCAGTCTAAACTAATCTGCTATACAGCCTGCCACACTAGCATTCATCATATCGCCCCCCCCCTTCCTTGCATACTTTCCACTTATCAATCCATTTTACCTATTTTCCCACCCACTTTCTCTCCCAGCCAAAGTTAACTACCCCTGAACTCCCATTTGAAGCCCCATAATGAGGGAAAAAACAGGACAAAATATAGTAAATTATGCCATGCAATTTTGGAATAAGGCTTCATTTATACAATACTGGTTCTGATTACCAAGTTTAAATACTAATATATGTTATACTGTACCTTCAGAATAAAGTCTTAACCAACAGACAATTTATATCATAAGAGACTGCCCACCTGACAGGAAATACTGCAGACTCTTTAGCTGGAATTGTGAGAGGACAGCACAGCGGCTCATGTGAGACTTAGCGTAGGACTACATGGACATTTTTGCTGTGACAAAACGCCAGCGACAAATCGCATGCGACGGAAATAAGGTAAGTGAATGCATTGTCGGATGAAGTTGCAGCGTTGATCTGACGCGACACGACTGTCGGATGCAGGTGCTGTACGCTGCATGTCGCATCAACACTGCGACTTCATCCGATATTTCTAGCTCTTACCTTATTTCCGTCGCGTTTTGTCGCAGCGCTTCAGATCGCACCAAAATGTCTGAGTACTTCTTCTTAAAGGGTTGACCTTAGTACTTAAAAAATAGTTTATTTATATAGGATAACACAATTTCAAATACTAACAAAAAATTATATTTTTTATGAAAAGACATTTGGCGTCATTTACAAATGCAAATGCAGTATACAACATTTAATTTTGGCATATTTTTACCCATAAGGCATTTTTTGGCTCTACTAGTGCAGAGAGCGCAATTGCACTGTCAGCACTAGTGATGCAGCCCCCCCAGACCTGCTCCAGAATTCAAAATGGAATGTAACAGGTGCAAGGGGTGGCAGCATCAAAAATACAGCCTCAGGGAGTAATGGACCCCCGAAATGCCCCTCTTTGTATCTGACACAATTGCATCAGCTGAATGCTAAATCACTTCTGGCGCAGACTTTCAAAAATGCATTTGCATCTTGCAGCATTTGCATCAACATGTAAGCTCCATGTAAGTTCATTATGTCCATTTTAAAGCATGCATACTTGCGGCTGCATTTGTGAAATTGTTTTAGATATGTGCTGTTTTATGTGATATATTGTTATAGAGACATGTAGGGATGTCCTATAAATAACAAAGATGGTGACCAACTAGAGAACATGTGTGCCTATGAGGGGCAAACAATGTATTGGGGGAGAAAACTAGACCATCCAGAATAAACTCACTGAAACATGAATCATATATACAAACAGTGCCCGGGTCAGATTCAAACCAGGACCCCAGGCAACATGGCAATCCACTGCCCCATATATTCAGATATGTTATAGAATTATTAATACAAGCATTATTCTATTTATATGTACCTTGAATTCGAACATGCATAACAGGACCTTGACATTGAGAAAAGTGTAAATGTTTATTGATGCAAAAGGGGTACTGCAGTTTTCATCTGCTGATTATTTGAAAAGAAATTAACCTGCTGAGAGCAGAAACATACATCATGTTTTTGGAATTAATAACAGTAACTCAAAAATTCACCGCAAGGCCAAGACATGTCAAAAAGGCATGTTTTTCTGTTTTAAATATTATTTAGACTGCTCTTTTTAATATGATTTCAAATTAATGTTAATGAACATTCTTTAGTGTGAGAAAAAAACAGTTAAGACTTAATTTAGAGTTGTGAAGCTGAACAATCCCCCAGCTGCTTTTAGCTTTGGTAATTAAACGTTCATTCAGACAACAATAAATTTATATGTGCCATGTTTGTGCTAGACTGCATTGGCAACAATGTGGAGGTCATCAACAATTGTATAACTCGCAAGAGGGCGCTAGACACAGATTTCAAGTACATCCAATAAGTTCATAAAAGTCAAATATCATCACTAATTATAAATTCAATTAATTGATAGTAATGAATAGATAGTGTGAGGCAGTTAATCAGATAGAGGCTTGTAAAATGAAATAATAATTGGTAGTATGTTAATGAAATTGAATCATCAGGCATTTACATTCATACAGATGGTAAATAAAATAATGCAGATAATCAGATAAAGTCAGGTGAAGATAGTAGATGTTAGTATAGTCATTTTATGGTAGTACAATTGCTCAATCTCACACTCATCAATTTTTAGTAGTTTTCGTATGTTTTAGCACATCGTTCAGCTTTTTTTGTTAATTTTTTCATAGTCATAGCTTATATTAAATTTTATGGCATTTGTGGTTTTAGAGATAATGAGTTTATTCATGATTTAGAAAAACCTCTTAAACCATTAAAATGATAAATGGGACTCCCCCATGTTCATTGTATTCACCTTTTATAAAGTGATCTCAACTCAGGCGGACTCATAAATATCTGTGGTGATACATTCTTTTTACCTTGTGCTAGTATGAATAACTGTTTTCAGTTTTGGTATTATACATCCCAGAAGAAGGCACCTAAGCAGCCCAGAAGCTTGCATTTTATAATCTACTGAGTTAACAAATAAAAGGTATCACTTATTCGTCCCATACGTTGTCTGTCCAAGTTAATATGTAATTGTTACCACTTGAAGCCCCATAAATGCACCATCTGCTCTCTTTTCTCCCATTTTCTAGTAAGTGTTCACTCCCTCAGTGACCATTTTTAGTCCTCCCTTTCCCATTCTTCAGTAAAATGTATTATATCCTCCAAGCTGTTGTTCCTGGTTAGTGTTATCCTTTCCTAGTTCTGGGAAAAGACCTGCAGCAGGTTGGGTACCTGCAGAGTACTAGAAAAATGACAGAATTGTGGTGGAAAGTGACCTATTTGCCGGTACCCTGCCTGGGTATCCAGTTCAGCAGTGCATGACTCTAGTACTGAGTATTTGACCTGAATACATTAATATTTTATTTAAAATGCATTTGGTAGATACAATCATGTCTCATATAATCTATCGTTAGTATAGATATGGGTGGATATACTGTATCTGTGAGTGTATGGAGGGGTCAGTGTGTGTATGTATGAATGCTGGGTTTCATTTTGAGGGGTTGAACTTGATGGACTTTGGTCTTTTTTCAACCCAATTTAACTATGCAACTATATTACATTCTATTTTATAAGATGCTAATCCATAGAAACTATTTAAATTCTTCATTAATTTTCAAACTTGTAGATGATCGAAACGAATTTGCTATATGGTAATATGATAGGTACCGTGATATGACGAGGACGTGGACATTGGGAAGATGCTTAAAACATAACAACTATACACACAGAAATAATTCATTACCTGATTTTGGTTCTATGGAAAAATGTGGCTGACCCTGTAGAATGCTGTATATCAGTCTGGCGCTGTTTCCATAATTTGGATCATCCATGTCTGTAGCTGTCACATGTGTGACAAATGTCCCTGTGTCAAACAGAAGCTGTTTTAGTGCAAATGGTTTTGCTAAGGTCAACATCTTGAATAGCGGGCAAGCAAAATATGAACATCACTGTTTGAAAACAATTACGAGGCTAGTCACTTCTAATAACGTTAAGGTCTTTGTTTGAAAGCCTTTTATTACTGCTGGGTTATGGTAAATGCCCCCTTTTTAAGAGGCTACACAGTGAAATTAAAGTGCTCTGTACTCTGGATTGCACAATGATGACACATCAAATAAAAGATGACATTAAATAAAGCAGCATACATAAGCAAACTAAGTGCATGAGAGCAAAAAGGGTATAGGGCATGGGAGCAATGGATATTAATGCTAATCATACTGAATGCATGGGATTTCTGAATGATGGCAGAATGTATTGTACTGCAGGCTGTCAAATTAGGTTCTATCGGCCATTAAACAATGTCTTATGCAGGAAAAGAGTAATTTATTTATTCAGTCTTACTCTCAAAACATTTAAGAAAAATAAATACGAGAAAATATATGAAAAATGTGGTGACAAATGATGAAGCAATAGATGTTTTACACATAGAAAGGGTAATCATACTGTAAGCAGAAATCCATTATATTTCCATGTGTGATAAAACAATATAAATATACATGTTAGAATTGGGACTTTACAATGCCTATGCAAGTAAAATGGACTATATTTTTATATTTTTTACACTGAAGTAGTAACCCCAAGATCTGAAGTACAGTGTGTAGAATGTATATAGCTATCTGTATGTAACAACCAGTTTCCAGTTACCGAGCGACATATTTACACCCATTTCCAATGATCGATTGCATAAAAACCTTGCTTTTACCCCACCAATACTCATGATTCTTTAGTTGCAGTTTTGATGATCAAAAGTTCCAACCTGAAATTATCACTGTTGGCATTTTAGGCAAATATAGAGGTACTAAAAAGCAGCTTTAGGGACAAGACAACTGTGGCTTAACTGTGCCAGTCTATCTATAACAAGAAGATTCGAGGAGTCCTTTAAGAATACCCTGAACACAAGTGCTAGTGTGCTAAAGGCACAAAATTTAGCCTCTTAGTGCTCACTATAAATACACTTTAAACTTGCAACACTCCTGCACCTCATGCCTAAAAAAATCTGGTGCTAGTGCAATGCCAGTGGGCATAAAGCAGCTCTGTCCTTTTAGTTGGTAAGTACAGTCCTTTGTACCTTATGCCCCTGGCACTTCCTAACTTCTCTGAATGATGGCATGAACCTGCACCCACATCTCTAACCGGGGGTTGGGTAGGGTAAAAAGTGCCAAAATAGTGTGGTTTAATCGCTTTTTGCACTTTGCACCCTGCCCTAGAGTGCTCTGCAGAACCAATTTTTGAAATCCAGACCTGACCGAACAGGGCAAGGGCAGAAAAAATTATTTAAGTAAATGTGTAAAACTTGCTATAGATAAGACCTGCAACCCACAGACCTGCCACCCCACTGGCATCCAAAAGTCCAACTCGCTACCTGCCAGGTAACCTATGCCAGGTAACCTATGGGTACCCGACCTATTGCAGGTAATGTGGCATCTCATGCTCTCTTTGGGGAAACTTATTAAAGTAACACACACTATGATCTCCTCTTTAGGGAAACCTTTGCTACACTGTAGCTTTGAATAAACTGGAGATCCACACTCCATTTACTCAAGAACTAATTTGTTGCCAGCCACCAGTGATTCAGCAAAATTATCAGACATTAATTATCCTCACCATAGGCTCTTGAAAGTTAAGGTTTGCCCAGATCGCTCTGCCCCAGACTCCTGCTCACTACCCAGGCCATCTTCACTTAGAAAGGATGCTGCTCCTTGTTTCAGAAGGATAAATACCCTACAACCCTGCAAAACCTAAACCCTTTGCAGATAAGAGTAGTTTAGTCACTAGAAACTCTAGTTTCAGGAAAGTATTAGATTAATTTTGGGAATACAATCAATTTAGATTCATGTAGGATCAATTAAGGGAAAGGATTTGCCTAATTCAATATCTTCAAATATGTTCTGGTCCCATTTGTAGTTCTGTATGCAAAAACATTTTTCTATTGTATGTTGATATTTGAAAAGATGTAGCTTGGTCTTCTTCACATTCCCTTTCCTAGCTTTATTGATTTATTCTACACAGGTGTGTGATTAGTGATATACCAAGTGATTGATATCATTGCTCTGCAATGCCTTTAGTTCTACATAAATCATAGATCATTGACACTGATAACCTGCAGTAATTGCAGTGACCCCTGTCACGTCGTTTTGTCAACCTTACCCTTTAAACATTAATTTCATGAAAAGAAAAAAAACTTGATGAATATGTGTGTGTTAAAATTGATGCCTATGGTATTATTCCAAGTTTTCTTTTCAAAAGGGAAAGCCTGTTCTTGTTTCATCCAAGTGTTAGAAGCCAGTCCCAGTGACTGGATTATGGGTGTGCTCATTCCCATTAAATCTGACATATACAGAGCTCAGGTGGGCATTTAAATTCTCTGCCAACAGAAGCAATAACTACCGGTAGATATATGAAAAAAAAGAATGATTACTGTCATGATTCATTATTTGTGCTTAGAGATATAAAATATATTTATTTAATATGATAATATACATTCAAGATCATGATGTGTTGATTAAGGCACTCTATTAGCCACAATGATCCTGTTTTTTGCCAAAAAAACTATATATATATATATATATATATATATATATATATATATATATATATTGAGTTGGTGTCTCTTATTAAAAGACTGTGCCATCAGTGTACAATTTATATGTGAAGGTTCTGGTTTCCAAGCCCCCTGAAGTGTTGTTCAGGAAGATATGCTGTACCCACAGTGTTTTTCATTTGTGTGAAAATTATAATTGCAATGACTGCATATTAGGATTTATATATTCCTGTCAATGAATTTCAGTGCATGCATAATAACTGCCTATGGCTACAGAATCTACCATCAATGCTGTATTCCCTTCAACAAAACTTAAAAATGCAGAAATGTAATATTAATAAGGAAACATATTCAGCACATATACAAATATTTTCTGAGTTAACTAGAGAATGGCAATTTCAATTTTGGGGTTAGGATGCATATTGAGTAAGTCAGATTGAAATGATACGTCTAAGCAGAAGAGCAGCAGTGCAATTACGCCTGATACGGTTGCAAGAACATTGTTTTAACAATTTAGTGGAAGCCAAATAGTGAAAAGCAGTGTCCCAGAACATCAATCACATGGATAGCAGTGGTTACAACCATATCAGAAAACAGTTAGTTCCATTTAAGCAATGCTGAGCTTGGTAATTGTTTTAAAGACAATAGCATGAGCGTTTCTCTTGGAACTGAATCAGTCAGATTTGCCACAGCTCTGGGGAGTTCAAGTTGTCAAAGCCTTTTTTTTTCCCTTTCTAATTAGCTAGCAGAAAAATTGCTGACCATATTTCCAGCAGTGACTTTAGCATTTCAGGATAGTAATTACCTTCCAAAAGGGTCCATATTGGAAGTGCAATAAACATGTTCATGAAACACAGGAGTGAATCCCATGGCAGTGGGAAATGTGATTACATTACAGGATGTTGTTCAATAAAAATGCCTTTGATCATTTCCACATTGCATTTCATTGCTGCGGAACACTTTGCCCATTAATATATTGTTTGCAATTGCTCTACTGCTCGTTTAGTTTAGTTGGCTGTTCAAGGGCCAGTGCTACACTGAAACCTGAAGCAGTTTCATATTGAATAGATATAAATAATAGAATGGCATCTTAATATGCTTCATGATGTGTTCTGCATACAGTATACCTTTCACTTGTTGCCTGAGTTAGTCAAGCAATTATCGTTTTCATTTCATTAATGAATCACCTTTCACAAAACAGACATATTAGTACTGTGAATACAAACTTGTCTTTTTCTGGGGGTTTGCCCTTAATAGACATATTAAAACCCAAGGTATACGAAGATTATGGCAAGGGAATATGGTGGTATGGGAAAACACTTCTCCATCAATTTATCTTAACTTAAAGGAACAGTTTAGTATAAAAATAAAAACTGGGTAAATAGATAGGCTGTGCAAAATAAAAAAAATGTCTCTAATATAGTTAGTTAGGCAAAAATGTAATGTATAAAGGCTGGAGTGATAGGATGTCTTACATAACAGAACAGAACTTCCTTCTTTTCAGCTCTCTAACTCTTAGGGGCAGATTTATCAAAGGTTGAGGTTGGATTTTCGAATGAAAAAAATTTGAATTTCGAGCTATTTTTTGTGTACTTTGACTAGGGAATAGTCCAAATTCGATTCAAATTTGCAAAAAATTAGAAAATTAGAATATCAAAATGTATCATGTACTGTCTCTTTAAAAATTCGACTTCGACCATTTGCCATCTAAAACCTGCCGAATTGCTGTTTAAGCCTATGGGGGACCTCCTAGAACCTATTTGGTGGACTTTGAAAAATCAACGTTTTTTGGGGGGAAAACTTTGAATCGAATTCGATCGAATACGCTATTCCTTCAATTCGAACGATTCAAATTTGGCCAAATATGGACCTATTCGATAGAAAACTGACCTTTTCCTATACCCAAAAAAAACTTTGACTTCATTCAGCTGGTCTTTTTGAATTCGAATTTCGAAGTTTTTTCAATTTGAAATTCGACCTGATAAATTTGCCCCTTAGTCAGTCAGTGACTTGAAGGGGGGCCATATGGGACATAACTGTTCTGTGAGTTTGTAATTGATCCTTAGCATGCAGCTCAGATTCAAAAGCAACAGTAACTGTATGACCTATCCCCCCCCCCTAATCACTGATTGGTTACTGCGTGGTAACCAATTTGTGGAAACCAAGAGAGCTGCAAAGCAGGAAGTAGTGTTCTGACTATTGTGTTAGACGTCCAGTCACTCCAGTGACATTACGGGGGTTATTTACTAAACTCAGAATGCAATTTGAGAGTTTTTTTTTATAAAATAGGACTTTTAAAAAATCACTAATTTTTCGAAATTTATTAAACCCAGAGGATGGAAAAGTCAGACCTGTCGAAGTTGCATTTAAGTCACTGGTAGAAATCCTAATGATTTTTTGATGTGCACTGGGTTTCACGCAATACCCCAAAGTTTTTGGGTGAAAATTTCAAAAAAAAAATGTCAAATTAGTAAAAATTGGATGAAAAAATACGAAAAAATTGTGAAAATCTGATTTTTACCCGCAAAGTATATTTCTGGAAAATGTAATAAATAAGCGTAAAAAAACCCAATCGGATTTGATCGGAGTTTGTAGCAGAAAATATTGAGATAAATTCGGACTTTGATAAATAACCCCCTACATTTTTTTCTAACTATATTAGAAACATTTTATATTTTGCACAGCCTATCTGTTTACCCAGTTTTATTTTTACACTGAACAATTCCTCAAAATGGACTAATTGAATGAAGTTTAGTTGAACATCTTATTGATTACTCCAAGATTAATACACTGGGACATAAGGGAGTTAAAGTTATTGTTTTCAAGTTAGGGTTTTTTTTGCTATAACTTTACATTTTTTCATTATTTTACTAAATCAAATTCGACCAACTTTCCATTCACAATTTTATCTTATTTATCCCAGTGCGGGAAAAGACTAGACACAATTGTGAAGAATTAGAATTTTTCATGTTTGACAGCTGAAAACTCATTCTCAATTAGAAAGCATTTTTCGATTATCGCTTAAAACCACAAATATTTCAGATTATCATATGAACCCAGTGCAGATCATGATATCTTCAAGCTGTAAAAGGGACATCAGCCATTGATTTTTTACATGACCTCGACATGTTTGAGATGGGGTATTTTTGGATTCTGACTGTTAGGAGCCTCGGGGTACAATGAATCTTGAAAAAAAAAATTTTTTTTATTCATGAAAAATTTGTGTTTTCTTCTTTAAAACACCGAAAAATGTGTTTTATAGTAAATAACCCCCTAAATCTTCTTTTTAGTACTTAGGCATTAACTGGTATTTTTCACAGTATTTCCATTGTTGGAGTTTTATCTTGGTTATTTAGCATTTGTCTATATAAACAATGTTTGAAAGGAACAATTTTCTCCTGTAGCTATGATCTTTGTATTTAAAGCTATATCTCATTTTGACCCCTGTATCTATCAAGCCTGCTTTGACATGCTTGCTTTCAACTACATGCATGTGTAGAACGGAGACTTGAAGCATCGCCTGTCATTTACATTGCTCGCCTGAATCTGAATTAACAGTGGAATAGTTTGAGGGAAGTTCAAACCTCTTTTACACACAACTCTGATTTACCAACATAAAGCAGCTTAAAAAGCTACTCTTTTCAGAACATGGGGGATAATCGGAGGAGACCATTGAAGATGACCATATTAACTGTCTCATGTTTAGTATTTGAAAAAGTAAATAACATGAAATATAAAGTTTAGTTTCCTGGAAAACTGTTTTGTAACTACTAAATGCATCTCCTGGTATGTATTAAAGCTGTGCATACTATAACACAGATTGTATAGATTAACTAGTGTTTTCACTTTCAAACCCCAAGAACAATGTCACATGGGATATTGTAATCATTCTCACTTGCAGAGATGATCAAAACCCCTTTACTCAACGTGGGTGACTTCCCTTGACATCAATGAAATGCAACGTGCCAATTATTGCTTGTAGGAGTAAAGGTATTGCAACAGCGTATAAACATAAATTTGTTGTGCCCTTGGATGTCAATCCATTAACTTAAAATAGCTATATCACTATTAGTATCTGAACACAGTATAAAGCTAAGTAATATGAATCCTTTATACAGATGTTAAAGTTGCGGCTAACATCATTCTTAGGGCCTTATTCGATACAGGTCCTCTAGTAAGCATTCTGCAGAGAGTGTCTAAGCAAAAATAATTTTTTTTATTATCCTAAGAATGTTTTCTGTGTGACCAAGGTCTTACGCTAGGTAGAGGAAGGAGGTCATAATTATTGTGTATTTAATTGAGCCCATGGTTTGCAAAATATAAGGGAGAATCACCCACATTTTAAAAAAAAAAAAAGAAAGAAGATTTTTCTAGTATATGGAAATTAAGATTACGATTTCCTACATCTGATTTTGTAATTTGAATATCTATTGCTAATTTTAGCTAAAGCAACATAGCAACATTACACGTAATGCATTGTACTTGACATCTAAAATGCTTTCAATTACATTTCAATTACATTTTCAGCGGTATTACTCACATTCTTTTATCAAAGGATCTTGCCACTTTCTGACTCACATAAGTTGTCACAGTTATGAAGCAGTTTTATAAAGCACCTATGTAGGGATTACTGATCACTATTTCTGTAGGTGAACTATAAGTCAGTAACAATTCCAACACTTTCTCTTGTCTCACTGCCTTGCTTCCATCCTATTAAACAATCTGATCCAGGCAGAAAATTCCTCTGACACTCATTATGAAATAGTTAAAAAAGGTATTGGCTGAGATTATGTGATAAAGCCTCACAATGTCACATTCACAATGTTTTTTTTTTTAATTTGTCAATTATCTTTTAAACATTTTTCAGCTTTGTAAGTCACATAATATTGCAGTCATATACTTCCTACACTGCCAAAGTAATTTAACTCTTGACAAAAACATTTTTAGATGAGGATGAGTACATTACCTTATAATAAGCACAACTATCTCTATCAACTTCTCCATTTAAATATTTCAAACTACATGTGAGTTGATTCTGTTAGATATAAGGAGAATTTAGATGATGTGTTTTGATGAGTGTTATATACAAATACTGTATCTAAACATATACCATAGGCATCTTATAGTAGTAATGTAACTTTGTCATGTCATGAAGCAAAAAAACAATGTTTAATTATTTCATATTGATCATATATTTAATTCTCTTGGGTACTAGAGCTTTAAATATTTAAAATAAATAAAACACATATTACTGAAAAAGTTAAAATTCTCTTGAGCTCCTGTATATTAGCCTGTATGCTTGTCAGAATTTCACAAATTTTTCGTGAAAATGGCCGAATTTCACTAATTTTTTATGAAAACGGCTGAATTGCACTAATTTTTCGTGAACTTTCCATTTTCATGATTTTTCTCGAATTTTTCGCCATTTCGCAAATTTTGCAGGAAATACGCAAAAAAAAATTCGGCGAAGCAAAATGGGAGAGATTCGCCCATCACTAGTCAGGTTCCCAAAGGAATCCTTATATGTAGAGGGGTTTATAGTATTCTAATGCATAGATGTTGAGGTTAGCTTTGATTATGTGCAGTTATATAAATTCTCTTTAAGAAGATGTTTATGGAAACCCCTTTCTGCAAGTTCTTAATATATTGGTAAATCTAAGATGAGACATCCTTGTTCAAATGTCTTTACAATGTAAAAAAAAATTACTACATCTCAAATGCTGTATTTCTGTGTATTTAGTGTCCACCATTTTCCTTCCAAGTAACTGAGCTTCAGTATTTTATTTAAGAACAGGAATATGAAAATCCTTCTTCTGAGAATATTGAGTGTATCCAAGTCTGTGACCAATGCCTTCTCATTATAAAGCAGTTCAGATGTTATTTTATTTGAATTCAAGAATGGGACTCTTATTAAACAGCCTGCTATATTGCAGGTCATCCATAGCAGGCACAGGGAATTGCACAGGAATAGAAGAATCTCATATCAACCTCTTGGGAGAGAAGGGAAGAGGGCAAATTGGATTTCACCAATTTCATTTTATAAAACTACAGATTTTGAATTTATTCCACAAGCAAAGTAATATCCCAAAGTTTTAAGTTGGCATAGGGCTAACATAGTCAACAACTGATGTTTTATATACAGTAACATGAAATTGGATTTGGGCTGATAACATTTAGGTTTGCTTGGACAGCAATCTAAAATCCATTCTACTGATCTTTATTTATTGCACTAAGCTAGGATCTATTATGTGGAACCCTGTACCATCAGTATAATGGATTTTATATTGCTGTCCAAACAAACCTGAACATCAACTTGTTAAAATATTCATGTTAATGTATATCAAAGATTAGTTGCTATCCATAGAGCAAGTAATTTAAAACAAAAGCACTTTTTAGCATAAAATTCTTCACGTTTAACTGATTTTCTCTGTTAATTAATGCATCTTTCTGATCATTCGTATTTACTGATGGTAAAACATTTATATTAATATTTCCTAATATTTAAAGGTTTCCTTAAGTAAGTTAAATATGGTGATCTAAAGTATGAAAAAAATCTGCAATCAGTATGAAAAATCGCCTGGGGTAGATTTATCAAAGAGTGAAGTTAGAGATCTCCACAGTCCGCAGAGTAAAGTATTGCCTCTCTCCACTCATTTCTATGGGATTTTTAAAGGTGTATTTATCAAGGGGTGATAGCGAAAGTTCACCATTTGATAAATACACCTTGAAAGATCCCATAGAAATGAATGGAGAGAGGCGGTAATTCACTCTGCGGACTGTGGAGATCTCTAACTTCACTCTTTGATAAATTTACCCCCATGTCTCAAGTCTTCTGGATAACAGATGCTATGCCTGTATTACACGTGCCATTTCTGTACTGGTAAAAATGGCAACGTCTGCATAACTCACATCAGAATGATATTGGAAATGCAGTTTTTCCTTGATTGTTTTAAATTATTTATTAGAGTTTCAACTTACAGTTTTCAATTTAATGTACAGATACACAGGAATATATAGTATATATTACCCAGTGTCCTGGCATCCAGAATGCTTGAAAAATCCAAATACCAAAGGACTGCAAAATCTGGGAAAATCTAAATTCAAATAATTTGATTTTGCAAGCTTTTTAAGCAGATTTTGGCTTCCATTTAAAGGGCTACTGATACCAGTGGAGAGCTATAAAGATAGATACATTAATAGCTAAATAAAAAAGAAACACATTCATCAGGTATAACCAAATAAATACGAACATGACATAAGTTAATGTACCCATTACAGGTATAGGACCCGTTATTTCAAAACCCGTTATCCAGAAAGCTCAGAATTATGGGAAGACCATCCCCCATAGACTCCATTTCATCATATTACTGTCAAGTATTGACAAAGCACTTGAATGGATCAAATCAGAAAGGAAATTACCCCCAGTGAGTCAACATTTTTTGGAACATCATAGTCACACTAGCAAAGTGACTGGATTATCTAGAATATCCCTGGGGATCAGAGGTGGGGACCTTGAATCGTCCCTTCTGGCAAAAGAAAGCGAATGGATTTTTAATATGAACGCTATGGGCCCTGATGGCCTGAATGAGAGTATCACTATGAATATTTTTATTTGAAGTATCCTGGTTTCAGAGAATTGCAACTAATATCTCCATTTTGATATTCTTCATTTGTAACTTTCATGATTTAGCCTACAATGATGATATGACTCTGACAGTAATATGATTAGAATTGGCTTGGATACATGTTTAAATTATAACCAACAAGCCATATATGGCTATGAATGCTTCAATCTCATAGCCACTTTCCCACTATTGGTTACACTATAACCTATTTAATTAAATGGGACAAAGGAGTTACTATGTTACAAATTCATTTCCCTCAAGTACTATCTACAATACAATAGATACTTAGTCCATGAATCAACTAAGAGCTACGAGTATGGGGACATAGAATTAGTCATACTAGCTCCTCCCCACATCTCTTCAAACTCTTGCGCATTGGTTCATTTGAATAGTAACGGACTTTGCGTGTCTATTTAAAGACGCACTTCTCTTCGCGCCGTAGATTGCCTTTGACAAAGCTCGCTGAGTGAGCGAAACGCGCGTCAAGCGCTGGTTATTCTTTTAGCTCAATTAAGCAGGTAGACACTTTTGCTGAAATTTAAGTCACTCATTCTGAAATATACCCTACCGTTGAACGGCACCATATCGGTTAACATTGATAGAATCTAACGTTGACAACTGAATCCACACAGGCAGGGCTTTAAACTGTTCACTTCCTGTCTTATTAGGGTTACTTTGTGAATTGCTTTGGGCTGATATAATTGGTGTCCACGTTTCAATTCTATCTGACAAATAGTTGTAACCTGTATATTTTCGCACTCCTCAGTCAATTAACCCTTTGGGTAACGGAGGGTGACTACTATGGGCCTTTTGCTCTAATTCACAGGACTTAATGTAGCGAATCCCCACTGTGATGCTTCTCATATGATCTTATCAGTTCTGAACACGATCAGTTCTTAAGCATCTGGGATATACTACACAATTCAGCAAATAATGTGCTCCTCCTGATTGTAATTTAAATTATTTTGGTTTCCACCCTTGGTGTCATTTTAATACATACTAATAAAGGTTAAGTTTTACCTTTTTGTTCATGGGATTTATGGAGTAACAAATGGGGTGGTGCAATCTTTGGGTCATTCTTTACTCTCTATAGAACATTTATTATATATTACTTGACCCTGCGCACCATTTACTTTGTATATTGATTGGTGGAAGGTGCTTCTGACTCCATTCTTTTTGCATTATCATAATAATAAAACAGTACCTCATACTTGATCCTAACTAATATGTAATTCATCCTTTCTGGGGGCAAAAAATTCTAAGAAATGTATTAAAGTTTAAATAATATTTTAGTAGACATAACGTATGGAGATCTAAATTATGAAACAATTCCTTATCCAGAAGGCACCAGGTCATGCGCATTTTGGATTTATTCAGTATCCAATTTTTTTATTTTCCTAACTCTCCCAGATTACTTCTATAAACTCTACTTGTATGGGAAATGGATGAAAAAAAAAATCTGACCTGAAAGAACAAACAATATGTTGTCTTCTTCTAACAATCTATTTCGTAAACTCAATTTTTTTTTTTGCTATATATGATTAGCCACGTTCAAATGTCCTTCTCTGTATAGTATGAAAGTAAAGTAACCAAGAAGGCATTATAAATCAAGGTATTGTGGAGCGTGTTAAGTTGGCCAGCTGTTTTTTGCAATGGTGGAATGAAATTCATGCTGCTATAGTGCGCAAGAAATTATGGGATAACTAGGAAACTATATTTGACTTTACAAGATCCCAAAGTAATGCGGGTATGTTCCACTTATATGTCAACCAACAATCCTTGGCATCTGTCAGTGGCAATTAGTGTTAAACCTTATTTTAGATTCTGAATACTTAAGGGACATGATCCACAAGGCTAGCAATTCAGATAAATGAATTTGAAATGAATGCTTTGTGTGATGGCTTTTAGAAAAGGGCAGCTATGTGAGCTAACACTCCTCTGCTAACATTCCTTAGCAGATGGCTGTAGGTGTTAGCCATATGCTTTCAGTAGATGCTGCCATCTTTAATTCAGTTAATTGCTAGAAAAAAATCCAATCAAGGATAAAGAATGCCCTCAGGGCAGGTTGGTTGTGTCAAAAAGGGAGGTTGATTCACTTCATGTAGAACATTAAAGAGTCATATCTATAGGTGTTCTGTGTAGTGCAATTGTTACTGTGGTACAGCTGTTATTGCCTGCATATTTATTTTTAAGGGGGGCAACCCATTGGTGTTTTCTCAGAAGCTAAGAGAAAGAGCTCTATAGTGTACAAATCATGCAGTCTTTCCCATTCATGGTGGAGACTCCAAGGTCTGACCTCTGGCAGAAGACAAGAGGAACTGGACAAGTGCTACAGTAATGAAATATAGAAGTTGGCCAGTGCAAAGAGAATTTAAGGAGTGTATCTTATATAAAAGATTCTGCACCAGACTGACTTATCCAATATTTACAGGTATTTATAGTTTTAGTTGTACAGTATCTGGTATGAGAAAGCGGGAGACGACAATCATTTTTGACAATAAGAGAGCCGTGACAAAGGCCCACTTTATGCTCTACAACAACACTGCCATCTCTAACATGTTCTTAGTGCACTAGAAATCATTGTGCTCTTTATATATTGATATTGGACTTTGCATCCTTAGCAACAAGATGTTTCAGCCTGCATCAAATGCTGTCTCCAGCTACATATTTTTGCTGTATAGAACGCTTCTGAATAAAAAATGAATATACATGCCATGAATGTAGTGAAGGTAAATGTGCAAAATAGGAAAGCCTCCTTAATTTAGGCCATTATTGGGAACTTGAAATTACATTTTACGAAAGGACCGTGAGTATGGGGTGTGCTAGTGAATATTAAACAATTGGTTTGATGTTTCTGGCAATATTGTTGTAAAAATTGTACATCTCTTACAGATTCTCCATTTTCATAGTTTTAATGGGTTAATTTTCTAGTAAAACAATAGCAAAATCATACTAAATTGAAATGTATTCAATAGAAGATTTCGTTTCTCAATAGTTATAAGACAAAGATGTTCAAAAATACTGAAATCATTCCAAAAGATAATCTGGTCTGCAGAACGTTTAGTTGCTAAATTAGATGCTTATTGGAGGATTAGGCATTCTAACCGTTGGCCTCTATATTTAGCTACATAAAAATATGACCTCTGCTACACAGCAAAACAGAAATGCAAGATTTCATGATTGTGCTATCTTCTAGGTATTCACCAAATAGATAAAAGAACACGGGTACAGAGAAAAGAAATTACTAACGTGCTTGTACTATGATGGCTGAATTTTTATGTGCCTTTTCCCACAAAGCATGAATGACCTTGAACTCATGGTATGGAAACTAATATTTGAAGATTTGGGGTGTTGAATAAAAAAATCCCTTGGCTTAAAAGTCAATATGGCCTTTGTGACCTTCACTGAGAAAATAGTATTACTAGTTTTATTTTGCTAAAACCACAAAGAAATCTTGAAGAACATTAAATATAACATCTGAAGAAGACCTTAATAAGCTAAGAACATAAAAAAAATATTGGAGATGAGTACAGTTTTTAGCACAGTAGGAAACAAATGTTAAAACGTAAAAACAAATTCCCTTTTACTGTAGAATAATTTACATAGAATTATAAGCAGTAAGATTCTTAAGATTCAGCTTTGAATGGCTGCCCCCATGGCTATACAGCAGCCTGTTAATATAAACTATTGTAGACTTTATGAAGCAAACATGTCAGCTTTACCAGTATAGCACAAGAGTACATTATGGGGCAGATTCACTTAGGGTCGAATATCGAGGGTTAATTAACCCTCGATATTCGACTGCCGAATGTAAATCCTTCGACTTCGAATATCGAAGTCGAAGGATTTAGCGCTATTCCTACGATCGAATGATCAAAGGAATAATCATTCTAAATCCTTCTAATCTAACGATTTGAAGGATTTTAATCCATTGATCGAAGAATTTTCCTCGATTGTTAGGAATCTTATGGGGACCTTCCCATAGACTATCATTGGCCTCGGTAGGTTTTAGGTGGCAAACTAGGGGGTCAAAGTATTTTTTAAAGAGACAGTACTTCGACTATCGAATGGTCGAATAGTCGAACGATCGTTCGATTCGAAGTCAAAGTCATAGTCAAAGGTCGAAGTAGCCATTCAATGGTCGAAGTAGCCATATTCGACAATTTGAAATTCGAAGTATTTTTTCTTCTTCCTTCACTCGAGCTAAGTAGATTTTTATTTTTTGGTGTTACTGATCCTTTAAGAGATTGCCTATGACTAAGTGCTAGGTAAGCATGGAACGCGTTAGGCTCTATGTGGGGACTTTTTTTGATATTTTAACATGGTCTAATAATAAAAAACATTTAAACAGCATGCTTGTGGGGTTTTTTTGGAAATTTTTGACTGTTCCTTTAAGAACTAGATAAGAAAATTTAAAAAGCAGCTGGGTGGCATGCCACGCTTAATATGTGGTCTTTACACAAATCCGGGACTTTGGAAGGGCACAGAGATTTAATATGTATATCTCGGTAAATGTCTTTGTTCAATAGTTTTAATATATTTATTTTAGAAACTAAGGTCACTAAGATGGCTCAACATCAGGTCAGCAACAAGCAATATGCTACTGTATGTTAATTATTTATTAACTTTTAGAAGTAAATGTAAAGATTTATCCATTTACTTTGTAGGATATAGTATTAGTTGTGTCACTGCACACACAAGGCATCTGATGTGTTTCCAATCTTTAAAGTACATTTAGAATTTTGGTTGTATAATCACAATGTAGCCTGTCAGTGTGAGTGTTACATTAGATAGTGACAAATCCCAGGATGTATTAAAGGTTATGTTCTTTTATATACAACAGGCATCAATATATATAAATTAACAAATATATCATAAGCTTTTGATAAGAACCTGCCCTCTAACTATTACAGATATGGGATCTATTATCCAAAAACCTGTTATCCAAAAAGTTCTGAATTACAGGAAGGTTTTCTCCCATAGGGGACAATTCAGTAACCTGCGGAAATTTGCCTGCGACGGCTTCGCTCACATCGCCACACTTCGCCAGACGAAAATTCGCCAGGACAACGCTAATTCACTAAAATGTGAAGTTGCGTTCAGGGCGCTGAATAATGGCAAAGTTTTCGCTAGCATTAATTCGGCAAGCAAAGTGAAGTTGCGCTAGTGTTGGCTAATTTGCATACGGTGGGAAGTTAGATTTCGATGGACGTATATGTTGCAGACAGCAAATACATTACACTACACAATTCCAGGGAACCTTAAAAAAATAACATAAAGTTGTTATAATGCCCTACGCATGTGCCCAGTGTATAATTTATGTGCCATATGTACATAGGGGGGAAGCTGGGTACCCTAACAAAGATTTACGATCATTTGCAACCTATCACCCTGAAAAACTGAAAAGTCGCCAGTGTTTTTTGGGACTTTCACATTTTTTTTGAGGAACTCCTATCTACTCTATTGCACTTCGCCTGGTCTGAGGTGGCAAAGGCAAGTCTGGCACAAGTCTGGTTCATTAAAATCTGCATCTTAGTGAATTTGCGTAGTTACGTCCACTCGCTAGAGCGAAAATTTGCCTGACTTTAGAGTGCAAAGAAGCGCTACAGTCTATCTCCTTTGATAGTGAATTTATGCCAACGCCCGTTATTAAATCGGCGAAGTCCCGAAATGATGTCACACTGGTGAATTTCCGCCGTTAGTCACTTCGCCCTTTAGTAAATTTGCCCCATAGAATCAATTTTAATCAATAATGAAAAAAAAAAATTAATTCAAAGTCAACTCTTCCTGAAACCAGTTTAATTTATTTGTTCCTTAATATGTATATCCTGTTATTGTTAATATTTTGTGGCCTTGATTTAATTTCCGTGGTGACAGCTGTTTCCATTATATTCAATGTGAGATGGTATGGAGGTTTCAGATTTTTCCCAACAGCACATTTCTTTGTCTAGTCTTAGAAACAGAGTACACTTCTCGCAAGACACAAAGCAGGACCAATTACCATTAATTTGACAAGCTTATTTACATTTATTTGCATTCACTAGACTGCTGCCTGGGGAGTTGTCTGCCTAATTATCTATAAAAGTGGCAATAAGAACTCCAACTGAGGCTTTAGCTGTAGATAATATGCAAATAAATGTACATTCCTATATTTCATCCAATCTCATATAAGTAAAAAAAATAATGTTTTTTTGGTAAGGTTTCACAGAAAAAACTTTTGATCACTGAAGATACAGTAGTTGAGAAACATTTCAACCTGTTATACATGGTCTACTCCAATTATAATAGATTTATATACTTCTTTGGAATTACAGTCTCTTCTGATAGTTATGTAATGTTTAATATTAAAAAAAGATATATAATATTTTTCACTATACTCCCTTTTCTGACATTCTGTGCCTTAGTACAATTTTCTAATTTTTACTATTAAAAAAAGGAAACATTTCTAACTCAAAAAGCAAAGCAAAAAAAAGCAAAGATATTTTACCAATACTCGATTTACGGAACGATCCTGTACATGTAAAAAAAAATTCTTCAAGGCAGAAGTTCTGTTTCTAAGTACATGTGCTCTTATATATGTTGTAACGACAGAGGCAAAGTCAAAGCATGGTCAAAACTTAACTGCATAACAAAAGTAAAAGTATGCAGGGGACTCAAAAGGTTAATTCTTCTTACTGCCCAATTTTGTTACCGATGGTGATTTTTCCCAACTGGCCCAGGAATCTCGTGACTAGTTCCTGAACATATTTCATGTAATCGAAGAGAGCACATGGCTGTTCCTCTTTGGTCTCCACCTAGGAGTCTTTTGTTCTCCACCGAGTATCAGTGGTGGATGTGCAGGGCACCTAGAGCTCTTCAAACACTACGATGCAGAAAGATCGCAGGGACAAACTACACACGATACGTTGGATGAAGACTCAGCGTGCGGCATTCACATCCAACAGTCGTGTCATGTTGGATACATGTAGTTTGTACCTGTGATTACTCGATCAGTCCCATTATGTCCAGCATGCATGCATGCATTTCGTCAC
This sequence comes from Xenopus laevis, assembly GCF_017654675.1. Lineage (NCBI taxonomy): Eukaryota > Metazoa > Chordata > Amphibia > Anura > Pipidae > Xenopus > Xenopus laevis. The sequence continues at coordinate 88,251,435 of NC_054382.1, read as the reverse complement.
CGTGCGACTAATCTTTCCGCATCGTTCCGTGGAGTTCAGCCCTAAGGGGCCCATTTACTAACAATCGAATTGTGATTTTTTTTTTTTTATACAAATCTCAATTTGTGCTTTTCATTTATTTATAAAAAGCTTTGTCAATTTCAAATTTTTTAATAAAAAATACACGAAAAACTTTTATACCAAACTTCACTAAGTAAAAGTTATTGAGTTGCTATAGGAGTCATTGGGAGCTGTGTTGATCTTATTGGACCACTTTAAATCAATTAGGACTTTTAGAGGTTTTCAAAGTTTTTTTGCTAGGATTTGTCTGAAAAATTCCAATTTTTAGAGGTTTTCAAGGTATTCATACTTTATACTGCATCGTTCAGTGCTTTTTTGTACTTTTTGGGGCCCATTTACTTAGTTTGAGTGAAGGAATAGAGGAAAAAAAGTTTGAATTTCGAATGGTCGAATATGGCTACTTCGACCATCGAATGGGCTACTTCGACTACGACCTTCGACTTTGAATCGAACGATTCAAACTAAAAATCGTTCGACTATTCGACCATTCGATAGTCGAAGTACTGTCTCTTTAAAAAATTCTTCGACCGCCTAGTTGCCACCTAAAACCTACCGAGGCCAATGTTAGCCTATGGGGAAGGCCCCCATAGGCTTCCTAACAATTTCCTGATCAAAGGAATATCCTTCGATTGATGGATTAAAATCCTTCAAATCGTTCGATTCGAAGGATTTAATCGTTCGATTGAACGATTATTCCTTCGATCATTTGATCGTAAGAATAGCGGTAAATCCTTCGACTTCAATATTCGAAGTCGAAGGACTTTTCTTTGACGGTAAAATATCGGGGGTTAATTAACCCTCGATATTCGACCCTAGGTAAATGTGCCCCTTTATGTTGGGATCTTTGAATAACTTCAATAACAATTGTGGTTTTTAGAATTTGTGAGTTTAGTGGTGGTCCTAAAAACCTCTAAAACCACTAAAATCCAAACATTTACGTTATAAATGAGCCTCTATGTCAGGGAACAGGGTAAAGGTAAAGACAGTGAATAACAGTTTCTGTCATAGGAGTTGTAAGACAGTGAATAACAGTTTCTGTCATAGGAGTTGTAAGTTAAATAGGTCAGCTTAGATTGAGCAGTATTTAGTTTCAATAAGCAGTGGTAGTTTGGAATCTCGTTTCTAGGGTGACACAGCCTAAGTGTAGGCATTCAGGGACTGGAAAGGAATTAATTTATCAGAGAAAGACCTCCAATGGAAAGAACCTGTTACGTGCAAGTGTGCCTGAATGGTGAGACTAATCCTTCTATCTCCTAAGAGTGCTGGTGCCTCGGCCTTACTCAGGAAGTAAATACACTCCATACTCAGGAAGTGCCTTCACTTTTTGCTTCATCTGTTAGCTAAAGGATAACTGTCATTCTGATAAGTACATATTTGAGTTTTAGTTCAGTTTTCTATAACCTTTCCTCTGCTACTTTACAAGGCTGCAGCTGAGATAGAGGTTCAGAATGTAACACAGCTGGTATTAGGTATTATTGACAAGAAAGGGTAATATATATATATATATATATATATATATATATATATATATATATATATATATATATATATATATATATATATATATATATATGTATAAGCATACATTGCAAAAATGAAAGAAAACATTAATCTATCAAAGTTCAAATTTCTCCTAAATAAAATCTATTTAAAAATGTCCTTTTACCCTAAAAGTGGATATTATTGCCCATTTTACAAATTCAATGTTTAAGAGAATTTAATAGTGCAATACAACAACAAACAAATCCACAACCTATACCTTGTGGATGACTGCAATATAATGATAATACCTGATCTGAACAAGATTTATTTGGACTATAAGAAGAACTGTGCTTCATAAAATGTAATACATTTAACTTGCCTTAATAAAGGACCAATTTTGCTAAATAATAATGGCCCCCAAGCATTTTAACTATTTATGTACATAAATGTTATAGGACATCATTTGAGGAGTAACATTATCATGATGGATCCTGTCTAGCCACAACCACCTGCATTTATTATATTTTATACAGCTCATCTCAGACTCCTGTTTCATGCAGTTGAGCCCACACAATCTTACCTACTCTGATTCTTCTACTATACCCTGTTATATATTAATAATAGTTCTAATAGTAACCATTTAGCCTGGTTTGCACAAAATGTCAGCTATACCATTCACAAAGCCATACAGATTATATTAATTATGTTTATCAGTGTATAAGTACAGTTTATCTTTGTGATGTTATTGCTTATTGCTTGAACTCATAGGAAATCAATATGGTGGCTAAATTATATAAAAATTTGCTAACATTTATTTGATGCAATTATTATTAGGTGGAAAGAACAGTTTTATGGAGCCAAGCAGCAGATTTGTGCTATATAGAAATCAATTACAATATTCTGTCAAAACAAATAGGAAAAACACAGAATAAACATTGGTTTTACATACCCTCAGGAGACATTTCAGGAACAGTAGCAAAATAAGGTTCATTGATAAACTTTGGTGCATTGTCATTAATATCCTGAATTTTGACAATAAACTCAGATTCTGCTTCAACAGGAATGCCAGTCACAGTGTTTATAGCCTGAGCTCTTAGAGTATATGATGATTTTTCTTCTCGGTCAAGTTTTTTCAGAAGATAAATTTCTCCTGTTCTTTCATCTATTGTGAAAATAGTTTTTGCTCCATCTCCTAATAAAATATACTTAAAGGATCCATCTTCCTTGTCCAAATCAGATTTAAGCTGTTGAGAAAGCAAACAAAAACATTAATAAAAAGATCACAGCAGCAATAGTAGCTTATCACTTGGCATTTCATTTTTCTTTGTTGTCTTTAAGAAACTAGAATCTGTCTGAAATCAGAACTTTTTTTTAAAGAAATTTATTTTGTGGAGTATGTTTCCGTGTGACACTGTTTGGTGGAAAAGTTATGAAACACTTGTATCAGTTGCTTTTACCTTGTGTATGAATTATTCTCCTTATTCTCCTTATCCCTTAGGGCTAGTTTTTTAAATGCATGAAAGTTCTGCAAACTAGTGAATTTTATATTTAATGCAATATATACTATTGTTGCTAAAAAGCAACACATTTTTTCTAAAGTCTTGTACTCACTAACTGTCTTTTTAAATCAACTTACGCTGTACACAGAGCAATAGGTGGGTCTCAGAAAAGTATATAAATTTAAAGACACATTTAGCAGGAATCAAATTTCGAAGTCATGTAAGGTTTTAACTCCCTTAAATTCGAATTCTTAAAACTCATCAACAAATTTAAAGGACCCAAAAACTCTAATCGAATTTGATTCGAATTCGATCAAACTAGATTTGAGTTTTTTCGAATCTAAAATAAACTTTAAGTGGATTGTTTGTATCAAGCACTTTGATAAAGGCTAAGAATGCTAGCCGAAAGGTTACCTTTTTGCTCCAATAAACACTAGAATTTATGCATTAAGTCCTGTGAGTGTGTTCCTCTGTCTACATTGTATATATATATATATATATATATATATATATATATATATATATATATATATATATATATATATATATTATAGCGAAGTACAGCACTCCATCTTTTGTTTTCAACCCAGGTACACGGTAAGGAAATCCATATGTAAAAAAAGACCAGCAACTCAGGGATTTTTTTCGTGATCAAAGTGATGGAAGTTTTTTTGAATATATGGATTTCTATTGCAGCACTTATTGACATTACACATTAGATATATGCCTGATACTATTATATAATATAACTGTAAAACAGTGTAGCATCTTATACTAAGCCAATCCCAGAATTTTCAAGCATATACTGAAAAGGATATCTGATACCTGAGGTAATTGCAATCTAATTGTATATGAATAGAAATTTAACCCAAGTTAATTGAAGTCTCATAAACTAGGCAGTATAATAAAAGAGCAGTTCCCCCTTTCAGTATTTTTGTTGACTACTGGCAAACACAACCAAAATGGCAAATTACATTTTGTATTAAATAGCTATCTTATGCTATTGTAAGTAAGCAATGTCTCAATGAGAATCTATAAAATGTTCTATTTTCTAATACGGTACCATATATAGTTTTGTATATGGAAATTTAATAACATTTACACAAAATGAAATATGACCAATTTTTTGATGGGCAAGGTATGGTGTAGTTTAAAATTAAAACCATATTTTGTGACACAAATGTCCACTTTCAAGCAATATTGGCATATGCACAATTAAAAACAATAAGAGTTTAAGAAAGAATATTATAGTGAAACATAAATTATTGTTCTTTTTTATTTTTCATTTATATGTTTTATCTATTTGTTAGTATATACTTTTTGTTGAGATATACTATATATATATATATATATACATATATATATATATATATATATATATATATATATATATATATATATATATACACATATATATATATATATATATATATACATATATATACATACATACATATATATATATATATATATATATATATATATATATATATATATATATATATATATATATATATATATAGATAGATAGATATATAGATACATTTAGAAAAATAATCAGGGCTTAGTGTTTTGTTCCTTACAAGTATCTGTTGTCAAGGTTGACATGTGGGTTGGCATGACATGTGAATATTTTTTCAGCTTTTGTCAAGAACATTACTAGTGCTATGAACAGAAAAATGACTGAAAAAGCCAAAGGATGGGTTGAAAGTGAACAAGGAGCAGGTTTTAATGTAAGCACCCAGCCCTTCTCTACTAATATTCATAAATATTTAAAAGTTTTTAAATGGGACCTGTCAAAAAAATGATTTAAAATCCTATTTTATCACATTATCCAATCAAAATGAACTTTAATTACACTAAATAAATTATTTGAATCTTGTTTCCTTCAGTCTGGGAATTCAAAATTATAGCAAGCAGGCAGGAGCCATTTTGTGGACACTGTTATTAAGGCAAGCCTTGTATCTCAGAATCTTGTTTGTGCACCAGAATGGGGGACCTGATGTCCATCCCCATGCACTGGCTACACAATTAAACGGTGAAGAGAATGGGGGAATTTATGGAGAGCAGTGACATGTAGGAAGTGCTGAATGGAAAGTGAAAGTAATTGTCTGCCCCACCTCTATGCCTAACGCATAGAGGAGGGGCAGACAATATTTGATTGACAGCTGAGATTTTTAAATGAGCTTACAACAGCTATGAATGCTTTAATAAAAAATAAAAATTGTATTTCATGTTTAATTTGAAAAGTACTTTTATTATACAGGTTTTTGTGTCTGGGAGACACTTTCAAGATACTGGCAATATCTAAATAAATGCAGCACATAAACATGTTTTTTGAACCCAAATATGTCTAAAAGACAATAAGCAGTACAATGCTATTCCAGCTAAATTCTGCATGACTAGAAAACCAGTTATCTTTGGATAAAGGATTTTCTTATGACTAGAAAACCAGTCAGCTGTATCTGTACTGAGAAAACTTTTGGGCATAGATGACCAATCACTTAGCATGCATGACAAAGCAAAGAATTTATTACACTGCTCATTTCATTTGGCTCCAATAATTTAAAACCCATACATAAGATAAAAAATTAAGATATAACAGGAGAGTGTATAAATATTAATAACATTTATAGAATTCTAAAATATATATGCCATATGTAAAAGATTGAAATAAAACAGCGAGTTTGTATTTGTTCCAAACCAAGATATTATTAATCTTCATTGTAAGCAAAACCTGCCTATTGGATTTATTTAATGTTTAAATGATTTTCTAGTAGACTTAAGGTATGAAGATCCAAATTACAGAAAAATCCATTATCTGGAAAACCCCAGGTCCTGGATAACAGGTCCCATACCTGTATAGTATAGCATTCTTGATTTGCAAAGTGAATACAAAAACTACATTGTGAGTTATAGTTCCACCCAATTAAAGCTAAAAACAACAATATACAGGGGGTTATTTATCAAAGTCCATTTTTTTCTGGTCAGACTTTTAAAGGAGAAAAACACCATTTATTTGTATAAAAAAACTAGAAATTTTTGGAGATTTATTCAACTTCGATGGTGTTAAAAGTCTAAAAAGTTCTTCAACTCAGACCTGCTGAGTTCACGTAGAAGTCAATGGCAGATGCCCCGTTGATATCCTGATCTGTGCGGGGTTCGTTCAATAATTCAAAGATTCTGCGGTTTTCGGGCTTCACATCCAAAAAAGTGGAAAGTTTCAGGCATCAAATTTGAAAAAATCATAAATTCTCTAAAAGTCTGAATGATTAAAGGTGGTCCAATAAAATCAGGGCAGCTCCCTTTGACTTCTATAGCACCTCAACAAGTTTAATTTGGCAAAGTTTGGAAAAAACTTTTTTGTGTTTTTTTCCCAAATGTTTAGAGCTTTTAAGAAATATAGGGAAAATTTTTTTTTTAAAGATTTCAAAAATTGAAATTCAGTTTTTAGTAAATGGCACCCTTAGAATGCGCGACAATTTTGACACAAGTGTCAATTTTTATACGCGCGACTATTTGTCCAAATGTATTAAAGTCAACGTGTGTCTGAATAATTTTGACACGTGACAATTTTATGCACGTGACCATTCTTATGTGCGACAATTTTTTTTTTGTCGAGGTGGATTTTTCATCAGCAAATTTTGCAGCAGTTTTTGGAATTTATTTGCTGGCAGCAAAATGCAGAAATTCGCTGAAAATTTGTGCCTGCCGAATTTTGTCGCCCATCACTAGTCACTTTGTAAACTGTTGAATAATAGTGCTGAAGCAGGAAAGGCATTCACCAAGCTGTCTCCCTAAATTAAAAATCATGGGGGCAAATTCACTAACCTGCAGAGTTGCACCAGCGCAAAGTTGTGCTAGTGTTAATTCGTCAAGCAAAGCGAAGTTACGCTAGCGATGCATAATTTGCATACGGCGCCAAGTTAAAGTACAATGGACGTATATGTAGCAGCAAATACATTACACTACACAAGCCTGGGAACGCTTCATGAAATAAAATAGAGTTGTTATGCTGTGCTATACATGTGCCCACTGTATAGTTTAGGTGCCATATGTTAGGAAATATAGGGGGGAACGAGGGTACCCCCCAAAAAATTTACGATCTTTTTCAGCCTATCACCCTTAAAAAAGGAAAAGACACCAGCTTTTTTTGGTATTTTTTTTGAAGCATCCCTATCTACTCTATTGCACTTCGCCTGGTCTGAGGTGGCGAAGGCAAGCCTGGCACAAGAGGTAACGTTCAGTAAGATCTGCAAATTAGTTAATTAGTGTAGTTACGTCCCATCACCATAGCGCAACTTAGTCTGGCGTAAGGGTGCGAAGTAGTGCTAGAGTAGGTCCACTTCGCTAGCAAATTTACGCCAGCGCCCATTAGTAAATCGGCAAAGTAACGAAATGATGTCAAGCTGGCGAGTTTGCGCTAGCATTAGCCGCTTCGCACTTTAGTGAATTTGCCCCATGGACTTTTCGAGAATATTACTGCGAAAGATAAGGTTTACTTTAACTGGGACTATGGGCCCAAGCCAAAACATGAAAAACAGCGTTGACCCATTTTTCTTCTGGCATTATGGATTCGAGATTGAAGTGTTATCCTGGTACCCAACAGATCCAGATGTTTCTTTCTAATTACCAAACGGTGATATGGGATTCTTCATTCCAGAGAGTAAATATAATTTTCTTCAGAATCCAATGGTGGTGACATTACAAGAGCAGAGAGAGAGAGAGAGAGAGAGAGAGAGAGAGAGAGAGAGAGAGAGAGAGAGAGAGAGAGAGAGAGAGAGAGAGAGAGAGAGAGAGAGAGAGGGAGAGATTAATATTGTAAATTAAAGCAGTGTACTTTACCTGACCAATATATAAGGGTTCAGTAATGTCCTGCTCCTCCAAAACATAAAATGGATTCCATAACCAACTTCTTTTAGCTCTCCGATACTCTGAACGTTGGTCCTTTTGAAAAGTACAGTTGATGACATCTTTACAGAACACATGCAACGACATAAAGGAAATTTCTCCTATAAGTAACATCAAGGTAGAAATCCTCCTCATTTTGGAATAGGATATCCACATTCAGTAATGCTTTCGTTTGTGGCGGTGAGGTCTTTCTCTGTAAAACATAAAATATATAACACATTACTATATTGCTTGTGTTTGGTTACAATTTAAGAGGCATCAAAAAAATATCAACATGCTGAAGAATTATCCAGTTCCTCCAATTACAAGCAGCATTGCAGCAGTGTTGCAATGCAGCTTGCCAGTGCTGGTGCCATAGGTTACATTTTATAGGACATTGTTAAATTGCACTGCATAATAGCTGTATTCTCTTCTACGACCAACAATCCATTACGTATTCCCTATCAGTTAAATTAGCATTTCCCTCTACAAAAAAAGCCAAAATGGCACTGATTTTACTTTAATATCAATAGAGCCAAGCTTATAAACTGCACATCAGGAGCAGAAAGGCAGTTCTATTTTATGTTAATTCCCAATATCATTGTTTAAGCAGCAAATGTTTACCCAGTACATTATCTGTGTAAACAGCTGTATACCTTTATGTTGACTTAATAAGGATTCTGAAATGCTATTCCCTCTTGTGCCATCTCATCATTTTACTGCTTTATTCTCTTTGCACACACAGATTCAAGTCTGATACAAACACTTCTATCAGTACATATTCCATTAAATATGTTGTTAAAATATATATTAAAGGGTGACCTTTCTGAACTTCTAAAAAGTCCAAATCCTCAAGCAACTTATTAAACATGAGGCCGCTAGATCTGACTTTGCCATCTTGGCTAAGCTATGTTTATGTTATGGAGGTAAGAGCTGTGTTTAATATTTTATGAGGACATATACGGTTCTGTGAATAGGGCTGGAATGAAAAGGTTACATTTTTTTATCTGTGTAAAATGATGCTCGCGTCAATTTTACTTTCAAAATAATTCTCGGAAGAAAACATTTCATGGCCACAATTAACAAACAAATACATTCCCTATTGCCTACATCCAACAAAATAAAACTGACTGTTATATGGAAATGTGTATGTGTAATAATTAACACTGGTTTCCAATAACATTGTCATTATGTTCTCTTTCTATTATTTTTAGCATGGCAGTGTACAGTATGTATACTTATAAATTTAAGTATAGATCTGGGACCTGTTATCTAGAATGCTTGTGCCCTGGGGTTTTCCAGATAACGGATCTTTCCATAATTTGTATCTTCATACCTTGTCTCGTAGAAAATCATGCAAACATTAAACAAACCCAAAAGGCTGTATTGCTTTTAATAAGGATTTATTATATCTTAGTTTGGATCAAGTACCAGGTAGTGATGGGCGAATAAATTAACCTGGAGCGAATTCACTGTGAATTTCTGCGTTTTGCCACCAGCGTATATATTTATGAAACTCCTGCCAAAATTCAAAACCATTGTGTGTCAACACTATTCAGACACCCATTGACTTTAATGCCAGCGTCAAAATTGACGCTAGCATCAAATTTCAAGTTTCACTAATTTTTTGCTAGGAGAAATTTGCCCATTACTAGTACCAGGTACTGATTTAGTATTGCAGAGAAAAAGGAAATCATTTTAAAAAATTGGACTATTTCATTATAAATAAGTCTACAGGTGACACCCATTCTGTAATTTGGAGCTTTCTGCATAACAGGTTTCCAGATAACGGATCCCATACCTGTATTCTGCAGCCTGTGATATTCTAAAACAATTTCCTGGCTTCATGTGTATGTGTGTGTGTGTGTGTGTTTGTGTGTTTGTGTGTGTATGTGCGTTTTGTTTACATTTTGCTTTGATTACTTTAATATATCATATTTAGTCACTGAACAATCTGCACTAACAAGATAAGTAAACATTTGCTTCAGAAGGCAAGACAAATGGCCCAAATTCTTGCACTTGGGTGACATAACTGCAATGGCAGTGGTAAATGAATCTAGGCAAATGAGTAAATCTTAAATGTTTAATTTTAACTTGTTTCATAAAATTGTTTAGTACTGTACCTCCCCTCCCTTTAGGACTGAATATGTATCCAATATTTCATACAAATTGGTGAATGTAATAAAAGTCGCAAAGAGGAAAATAATTTGCACAAATAAGAATAAAAATTCACATTTCGCAATGTAATATTCTTCCTTAAACTGTTATTACATTACAAATTTTAATTGTGCATTGCCCACTTTTAAGAAGTGCTTGAAGGTGTTGTTGGGGGAATGTAATAAAAGTTGGTAAAGGAAAAAAGATCCGCAATGCGAAAAATTATGCCTCTGTGCGAACACATTTGCCTTTGTGTGAATTTAATATAGCTTTTGCAAACCTGGAAACAGTTATGTGACCACTTCCAGTGGCGGAACTACCAGGGGCGCAAAGGGTGCAGCTGCTCCAGGGTCCGGGCCGCCCTGCTGTGTACCGGGCAATGCTGGACAGAATACCGGAGCTTTTTTTTCCCTCTGTAGGTTTTTTTCCGGCAGCACAGAGCGTCGGAGGATTGGTCTGCACGAGCACCTGTACTTTACAGTAGCTTGCAGGCGCTCGTACTCTGCCCTGGAAAAGTGCGCGCTCCTCCCCACACTGCTGTTTCAACATTTACAGAGGAGTTAAGGCTACGAGGCACAACTCGCTTCACCTGCCTTTTTGACTCCCCCCCAGAATGGTATGTGAAAATGCAGATTTGGTGGTCTGTTCTCTTAGTGTCCCATGCTGCTGATTGCTCCTTGTTCTAACCCTCCCCCACCGCACATACAGTACATGGGATTTGAGACTTGTGAGTCCTAAGACTCCGTCTCCTAAGTCCTAAATGATAAAGGAAAGTGCAGTGCAGAAAAGGGAAAGAAGATTACAGATTCAGGCTTTTCTGGGGGTGGGGGGTGGGGTTTGAAGCAGGAGAGAGCTGGAGTTATGTGTGGGGAACAGAGGGGGGACGGTGGAGGAACAGAGAATGAAATATTTAAAGTCACATCACTACAGACAATGCTGCCTATCCACATGCCTTTTATGGAGGGAGGTTTGAAGATGATATGATACTCAGAGTTCCCTATATAACTCAGCCTGCAGCCTTGTGCCTTTGTATGGTCACAGAACAACCCCTCAGTAGGGATGTAGCGAACTGCCGATTTGGTGTTCGCGAACGCCGTTCGCGAACACCGGCAAAAAATGCGAACGTTCGCGGACAGTTTGCGAACTTCGAACACCCGCTAAAATCGTTCGATTCGAACGATCGAAGGATTTTAATCATTCGATCGAAGGATTTTCATTCGAATCGAACGATCGAAGCCATTCGATCGAATGCTTTTCATTGAATCGAATGCTTACAATCGTTCGAACGAATGGAAATCGTTCGATTTTAGCGGTCGAAGGAATTCGAATGGTCGAATGGTCGAACGACTTGTATTCGAATCGAACGCGAACTCAAAATGCGAACGTTCCCAAACGTTCGCGAACGTTCGGCGGACACGAACGGTCGAAGTTTGCGCGAACTAGTTCGCAGCAGAACAGTTCGCTACACCCCTACCCCTCAGTGACTTCTAATATCCTTATCATTTACAGTAGGGGGTACATTATCCCTTATAATGCATGAGTGATACTCAAAGTTCCCTGTATAACTCAGCCTGCAGCCTTGTGCCTTTATATGGTCACAGAACTCCTCAGTGACTTCTAATATCCTTATCATTTACAGTAGGGGGTACATTATGCCTTACAATACATGAGTGATACTCAGAGTTCCCTGTATAACTCAGCCTGCTGCCTTGTGGCTTTATATGGTCACAGAACCCCTCAGTGATTTCTAATATCCTTATCATTTACAGTAGGGGGTACATTATCCCTTATAATACATGAGTGATACTCAAAGTTCCCCTTATAACTCAGCCTGCAGCCTTGTGTCTTTACATGGTCACAGAACAACCCCTCAGTGACTTCTAATATCCTTATCATTTATAGTAGGCGGTACATTATCCCATATAACACACGAGTGATACTCAGAGTTCCCTGTATAACTCAGCCTGCAGCCTTGTGTCTTTACATGGTCACAGAACCCCTCAGTGATTTCTAATATCCTTATCATTTACAGTAGAGGGTACATTATCCCTTATAATACATGAGTGATACTCAGAGTTCCCTGTATAACTCAGCCTGCAGCCTTGTGTCTTTATATGGTTGCAGAACAACCCCTCAGTGACTTTGAATATCCTTATAATTTACAGTAGGGGATACATTATCCCTTATAATACATGAGTGATACTCAAAGTTCCCTGTATAACTCAGCCTGCAGCCTTGTGCCTTTATATGGTCACAGAACCCCTCAGTGACTTTGAATATCCTTATGATTTACAGTAGGGGGTACATTATCCCTTATATCATTATAATACAGTGAAACCTCAATTTTACGTGTCCTTTTTACATGTAACTTTTACGTTAACTTTTAGTATGTTATATAAAGCAACTTTTCAATTGGTTTTCATTATTTCTTTTGTTATCGTTTTTGAATTTTTTTCCTTCCTCTTCTACATCTTTCCAGCTTTCAAATGGTAGTCATTGACCCCATCTAAAAAAACAAATGTTCTGTAAAGCTACAAATGTACTGTTACATTTAGGGGTCTAGTTACGCCACTGACCACTTCTGACAGTGGATGAAGGTTTGAAAATTATATAGTTTGCGCCAGTATGCAGTGAATGTAATAAAACTTCTTAATGAAACAGTTAGGTTCAAAAAGCTGTATTAAATTCTCGCAAAGGCAAATTTGTTCGCACAAAGGCATAACTCGCATTGAGAATATTGTTTCCGTTACCGACTTTAATTACATTCCCCCAAAAGAGATTTTTTGTTTTAAACAAATGCAATCAATGAATAATAAAGTCATGGCTTAATGACCTTAAACATAACAGCACTGCTGACGTCTTCAATGCTCTGTTGTACACAATAATGGAAGGGCAAATTTTTAGCATTCCTCTGAAACCAGTTGGAGTCCTGATTCTCTTCCGTGCAACTTTCAAACATTGTGCAATGTGTAAGCAGGACTTTGCATGTAATAGATGTCAGGAAAGCCTAACCTAGGGTCGAGGACTATGGGGTGGAAATCTGGCAACAACAAAAAATTATTAAAAGCCTTGGCCTTATACTATAGGCAGCGCAATTAAAAAAATGAATTTTTGCCAGCACTCCAATTGCTTTTCTTTTTCTGACAATAGCATTAGCATTCAGACCATTTTTAGCCATTTTTCATATACCAACCGTCAGTAGGCCATAAGTAATAATTTAGAAATTTGCACAAATGATTGAAGTCCTGTGTTTCCCATCTAACGTCTTGCAGGATATAATCTGTCCAAAAACCCAGGCCTGAATTATCTAAAGGAAAAGCTGATCTGTACTGCAACTATTGCATTGTTTGTTTGGCTATGACAATAAAAATGACCAATTATGGAGTTTTTTATTCTGTACTAGAAATTAAAACGTTATTTGTGTTGAGATAGAATAATCATAGTTTTGTTAGGTGTGATAATGAAGTGACATTGTGGGAAAAAGTGAATCATCTGAGACAGATCATATATTGTAGATCATATATTCTCGATCTATATATTTGGAAAAAATACTTTAAAGGAGAAGGAAAGCTACCCAAGCAGTAATAGCAATAGATTAGCCACAATAGCGCAAGCTAGAACACTATGGGGATTATTTATCAAGGTCAGAATATCCGAACCTCGAATAATTTGTGGTTCTTGGAGAAAAAAAACGACAAATTGTTCATGATTTATTAAAGTATGATGCTCTAAAAACTCAGAATCCAAAACCCTAGCATCTAACAGCTCTCAAGGTCCTGTATAAGTCAATGGGGAAGGTCCCACTGTCTGCGCTGATGTCCGTACCGATATCCGATGAGTTTGTGGTTTCTGTGCAAAAAAATCCTAAAACTGTGATTTTTTTACGTTGATTTCTGAGTTTTGTGCACAGAAACCACAGGGAAAGCTCCGAAGTTTGCCTGACCCAATTTTTAGGGCTTTTTTTCATAAATAAGGTCCATTCCAGGAATTGGAGTGTCTAGGATTTCAAATTCAGAGATACTCCGATAAATTCGGACCTTGATAAATAACCCCCTAAATGTATTCTGCATAATGTTTTACCATACCTGAGTAAACAGCTCTAGAAGCTCTCTCTGTTTGTTTAGGATAGCAGCTGCCATATTAGCTTGGTGTGGCATCACTTCCTGCCTGAGTCTCTCCCTGCTCACTCATAGCTCTGGGTTTAGATTACAAGAGGGAGGGGAGGAGGGAGGGGAAAAAGGGAGGGGGACAGAGGAGCAAACTGAGCATGCTCATGCCCTAGTCCTGGAGGTTTATGCTGAAAACATGAAGTCTGATACAGAAGCCCATGTGCACACAACAGAAGGAAAGAAAAGTGGTGTTTCTGAGGACTCAGAGCAACATTACTTTGAGGGTTTACTAGTGTATTTATATAGAACTTTCTGATAATGCTTACTTAATTTATCTTTTCCTTCTCCTTTAATTGTGCACATTTCATTTTGAATGATTATTTGGTAATTCTCCCACCTAAGTATCCTCTGACAAAATTTTCTACTCCTAGGGGCAGATTTATCAAGGGTCGAATTTCGAAGTAAAAAATACTTCAAAATTCGACCATGGAGTTTAAACTTTTTTCATCGAATTTGAGTATTCTGCGGGCGAAGTAAAATCGTTCAATCGAACGATTAAATCCTTCAAATCGAACAATTCGAACGATTTTATCGTATGATCGAACGATTTTAACTTTGACTTAAAAAAACTGAAAAATGCTATAGAAGGTCCCCATAGGCTAACATAGCACTTCGGCAGGTTTAATTTGGCGAAGTATTGAAGTCAAAGTTTTTTTAAAGAGACAGTACTTTGATTATTGAATGGTCGAATATTCGAACGATTTTACTTCGAATCGAATTCGAAGTCGAAGTCATAGTTACCTATTCGATGGTCAAAGTATCCAAAAAATTACTTTGAAAATTCCCTCTAATTCACTTCGACCCTTGATAAATCTGCCCTGATCTCCTGGTGTGCATGCTGCATGTTGTGAAAAACATCAGATTACACTCTAACACATGGACTGTGATATGTGTTGGGGGAGCTTATGGATCTACAATATATTAAGGATCCAAATTTCTTGCTATTGTTTACAATAATACAGTTGTGCTTGTGTTTCTTAAACAGCATATATTATGGGGCCCATTCATTAAGTTCGAGTGAAGGAATAGAAGAAAAAATACTTCGAATTTCGAAGTTTTTTTTTGGCTACTTCGACCATCGAATGGGCTACTTCGACCTTCGACCACGACTTTGACTTCGAATTGAACGATTCGAACTAAAAATCGTTCGACTATTCGACCATTCGATAGTCGAAGTACTGTCTCTTTAAGAAAAAACTTCGACCCCCTAGTTCGCCACCTAAAAGCTACCGAAGTCAATGTTAGCCTATGGGGAAGGTCCCCATAAACTTGGCTAACTTTTTTTGGTCGAAGGATAATCCTTTGTTCGATGGATTAAAATCCTTCGATCGAACGATCGAACAATTATTCCTTCAATCGTTCGATCAAACGATTATTCCTTCGATCGTTCGATCAAACTACAGTATGCGCAAAATCCTTCGACTTCGATATTCTAAGTCGAAGGATTTTAATTCCCCAGTCGAATATCGAGGGTTAATTAACATCTGCCCCCATGAGTTTATTACAGAGAAAAAGGAAAGAGAAAAAGGACCTTCCAATTGTTCCTGTCTAAACCATGCTGCTGTCTTTACCAGCTGTTACACATCAGAGCTCAGGCTGCCAAACAGGTTGGTTGACTAATTGCTATAAAATTATTTGCATACAGACAGAAGCACAGCTTCAGCCCATGTAAATATATATATATATATATATATATATATATATATATATATATATATATATATATATATATATATATATACATAAAAATAAAAACAAAGATAAGTACTGTACCATACTTTGTCCAAAATAAGTAAGCTCACATGCCACCACAATGTCTATCACTATAAGTGAGAGCCATACCTTCTCTTACTGGAATGCAATTTCTACATAAGATCTTTGTGCTAATTTTAAACAGATTTAAATTGCCGTTATTTTTACTCTTGCAGCAATTGACATGATCTAATGTAAATTCAAAAGGCTGGCTAATTTAAAAACATGTGGTATATTTTTTTAAGCAAAATAGGTATAATATGGTGTAAAGAGATTTTTCCAAATTGAAAATAGCATGTTATTTGTATCAGGAAAGCTCAGTTAGTATAGTTATTCGTACTCAGGGGTGTATGTATCAAAATCTGAAAAGTTCTCACTACTTTCTGAAAACTATTCCTAAAAAATCTGCGCGCTATTTATCAATACATTTTTCCAAAAAAGTTTTTCAGATTTGTCGCTGAAACCTGTGACTTTTTTGGATTTGACTCCTGAAAACCATGGATTTTTGAATGAAACCCAGCACAGAGTATTAACAGGAAATCTGCCATTGACTTCTACATGCACATTTTATTTGGACTCCTAACACCATTGGGGTTTAAAGAATCTTTTTTTCTTTGAAAAAATTGTGGTTTTTATAATTTTTTATTGTCAGACTTTTATAAATAACACCCTCAGGGGCATATTTATCAAGGGTCAAACTTTGAAATTAGAATTCAAAAAGACCAATCGAAATTAAGTTTTTTTGGGTCTAATAGGTCAGTTTTCGATAGAAAAGTTCCGTATTCAGCCTAATTCAAATTGTTTGAATCAAATTAATAGCACAATCGATCAAAGTTTTTCCCCAAAAAAAGTTGATTGTTCAAAGTCCACCAATTGACTCCAAATGGGTTCTAGAAGGTCCCTCATAGGCTACAACAGCAATTCGGCAGGTTTTAGATGGCGAATGGTCAAAGTCGAATTTTTAAAGACACCTTACATGGTAAATTTTGATATTCGAATTTTCTACTTTTTTTGAAATTCAAATCGAATTTGGAGTATTCCCTAGTCAAAGTACACAAAAAATAGCTTGAAATTTTAATTTTTTCATTTGAAAATTCACCTCAACCTTTGATAAATGTTCCTCTCAGTGTTGCTTCTGAACTCCACTAAGCAGAGCCGGGCCACACTGGGCAGGCGCCCTAGGCAACTTGTCTCGCTGTGTCGCCGGCTGAGTGTGCGCATGCACAAGTTTACGCCTGCGCACATATGCAAAAGCGCAAATCTGTGTGCGCACATGCGCAGAAATGCCAAACACCGTGAAGGAAGATGGGGAGTGAGGGGACCAGACATGGGGTAGGCGACAGAGCAGGTATGTGCCTGGCGCCCCCCCAGCTTTGCGCCCTAGGCACGTGCCTACTCTGCCTACCCCTAGTTCCAGCCCTGCCACTAAGTATTGATGCCCATAGGAAATGTTGCGTAAAACCCCCAATTAAATTTTTCACTTTCCCTTGTTTGTTAAATTTTTCAGGGGACCAGGAAAAAATTAAGAAAATTTAAAATCAGGGAAATTTGTTAAAGTGACTTATTCTTCAAATACTCAGGATTCAGTTCTTGTACCTTGTATACATGTATCAAAGGTCGAATTTCAAATTCATGTGAATTTTTTTTAATTCTAATGAATTCAAATATACTTTAAAATTCAGTTGGGGTCATTTAAAAAAAATTGAAAAATCTAAAACTCGAACAAATATTACCGACCCGAAACTCAAACCGAAGTTTTCTCTGAAAAAACTTGAATGCAAGGAAGGCTAGTAAAATCTTTCAATTGGTCACTGGACCTCTCCCATGGATTTATAGATAAACTCGTCAGGTTTCAGGTGGAGAATAGTAAAATTTAAATTTTTAAAGAAGCAAGGTTTGATAAATCTCAAAATTAAAATCGAGTTTGGATTATTTACAATTCGAATAAATCTGCCCCTTACTGTGTTAATGACAAGGATTTAGCATTGCAGTATTAATGTTATAGTGGGGGGATATGTGCAAGGCCTCTCTGACTTATACTAGATTTGTTGAGATATGCTTTAACAGTTGTTGTAAGTAAACTAATCTTGTACTGAGTGTATCTCTACCTATAATTGTCTGGAGTATCTGTCCAAGCATAGACTGTGCTATATTCAAAATGTCTTGATAATTTCTTGATGCAGACTCCATGCTAAATCAAATGAAAGTTATATCCGTTTTTGACAATTGTGTTAGAGAATTTCAAATTTTTTTCGTTTGGGCTGAGGAGATTTGTTTAGTGTACAGGATTCAAGCTTATAGAATTCAATAAATGAATACATTTTAAGCAATATCTTCAACCCTGACCCGAAATGCTGAATAAAAAAAAGAAAGCTTTTAGAAATGAATGGTTTTCATTTCTTAAAAAAATAAAAATAATAATTCAAATAAATATTTACATATTCTATATTTGAAAATCACTTTCTCCTCACTTACATACAGAATAGGGCCTAGCTATACTCTATATCCTTTGGTAATCAATGCCAATCCTCTTGGATTTAACATATTATTTCTGAAATGTATGTATGTATAATTGTATTTCTATAGTGCTACTTATGTATGCAACACTGTACAACAGAGCAATACATACAATGCAAAAGAACAAACAGGGGGCCATTACAATAAATAAAATGAATACAATGTACAATTATAAATACAATAAATACAAAGTACAGTTAAAATAAAGATTAAATATTAAGCTTGCCCTGCCCAGTAAAGATCCCTGCCCAGTAGAGCTTACAATCTAAATGGTAGGGTAATTTACAGACATAAATAGGAGGATATTAAGTGCTGTAGGTTTACAACGGGTGACACACCATTATAAGTGCCATTTCCCAGTCAAGGTGTTATGTGAGTGCTCCAAGAGTGAGTTAGACTTTGAGTTTAGTTCTGAAGAGTCTGGGGGAGGATTCTCTCTGGAAGAATTCAAGGATGGCAAAACAAATGTGAGGATCATTAACTTTTTTAAGTTTTTTCATAAATAAAAAATGGCCAACTACAACAAATGGGATACAGAACAGGTAATGAATGATTTAGCAGAGACGTTGGGCTTGGACTAGACCAGCTGGTATTTAAATGTATCTACTGTATAAATTGCAACTTCACAGCCATTACAGCCATGAGTATTATTCAGAGACAATCTTTCAAAAAACAACTGGCAAAACCTCGGTAGTGTCCATTCTTATCAATATAAAAACACAGATATCTTTATGGAAATAAATAAGGCTGCTACTACACACCTGGAGAGACACACAATCTTATTAGCTTACACATAGGGGCACATATACTAGGCTTCACATAACTTGTATTTAATCAGTTTATTTGAAAAACAAGATTAAGGTTTTTAGGTGAGCTTTAATATCCTTATGATTTTTTGAAAATAAATCAAAATACCTATTAAATTTAAATAGCTGTACTATTTTATCTCATTAATGATATAACATACAGGGGCAGATTTACATAGGGTCGAATATCGAGGGTTAATTAACCCTCGATATTCGACTGGCGAATGTAAATCCTTCGACTTCGAATATGGAAGTCAAAGTATTTACCGCAAGGATTTTAATCCATCGATCGAACGATTTTTCTTCAACCTAAAAATTGTTAGAAAGCCTATGGGGACCTTCCTCATAGGCTAACATGGCACCTCGATAGATGTTAGGTGGCGAAGTAGGGGTTAGAAGTTTTTTTTAAAGAGACGGTACTTCAATTATTGAATGGTCGAATAGTCGAACGACTTTTAGTTCGAATCGTTCGATTCGAAGTCTTAGTCAAAGGTCGAAGTAGCCAATTCGATGGTCGAAGTAGCCAAAAAAAAACATTCGAAATTCGAAGTTCTTCTATTCCTTCACTCGAGCTAAGTAAATGGGCCCAACAGTGTCTATACTTAAATAGTAAGTTTTATATATTTTGCTCCAACCAAAATGCGATGCAATTTGATACACCTCCTCCAAAACATAAACAAAATCTAACAACAACTATGAACTAAAGCATCTGAGTACAGTATGTTCAGTGTAGTAAAATACCATCTCTAACTCCTCTGTACAGTAAGTGAGTGAGACTCAAACTGAATACTTTGAAGCTGCTTTGTTTTAGGAATGCTACACTATAAATAAATAAACAAAAACAGAACTATCCTAAAAAAGAAATATATACATATATAATTTTATATATATACATATATAATTTTATATATATATATATATATATATATATATATATATATATATATATATATATATATATATATATATATATCATTTTTAAAACAATTATATGATAAGCAAAATGGTATTTACACATTGCACTCATGTTCGACAGATTGCTAGTGGTGAAATAATTATGTCTGCTTCTCTCAGTCTAGTACCTGATCTATACATTTCTCTTTATCCCATTTTAACATTTTAAATGTACAACAGAAACCAGGTTTTCCATTCAAAAATAAATTTACTTCATCGATTTTTTAAAAACTACTGTTTGTTTTTAAGTTCACAGCATTTTTTCTCCCAGTAATTTAAACATGTTTTCTGATGGACAAAGGTCATTTGTTACAGCTATAATACAGCTGTGTTGATCTTAGAACATACATTTTAAATTCTTCAAATCCTGTAAATCAAATGTTAGCAGTTGCGTACTAAATTGCCTTGTGTTATAGATTTTTGCAATGTAGAGAAGCAAATATATACAAAATACACAAATAATTGTCATGTACTTACAGTCTCTGAGATCCCCTTAAATGCGTAAGTTTGAAATATCTGAAGAAAACATATCCTTTTAGTTCAGAGAGAATAAAATCCCTGGGAAAGCTTGACACACTGTGATTTCTTTAAAGGAACACAGCATAATGCATTCAGTTTTACAAAACTCATAGTATTCTGCTGCATGCTATTTTGGGTACATTGGGTGGTAAACACTGAACACAGGATCATTTGTGCATAATATAATAAGGCTTCATTGAGGCCTTTCATTCAGCCCACTAGATTAAAATGCACCAAGCTCCAGCAAAGTATAAGGAGAGGAAAGTCTTCATTAGTATAATATGCATGCTGTGGAAGTCACATTTTCAGCAGAAATCAAGTTGCCCTCTGTGTAACTCTTGTCACAAAACTATTTGACCTGTTTTGTGTAGCAGCAATTGGATTACTGCAAATAACCAGAACACTGGGATCACTGTTGTGAAAAAGTACATTACATCATCAAATAATTAGGATGAGCTGGAAAAGAATATTTTCTTGTTCCATTTGTATTTTGCAAAACATGTTCCGACTTAGACTTGGAACGTTTCCTGTTTGGAAGTTCTGTACACCTAATTTTAAGTTTCGGAAACAGAAACACAGTAAACATGACTTCATGTTTCTCTTTACTCCCACGCACCATCAAGAAATACCAAAGCTATATTTCTTGAATGGAGTTGTTATGAAGTGATAATATCCCCATGCTGCTTTCAAAATGGCATTCCCCTGCTTCTTGTTAACTTTGTTCATAAAGCTTACTATTTATTTATTTGCTAATAGATGTGATTAAACATTGCTATGAGCAAACAGAGTGGTAGTCACATACCCAGCAAGTTCTATTGAGTGCTTTATTGGCTCATTAGTATAACACAATGTGATTAAAAATGTAATTGCCAGCTTACTACTTCTTTAAGATGGCAAGTCCACAAGAGCTGTCCTTTTGAAATTTTAAAATCTTCCTTTACTTCAAGCTTTTAGAGTTTCATTTCATATTTTTATTTGTTCACACTTTTTATACTGTATTTGGATCTTGTAATAGAAAATTATACATTCATGCTATTTCAAAATGTGAGTTTAAAAAAATCTACACAAATTTGAATTATGATGAAAAGCCCTCTATGCAGTGCCGGAACTAGGGGTAGGCAGAGTAGGCACGTGCCTAGGGTGCAAAGCTGGGGGGCGCCAAGCACTTACCTGCTCTGTCGCCTACCCCGCGTCCGGTCCCGTCTCTCCAAGACTGCCGCGTGTATCTGTCTCGTAAATGTGCACGCTGGAGCGAAGCTTTGAGCATGCACGCTGGAGCACAGTTTTGCCCATGCGCAGTTTCGCACACACTGAGCCGGCGACGTGGCCCGTCAGGTTGCTTAGGGCGCCTGGCCGGGTTGGCCCAGCTCTACCTCTATGGGCCAGATTCAAGTCAGAGAGAAAAAGGTTTATCAAGTGAAAAGTCATGGATGAGATTCAAATTGAGACGCAATTCAATTCCGAAAAAAAACTTTTTTATCAAGTGAAAACTCAATTGAAATCTATGAGAAAAATGGAACTGAATTTGGAGAAAAAAAATTCTCCTCTAATTGATTCTTGTTCATGAGTTTTCAAGTGATAAACGATGAGATAACTTTTTATCTTATCATTTATAACAGAATTGAATCTGGTCCTATGTCTCCCACTCCCCTTAGATTGGGAGTTTGTGGATTTCTAGTGTAGGACAAATGCAGGCCCATGCATCACATAATATTAGGGCTTAATATTAGGCAGAATCCCTTCTAGCCAATAACAAGTTCCTTATCACACACAGAATTATCTTGCGTGTATGTTTTCTGCATGTGGGAAAAAAACACAGTACCAAGACGAAACCCAGAAACATATGGGGGCTGAACTTTGGTTTGGTTTACCATTCTGGTTATGAAGTATTAAAGGAAATATTCAAAATGATTTTCAGTAGTGTATAGGCATTTTCTATGGCAGCTATGACTATATTTAGATTATTATTTCCATTGTTTTACCATGAAGGAAATTAATAATTGAAATGCAAACATGCCAAAAATTGACAGTAGCTTTGATTAGGTCCGAAAAAGTGAAGAAACCCAAAGAAATTAACGAAAGGTTCCACACAGACTATTCCAATAAGATCAATCAGTCAGTATAATACCCTATTAGAAGAAAAGTGCATTGAAGTGTCATGCACACTGTATATATACACATATATTATTCCTTGACCTTTACTGCTGTAAATCAGGTTCATGCTTATTTCAACACTAATGGCGACAACAGCAACTGAAGAGAAAATTTGTAATGCACATCATATGGAAAAGTATGTGGCTAGACAATGTTAATAATGTAAATATTTTATTTATGCATTAAATAGTAGTAGGTGGTTTGAATAACTATTTTAATAAAATATGTTTTACTTTGTCTTTTTTTATACATGTGCGGGGAAACATGTTTCCTTATACTTATGTGGGGATAATGATTGCCTTTTGCTAAACAACAGCAGTACTGTCTTATTTATAGCAGGCAGGGTGTTCTAAATCAGTGTCCCACAATACAAATCAAAGCAAAATACCCCTTATTAGATGGGCCCAATGGCATTTTCAATACCAATGCTTGGCGATGACTGTGACTTTAACAATGATAATGTTATTTGACAAGGGGCTGATTTATCAAAGGTTGAATGTTAGAGGTTTTTTTCATCTTGAATGAACTCGAATGACCTTGAAACTCGAATAGTATTTTATTTAAGAAAAAATTTGAACGTCTAAAACACAATCTAATATTACCAACCTGAAAACTCACATCAAATTTGAATATAATTGGAATAAACTCAAAACTCAAATGTCAGGAAGGCTAGTAACATCTTCAAAAGAGTCAATCGACATCTGCCATTGACTTCTACATGAACTCTGTAGGTTTAAGGTGGCAAATAGTCGAATTTGAGTTGTTCCCTGGATCAAGGTATGATAAATCTCGATTCAAGTTTGGAGTTTTGACCAAAGATCCAACTTGAAAATTCAAATTTACAATTCAACCTTAATAAATCTGCCCCTTAAAGTGGCTTAGACTGAACCCATGGGAACTGCTCCATAATCTCCTGAAAAAATCTCAATAAGCAGTCCAGACTGTTAGCTAAACACTTGATTTCTGCAGCAAAATGGAGCTATAAGTTGGTTAACATGAGACATACATTAGTCTTGCAACAGACTTTGAAGAAAATTAATGTAATCTATACATTGGAACAGCTATTAGCTCGAGTATAGGGCAAAATGAAAAATGTTGTTGAAATATGGATGCCATGGTCAAATTATGTTGCTGCAAAACAGCTTAATTTTCAGTAATGGAAATATGTTGGGTGATATATCATATGCAGTTTATGTTATGAGAATGGAGGACTCTATTCTTTTACTATACTTCTTGCTATTGTTTCCTTTCCACCTATTTTTCTTCCTTAGTTACTTTATTTCTATTCTATTTAATAATTGGAATAGCACATTTCACACCACTTAATGTGAAGCATATCATAGTCAAAGAAACAATATGTATGTCTTGCATTTATATTTTTTCTTTGACTATGATATGCTTCACATTAACTGGTGTGAAATGTGCTATTCCAATTATTAAATAGAATAGAAATAAGGTAACTAAGGAAGAAAAATAAGAAATAAGTAAAAAAAAAAAAAGTGCATAGAGGAACAGAAATGGTCTGCTAATTTAGTCTGTCCTGACAACATGGCAGTTAATCATCTTTGATATGGAACCAAATAAACCCCTTTTTAAAATTGTATTGAGTTTTCACAGATATAAATTGGGAGACGCAGAAAAGTGCCTCGGACAAAATGTATTTGCAAACCTGTCCAAACGGCAACGAGACACATGTACATAAGCAAATACAGTAAGCAAGGTGCACAATTGAAATTGTAATGTTATTTATTATAATTCTGGCATCATTATGGTTGCAAGGGATCAATGTTCTTAACTCAATTGTGCAGAATATTTTCAAAGCCAGCCTGGCTTAATTTCAGATGTATACTGGCGTCATGTCTGATGTTTGGCATGCAAGTGATGTGTGTACAGCTCAACTGCCATCAATTGATTCAGGGCACTAAGGGAACCCTGAATCTAACCCTGGTCTAGAGGTGGCACCAATAGATGCAATATCTCTCAATTTGAAACATAAGCGGGAAGGATGCAAGTACCTTTAATAAATAGCGGCTTGTGCCCTTATATCTTTATATAGGTCAATATATGGCTAATGGCATAGAAGGCAAAAAAGGCTAAATACATACAGTATGTTTTCATCCTGTCTGTATATCCTACAACAAAGGCACTACACAAATGGTCTTCATACTGTGTGCCTCTGACCCTAATTATTCCAACAGTGCACCAAAAGGGTTTAGCAGAAAACATATGTACAATGAGCAATTTACTTCTTTTAATCTCAGTTTTTGCATTTAGTATAAACTGTATACCTTAGACTTTAGACTTTATTTAATCAGATTGCCTCTTTATCCATTCATTAATACAGACTATTGCATTGTATACTGATACAGAATGCAATCTTGCAAAATCTATTTAGTTAAAAAAATATTTCAATAAAAACATTATTCTACTAATAGTATGATGAAGAACTCATAAGGACAATAAACAATGCAACTTTAATCCTTACTGCTTAATGTGCACAGAAAATTACACATGTAACAAGTTTTTCTCATTACCTTTGTGAATAAAGACATTGGTTGTTCAAAAGGGATGTTTTCCAAACAAGACCCCATCATATTACTCTATATGAGCAGATGTGCTCATAAGCCACAAGGTATGTACACAGGACATTGTTTTTGTAATGGATGTTTGTGTTGCTGGCTTTTCAAGGCTCAGGGAAATTCTCCAGAAATTGCACTTTTTAAATTTAGTTCTTCAAATAAGAAAAATTGGTGAAGCGCTGAAATTGCTTAACAGCTGTTGGGTACTGTGATGCTTTCCCAGCCCATGGGGAAGATTAAAAATTTAATTTAACATTAAATGGTGCATAGAGTATATGAGGACCTAACACAGTGACAGCTTCAGCATATATATATATATATATATATATATATATATATATATATATATATATATATATATATATATATATATATATATATATATATATACTGTATACATGCACACACACACATATATATATATATATATATATATATATATATATCAATCAAAAAAGTCCAGACAACTTGCTTTGTGATCAAGAAAAAACTTTTATCAAGCAAGTATTAAGTACAACGTTTCGAAGCTCCCGCTTCTTTATCAAGCAATAAAGATTACAATGACATCACATCCTTTTAAAGCCATGTGTACAGGCCACACCCATCAAGTGGGATGTGGTTCATCATGTACTACCTAAAGACCAATAAGCATACATTTAACTTGTATATTGCATCAGTATCCATTTAGACAGTGGTAACAGTAGCATGCAAAGATTAAAGTAACATATCGGTCAAAAGTAACAATATGTAACTATGAACAAAAAAGTTATGTGGAATCAGGATGTCATATTCAATTAGTCCCAACAATCCAATAGTAAAGTGTTACAAAAATACCTTTCAATCACATGAAAGCATACAGGTCATACTCCCTGTTAAGACCTTTAGGGGACAGTGTTTGCAATGTATGTATCCAAAATTAAAAAAAAGGTATTATCACTGATGGTTTGAAAGAGTATCTAGTGCAGGAATTTCCATGCATACCTGTGTTTTATACCCTGCCCAAGGTGCATAAAAATCTCCAATCCCCCCCAGGGCGGCCGATTGTAGCAGGGGTTAATTCTGTATTATCTCCTTTGTCAATTTTTCTTGATAAAGTACTAGCCCCCTTTGTATCGTCAGGAACTTCATATATCAAGGATACTTCACACTTTTTACGGTGTATTCAAGGTCTTGACTTGGGCCATGACAGGGTATTATTAGCAGCATTTGATGTCAACAGTTTATACACCTCTATACCCCACGATTTGGGAATGGCAGCAGTTAGACTGACCCTGGAGGAATCAAGCTACGACCTGGCACAGATTGACTTCTTTATGGAATTGCTATACCTGATTTTGCATAAAAATTATTTCCTATTTCAGGATAGATTTTTCCTCCAGGTACAGGGGACTGCCATGGGGTCCAACGTCGCCCCTACCTATGCCAACATTTTTATGAATTTTTTCGAGAACACGTATGTGTATGGCCATGCACTATACAAACAAAATTGCCTGAAATGGTGGCGATATATCGATGATTTGTTGGTTGTATGGAGGGGTGACGTTGGATCCCTATTGGAGTTTAAAGCCTATCTAGACTCCTGTATTCCCACGATTGGGTTTACACTTACACACAGTGAGGAATCAGTTACGTTTCTGGATACTACTGTGTATCGCAGGGACAGATCCTTGTACACAGATTTGTTCGTCAAATCCACCGACCGCAATAATTTACTGAGGTTTGATAGTGCACATCCAAGGGCTAATATTTCCTCTCTCCCTAGATCGCAGATGTTACGCGTTAGACGCATAGTCATGGAGGATGAACAGCTCTCCACACGCCTAACAGAGATGTCCACAAAATTTAAACAAAGAGGGTACCCTCGGCAGATGTTAACTCAAGAGGTGGCACGTGTGCAGGGGCTGGATCGTGAGTCTATCATACAGGATAAATTACCAGATAGGACAAAAAGTTCCCGTATACCATTTGTACACTCCTACCATCCCTGTACTAGGAAAATTCATCACGTGATTTACAAACACTGGCCCCTACTACGCGCAGCATATCCTGACATCCCAGAATTTCAGGAACCTCCATTGCTGTCCTATAAACGACCACGTAATCTCAGGGATAGGCTTGTGAAAGCAGACCTGGGTACTCAAAGGGTTAATACACAAAGGGTCCTAGCACCACTGACAAATGGCATGTACCCGTGTGGTAGGTGTAACCAATGTTCAAGTGTCATACGCACTAATGCCTTCACCCATCCACACACAGGAAGAAAGTTCGAGTTACGTGGCCACTTTACATGTGACACAGAATACGTGGTCTATATGCTCAAGTGCCCATGTGGGCTTGCGTATATTGGGGAGACAGTTCAACCAATACGGGATCGTATTAGTCAGCACAAATCCACGATCAGGAAGGAGGTATTGAAATTGCCAGTACCAGCCCATTTCCATTCTGCACGACACTCTGTGGCAACCCTCAGATTTCTTGTATTGGAGTCTATTGCCCCCCCCACGTCGGGGGGGCAATAGACTCCTACAACTCCAGAAAAGAGAAAAATTTTGGATACATACATTGCAAACACTGTCCCCTAAAGGTCTTAACAGGGAGTATGACCTGTATGCTTTCATGTGATTGAAAGGTATTTTTGTAACACTTTACTATTGGATTGTTGGGACTAATTGAATATGACATCCTGATTCCACATAACTTTTTTGTTCATAGTTACATATTGTTACTTTTGACCGATATGTTACTTTAATCTTTGCATGCTACTGTTACCACTGTCTAAATGGATACTGATGCAATATACAAGTTAAATGTATGCTTATTGGTCTTTAGGTAGTACATGATGAACCACATCCCACTTGATGGGTGTGGCCTGTACACATGGCTTTAAAAGGATGTGATGTCATTGTAATCTTTATTGCTTGATAAAGAAGCGGGAGCTTCGAAACGTTGTACTTAATACTTGCTTGATAAAAGTTTTTTCTTGATCACAAAGCAAGTTGTCTGGACTTTTTTGATTGATATATAATTTGTCCTTTGGACTAGGTCACAGACCAGGGTTAATCTCCACTCCATTTTGTTGGATTATATATATTTATATATATATATATATATATATATATATATATATATATATATATATATATATATATATATATATATATATATATATATATATATATATATATATATATTTATAATGTATTGATACTTAAGGAAAATGTTCCAGCAGGAAATAACTTAACCTAGCAACAGCAAAACATTTAGGGGTAAATTTATCAAAGAGTGAAGTTCCGCCACTAGAGTGAAATTCCGCAGCTCTCAATTCATTTCTATGGGATTTTGAAAGGCATATTTATCAATGGGTGAAAGTTTAAAAATCCCATAGAAATGAATGGAAAGTGGCGGAATTTCACTCTAGTGGCGGAACTTCCCTATTAACTTCACTCTTTGATAAATAAACCCCATATACTCAAAACATATATATGCAACCTAGGAACATTTTTAAACTAGGTCTACATTCCTTCAGTTTAATATACATGTGTGAGATTTGTAGTGTTTATAAAATGGCCTGTAGGTTTCACTGTGCACATGAGTTGCACAGCACTTTCTATACTTCTATACAGCTTGGGGTGTTAGAGTGAGGCTACTGTTGATGTGTAATGGCTGCATGAACCTGCTAATGAGGCACTGTTATAATCAACTCAGTCTCGGCTACCAAAACACAACAAGATCCATTATCCAGAAACCCGTTATCCAGAAAGCAAAATTATAAAAAGGCCATCTCCCATAGACTCTATTTTATCCAAATAATCCAAATTTTGAAAAATGATTTCCTTTTTCTCTGTAATAATAAAACAGTAGCTTGTACTTGATCCAAACTGAGATATACAGTAATTAAACCTTTTTGGAGGCAAAGCAAGCTTATTGGGTTTGATTTAAGATGAAAAGATTTGTTATCTAGAAAACCCCAGGTCCCAAGCATTCTGGTTAACAGGTCCCATACCTGTATAACCATAAAAAAGTTATAATGCTATACTGTATTAATACACAGAAATGTAACACGTAGCTCTCTTTGGATAAGAAGACTAGTAAAACTATTTTTATGTCAATACGGTTATGTTCCATCTTTATTTTTGTCTTGGTCAGTATCTTGTCCTAGCAAACAAAAATGCCCCATTAAGTAATGATCACAGTTTCATTCTTCTGTCTCTAGCAACAGAGCCATGCACACAGCAGTACATGTGTTCACCAATTCTTATACAATTTAAAATACTTGTTAACAGTTAACAGCATCCCTTGGGAATGATCCCTCAGGCTAACAAGATAAAACCTTCTACAGGAGACAAAAAAGGTCTTTGTACAAAACAGGGATTGATTTACTATGCACCACATCACTATATGAAGTGAGCTGCTGTCCTGAATATGAAATGAAATGAGCTATTTAAGCCAAACCAGTAAACAGTATTCATTATAATGGTAGTAAAATAATGATACTCGCTGATGTCAAAGGTGTTGTAAATACTATATAAAAGAAAGGCTGCTTAGTAGAAGAACATAACATACCCCAAAACACAACACTAAATAATTGGCATTGTGCATCTGGGGCTTAATTCCCCACTGGGATCTATGTAAAGGTAATGCATTTCCATTTGTTAACAACACATTTGAAATAATCACTGGGGTTTGCATTATATTTCTACCAGCCCTAAATTTCAATGCTTATGGGACAAAAGCTGGCAAGACATTTAGTACTGATTCTATGTATTCTCTATCACATTTCCACCAATGCCTGAACTGAGAGATTCCCCTTAGCAGTGCCATGACAGTTACATCTGCATAAAATTCAATCCTCATTACAAAATATTGACAGGAATCAAATCAGCAAGTTTCTTGTAGCTGAGCATTAATTCCCTGCAGGATGGAGCTCTTAGGAAGGAAGTTCCATTCCACCAAATATATCAGGCTGTTCTTGTATACATGTTTACTATTGTGTATTTCATATGCTTCAGCAAATAGGAAATCCATGAATATCCCTCGTTCTGTTTAAAATGTTATTGTTAGTTTCTTTATTACTGCGATGTGATTGAAGTATTTGCCATGGAATGGTAATACATCTTCCCTAAAGCTTTCTAGGATACAGTTTAACCCTTTTCCAACCTGCTTGTTTTCTTCGACTGTACAAAAAAGCCAAGCTATTTATTTGTGCTTTCATTCTTTAGAGTCCTTTATTGAGGGCAAACATGGAAACAAACATTTCACTTCTGTCATACTTAATATGGCTCTAAATATAAGCCGTTTTACTAAATATAGAAAGAAACAAGGTAAGCATATTCTCTTTTATCCATTAAAATGCAGCTGATTTTGAAAGCCCCATATGACTTGACTTGGATAAGGGAAAATAACAGTACAATAGTGAATGTTTGAAGCACCACTTGAGAATTTAAGGACAAACACATAGTTTATTCCAAAATATGGCCCACAACCTATATTTTGTAGACAACCTTTTTTAAATTCAAACAACATTTTTTTTCCTTTTCACAAATATCCATACTTAAAATTATTATACAGTATCTCCCAGATAATTTGGGTAGAAATACAAAATGCCAGACTTCTTACGGAACTTATAAGAGACAATTACCTATACAGTTCATTAACCCTCAAGTAACCCTAGTAGTTTAGTAAACCCTTAAAACGATACATTTTAAATATGTTTTTGCACATAAAAATGTGCTCAGAGGACAATTAATACACAAAGAGACAAGAAAAAATGATATATTTTACAGTGCATTTAGCATTTCATTTATGATTCAAGATTTTGTTGTATTCAGGATTGTCCAGGTTAGTAGTTCTTTGGTGTCACACCTGTTTCTCTGCTCCCATGAGTTAGGGACCATCCTCTGCCTCCTTTCTCTGTCCCCCAGTCTAGTCAGGTCTCTGCAGTTGCAGTTGCTGCTTAGGGATGTTAGCTTGAGAGTCTAACTTTATGTAAATACTTGATTAACTCGAGAAGGGTACACTACATTTGTATCAAAAGGACATCTTTACTCTATGGATTGAGATTGTTTTAAAGGACTTGTAAAGTTCAGAACCATGAATTTTTAGACTTACTGTGAGAACTCACCCTGTTGGTCTAGGGGGGGGGTGACGGGGGACGCCAGTCGCACCCATGGCGGGGGAGCCTGCCGTGTCCCTCCTCATGCACGTGGATGCGTATACTGAAGGGCTGATTGCACCGCTCGCTTCCGGGATTGAGCAAGCGGCACAGGTGATGTCATCGTGCCTGGCGAAATTAGAATATTTGAAGGTAGGCATCTATTTTGGTAGTTCCTGGGTGCTAATTCTGGTTTGTTATTCCGTGTTTGACCTTGCCTGACCCTGATCTTGTCCTGATTGCTGCCTGTCCTGACTCTTACCTGTATTTTGACTATTCTACCACATGGATCCTGATTTGAACCCGCCACTTTTGTATTACGACTTGGCCTATGACCTTGACTACGCTCCTGCCTCTCTATTTCATACCACACTTCCTGTTTTGGTATTCTGGCTTGGCCTGTGACCTTGACTACGCTCTTGTCTCTCCAGCTTGGTATTGACTCGGCCTGTCCTTTGATTATGCTCCTATTTTCCATTCCAGTTGTACGTACGGTTCCCTTGCTTGCCCAGAGTTCTCTCCTTGGTCCTTTCACATTAAGACCTGGCGGCATCTGAGTAGTGGAGGGCAGTTATTATAGGCAGAACAGTGAGCCATGACCAGGACCTTGGGGTTTGCTCTGGGTTTGGGAGATAAAATGTCACACACTTACTGTATTATATTTCAGTCAGTATGAATAATTTGCAAAAATAAAATATGCAAAACTGCGTTCAAATATACCCAATACATGCCATGGTTTAATTACACATGCACAAGTGCAAAACACAAAAATACATTTTGACTATTTAAACACAAAGGTACAGTATATACACAGTACACTCCCCTATACTTTTGCCTTTGCGTCAAAACAGCAGTTGTATCTGTTTTTCTAAATGAGATCTAAGGTGCAAGGTACATGGTGAACAGAGAGAAAGCAGTCCTGGAATCAACACCTGCCTGTAAGGAGTAATTCATTAGGTGCAGGACGGGGCCATATTTTTGCACTTTGCTCCAAGCCCTGCATGTTGAAAAATTGACGCAGGCCTCTGTGCCCCCCCCCCATGAATACAGCACTTCCTGTGATTGTTTCAGGTGCAAGTTGCATTTAGCATCTTCAGAGTTGGGGGTGAGTCGCGTATGAAGCTTATGGTTTTTGCACCCAATTCCCTGAGCACATGTCTGGAAACCCTGAAGTTCCAGGGTTCTCCAGCATGAGTAGGTGCAGATGTGCACAGTCATCTGATGGAAGGATAGACACAATGGTAATTGGCAGTGTATGCACGTTTGGACACATATTGCATCTATAAATCTAAATCTCCTTTGAGTCCATTTTGGAACACTTGCACTTGCGGGTGGACCCTACAAGTTACATTTTCAGAACATGTAAATAATTGTTGTCATTGTATTGTGGTTTATCCCTCTGAAGGCAATAGTGTTGTCCCATACTATGAAGAGGAATCTTTATGATTCCATTCCATAGGTCAAGTCAATAAAATGCTATGGCAGGCTGTTAGCCCATGACTTCTGGCATCTTGTAAAGGGATGATAGCTCATTAGTAGTGGTGAAACAATATGGAAGCCAGTGTCTGCCTAACCTGGGGAAAATAGCATCCTAGCGAATATTTAGGATGATGTAAAATGGCATTGCAGGTACAAAAGGATCAGGACTGACCCCTAGCAGCATCAGTAATTAAATAAGAGTAGCTTATCGCTGAGAAGTACAACATTTGCAAATAATGCTAGTAACTTTTGTATCAGTGCTGTGAGCAATGCTTTTCTAAGACTATAAGTACAGATTTCTACAGTAATTTGGCAGCGTTTTAGCTACTAGCACTGAGGCAAATGCTGTCTCAACACAATGGAACTGCTGTTTTGAGACTGGTAAGCAGAGATTGGGGAAAATGATTTGGCAAGTTTCCGAATTCTAATGGGGAAATGTAACAAAACAAATACTTGCAATGCAAACAATTATTCCTGTGTGAGATTAATTTCTACTGCATAATTAATATTACCTTTTGAGAACCTTCAATAGAATTAGTTACATATCCACCAGAAATAAAAATATACTGTAGTTGCCGCATTGCTCTCTGTATAGTAACGTGCTTGAAAAGTCATTTTGCAGCACCAGTGAAAAAGTCTATCATTTGTTGCTAATGAACTATCATGGAAGGGGTGAGCAGGATTAAAAGGAGCCAGAGTCCTTCTCCTTAAAGGAGAACGAAACCCCCCCCCAATAATAAAAACGTCAACAGATAACCCTACATAGTCCCCCCTCCATGCTTCCCCCCGCATACTTGATTGCCCCTGAAAGTGCCCCTAATTCATTACACACTTATAGGTGCAGAGTAAGTGATGCGGAGCTCATGGGGAAGTGAACACCATATTGGAGCAGTCTTCTGGTTCGTAGCACATGTGCATGTGCCAAAAGTGCCGGAAATTGCAGAAGGGAAGAGGATCAGAATACCTAAAAGCTGGAAGATGGCACCCATGAGTTCTGCTGCGCTTACTCTGCACCTATACATGAGAAATGAATTAGCGGCACTTTCAGGGGTAATCGATTATGCAGGAGGGAGCAGGGAGGGTTTAGTTCTCCTTTAAAGGGGTAGTTCGCCTTTGGAGTAACTTTTGCATTATGTAGAAAGTGATATTCTCAGACAATTTGCAATTGTTTTTGGTTTTTTTCATTTTTGTGGCTTTTCAGTTATTTAATTTTTATTCAGCAGCTATCCTGTCTGGTATTTCAACCAAACTGGTTGCTAGGGTCTTGTTTTTCTTAACAACCAGGCTGTGTTTTGAGTAAGAGACTGTAACACTTATAGGAGGGGGCTTAATATGAAAATAACATTCATATTGTAGCCTCACAGAGCAATAGCCCTGTTTGCCTGCTGAGGCCAGTGACCCCCCTTTCCTTTAAAGCAGAAAAGAGGCAGAAGAGGAAGTATATAGGATATTCTATAACGTACTAAAAGTTAACATACACCTGAACCGCACTTTAAAACAGAAGGCACTGCCATGCCTCATGCTACACACATAGCACTATATATTTATATATATATATATAAATAGATAGATAGTCCTATAAAGATATAGGTATGGGATCCGTTATCTGGAAACCCTTTAAGATTTAATTTATTTTTATTGGAGGCTAAACCAGCCTATTGGGTTTATTTAATGTTTACATGATTTTCTAGGAGACTTAAAATACGAAGTTCCATATTACAAAAAGATCCGTTATCCGGAAAACCCCAGGTCCCGAGCATTCTGGATAACAGGTCCCATACATGTACAATGCAATTTCACTAGCCTAATGTAAATCTTTATTTGTTCTTTTCTAACACTCATGTGTGTATAAAACAGGTAGTGTATGTCTGCATTAATGTATGCTTTTTGTTTTGAAGCTACTAAGTTCAGGTTCCTTATTCTATCTTTATATTTACATTTATTATGTTGGGACAGACCATGCTCAAATACATAATTTTACTTAAACAAATCTATTGGACAAACAAGTTATAGAAAACGTACAGAATGATAGTTTGGCTCTATTAACCAAAACATTTAAATAATGTACCAGTAAGTCTCAAACAGCATCAACCAGAAATTTCTGGGGTTTCTCCAAAACAACATTTTTAAAGTGTGGGATCTCTGTTCTGCTGTTCTGTCTGGGTCATTTGATGCCTTGTATGCCCCTCTATTTTAAACATTTCCTGCTCCAAAAATAGAATGTAAACAGGACTAAAAAGTACATGTTATTAATTTTTAAGTAATAGTTAATCGCTGGTGTGGCCCAAAAAGCTCACCGGTCATTATTTGTAATGTGTTTGAATGGTATAGAATAACTGGAATGTATTTATTAGCATATAAAAAGCGATTTATACAGTAGACCGTATAATGTGTCAATCAATATTTTCAGAATTTCAGAATTGTTTACAGTCAATTATTGTGAATAGTTATTAATACGCAGTAATGCAGATAAATTAAACATGAACCCAAGGCAGGACCCTGCTGCACATCATTTATAAGCATAGTCCAAACAATGTAGCCTTGACAGTTACTCTCTGCACAAAATATTTCAGACACATCTCTTTGAAGAAATAGCAAATCAACAACAAAGTACCTTAGTTTAAAAAGCAAAGGTTTATGTGACACTGA
Organism: Xenopus laevis; assembly: GCF_017654675.1. Classification (NCBI taxonomy): domain Eukaryota; kingdom Metazoa; phylum Chordata; class Amphibia; order Anura; family Pipidae; genus Xenopus; species Xenopus laevis. The sequence continues at coordinate 88,215,618 of NC_054382.1, read as the reverse complement.
ATCAAAAGCCTTGGTAAAACCCAAGTAGAATCCATCTGCTGCAACACTGTCCAAAATCCTACTTGGTACATCATAAAAAGTAAGCCGTTTTGTTGATTTCTCCTTCATGGGAACATGTTAGGGCGATTCACAAAAGGTCGGAAAAAAATGACATCTTCTTATATTTTTAGATCAATTTAATAAAAGTTCACTTTTTGACTTAAGAAGTGATTTTTTTTTTATTTATTTTCAGGGAATTGTGTGCGGTATTTTATAGCAACCATTATTTTCTTTTTTAAGCCATTTGATATTGCCACCTGCTAATAGGGCAATCTATAGAACCTAAGCCATTCTGGATGCCACTGACAGAGTAGAAGTCTCTTTTTACAGTATTCCAGTCATTCCTTTTCCTGGGAAACTTGATATAATTCCTCGACACAGAACATTCTGGACCTGCCCAAGGTATCATGAAAATGTGTTAGTGGCTGTAGGTAAGGCTCCAGCTCCTCATAAAGGTCTTTAATTTCTGCCCTACAGCTCCACAGTGCATTTTCCTCTATTAATTCCTTCAAATAACTTTTCCACTGCAATTGTTAAACTTACACGATTTAAAGAGATACTGACACCAGTAAGATCTTTTTTTAAAATCTATCAAAACATCAATGCAGCAGGAGTCCGTTAGCATTAGAAATTCTAACTGACATGTTGAGAAGGGACAGTCAGGTTGGCAAAACAGTCAGGTTTAGGAACTTCAAGTAACAATTAACTACAAAAACAGACCTATCATAGTTACATAGTTAAATCGGGTTGAAAAAAGACAAAGTCCATAAAGTTCAACCCAGCATCCATACACACACCCCTCCCTACCTTCACAAAAATTATATATACCCATATCTATACTAATTATAGAGTTTAGTATCACAATAGCCTTTGATATGATGTTTGTCCAAATAATCATCCAAGCCATTCTTAAAGGCATTAACAGAATCAGCATCACAACATCACCCGGCAGTGCATTCCACAACCTTACTGTCCTGACTGTGAAGAACCCCCTATGTTGCTTCAAATGAAAAGTTCTTTCTTCTAGTCTGAAGGGGTGGCCTCTGGTACGGTGATCCTCTTTATGGGTAAAAAGGTTCCCTGCTATTTGTTTATAATGTCCTCTAATATTCTTGTAAAGTGTAATTATGTCCCATCGCAAGCGCCTTTTCTACAGAGAAAACATTCATCTGTGTAGCATGGAGCACCACATAGAGTAGAATATATAAAATCCAATACTTTATTCATCCATTAAAAGTCAATTTAAGAATTCGCCAATAGTGTACAGAACCATTACACTTGACGCGTTTCGTAGCCATCCGGCCACTTTCTCAAAAGCTTAACGGTTCTTGTTAAACAAGGGTTTTAAATCCCTAAAGGTTACCTCCCATAAAATCATTAACCCTCAAGTAACACACCATAAGGCTAGAGCAAAAAAGCACCTAAGTAATGCATATCAAGAAAGCATAGGGATTCAATCAGCTTAACATGTGTCCATTATTTAGATATCGTTACAAGTTACATAATAACGCAATCAATTCAGAACAGAAGACAATCAATGTAAAATTGAAACAAAAATAAAGTAATTCAAACAAATATATATATATATATATAACCAATATGTAACAAAATAAATGAAAATTACATGATATCAAAAAAGCAAGAGACCTCCCACTCATGATTCATGTCTCCAAAATCCTCTGTTGATTAAACATGGTGGGGGTCATTTATCAACACCGGGCAAATTTGCCCATGGTCAGTAACCCATGGCAACCAATCACATTGCTGCATTCATTGTTCTACTTACAGCTGGCTTCAAAAAGCTAATCACTGATTGGTTGCTATAGGTAACTGCCCATGGGCAAATTTGCCCAGTGTTGATAAATGAGCCCCACAATATCCAATAAACCTCTTGGGCTGACAATCTCCTATTCATAACCCCCCTCCTAATCTCTGATTGAGGTTTGTCTATAATTTGAAAACAAAGCTTTCTGCATTTGAAAGGTGCTCTAAAATCCTCACCCCTGCTGAGAGTATGGTCTGCCCCACATATTGGGCTCCACAATTGCAAGTCGCCAAATATACAACCCCTCTTGAGAGACAATTAAAATAACAAGGAATTTTATATTTTTTATGGGTATATGTACTAGTAAATTCTTTGGAGACCAATAACATTTTACAGGCTTTGCACCTATTTCAGCCACATTTATATGTACCTTTATATTTAAGCCAGGCTGTACCCTGAGTTTCTTTATTAGATCTATACAAACTCCTAGAAATCCAGGAAGCCAAATTCCCCCCTACGAAAAACAAACGATGGGACCCTGTCCAGGGTACCCACTAGAAGTCTAAAATCTTCCAGTGTTTATGTACTATCCGTTTGATCCTTTGTTTGGAATACATAGTACAGAGCTGTATATTTGGAGGCGGGGCCCTCCTTTTCCGATTAACCAAACCACCCCTCGCCTCAGCTTCTGATTCCTGGCCGCTTTTTAGGAGTGGGGATTCCCTATCCCCATGGGCTTCAATAGACATAGTTTTTTCTTTTAACAGGGTATTCCTATCTGAGGCAAATGCTCTTTCGAAAGTGTCCTTTATATCCATGGTATCATAACCCCGTTCTATGAACCTATCCCACAATTCCATGTCCTTACATTGAAAGTCATCCAATGTGGAGCAGATCCTCCTAAGGTGTATAAATTGACCAATGGGAATGACACGTATACAGGATTTAGGGTGTCGACTACTCGCATGTAATAATGTATTACAAGTCAGTTTACATTACCTTACAATCAGATCCCACATTCATTTTCCAGAGAGAACTGGAGGGCTTACTTAACATGGCTTATGAGGGTGGAATAATTAATTATACTGAATTTGAATATTTGTTTGTTAAATCACCGGTTATTCCCATTTTCACATCCTTCCCTCATACTTAGTGATGGGCGAATTTGCGCCGTTTCGCTTCACCGGAAAATTTGCTTTTTTTTGGACGTCGGCGACAAATTTTTTTTGACGCCAGCGAACTTTCATCAGTGAATTTTCACGGGCATTTCGCATTTCGCACCGCGACTTTGCACCTGGCAAATAAATTCGCCCATCACTACTCAAACTTTAAGTCTTCCATCCCTAAAGACTTAACCAGTTTAGTTGCACGTCTCTGCACTCTCTCCAGCTCATTTATATCCCTCTTAAGGACTGGAGTCCAAAACTGCACTGCATACTCCAGATGAGGCCTTACCAGGGACCTATAAAAAGGCATAATTATGTTTTCATCCCTTGAGTTAATGCCCTTTTTTATGCAAGACAGAACTTTATTTGCTTTAGTAGCCACAGAATGACACTGCCCAGAATTAGACAACTTGTTATCTACAAAAACCCCTAGATCTTTCTCATTTAAGGAAATTGACAACACACTGCCATTTAGTGTATATCAATGAAAAACATGAGCTATAGGTAACTTTTAATGTATATTAATATTTTAAAGAATTATTATTTTTTAGTGTCAGTATCACTTTAAGTGACAGGGCTGCAAGGCTTTTTGGACCAGACAGTACTGTAAGTAGAAAGTTTGCACTCTAGAACAGGCATAACATCAATTGTAAGTATAGTAACCGAATCAGCCTGTAAAGTAAGGTATCCCAAACCCAGTCACGGCTCACTTTTCTGCCTACCTTTGGCTTTGGGAGGAGCCCTCCGCTACTCAGATGCCACCAGGACTTAATGTGAGAGGACCAAGGAGAGAGTTCTGAGCAGGCTAGGGAACCAAATGTGTACAGAAGGGGCGGGGGAGCAGACAGGTAAATAAGCCTGTCCCTCACATGCAATCACATGTGTATTTACATATCAAGCTTTGAATCACATAATGACTCATATAAATTTTACTGTGTATGTTGTTAAATGCCTAAGAAACAGACAAAGTTGTTCCCTAACTCAAGTTTGAATGTCTAGTTACTATGACAGCTTCAAGTTCCAAACCGTATACTTTCAAAACTCATCTCTACTAATCTGTGTCTCAGACAATAAATAAAAACAGAGGAAAAAGAAGAGAAAAAAAACAAGCATAGAAATGTCTTATGTATTAATATTTTAGATTCATTTTTCAAGGTTCTTAATTGCTTTGAATGTGCACTGCTTGGACAATAGAACTTTGTATATGGCATTCCATACTTAGAGGCATTTCTGCTTTAGCATGAACAGAATCAGGAGAGAAAAATAATCAGGCTCTATAGCCAGGAGCAAGACAGCTGTCATAAAAGTCAAATGGGACAGCACAAAGACAGCTCGCCAGAAACAAGGTCAATTAGTTAGGAATCTAATAATCACCAGTCACACTAAGGGGCAAAGGGTGCAGAAGATACTAGTTAACACCACTCAAAGTCAATCACAGCACTATGGAAACATCAAACTCAATACAGTTCAAACATCCAAGATGCCTGCAGCAAGACTGAAAAGCAGAAGTGATCCTGATTGTTAAGCAGGTCTAAGCTCATGTGTCTCAAAGGCAGCAGTAACGGTAAGAAAAGATTACTATTGCTCAATTTAAGTATAATAAATGATAAGATTCTATATAATGGAATAACATTTAAAAACATTTACTTTTTATTTCTCTGCCGGTGTATATGTATTGTCTGTAATAAACCTGGCTAATGGAAGCCTTCTGCTCACTATCTAGATCATTGTTAGACTTTCTCCATCCCCCCAGAGAACGTCTATAAAATGAAGCAAATTTTATTGTTACCTCTGACCCAATTCACGTATGCTGTCAAGGTATGGAATCTGTTATCTGGAAGCCTGTGATCCAGAAAGCTGCAAATTACAGGAAGGCCATCTCCCATAGATGCATTTTTAATAAAATATTTTAAATGTTTTAATGATTTCTTTTTTCACTGTAATAATAAAACAGTGCCTTGTACTTGATCCTCCTTAATGGAGGCAACACAATCCTATTAGGTTTAATGAATGTTTTTAGATTTGCTAATGCAAATTTTGGAAAGATCTCCTAATCCTAAATCCTAATCTGAAAAAAAAACAGGTCCTAACCATTCTGGATTACAGGTCCCATACCTGTACTATTCATATAGATTTCAATGAATGTACTACGGCAACAGAACATCATCTCTAACTGATGATCACCCAGAAACACCAGACATCATGGTGTTGAAAAATAAATCTTCAAGTAAAATAAGCATTAGTAGAAAACTTTTGCAAACAATGTTACACCATGCATCCAATACGAGGAATTTATAAGTTTTTCTATAAGCTCTATCCATTCAGTTCATCACACATTTCCCGTGCTTTTAATTAGCTCACCGTTCTAATGTAGTGGTTCGGGTGCAGTATGCCCCGAACCCTTCTCTTATTGGTGCCCCAAATAAGGGGGAAGGTATTTTTTACATGTAAAGTTATACAGATAGGCTTACCCTTTCGGTAATGTGACCCGGGTGCTGCCGCCCCGAGTCCGTCGCTAAGGAGACAATCCGCCGTGTAGAATCCCAAAATATGGGAGCGCACTTCCAGGGTCACAGATTGGTCGCTTCGATTTTTCAGTAAAAATTACTTTTATTTAAACATTAGTTAAAAAGAATTACATCAGTTTATGGTCTGACGCGTTTCGTATAGACATACTTCATTGGAGGTCTCCCATGAAGTATGTCTATACGAAACGCGTCAGACCATAAACTGATGTAATTCTTTTTAACTAAAAGTAATTTTTACTGAAAAATCGAAGCGACCAATCTGTGGCCCTGGAAGTGCGCTCCCATATTTTGGGATTCTACTTAGTAGAAAACTTGATTTAAGAATATGGGGAAAAATAAAAAAATTTAAAGGGAAACATATGCAATGATTTTTTTTAACTTGCATTAGCTTTTAGTTAATATTGCTTCTGTGACCCAGGAATGGTAATTTAAAAAGTGTAGTGTACATGATACAAATTCTAGCAGGAATAAATACCATGGCCAATAAATAAATAAAATAATCAATGATGTATGTGGTTTTAATTTTATTGAGAAAATGAGTAAAAATATGGTGTGCTCAGTGCCTTCTTCGGGGCTCTGTTTTAGATTATGATGGTGTTAGTTGTCTATACATACAGTATACAGAAGATTTTGCTAATACCAAGGTATAATTTCTT